>NC_136919.1:98702133-99302133 GCF_949752795.1 Hyperoodon ampullatus
TGATATAAGAAGATTTCTCTCAAAAATACACATTATTTCAAAGACTTATTGGCTGTGAAATAAGTGAAGGGTATTTCAAATGGCTTGTCTGCAAAGAAAGGTGAGATGTAGGGAATCACAGAAAGTCGAGGGGAAAATATGTCAATATATACATTGCTATATGGTGAACTAAGCCTTAGGCCAGCAACAATGGAGAGGACCTGACCCTTAGAAACTTACAAGTAAGCTGGAATCTTCAAAAGTTCAAATCTTTATAAGTAAAAAGATTTATTAAAATGAATAACCAAGTGTTTTAATTGACATCAGATGATCAAAACAACAAACCCTGAGAACATAGAAAAAATATAAATAAAGATATGAGCAGAACTTAATACAACAGAAAACGTATAAAATTGAGGTGATTTAGTAAGTCCAAAGAATATTCTTTGAAAAGATTTAAAAGACACACTTTGATTAAGGAAAACATAAACATATGTAAAGAATATACAGAAAGAATCAGGACAATGTTATAGCAGAGAATATATGAAATGCCAGTAAATTTGAACATTTCTGTAAAGGGGACCACTTCCTAGCTCCTAAAGTTGACCAAAACTGACACAAGAGGAAATCATTGAAGGTCATCATGTCTGCCCTTGGCATTCTTGGAACGCCCTGGCCTCAGAATGCAGCATCGGTAGTCCATGGTAACCTGCGGAGAGGGGGTGGGGCTGAAGGAGGTTGGAACACAGCCCTCACTGAGGGAGTGGGTGTGGCCATCTCTGCTGTGACTGAACAAAGGGCAGGGGAGCAGGGGGCCCAGGGCAGGGCCCTCAGAGCCCGGCAGGACCAGGGGAGTGTCACAAGCATTTGGCCCAGGCCAAAGGGCGCCTTCTTTGTCTGCACAGCTTCCCAAACACTCACATTTCCACTCAGGCCGCCCTCTTTGTTGAAGTGTGTGTGGAACGTGTCCTCGCAGTACACCTCGCTGCACAGCTAACCATAGGACTGGGCATCGTACCTTCCTGCCAGGTGACCGAAGTTCGCAGGCAGATGGGTCACTGGGACCAACGCGGAGAGGCTCCTGCCCTGACCACAGGTCGACCACAGCCGCTGCCCCAGATCGGGGGTTGCAAAGCAGCCCTGTCTGAATCCCCTGCCTCTAGAGGGAGTATTGGACCAACACTTCTAATAAATGGGGTCCTTGCGGGCAACTCATCGGAGGGACACAAATAAATCTTTGCCGACTTTCTCCTGAAGCTTACGAGCGTTCACACTTAAGCCTTTTACAATGTCAGCTGTTTAGCTAAACATGAGCTCATGATCTAAATTTACACAATAATGAAGAAATCAGCTACAAGGGGAGACAATCAGCAAAAAGAATCAATATGAGAATTAGTTTCCCAAGGCCACCCATCAGATGTTGGAATAATCAGGTGCAAGGCAGAATATATACATAAAACTGGAACTGGAACAAGGAACAAGGATGTTTTCAAAGACTGGTAGGATCTCTAAAACATTTGTAAAGTACATGTCATTGATAAAGCTAAATACTCAAAGGTTGTGTAATACAACAGATTAATCATTGAGAAGAGTGAAATTATGCTGTTTTGAAAACTATGGCAGGTCAGATTTTCTGCCTAATGATATAAGAAGATTTCTCTCAAAAATACACATTATTTCAAAGACTTATTGGCTGTGAAATAAGTGAAGGGTATTTCAAATGGCTTGTCTGCAAAGAAAGGTGAGATGTAGGGAATCACAGAAAGTCGAGGGGAAAATATGTCAATATATACATTGCTATATGGTGAACTAAGCCTTAGGCCAGCAACAATGGAGAGGACCTGACCCTTAGAAACTTACAAGTAAGCTGGAATCTTCAAAAGTTCAAATCTTTTTAAGTAAAAACATTTATTAAAATGAATAACCAAGTGTTTTAATTGACATCAGATGATCAAAACAACAAACCCTGAGAACATAGAAAAAATATAAATAAAGATATGAGCAGAACTTAATACAACAGAAAACGTATAAAATTGAGGTGATTTAGTAAGTCCAAAGAATATTCTTTGAAAAGATTTAAAAGACACACTTTGATTAAGGAAAACAAAAACATAAGTAAAGAATATACAGAAAGAATCAGGACAATGTTATAGCAGAGAATATATGAAATGCCAGTAAATTTGAACATTTCTGTAAAGGGGACCATTTCCTAGCTCCTAAAGTTGACCAAAACTGACACAAGAGGAAATCATTGAAGGTCATCATGTCTGCCCTTGGCATTCTCGGAACGCCCTGGCCTCAGAATGCAGCATGGATAGTCCATGGTAACCTGCGGAGAGGGGGCGGGGCTGAAGGAGGTTGGAACACTGCCCTCACTGAGGGAGTGGGTGTGGCCATCTCTGCTGTGACTGAACAAAGGGCAGGGGAGCAGGGGGCCCAGGGCAGGGCCCTCAGTGGCCAGCAGGCCCAGGGGTGTGTCACAAGCATTTGGCCCAAGCCAAAGGGCACCTTCTTTGTCCGCACAGCTTCCCAAACACTCACATTTCCACTCAGGCCGCCCTCTTTGTTGAAGTGTGTGTGGAACGTGTCCTCGCAGTACACCTCGCTGCACAGCTAACCATAGGACTGGGCATCGTACCTTCCTGCCAGGTGACCAAAGTTCGCAGGCAGATGGGTCACTGGGACCAACGCGGAGAGGCTCCTGCCCTGACCACAGGTCGACCACAGCCGCTGCCCCAGATCGGGGGTTGCAAAGCAGCCCTGTCTGAATCCCCTGCCTCTAGAGGGAGTATTGGACCAACACTTCTAAAAAGTGGGGTCCTTGCGGGCAACTCATCGGAGGGACACAAAAAAATCTTTGCCGACTTTCTCCTGAAGCTTACGAGCGTTCACACTTAAGCCTTTTACAATGTCAGCTGTTTAGCTAAACATGAGCTCATGATCTAAATTTACACAATAATGAAGAAATCAGCTACAAGGGGAGACAATCAGCAAAAACAATCAATATGAGAATTAGTTTCCCAAGGCCACCCATCAGATGTTGGAATAATCAGGTGCAAGGCAGAATATATACATAAAACTGGAACTGGAACAAGGAACAAGGATGTTTTCAAAGACTGGTAGGATCTCTAAAACATTTGTAAAGTACATGTCATTGATAAAGCTAAATACTCAAAGGTTGTGTAATACAACAGATTAATCATTGAGAAGAGTGAAATTATGCTGTTTTGAAAACTATGGCAGGTCAGATTTTCTGCCTAATGATATAAGAAGATTTCTCTCAAAAATACACATTATTTCAAAGACTTATTGGCTGTGAAATAAGTGAAGGGTATTTCAAATGGCTTGTCTGCAAAGAAAGGTGAGATGTAGGGAATCACAGAAAGTCGAGGGGAAAATATGTCAATATATACATTGCTATATGGTGAACTAAGCCTTAGGCCAGCAACAATGGAGAGGACCTGACCCTTAGAAACTTACAAGTAAGCTGGAATCTTCAAAAGTTCAAATCTTTATAAGTAAAAAGATTTATTAAAATGAATAACCAAGTGTTTTAATTGACATCAGATGATCAAAACAACAAACCCTGAGAACATAGAAAAAATATAAATAAAGATATGAGCAGAACTTAATACAACAGAAAACGTATAAAATTGAGGTGATTTAGTAAGTCCAAAGAATATTCTTTGAAAAGATTTAAAAGACACACTTTGATTAAGGAAAACAAAAACATAAGTAAAGAATATACAGAAAGAATCAGGACAATGTTATAGCAGAGAATATATGAAATGCCAGTAAATTTGAACATTTCTGTAAAGGGGACCATTTCCTAGCTCCTAAAGTTGACCAAAACTGACACAAGAGGAAATCATTGAAGGTCATCATGTATGCCCTTGGCATTCTCGGAACGCCCTGGCCTCAGAATGCAGCATCGGTAGTCCATGGTAACCTGCGGAGAGGGGGTGGGGCTGAAGGAGGTTGGAACACTGCCCTCACTGAGGGAGTGGGTGTGGCCATCTCTGCTGTGACTGAACAAAGGGCAGGGGAGCAGGGGGCCCAGGGCAGGGCCCTCAGAGCCCGGCAGGACCAGGGGAGTGTCACAAGCATTTGGCCCAGGCCAAAGGGCGCCTTCTTTGTCCGCACAGCTTCCCAAACACTCACATTTCCACTCAGGCCGCCCTCTTTGTTGAAGTGTGTGTGGAACGTGTCCTCGCAGTACACCTCGCTGCACAGCTAACCATAGGACTGGGCATCGTACCTTCCTGCCAGGTGACCGAAGTTCGCAGGCAGATGGGTCACTGGGACCAACGCGGAGAGGCTCCTGCCCTGACCACAGGTCGACCACAGCCGCTGCCCCAGATCGGGGGTTGCAAAGCAGCCCTGTCTGAATCCCCTGCCTCTAGAGGGAGTATTGGACCAACACTTCTAAAAAATGGGGTCTTTGCGGGTAACTCATCGGAGGGACACAAAAAAATCTTTGCCGACTTTCTCCTGAAGCTTAGGAGCGTTCACACTTAAGCCTTTTACAATGTCAGCTGTTTAGCTAAACATGAGCTCATGATCTAAATTTACACAATAATGAAGAAATCAGCTACAAGGGGAGACAATCAGCAAAAACAATCAATATGAGAATTAGTTTCCCAAGGCCACCCATCAGATGTTGGAATAATCAGGTGCAAGGCAGAATATATACATAAAACTGGAACTGGAACAAGGAACAAGGATGTTTTCAAAGACTGGTAGGATCTCTAAAACATTTGTAAAGTACATGTCATTGATAAAGCTAAATACTCAAAGGTTGTGTAATACAACAGATTAATCATTGAGAAGAGTGAAATTATGCTGTTTTGAAAACTATGGCAGGTCAGATTTTCTGCCTAATGATATAAGAAGATTTCTCTCAAAAATACACATTATTTCAAAGACTTATTGGCTGTGAAATAAGTGAAGGGTATTTCAAATGGCTTGTCTGCAAAGAAAGGTGAGATGTAGGGAATCACAGAAAGTCGAGGGGAAAATATGTCAATATATACATTGCTATATGGTGAACTAAGCCTTAGGCCAGCAACAATGGAGAGGACCTGACCCTTAGAAACTTACAAGTAAGCTGGAATCTTCAAAAGTTCAAATCTTTATAAGTAAAAAGATTTATTAAAATGAATAACCAAGTGTTTTAATTGACATCAGATGATCAAAACAACAAACCCTGAGAACATAGAAAAAATATAAATAAAGATATGAGCAGAACTTAATACAACAGAAAACGTATAAAATTGAGGTGATTTAGTAAGTCCAAAGAATATTCTTTGAAAAGATTTAAAAGACACACTTTGATTAAGGAAAACAAAAACATATGTAAAGAATATACAGAAAGAATCAGGACAATGTTATAGCAGAGAATATATGAAATGCCAGTAAATTTGAACATTTCTGTAAAGGGGACCATTTCCTAGCTCCTAAAGTTGACCAAAACTGACACAAGAGGAAATCATTGAAGGTCATCATGTCTGCCCTTGGCATTCTTGGAACGCCCTGGCCTCAGAATGCAGCATCGGTAGTCCATGGTAACCTGCGGAGAGGGGGCGGGGCTGAAGGAGGTTGGAACACTGCCCTCACTGAGGGAGTGGGTGTGGCCGTCTCTGCTGTGACTGAACAAAGGGCAGGGGAGCAGGGGGCCGAGGGCAGGGCCCTCAGAGGCCAGCAGGCCCAGGGGTGTGTCACAAGCATTTGGCCCAGGCCAAAGTGCACCTTCATTGTCCGCACAGCTTCCCAAACACTCACCTTTCCACTCAGGCCGCCCTCTTTGTTGAAGTGTGTGTGGAACGTGTCCTCGCAGTACACCTCGCTGCACAGCTAACCATAGGACTGGGCATCGTACCTTCCTGCCAGGTGACTGAAGTTCGCAGGCAGATGGGTCCCTGGGACCAACGCGGAGAGGCTCCTGCCCTGACCACAGGTCGACCACAGCCGCTGCCCCCGATCGGGGGCCGCAAAGCAGCCCTGTCTGAATCCCCTGCCTCTAGAGGGAGTATTGGACCAACACTTCTAAAAAATGGGGTCCGTGCGGGCAACTCATCGGAGGGACACAAATAAATCGTTGCCGACTTTCTCCAGGAGCTTACGAGCGTTCACACTTAAGCCTGATACAATGTCAGCTGTTTAGCTAAACATGAGCTCATGATCTAAATTTACACAATAATGAAGAAATCAGCTACAAGTGGAGACAATCAGCAAAAACAATCAATATGAGAATTAGTTTCCCAAGGCCATCCATCAGATGTTGGAATAATCAGGTGCAAGGCAGAAAATATACATAAAACTGGAACTGAAACAAGGAACAAGGATGTTTACTAAGACTGGTAGGATCTCTAAAACATTTGTAAAGTACATGTCATTGATAAAGCTAAATACTCAAAGGTTGTGTAATACAACAGATTAATCATTGAGAAGAGTGAAATTCTGCTGTTTTGAAAACTATGGCAGGTCAGATTTTCTGCCTAATGATATAAGAAGATTTCTCTCAAAAATACACATTATTTCAAAGACTTATTGGCTGTGAAATAAGTGAAGGGTATTTCAAATGGCTTGTCTGCAAAGAAAGGTGAGATGTAGGGAATCACAGAAAGTCGAGGGGAAAATATGTCAATATATACATTGCTATATGGTGAACTAAGCCTTAGGCCAGCAACAATGGAGAGGACCTGACCCTTAGAAACTTACAAGTAAGCTGGAATCTTCAAAAGTTCAAATCTTTATAAGTAAAAAGATTTATTAAAATGAATAACCAAGTGTTTTAATTGACATCAGATGATCAAAACAACAAACCCTGAGAACATAGAAAAATATAAATAAAGATATGAGCAGAACTTAATACAACAGAAAACGTATAAAATTGAGGTGATTTAGTAAGTCCAAAGAATATTCTTTGAAAAGATTTAAAAGACACACTTTGATTAAGGAAAACATAAACATATGTAAAGAATATACAGAAAGAATCAGGACAATGTTATAGCAGAGAATATATGAAATGCCAGTAAATTTGAACATTTCTGTAAAGGGGACCACTTCCTAGCTCCTAAAGTTGACCAAAACTGACACAAGAGGAAATCATTGAAGGTCATCATGTCTGCCCTTGGCATTCTTGGAACGCCCTGGCCTCAGAATGCAGCATCGGTAGTCCATGGTAACCTGCGGAGAGGGGGTGGGGCTGAAGGAGGTTGGAACACAGCCCTCACTGAGGGAGTGGGTGTGGCCATCTCTGCTGTGACTGAACAAAGGGCAGGGGAGCAGGGGGCCCAGGGCAGGGCCCTCAGAGCCCGGCAGGACCAGGGGAGTGTCACAAGCATTTGGCCCAGGCCAAAGGGCGCCTTCTTTGTCTGCACAGCTTCCCAAACACTCACATTTCCACTCAGGCCGCCCTCTTTGTTGAAGTGTGTGTGGAACGTGTCCTCGCAGTACACCTCGCTGCACAGCTAACCATAGGACTGGGCATCGTACCTTCCTGCCACGTGACCGAAGTTCGCAGGCAGATGGGTCACTGGGACCAACGCGGAGAGGCTCCTGCCCTGACCACAGGTCGACCACAGCCGCTGCCCCAGATCGGGGGTTGCAAAGCAGCCCTGTCTGAATCCCCTGCTTCTAGAGGGAGTATTGGACCAACACTTCTAAAAAATGGGGTCCTTGCGGGCAACTCATCGGAGGGACACAAATAAATCTTTGCCGACTTTCTCCTGAAGCTTACGAGCGTTCACACTTAAGCCTTTTACAATGTCAGCTGTTTAGCTAAACATGAGCTCATGATCTAAATTTACACAATAATGAAGAAATCAGCTACAAGGGGAGACAATCAGCAAAAACAATCAATATGAGAATTAGTTTCCCAAGGCCACCCATCAGATGTTGGAATAATCAGGTGCAAGGCAGAATATATACATAAAACTGGAACTGGAACAAGGAACAAGGATGTTTTCAAAGACTGGTAGGATCTCTAAAACATTTGTAAAGTACATGTCATTGATAAAGCTAAATACTCAAAGGTTGTGTAATACAACAGATTAATCATTGAGAAGAGTGAAATTATGCTGTTTTGAAAACTATGGCAGGTCAGATTTTCTGCCTAATGATATAAGAAGATTTCTCTCAAAAATACACATTATTTCAAAGACTTATTGGCTGTGAAATAAGTGAAGGGTATTTCAAATGGCTTGTCTGCAAAGAAAGGTGAGATGTAGGGAATCACAGAAAGTCGAGGGGAAAATATGTCAATATATACATTGCTATATGGTGAACTAAGCCTTAGGCCAGCAACAATGGAGAGGACCTGACCCTTAGAAACTTACAAGTAAGCTGGAATCTTCAAAAGTTCAAATCTTTTTAAGTAAAAACATTTATTAAAATGAATAACCAAGTGTTTTAATTGACATCAGATGATCAAAACAACAAACCCTGAGAACATAGAAAAAATATAAATAAAGATATGAGCAGAACTTAATACAACAGAAAACGTATAAAATTGAGGTGATTTAGTAAGTCCAAAGAATATTCTTTGAAAAGATTTAAAAGACACACTTTGATTAAGGAAAACAAAAACATAAGTAAAGAATATACAGAAAGAATCAGGACAATGTTATAGCAGAGAATATATGAAATGCCAGTAAATTTGAACATTTCTGTAAAGGGGACCATTTCCTAGCTCCTAAAGTTGACCAAAACTGACACAAGAGGAAATCATTGAAGGTCATCATGTCTGCCCTTGGCATTCTCGGAACGCCCTGGCCTCAGAATGCAGCATGGATAGTCCATGGTAACCTGCGGAGAGGGGGCGGGGCTGAAGGAGGTTGGAACACTGCCCTCACTGAGGGAGTGGGTGTGGCCATCTCTGCTGTGACTGAACAAAGGGCAGGGGAGCAGGGGGGCCAGGGCAGGGCCCTCAGTGGCCAGCAGGCCCAGGGGTGTGTCACAAGCATTTGGCCCAAGCCAAAGGGCACCTTCTTTGTCCGCACAGCTTCCCAAACACTCACATTTCCACTCAGGCCGCCCTCTTTGTTGAAGTGTGTGTGGAACGTGTCCTCGCAGTACACCTCGCTGCACAGCTAACCATAGGACTGGGCATCGTACCTTCCTGCCAGGTGACCGAAGTTCGCAGGCAGATGGGTCCCTGGGACCAACGCGGAGAGGCTCCTGCCCTGACCACAGGTCGACCACAGCCGCTGCCCCCGATCGGGGTCCGCAAAGCAGCCCTGTCTGAATCCCCTGCCTCTAGAGGGAGTATTGGATCAACACTTCTAAAAAATGGGGTCCTTGCGTGTAACTCATCGGAGGTACACAAATAAATCGTTGCCGACTTTCTCCTGGAGCTTACGAGCGTTAACACTTAAGCCTGATACAATGTCAGCTGTTTAGCTAAACATGAGCTCATGATCTAAATTTACACAATAATGAAGAAATAAGCTACAAGGGGAGACAATCAGCAAAAACAATCAATATGAGAATTAGTTTCCCAAGGCCATCCATCAGATGTTGGAATAATCAGGTGCAAGGCAGAAAATATACATAAAACTGGAACTGAAACAAGGAACAAGGATGTTTACTAAGACTGGTAGGATCTCTAAAACATTTGTAAAGTACATGTCATTGATAAAGCTAAATACTCAAAGGTTGTGTAATACAACAGATTAATCATTGAGAAGAGTGAAATTCTGCTGTTTTGAAAACTATGGCAGGTCAGATTTTCTGCCTAATGATATAAGAAGATTTCTCTCAAAAATACACATTATTTCAAAGACTTATTGGCTGTGAAATAAGTGAAGGGTATTTCAAATGGCTTGTCTGCAAAGAAAGGTGAGATGTAGGGAATCACAGAAAGTCGAGGGGAAAATATGTCAATATATACATTGCTATATGGTGAACTAAGCCTTAGGCCAGCAACAATGGAGAGGACCTGACCCTTAGAAACTTACAAGTAAGCTGGAATCTTCAAAAGTTCAAATCTTTATAAGTAAAAAGATTTATTAAAATGAATAACCAAGTGTTTTAATTGACATCAGATGATCAAAACAACAAACCCTGAGAACATAGAAAAAATATAAATAAAGATATGAGCAGAACTTAATACAACAGAAAACGTATAAAATTGAGGTGATTTAGTAAGTCCAAAGAATATTCTTTGAAAAGATTTAAAAGACACACTTTGATTAAGGAAAACATAAACATATGTAAAGAATATACAGAAAGAATCAGGACAATGTTATAGCAGAGAATATATGAAATGCCAGTAAATTTGAACATTTCTGTAAAGGGGACCACTTCCTAGCTCCTAAAGTTGACCAAAACTGACACAAGAGGAAATCATTGAAGGTCATCATGTCTGCCCTTGGCATTCTTGGAACGCCCTGGCCTCAGAATGCAGCATCGGTAGTCCATGGTAACCTGCGGAGAGGGGGCGGGGCTGAAGGAGGTTGGAACACTGCCCTCACTGAGGGAGTGGGTGTGGCCATCTCTGCTGTGACTGAACAAAGGGCAGGGGAGCAGGGGGCCGAGGGCAGGGCCCTCAGAGGCCAGCAGGCCCAGGGGTGTGTCACAAGCATTTGGCCCAGGCCAAAGGGCACCTTCATTGTCCGCACAGCTTCCCAAACACTCACCTTTCCACTCAGGCCGCCCTCTTTGTTGAAGTGTGTGTGGAACGTGTCCTCGCAGTACACCTCGCTGCACAGCTAACCATAGGACTGGGCATCGTACCTTCCTGCCAGGTGACTGAAGTTCGCAGGCAGATGGGTCCCTGGGACCAACGCGGAGAGGCTCCTGCCCTGACCACAGGTCGACCACAGCCGCTGCCCCCGATCGGGGGCCGCAAAGCAGCCATGTCTGAATCCCCTGCCTCTAGAGGGAGTATTGGAACAACACTTCTAAAAAATGGGGTCCTTGCGGGCAACTCATCGGAGGGACACAAATAAATCGTTGCCGACTTTCTCCTGGAGCTTACGAGCGTTCACACTTAAGCCTGATACAATGTCAGCTGTTTAGCTAAACATGAGCTCATGATCTAAATTTACACAATAATGAAGAAATCAGCTACAAGTGGAGACAATCAGCAAAAACAATCAATATGAGAATTAGTTTCCCAAGGCCACCCATCAGATGTTGGAATAATCAGGTGCAAGGCAGAAAATATACATAAAACTGGAACTGAAACAAGGAACAAGGATGTTTACTAAGACTGGTAGGATCTCTAAAACATTTGTAAAGTACATGTCATTGATAAAGCTAAATACTCAAAGGTTGTGTAATACAACAGATTAATCATTGAGAAGAGTGAAATTATGCTGTTTTGAAAACTATGGCAGGTGAGATTTTCTGCCTAATGATATAAGAAGATTTCTCTCAAAAATACACATTATTTCAAAGACTTATTGGCTGTGAAATAAGTGAAGGGTATTTCAAATGGCTTGTCTGCAAAGAAAGGTGAGATGTAGGGAATCACAGAAAGTCGAGGGGAAAATATGTCAATATATACATTGCTATATGGTGAACTAAGCCTTAGGCCAACAACAATGGAGAGGACCTGACCCTTAGAAACTTACAAGTAAGCTGGAATCTTCAAAAGTTCAAATCTTTATAAGTAAAAAGATTTATTAAAATGAATAACCAAGTGTTTTAATTGACATCAGATGATCAAAACAACAAACCCTGAGAACATAGAAAAAATATAAATAAAGATATGAGCAGAACTTAATACAACAGAAAACGTATAAAATTGAGGTGATTTAGTAAGTCCAAAGAATATTCTTTGAAAAGATTTAAAAGACACACTTTGATTAAGGAAAACATAAACATATGTAAAGAATATACAGAAAGAATCAGGACAATGTTATAGCAGAGAATATATGAAATGCCAGTAAATTTGAACATTTCTGTAAAGGGGACCATTTCCTAGCTCCTAAAGTTGACCAAAACTGACACAAGAGGAAATCATTGAAGGTCATCATGTCTGCCCTTGGCATTCTTGGAACGCCCTGGCCTCAGAATGCAGCATCGGTAGTCCATGGTAACCTGCGGAGAGGGGGTGGGGCTGAAGGAGGTTGGAACACTGCCCTCACTGAGGGAGTGGGTGTGGCCATCTCTGCTGTGACTGAACAAAGGGCAGGGGAGCAGGGGGCCCAGGGCAGGGCCCTCAGAGCCCGGCAGGACCAGGGGAGTGTCACAAGCATTTGGCCCAGGCCAAAGGGCGCCTTCTTTGTCTGCACAGCTTCCCAAACACTCACATTTCCACTCAGGCCGCCCTCTTTGTTGAAGTGTGTGTGGAACGTGTCCTCGCAGTACACCTCGCTGCACAGCTAACCATAGGACTGGGCATCGTACCTTCCTGCCAGGTGACCGAAGTTCGCAGGCAGATGGGTCACTGGGACCAACGCGGAGAGGCTCCTGCCCTGACCACAGGTCGACCACAGCCGCTGCCCCAGATCGGGGGTTGCAAAGCAGCCCTGTCTGAATCCCCTGCCTCTAGAGGGAGTATTGGACCAACACTTCTAAAAAATGGGATCCTTGCGGGCAACTCATCGGAGGGACACAAAAAAATCTTTGCCGACTTTCTCCTGGAGCTTACGAGCGTTCACACTTAAGCCTTTTACAATGTCAGCTGTTTAGCTAAACATGAGCTCATGATCTAAATTTACACAATAATGAAGAAATCAGCTACAAGGGGAGACAATCAGCAAAAAGAATCAATATGAGAATTAGTTTCCCAAGGCCACCCATCAGATGTTGGAATAATCAGGTGCAAGGCAGAATATATACATAAAACTGGAACTGGAACAAGGAACAAGGATGTTTTCAAAGACTGGTAGGATCTCTAAAACATTTGTAAAGTACATGTCATTGATAAAGCTAAATACTCAAAGGTTGTGTAATACAACAGATTAATCATTGAGAAGAGTGAAATTATGCTGTTTTGAAAACTATGGCAGGTCAGATTTTCTGCCTAATGATATAAGAAGATTTCTCTCAAAAATACACATTATTTCAAAGACTTATTGGCTGTGAAATAAGTGAAGGGTATTTCAAATGGCTTGTCTGCAAAGAAAGGTGAGATGTAGGGAATCACAGAAAGTCGAGGGGAAAATATGTCAATATATACATTGCTATATGGTGAACTAAGCCTTAGGCCAGCAACAATGGAGAGGACCTGACCCTTAGAAACTTACAAGTAAGCTGGAATCTTCAAAAGTTCAAATCTTTTTAAGTAAAAACATTTATTAAAATGAAAAACCAAGTGTTTTAATTGATATCAGATGATCAAAACAACAAACCCTGAGAACATAGAAAAAATATAAATAAAGATATAAGCAGAACTTAATACAACAGAAAACGTATAAAATTGAGGTGATTTAGTAAGTCCAAAGAATATTCTTTGAAAAGATTTAAAAGACACACTTTGATTAAGGAAAACAAAAACATAAGTAAAGAATATACAGAAAGAATCAGGACAATGTTATAGCAGAGAATATATGAAATGCCAGTAAATTTGAACATTTCTGTAAAGGGGACCATTTCCTAGCTCCTAAAGTTGACCAAAACTGACACAAGAGGAAATCATTGAAGGTCATCATGTCTGCCCTTGGCATTCTCGGAACGCCCTGGCCTCAGAATGCAGCATGGATAGTCCATGGTAACCTGCGGAGAGGGGGCGGGGCTGAAGGAGGTTGGAACACTGCCCTCACTGAGGGAGTGGGTGTGGCCATCTCTGCTGTGACTGAACAAAGGGCAGGGGAGCAGGGGGCCCAGGGCAGGGCCCTCAGTGGCCAGCAGGCCCAGGGTTGTGTCACAAGCATTTGGCCCAAGCCAAAGGGCACCTTCTTTGTCCGCACAGCTTCCCAAACACTCACATTTCCACTCAGGCCGCCCTCTTTGTTGAAGTGTGTGTGGAACGTGTCCTCGCAGTACACCTCGCTGCACAGCTAACCATAGGACTGGGCATCGTACCTTCCTGCCAGGTGACCGAAGTTCGCAGGCAGATGGGTCCCTGGGACCAACGCGGAGAGGCTCCTGCCCTGACCACAGGTCGACCACAGCCGCTGCCCCCGATCGGGGGCCGCAAAGCAGCCCTGTCTGAATCCCCTGCCTCTAGAGGGAGTATTGGACCAACACTTCTAAAAAATGGGGTCCTTGCGTGTAACTCATCGGAGGTACACAAATAAATCGTTGCCGACTTTCTCCTGGAGCTTACGAGCGTTCACACTTAAGCCTGATACAATGTCAGCTGTTTAGCTAAACATGAGCTCATGATCTAAATTTACACAATAATGAAGAAATAAGCTACAAGGGGAGACAATCAGCAAAAACAATCAATATGAGAATTAGTTTCCCAAGGCCATCCATCAGATGTTGGAATAATCAGGTGCAAGGCAGAAAATATACATAAAACTGGAACTGAAACAAGGAACAAGGATGTTTACTAAGACTGGTAGGATCTCTAAATCATTTGTAAAGTACATGTCATTGATAAAGCTAAATACTCAAAGGTTGTGTAATACAACAGATTAATCATTGAGAAGAGTGAAATTCTGCTGTTTTGAAAACTATGGCAGGTCAGATTTTCTGCCTAATGATATAAGAAGATTTCTCTCAAAAATACACATTATTTCAAAGACTTATTGGCTGTGAAATAAGTGAAGGGTATTTCAAATGGCTTGTCTGCAAAGAAAGGTGAGATGTAGGGAATCACAGAAAGTCGAGGGGAAAATATGTCAATATATACATTGCTATATGGTGAACTAAGCCTTAGGCCAGCAACAATGGAGAGGACCTGACCCTTAGAAACTTACAAGTAAGCTGGAATCTTCAAAAGTTCAAATCTTTATAAGTTAAAAGATTTATTAAAATGAATAACCAAGTGTTTTAATTGACATCAGATGATCAAAACAACAAACCCTGAGAACATAGAAAAAATATAAATAAAGATATGAGCAGAACTTAATACAACAGAAAACGTATAAAATTGAGGTGATTTAGTAAGTCCAAAGAATATTCTTTGAAAAGATTTAAAAGACACACTTTGATTAAGGAAAACATAAACATATGTAAAGAATATACAGAAAGAATCAGGACAATGTTATAGCAGAGAATATATGAAATGCCAGTAAATTTGAACATTTCTGTAAAGGGGACCACTTCCTAGCTCCTAAAGTTGACCAAAACTGACACAAGAGGAAATCATTGAAGGTCATCATGTCTGCCCTTGGCATTCTCGGAACGCCCTGGCCTCAGAATGCAGCATCGGTAGTCCATGGTAACCTGCGGAGAGGGGGTGGGGCTGAAGGAGGTTGGAACACTGCCCTCACTGAGGGAGTGGGTGTGGCCATCTCTGCTGTGACTGAACAAAGGGCAGGGGAGCAGGGGGCCCAGGGCAGGGCCCGCAGAGCCCGGCAGGACCAGGGGAGTGTCACAAGCATTTGGCACAGGCCAAAGGGCGCCTTCTTTGTCTGCACAGCTTCCCAAACACTCACATTTCCACTCAGGCCGCCCTCTTTGTTGAAGTGTGTGTGGAACGTGTCCTCGCAGTACACCTCGCTGCACAGCTAACCATAGGACTGGGCATCGTACCTTCCTGCCACGTGACCAAAGTTCGCAGGCAGATGGGTCACTGGGACCAACGCGGAGAGGCTCCTGCCCTGACCACAGGTCGACCACAGCCGCTGCCCCAGATCGGGGGTTGCAAAGCAGCCCTGTCTGAATCCCCTGCCTCTAGAGGGAGTATTGGACCAACACTTCTAAAAAATGGGGTCCTTGCGGGCAACTCATCGGAGGGACACAAAAAAATCTTTGCCGACTTTCTCCTGAAGCTTACGAGCGTTCACACTTAAGCCTTTTACAATGTCAGCTGTTTAGCTAAACATGAGCTCATGATCTAAATTTACACAATAATGAAGAAATCAGCTACAAGGGGAGACAATCAGCAAAAACAATCAATATGAGAATTAGTTTCCCAAGGCCACCCATCAGATGTTGGAATAATCAGGTGCAAGGCAGAATATATACATAAAACTGGAACTGGAACAAGGAACAAGGATGTTTTCAAAGACTGGTAGGATCTCTAAAACATTTGTAAAGTACATGTCATTGATAAAGCTAAATACTCAAAGGTTGTGTAATACAACAGATTAATCATTGAGAAGAGTGAAATTATGCTGTTTTGAAAACTATGGCAGGTCAGATTTTCTGCCTAATGATATAAGAAGATTTCTCTCAAAAATACACATTATTTCAAAGACTTATTGGCTGTGAAATAAGTGAAGGGTATTTCAAATGGCTTGTCTGCAAAGAAAGGTGAGATGTAGGGAATCACAGAAAGTCGAGGGGAAAATATGTCAATATATACATTGCTATATGGTGAACTAAGCCTTAGGCCAGCAACAATGGAGAGGACCTGACCCTTAGAAACTTACAAGTAAGCTGGAATCTTCAAAAGTTCAAATCTTTATAAGTAAAAAGATTTATTAAAATGAATAACCAAGTGTTTTAATTGACATCAGATGATCAAAACAACAAACCCTGAGAACATAGAAAAAATATAAATAAAGATATGAGCAGAACTTAATACAACAGAAAACGTATAAAATTGAGGTGATTTAGTAAGTCCAAAGAATATTCTTTGAAAAGATTTAAAAGACACACTTTGATTAAGGAAAACAAAAACATAAGTAAAGAATATACAGAAAGAATCAGGACAATGTTATAGCAGAGAATATATGAAATGCCAGTAAATTTGAACATTTCTGTAAAGGGGACCATTTCCTAGCTCCTAAAGTTGACCAAAACTGACACAAGAGGAAATCATTGAAGGTCATCATGTCTGCCCTTGGCATTCTCGGAACGCCCAGGCCTCAGAATGCAGCATCGGTAGTCCATGGTAACCTGCGGAGAGGGGGTGGGGCTGAAGGAGGTTGGAACACTGCCCTCACTGAGGGAGTGGGTGTGGCCATCTCTGCTGTGACTGAACAAAGGGCAGGGGAGCAGGGGGCCCAGGGCAGGGCCCTCAGAGCCCGGCAGGACCAGGGGAGTGTCACAAGCATTTTGCCCAGGCCAAAGGGCGCCTTCTTTGTCCGCACAGCTTCCCAAACACTCACATTTCCACTCAGGCCGCCCTCTTTGTTGAAGTGTGTGTGGAACGTGTCCTCGCAGTACACCTCGCTGCACAGCTAACCATAGGACTGGGCATCGTACCTTCCTGCCAGGTGACCGAAGTTCGCAGGCAGATGGGTCACTGGGACCAACGCGGAGAGGCTCCTGCCCTGACCACAAGTCGACCACAGCCGCTGCCCCAGATCGGGGGTTGCAAAGCAGCCCTGTCTGAATCCCCTGCCTCTAGAGGGAGTATTGGACCAACACTTCTAAAAAATGGGGTCCTTGCGGGCAACTCATCGGAGGGACACAAAAAAATCTTTGCCGTCTTTCTCCTGAAGCTTACGAGCGTTCACACTTAAGCCTTTTACAATGTCAGCTGTTTAGCTAAACATGAGCTCATGATCTAAATTTACACAATAATGAAGAAATCAGCTACAAGGGGAGACAATCAGCAAAAACAATCAATATGAGAATTAGTTTCCCAAGGCCACCCATCAGATGTTGGAATAATCAGGTGCAAGGCAGAATATATACATAAAACTGGAACTGGAACAAGGAACAAGGATGTTTTCAAAGACTGGTAGGATCTCTAAAACATTTGTAAAGTACATGTCATTGATAAAGCTAAATACTCAAAGGTTGTGTAATACAACAGATTAATCATTGAGAAGAGTGAAATTATGCTGTTTTGAAAACTATGGCAGGTCAGATTTTCTGCCTAATGATATAAGAAGATTTCTCTCAAAAATACACATTATTTCAAAGACTTATTGGCTGTGAAATAAGTGAAGGGTATTTCAAATGGCTTGTCTGCAAAGAAAGGTGAGATGTAGGGAATCACAGAAAGTCGAGGGGAAAATATGTCAATATATACATTGCTATATGGTGAACTAAGCCTTAGGCCAGCAACAATGGAGAGGACCTGACCCTTAGAAACTTACAAGTAAGCTGGAATCTTCAAAAGTTCAAATCTTTATAAGTAAAAAGATTTATTAAAATGAATAACCAAGTGTTTTAATTGACATCAGATGATCAAAACAACAAACCCTGAGAACATAGAAAAAATATAAATAAAGATATGAGCAGAACTTAATACAACAGAAAACGTATAAAATTGAGGTGATTTAGTAAGTCCAAAGAATATTCTTTGAAAAGATTTAAAAGACACACTTTGATTAAGGAAAACAAAAACATATGTAAAGAATATACAGAAAGAATCAGGACAATGTTATAGCAGAGAATATATGAAATGCCAGTAAATTTGAACATTTCTGTAAAGGGGACCATTTCCTAGCTCCTAAAGTTGACCAAAACTGACACAAGAGGAAATCATTGAAGGTCATCATGTCTGCCCTTGGCATTCTTGGAACGCCCTGGCCTCAGAATGCAGCATCGGTAGTCCATGGTAAGCTGCGGAGAGGGGGCGGGGCTGAAGGAGGTTGGAACACTGCCCTCACTGAGGGAGTGGGTGTGGCCA
The DNA here is from genome assembly GCF_949752795.1 of Hyperoodon ampullatus. NCBI lineage: Eukaryota > Metazoa > Chordata > Mammalia > Artiodactyla > Ziphiidae > Hyperoodon > Hyperoodon ampullatus. The sequence continues at coordinate 98,720,708 of NC_136919.1, forward strand.
TCTCTGCTGTGACTGAACAAAGGGCAGGGGAGCAGGGGGCCGAGGGCAGGGCCCTCAGAGGCCAGCAGGCCCAGGGGTGTGTCACAAGCATTTGGCCCAGGCCAAAGTGCACCTTCATTGTCCGCACAGCTTCCCAAACACTCACCTTTCCACTCAGGCCGCCCTCTTTGTTGAAGTGTGTGTGGAACGTGTCCTCGCAGTACACCTCGCTGCACAGCTAACCATAGGACTGGGCATCGTACCTTCCTGCCAGGTGACTGAAGTTCGCAGGCAGATGGGTCCCTGGGACCAACGCGGAGAGGCTCCTGCCCTGACCACAGGTCGACCACAGCCGCTGCCCCCGATCGGGGGCCGCAAAGCAGCCCTGTCTGAATCCCCTGCCTCTAGAGGGAGTATTGGACCAACACTTCTAAAAAATGGGGTCCTTGCGGGCAACTCATCGGAGGGACACAAATAAATCGTTGTCGACTTTCTCCTGGAGCTTACGAGCGTTCACACTTAAGCCTGATACAATGTCAGCTGTTTAGCTAAACATGAGCTCATGATCTAAATTTACACAATAATGAAGAAATCAGCTACAAGTGGAGACAATCAGCAAAAACAATCAATATGAGAATTAGTTTCCCAAGGCCATCCATCAGATGTTGGAATAATCAGGTGCAAGGCAGAAAATATACATAAAACTGGAACTGAAACAAGGAACAAGGATGTTTACTAAGACTGGTAGGATCTCTAAAACATTTGTAAAGTACATGTCATTGATAAAGCTAAATACTCAAAGGTTGTGTAATACAACAGATTAATCATTGAGAAGAGTGAAATTATGCTGTTTTGAAAACTATGGCAGGTCAGATTTTCTGCCTAATGATATAAGAAGATTTCTCTCAAAAATACACATTATTTCAAAGACTTATTGGCTGTGAAATAAGTGAAGGGTATTTCAAATGGCTTGTCTGCAAAGAAAGGTGAGATGTAGGGAATCACAGAAAGTCGAGGGGAAAATATGTCAATATATACATTGCTATATGGTGAACTAAGCCTTAGGCCAGCAACAATGGAGAGGACCTGACCCTTAGAAACTTACAAGTAAGCTGGAATCTTCAAAAGTTCAAATCTTTATAAGTAAAAAGATTTATTAAAATGAATAACCAAGTGTTTTAATTGACATCAGATGATCAAAACAACAAACCCTGAGAACATAGAAACAATATAAATAAAGATATGAGCAGAACTTAATACAACAGAAAACGTATAAAATTGAGGTGATTTAGTAAGTCCAAAGAATATTCTTTGAAAAGATTTAAAAGACACACTTTGATTAAGGAAAACATAAACCTATGTAAAGAATATACAGAAAGAATCAGGACAATGTTATAGCAGAGAATATATGAAATGCCAGTAAATTTGAACATTTCTGTAAAGGGGACCACTTCCTAGCTCCTAAAGTTGACCAAAACTGACACAAGAGGAAATCATTGAAGGTCATCATGTCTGCCCTTGGCATTCTTGGAACGCCCTGGCCTCAGAATGCAGCATCGGTAGTCCATGGTAACCTGCGGAGAGGGGGTGGGGCTGAAGGAGGTTGGAACACTGCCCTCACTGAGGGAGTGGGTGTGGCCATCTCTGCTGTGACTGAACAAAGGGCAGGGGAGCAGGGGGCCCAGGGCAGGGCCCTCAGAGCCCGGCAGGACCAGGGGAGTGTCACAAGCATTTGGCCCAGGCCAAAGGGCGCCTTCTTTGTCTGCACAGCTTCCCAAACACTCACATTTCCACTCAGGCCGCCCTCTTTGTTGAAGTGTGTGTGGAAGGTGTCCTCGCAGTACACCTCGCTGCACAGCTAACCATAGGACTGGGCATCGTACCTTCCTGCCAGGTGACCGAAGTTCGCAGGCAGATGGGTCACTGGGACCAACGCGGAGAGGCTCCTGCCCTGACCACAGGTCGACCACAGCCGCTGCCCCAGATCGGGGGTTGCAAAGCAGCCCTGTCTGAATCCCCTGCCTCTAGAGGGAGTATTGGACCAACACTTCTAAAAAATGGGGTCCTTGCGTGTAACTCATCGGAGGGACACAAATAAATCGTTGCCGACTTTCTCCTGGAGCTTACGAGCATTCACACTTAAGCCTGATACAATGTCAGCTGTTTAGCTAAACATGAGCTCATGATCTAAATTTACACAATAATGAAGAAATCAGCTACAAGGGGAGACAATCAGCAAAAACAATCAATATGAGAATTAGTTTCCCAAGGCCATCCATCAGATGTTGGAATAATCAGGTGCAAGGCAGAAAATATACATAAAACTGGAACTGAAACAAGGAACAAGGATGTTTTCAAAGACTGGTAGGATCTCTAAAACATTTGTAAAGTACATGTCATTGATAAAGCTAAATACTCAAAGGTTGTGTAATACAACAGATTAATCATTGAGAAGAGTGAAATTATGCTGTTTTGAAAACTATGGCAGGTCAGATTTTCTGCCTAATGATATAAGAAGATTTCTCTCAAAAATACACATTATTTCAAAGACTTATTGGCTGTGAAATAAGTGAAGGGTATTTCAAATGGCTTGTCTGCAAAGAAAGGTGAGATGTAGGGAATCACAGAAAGTCGAGGGGAAAATATGTCAATATATACATTGCTATATGGTGAACTAAGCCTTAGGCCAGCAACAATGGAGAGGACCTGACCCTTAGAAACTTACAAGTAAGCTGGAATCTTCAAAAGTTCAAATCTTTATAAGTAAAAAGATTTATTAAAATGAATAACCAAGTGTTTTAATTGACATCAGATGATCAAAACAACAAACCCTGAGAACATAGAAAAAATATAAATAAAGATATGAGCAGAACTTAATACAACAGAAAACGTATAAAATTGAGGTGATTTAGTAAGTCCAAAGAATATTCTTTGAAAAGATTTAAAAGACACACTTTGATTAAGGAAAACAAAAACATAAGTAAAGAATATACAGAAAGAATCAGGACAATGTTATAGCAGAGAATATATGAAATGCCAGTAAATTTGAACATTTCTGTAAAGGGGACCATTTCCTAGCTCCTAAAGTTGACCAAAACTGACACAAGAGGAAATCATTGAAGGTCATCATGTCTGCCCTTGGCATTCTCGGAACGCCCTGGCCTCAGAATGCAGCATCGGTAGTCCATGGTAACCTGCGGAGAGGGGGTGGGGCTGAAGGAGGTTGGAACACTGCCCTCACTGAGGGAGTGGGTGTGGCCATCTCTGCTGTGACTGAACAAAGGGCAGGGGAGCAGGGGGCCCAGGGCAGGGCCCTCAGATCCCGGCAGGACCAGGGGAGTGTCACAAGCATTTGGCCCAGGCCAAAGGGCGCCTTCTTTGTCCGCACAGCTTCCCAAACACTCACATTTCCACTCAGGCCGCCCTCTTTGTTGAAGTGTGTGTGGAACGTGTCCTCGCAGTACACCTCGCTGCACAGCTAACCATAGGACTGGGCATCGTACCTTCCTGCCAGGTGACCGAAGTTCGCAGGCAGATGGGTCACTGGGACCAACGCGGAGAGGCTCCTGCCCTGACCACAGGTCGACCACAGCCGCTGCCCCAGATCGGGGGTTGCAAAGCAGCCCTGTCTGAATCCCCTGCCTCTAGAGGGAGTATTGGACCAACACTTCTAAAAAATGGGGTCCTTGCGGGCAACTCATCGGAGGGACACAAAAAAATCTTTGCCGACTTTCTCCTGAAGCTTACGAGCGTTCACACTTAAGCCTTTTACAATGTCAGCTGTTTAGCTAAACATGAGCTCATGATCTAAATTTACACAATAATGAAGAAATCAGCTACAAGGGGAGACAATCAGCAAAAACAATCAATATGAGAATTAGTTTCCCAAGGCCACCCATCAGATATTGGAATAATCAGGTGCAAGGCAGAATATATACATAAAACTGGAACTGGAACAAGGAACAAGGATGTTTTCAAAGACTGGTAGGATCTCTAAAACATTTGTAAAGTACATGTCATTGATAAAGCTAAATACTCAAAGGTTGTGTAATACAACAGATTAATCATTGAGAAGAGTGAAATTATGCTGTTTTGAAAACTATGGCAGGTCAGATTTTCTGCCTAATGATATAAGAAGATTTCTCTCAAAAATACACATTATTTCAAAGACTTATTGGCTGTGAAATAAGTGAAGGGTATTTCAAATGGCTTGTCTGCAAAGAAAGGCGAGATGTAGGGAATCACAGAAAGTCGAGGGGAAAATATGTCAATATATACATTGCTATATGGTGAACTAAGACTTAGGCCAGCAACAATGGAGAGGACCTGACCCTTAGAAACTTACAAGTAAGCTGGAATCTTCAAAAGTTCAAATCTTTATAAGTAAAAAGATTTATTAAAATGAATAACCAAGTGTTTTAATTGACATCAGATGATCAAAACAACAAACCCTGAGAACATAGAAAAAATATAAATAAAGATATGAGCAGAACTTAATACAACAGAAAACGTATAAAATTGAGGTGATTTAGTAAGTCCAAAGAATATTCTTTGAAAAGATTTAAAAGACACACTTTGATTAAGGAAAACAAAAACATAAGTAAAGAATATACAGAAAGAATCAGGACAATGTTATAGCAGAGAATATATGAAATGCCAGTAAATTTGAACATTTCTGTAAAGGGGACCATTTCCTAGCTCCTAAAGTTGACCAAAACTGACACAAGAGGAAATCATTGAAGGTCATCATGTCTGCCCTTGGCATTCTCGGAACGCCCTGGCCTCAGAATGCAGCATCGGTAGTCCATGGTAACCTGCGGAGAGGGGGTGGGGCTGAAGGAGGTTGGAACACTGCCCTCACTGAGGGAGTGGGTGTGGCCATCTCTGCTGTGACTGAACAAAGGGCAGGGGAGCAGGGGGCCCAGGGCAGGGCCCTCAGATCCCGGCAGGACCAGGGGAGTGTCACAAGCATTTGGCCCAGGCCAAAGGGCGCCTTCTTTGTCCGCACAGCTTCCCAAACACTCACATTTCCACTCAGGCCGCCCTCTTTGTTGAAGTGTGTGTGGAACGTGTCCTCGCAGTACACCTCGCTGCACAGCTAACCATAGGACTGGGCATCGTACCTTCCTGCCAGGTGACCGAAGTTCGCAGGCAGATGGGTCACTGGGACCAACGCGGAGAGGCTCCTGCCCTGACCACAGGTCGACCACAGCCGCTGCCCCAGATCGGGGGTTGCAAAGCAGCCCTGTCTGAATCCCCTGCCTCTAGAGGGAGTATTGGACCAACACTTCTAAAAAATGGGGTCCTTGCGGGCAACTCATCGGAGGGACACAAAAAAATCTTTGCCGACTTTCTCCTGAAGCTTACGAGCGTTCACACTTAAGCCTTTTACAATGTCAGCTGTTTAGCTAAACATGAGCTCATGATCTAAATTTACACAATAATGAAGAAATCAGCTACAAGGGGAGACAATCAGCAAAAACAATCAATATGAGAATTAGTTTCCCAAGGCCACCCATCAGATATTGGAATAATCAGGTGCAAGGCAGAATATATACATAAAACTGGAACTGGAACAAGGAACAAGGATGTTTTCAAAGACTGGTAGGATCTCTAAAACATTTGTAAAGTACATGTCATTGATAAAGCTAAATACTCAAAGGTTGTGTAATACAACAGATTAATCATTGAGAAGAGTGAAATTATGCTGTTTTGAAAACTATGGCAGGTCAGATTTTCTGCCTAATGATATAAGAAGATTTCTCTCAAAAATACACATTATTTCAAAGACTTATTGGCTGTGAAATAAGTGAAGGGTATTTCAAATGGCTTGTCGGCAAAGAAAGGCGAGATGTAGGGAATCACAGAAAGTCGAGGGGAAAATATGTCAATATATACATTGCTATATGGTGAACTAAGACTTAGGCCAGCAACAATGGAGAGGACCTGACCCTTAGAAACTTACAAGTAAGCTGGAATCTTCAAAAGTTCAAATCTTTATAAGTAAAAAGATTTATTAAAATGAATAACCAAGTGTTTTAATTGACATCAGATGATCAAAACAACAAACCCTGAGAACATAGAAAAAATATAAATAAAGATATGAGCAGAACTTAATACAACAGAAAACGTATAAAATTGAGGTGATTTAGTAAGTCCAAAGAATATTCTTTGAAAAGATTTAAAAGACACACTTTGATTAAGGAAAACAAAAACATAAGTAAAGAATATACAGAAAGAATCAGGACAATGTTATAGCAGAGAATATATGAAATGCCAGTAAATTTGAACATTTCTGTAAAGGGGACCATTTCCTAGCTCCTAAAGTTGACCAAAACTGACACAAGAGGAAATCATTGAAGGTCATCATGTCTGCCCTTGGCATTCTTGGAACGCCCTGGCCTCAGAATGCAGCATCGGTAGTCCATGGTAACCTGCGGAGAGGGGGTGGGGCTGAAGGAGGTTGGAACACTGCCCTCACTGAGGGAGTGGGTGTGGCCATCTCTGCTGTGACTGAACAAAGGGCAGGGGAGCAGGGGGCCCAGGGCAGGGCCCTCAGAGCCCGGCAGGACCAGGGGAGTGTCACAAGCATTTGGCCCAGGCCAAAGGGCGCCTTCTTTGTCCGCACAGCTTCCCAAACACTCACATTTCCACTCAGGCCGCCCTCTTTGTTGAAGTGTGTGTGGAACGTGTCCTCGCAGTACACCTCGCTGCACAGCTAACCATAGGACTGGGCATCGTACCTTCCTGCCAGGTGACCGAAGTTCGCAGGCAGATGGGTCACTGGGACCAACGCGGAGAGGCTCCTGCCCTGACCACAGGTCGACCACAGCCGCTGCCCCAGATCGGGGGTTGCAAAGCAGCCCTGTCTGAATCCCCTGCCTCTAGAGGGAGTATTGGACCAACACTTCTAAAAAATGGGGTCCTTGCGGGCAACTCATCGGAGGGACACAAAAAAATCTTTGCCGACTTTCTCCTGAAGCTTACGAGCGTTCACACTTAAGCCTTTTACAATGTCAGCTGTTTAGCTAAACATGAGCTCATGATCTAAATTTACACAATAATGAAGAAATCAGCTACAAGGGGAGACAATCAGCAAAAACAATCAATATGAGAATTAGTTTCCCAAGGCCACCCATCAGATATTGGAATAATCAGGTGCAAGGCAGAATATATACATAAAACTGGAACTGGAACAAGGAAAAAGGATGTTTTCAAAGACTGGTAGGATCTCTAAAACATTTGTAAAGTACATGTCATTGATAAAGCTAAATACTCAAAGGTTGTGTAATACAACAGATTAATCATTGAGAAGAGTGAAATTATGCTGTTTTGAAAACTATGGCAGGTCAGATTTTCTGCCTAATGATATAAGAAGATTTCTCTCAAAAATACACATTATTTCAAAGACTTATTGGCTGTGAAATAAGTGAAGGGTATTTCAAATGGCTTGTCTGCAAAGAAAGGTGAGATGTAGGGAATCACAGAAAGTCGAGGGGAAAATATGTCAATATATACATTGCTATATGGTGAACTAAGCCTTAGGCCAGCAACAATGGAGAGGACCTGACCCTTAGAAACTTACAAGTAAGCTGGAATCTTCAAAAGTTCAAATCTTTATAAGTAAAAAGATTTATTAAAATGAATAACCAAGTGTTTTAATTGACATCAGATGATCAAAACAACAAACCCTGAGAACATAGAAAAAATATAAATAAAGATATGAGCAGAACTTAATACAACAGAAAACGTATAAAATTGAGGTGATTTAGTAAGTCCAAAGAATATTCTTTGAAAAGATTTAAAAGACACACTTTGATTAAGGAAAACAAAAACATAAGTAAAGAATATACAGAAAGAATCAGGACAATGTTATAGCAGAGAATATATGAAATGCCAGTAAATTTGAACATTTCTGTAAAGGGGACCATTTCCTAGCTCCTAAAGTTGACCAAAACTGACACAAGAGGAAATCATTGAAGGTCATCATGTCTGCCCTTGGCATTCTTGGAACGCCCTGGCCTCAGAATGCAGCATCGGTAGTCCATGGTAACCTGCGGAGAGGGGGTGGGGCTGAAGGAGGTTGGAACACTGCCCTCACTGAGGGAGTGGGTGTGGCCATCTCTGCTGTGACTGAACAAAGGGCAGGGGAGCAGGGGGCCCAGGGCAGGGCCCTCAGAGCCCGGCAGGACCAGGGGAGTGTCACAAGCATTTGGCCCAGGCCAAAGGGCGCCTTCTTTGTCCGCACAGCTTCCCAAACACTCACATTTCCACTCAGGCCGCCCTCTTTGTTGAAGTGTGTGTGGAACGTGTCCTCGCAGTACACCTCGCTGCACAGCTAACCATAGGACTGGGCATCGTACCTTCCTGCCAGGTGACCGAAGTTCGCAGGCAGATGGGTCACTGGGACCAACGCGGAGAGGCTCCTGCCCTGACCACAGGTCGACCACAGCTGCTGCCCCAGATCGGGGGTTGAAAAGCAGCCCTGTCTGAATCCCCTGCCTCTAGAGGGAGTATTGGACCAACACTTCTGAAAAATGGGGTCCTTGCGGGCAACTCATCGGAGGGACACAAAAAAATCTTTGCCGACTTTCTCCTGAAGCTTACGAGCGTTCACACTTAAGCCTTTTACAATGTCAGCTGTTTAGCTAAACATGAGCTCATGATCTAAATTTACACAATAATGAAGAAATCAGCTACAAGGGGAGACAATCAGCAAAAACAATCAATATGAGAATTAGTTTCCCAAGGCCACCCATCAGATGTTGGAATAATCAGGTGCAAGGCAGAATATATACATAAAACTGGAACTGAAACAAGGAACAAGGATGTTTTCAAAGACTGGTAGGATCTCTAAAACATTTGTAAAGTACATGTCATTGATAAAGCTAAATACTCAAAGGTTGTGTAATACAACAGATTAATCATTGAGAAGAGTGAAATTATGCTGTTTTGAAAACTATGGCAGGTCAGATTTTCTGCCTAATGATATAAGAAGATTTCTCTCAAAAATACACATTATTTCAAAGACTTATTGGCTGTGAAATAAGTGAAGGGTATTTCAAATGGCTTGTCTGCAAAGAAAGGTGAGATGTAGGGAATCACAGAAAGTCGAGGGGAAAATATGTCAATATATACATTGCTATATGGTGAACTAAGCCTTAGGCCAGCAACAATGGAGAGGACCTGACCCTTAGAAACTTACAAGTAAGCTGGAATCTTCAAAAGTTCAAATCTTTATAAGTAAAAAGATTTATTAAAATGAATAACCAAGTGTTTTAATTGACATCAGATGATCAAAACAACAAACCCTGAGAACATAGAAAAAATATAAATAAAGATATGAGCAGAACTTAATACAACAGAAAACGTATAAAATTGAGGTGATTTAGTAAGTCCAAAGAATATTCTTTGAAAAGATTTAAAAGACACACTTTGATTAAGGAAAACAAAAACATAAGTAAAGAATATACAGAAAGAATCAGGACAATGTTATAGCAGAGAATATATGAAATGCCAGTAAATTTGAACATTTCTGTAAAGGGGACCATTTCCTAGCTCCTAAAGTTGACCAAAACTGACACAAGAGGAAATCATTGAAGGTCATCATGTCTGCCCTTGGCATTCTCGGAACGCCCTGGCCTCAGAATGCAGCATCGGTAGTCCATGGTAACCTGCGGAGAGGGGGCGGGGCTGAAGGAGGTTGGAACACTGCCCTCACTGAGGGAGTGGGTGTGGCCATCTCTGCTGTGACTGAACAAAGGGCAGGGGAGCAGGGGGCCCAGGGCAGGGCCCTCAGAGGCCAGCAGGCCCAGGGGTGTGTCACAAGCATTTGACCCTGGCCAAAGGGCACCTTCTTTGTCCGCACAGCTTCCCAAACACTCACCTTTCCACTCAGGCCACCCTCTTTGTTGAAGTGTGTGTGGAACGTGTCCTCGCAGTACACCTCGCTGCACAGCTAAACATAGGACTGGGCATCGTACCTTCCTGCCAGGTGACTGAAGTTCGCAGGCAGATGGGTCCCTGGGACCAACGCGGAGAGGCTCCTGCCCTGACCACAGGTCGACCACAGCCGCTGCCCCCGATCGGGGGCCGCAAAGCAGCCCTGTCTGAATCCCCTGCCTCTAGAGGGAGTATTGGACCAACACTTCTAAAAAATGGGGTCCTTGCGGGCAACTCATCGGTGGGACACAAATAAATCGTTGCCGACTTTCTCCTGGAGCTTACGAGCGTTCACACTTAAGCCTGATACAATGTCAGCTGTTTAGCTAAACATGAGCTCATGATCTAAATTTACACAATAATTAAGAAATCAGCTACAAGTGGAGACAATCAGCAAAAACAATCAATATGAGAATTAGTTTCCCAAGGCCATCCATCAGATGTTGGAATAATCAGGTGCAAGGCAGAAAATATACATAAAACTGGAACTGAAACAAGGAACAAGGATGTTTACTAAGACTGGTAGGATCTCTAAAACATTTGTAAAGTACATGTCATTGATAAAGCTAAATACTCAAAGGTTGTGTAATACAACAGATTAATCATTGAGAAGAGTGAAATTATGCTGTTTTGAAAACTATGGCAGGTCAGATTTTCTGCCTAATGATATAAGAAGATTTCTCTCAAAAATACACATTATTTCAAAGACTTATTGGCTGTGAAATAAGTTAAGGGTATTTCAAATGGCTTGTCTGCAAAGAAAGGTGAGATGTAGGGAATCACAGAAAGTCGAGGGGAAAATATGTCAATATATACATTGCTATATGGTGAACTAAGCCTTAGGCCAGCAACAATGGAGAGGACCTGACCCTTAGAAACTTACAAGTAAGCTGGAATCTTCAAAAGTTCAAATCTTTATAAGTAAAAAGATTTATTAAAATGAATAACCAAGTGTTTTAATTGACATCAGATGATCAAAACAACAAACCCTGAGAACATAGAAAAAATATAAATAAAGATATGAGCAGAACTTAATACAACAGAAAACGTATAAAATTGAGGTGATTTAGTAAGTCCAAAGAATATTCTTTGAAAAGATTTAAAAGACACACTTTGATTAAGGAAAACATAAACATATGTAAAGAATATACAGATAGAATCAGGACAATGTTATAGCAGAGAATATATGAAATGCCAGTAAATTTGAACATTTCTGTAAAGGGGACCATTTCCTAGCTCCTAAAGTTGACCAAAACTGACACAAGAGGAAATCATTGAAGGTCATCATGTCTGCCCTTGGCATTCTTGGAACGCCCTGGCCTCAGAATGCAGCATCGGAAGTCCATGGTAACCTGCGGAGAGGGGGTGGGGCTGAAGGAGGTTGGAACACTGCCCTCACTGAGGGAGTGGGTGTGGCCATCTCTGCTGTGACTGAACAAAGGGCAGGGGAGCAGGGGGCCCAGGGCAGGGCCCTCAGAGCCCGGCAGGACCAGGGGAGTGTCACAAGCATTTGGCCCAGGCCAAAGGGCGCCTTCTTTGTCTGCACAGCTTCCCAAACACTCACATTTCCACTCAGGCCGCCCTCTTTGTTGAAGTGTGTGTGGAACGTGTCCTCACAGTACACCTCGCTGCACAGCTAACCATAGGACTGGGCATCGTACCTTCCTGCCAGGTGACCGAAGTTCGCAGGCAGATGGGTCACTGGGACCAACGCGGAGGGGCTCCTGCCCTGACCACAGGTCGACCACAGCCGCTGCCCCAGATCGGGGGTTGCAAAGCAGCCCTGTCTGAATCCCCTGCCTCTAGAGGGAGTATTGGACCAACACTTCTAAAAAATGGGGTCCTTGCGGGCAACTCATCGGAGGGACACAAAAAAATCTTTGCCGACTTTCTCCTGAAGCTTACGAGCGTTCACACTTAAGCCTTTTACAATGTCAGCTGTTTAGCTAAACATGAGCTCATGATCTAAATTTACACAATAATGAAGAAATCAGCTACAAGGGGAGACAATCAGCAAAAACAATCAATATGAGAATTAGTTTCCCAAGGCCACCCATCAGATGTTGGAATAATCAGGTGCAAGGCAGAATATATACATAAAACTGGAACTGGAACAAGGAACAAGGATGTTTTCAAAGACTGGTAGGATCTCTAAAACATTTGTAAAGTACATGTCATTGATAAAGCTAAATACTCAAAGGTTGTGTAATACAACAGATTAATCATTGAGAAGAGTGAAATTATGCTGTTTTGAAAACTATGGCAGGTCAGATTTTCTGCCTAATGATATAAGAAGATTTCTCTCAAAAATACACATTATTTCAAAGACTTATTGGCTGTGAAATAAGTGAAGGGTATTTCAAATGGCTTGTCTGCAAAGAAAGGTGAGATGTAGGGAATCACAGAAAGTCGAGGGGAAAATATGTCAATATATACATTGCTATATGGTGAACTAAGCCTTAGGCCAGCAACAATGGAGAGGACCTGACACTTAGAAACTTACAAGTAAGCTGGAATCTTCAAAAGTCCAAATCTTTATAAGGAAAAAGATTTATTAAAATGAATAACCAAGGGCTTCCCTGGTGGCGCAGTGGTTGAGAGTCCGCCTGCCGATGCAGGGGACCCGGGTTCGTGCCCCGGTCTGGGAGGATCCCAAATGCCGCGGAGCGGCTTGGCCCATGAGCCATGGCCATTGAGCCTGCGTGTCCGGAGCCTGTGCTCCGCAACGGGAGAGGCCACAACAGTGAGAGACCCATATACCGCAAAAAAAAAAAAAAAAAAAAAAAAAAAAAAAAAGAATAACCAAGTGTTTTAATTGACATCAGATGATCAAAACAACAAACCCTGAGAACATAGATAAAATATAAATAAAGATATGAGCAGAACTTAATACAACAGAAAACGTATAAAATTGAGGTGATTTAGTAAGTCCAAAGAATATTCTTTGAAAAGATTTAAAAGACACACTTTGATTAAGGAAAACAAAAACATAAGTAAAGAATATACAGAAAGAATCAGGACAATGTTATAGCAGAGAATATATGAAATGCCAGTAAATTTGAACATTTCTGTAAAGGGGACCATTTCCTAGCTCCTAAAGTTGACCAAAACTGACACAAGAGGAAATCATTGAAGGTCATCATGTCTGCCCTTGGCATTCTCGGAACGCCCCGGCCTCAGAATGCCGCATTGGTAGTCCATGGTAACCTGCGGAGAGAGGGCGGGGCTGAAGGAGGTTGGAACACTGCCCTCACTGAGGGAGTGGGTGTGGCCATCTCTGCTGTGACTGAACAAAGGGCAGGGTAGCAGGGGGACCAGGGCAGGGCGCTCAGAGGCCGGCAGGCCCAGGGGTGTGTCACAAGCATTTGGCCCAGGCCAAAGGGCGCCTTCTTTGTCCGCACAGCTTCCCAAACACTCACCTTTCCACTCAGGCCGCCCTCTTTGTTGAAGTGTGTGTGGAACGTGTCCTCGCAGTACACCTCGCTGCACAGCTAAACATAGGACTGGGCATCGTACCTTCCTGCCAGGTGACCGAAGTTCGCAGGCAGATGGGTCCCTGGGACCAACGCGGAGAGGCTCCTGCTCTGACCACAGGTCGACCACAGCCGCTGCCCCAGATCGGGGGCCGCAAAGCAGCCCTGTCTGAATCCCCTGCCTCTAGAGGGAGTATTGGACCAAAACTTCTAAAAAAAAGGGTCCTTGCGGGCAACTCATCGGAGGGACACAAATAAATCTTTGCCGACTTTCTCCTGAAGCTTACGAGCGTTCACACTTAAGCCTGTTACAATGTCAGCGGTTTAGCTAAACATGAGCTCATGATCTAAATTTACACAATAATGAAGAAATCAGCTACAAGTGGAGACAATCAGCAAAAACAATCAATATGAGAATTAGTTTCCCAAGGCCATCCATCAGATATTGGAATAATCAGGTGCAAGGCAGAAAATATACATAAAACTGTTACTGAAACAAGCAACAAGGATGTTTTCAAAGACTGGTAGGATCTCTAAAACATTTGTAAAGTACATGTCATTGATAAAGCTAAATACCCAAGGTTGTGTAATACAACAGATTAATCATTGAGAAGAGTGAAATTATGCTGTTTTGAAAACTATGGCAGGTCAGATTTTCTGCCTAATGATATAAGAAGATTTCTCTCAAAAATACACATTATTTCAAAGACTTATTGGCTGTGAAATAAGTGAAGGGTATTTCAAATGGCTTGTCTGCAAAGAAAGGTGAGATGTAGGGAATCACAGAAAGTCGAGGGGAAAATATGTCAATATATACATTGCTATATGGTGAACTAAGCCTTAGGCCAGCAACAATGGAGAGGACCTGACCCTTAGAAACTTACAAGTAAGCTGGAATCTTCAAAAGTTCAAATCTTTATAAGGAATAAGATTTATTAAAATGAATAACCAAGTGTTTTAATTGACATCAGATGATCAAAACAACAAACCCTGAGAACATAGATAAAATATAAATAAAGATATGAGCAGAACTTAATACAACAGAAAACGTATAAAATTGAGGTGATTTAGTAAGTCCAAAGAATATTCTTTGAAAAGATTTAAAAGACACACTTTGATTAAGGAAAACAAAAACATAAGTAAAGAATATACAGAAAGAATCAGGACAATGTTATAGCAGAGAATATATGAAATGCCAGTAAATTTGAACATTTCTGTAAAGGGGACCATTTCCTAGCTCCTAAAGTTGACCAAAACTGACACAAGAGGAAATCATTGAAGGTCATCATGTCTGCCCTTGGCATTCTTGGAACGCCCTGGCCTCAGAATGCAGCATCGGTAGTCCATGGTAACCTGCGGAGAGGGGGCGGGGCTGAAGGAGGTTGGAACACTGCCCTCACTGAGGGAGTGGGTGTGGCCATCTCTGCTGTGACTGAACAAAGGGCAGGGGAGCAAGGGGCCCAGGGAAGGGCCCTCAGAGGCCAGCAGGCCCAGGGGTGTGTCACAAGCATTTGGCCCAGGCCAAAGGGCACCTTCTTTGTCCGCACAGCTTCCCAAACACTCACCTTTCCACTCAGGCCGCCTTCTTTGTTGAAGTGTGTGTGGAACGTGTCCTCGCAGTACACCTCGCTGCACAGCTAACCATAGGACTGGGCATCGTACCTTCCTGCCAGGTGACTGAAGTTCGCAGGCAGATGGGTCCCTGGGACCAACGCGGAGAGGCTCCTGCCCTGACCACAGGTCGACCACAGCCGCTGCCCCCGATCGGGGGCCGCAAAGCAGCCCTGTCTGAATCCCCTGCCTCTAGAGGGAGTATTGGACCAACACTTCTAAAAAATGGGTTCCTTGCGGGCAACTCATCGGAGGGACACAAATAAATCGTTGCCGACTTTCTCCTGGAGCTTACGAGCGTTCACACTTAAGCCTGATACAATGTCAGCTGTTTAGCTAAACATGAGCTCATGATCTAAATTTACACAATAATGAAGAAATCAGCTACAAGTGGAGACAATCAGCAAAAACAATCAATATGAGAATTAGTTTCCCAAGGCCATCCATCAGATATTGGAATAATCAGGTGCAAGGCAGAAAATATACATAAAACTGTTACTGAAACAAGCAACAAGGATGTTTTCAAAGACTGGTAGGATCTCTAAAACATTTGTAAAGTACATGTCATTGATAAAGCTAAATACCCAAGGTTGTGTAATACAACAGATTAATCATTGAGAAGAGTGAAATTATGCTGTTTTGAAAACTATGGCAGGTCAGATTTTCTGCCTAATGATATAAGAAGATTTCTCTCAAAAATACACATTATTTCAAAGACTTATTGGCTGTGAAATAAGTGAAGGGTATTTCAAATGGCTTGTCTGCAAAGAAAGGTGAGATGTAGGGAATCACAGAAAGTCGAGGGGAAAATATGTCAATATATACATTGCTATATGGTGAACTAAGCCTTAGGCCAGCAACAATGGAGAGGACCTGACCCTTAGAAACTTACAAGTAAGCTGGAATCTTCAAAAGTTCAAATCTTTATAAGGAAAAAGATTTATTAAAATGAATAACCAAGTGTTTTAATTGACATCAGATGATCAAAACAACAAACCTGAGAACATAGATAAAATATAAATAAAGATATGAGCAGAACTTAATACAACAGAAATCGTATAAAATTGAGGTGATTTAGTAAGTCCAAAGAATATTCTTTGAAAAGATTTAAAAGACACACTTTGATTAAGGAAAACAAAAACATAAGTAAAGAATATACAGAAAGAATCAGGACAATGTTATAGCAGAGAATATATGAAATGCCAGTAAATTTGAACATTTCTGTAAAGGGGACCATTTCCTAGCTCCTAAAGTTGACCAAAACTGACACAAGAGGAAATCATTGAAGGTCATCATGTCTGCCCTTGGCATTCTTGGAACGCCCTGGCCTCAGAATGCAGCATCGGAAGTCCATGGTAACCTGCGGAGAGGGGGCGGGGCTGAAGGAGGTTGGAACACTGCCCTCACTGAGGGAGTGGGTGTGGCCATCTCTGCTGTGACTGAACAAAGGGCAGGGGAGCAGGGGGCCCAGGGCAGGGCCCTCAGAGCCCGGCAGGACCAGGGGAGTGTCACAAGCATTTGGCCCAGGCCAAAGGGCGCCTTCTTTGTCTGCACAGCTTCCCAAACACTCACATTTCCACTCAGGCCGCCCTCTTTGTTGAAGTGTGTGTGGAACGTGTCCTCGCAGTACACCTCGCTGCACAGCTAACCATAGGACTGGGCATCGTACCTTCCTGCCAGGTGACCGAAGTTCGCAGGCAGATGGGTCACTGGGACCAACGCGGAGAGGCTCCTGCCCTGACCACAGGTCGACCACAGCCGCTGCCCCAGATCGGGGGTTGCAAAGCAGCCCTGTCTGAATCCTCTGCCTCTAGAGGGAGTATTGGACCAACACTTCTAAAAACTGGGGTCCTTGCGGGCAACTCATCGGAGGGACACAAAAAAATCTTTGCCGACTTTCTCCTGAAGCTTACGAGCGTTCACACTTAAGCCTTTTACAATGTCAGCTGTTTAGCTAAACATGAGCTCATGATCTAAATTTACACAATAATGAAGAAATCAGATACAAGGGGAGACAATCAGCAAAAACAATCAATATGAGAATTAGTTTCCCAAGGCCACCCATCAGATGTTGGAATAATCAGGTGCAAGGCAGAATATATACATAAAACTGGAACTGGAACAAGGAACAAGGATGTTTTCAAAGACTGGTAGGATCTCTAAAACATTTGTAAAGTACATGTCATTGATAAAGCTAAATACTCAAAGGTTGTGTAATACAACAGATTAATCATTGAGAAGAGTGAAATTATGCTGTTTTGAAAACTATGGCAGGTCAGATTTTCTGCCTAATGATATAAGAAGATTTCTCTCAAAAATACACATTATTTCAAAGACTTATTGGCTGTGAAATAAGTGAAGGGTATTTCAAATGGCTTGTCTGCAAAGAAAGGTGAGATGTAGGGAATCACAGAAAGTCGAGGGGAAAATATGTCAATATATACATTGCTATATGGTGAACTAAGCCTTAGGCCAGCAACAATGGAGAGGACCTGACCCTTAGTAACTTACAAGTAAGCTGGAATCTTCAAAAGTTCAAATCTTTATAAGTAAAAAGATTTATTAAAATGAATAACCAAGTGTTTTAATTGACATCAGATGATCAAAACAACAAACCCTGAGAACATAGAAAAAATATAAATAAAGATATGAGCAGAACTTAATACAACAGAAAACGTATAAAATTGAGGTGATTTAGTAAGTCCAAAGAATATTCTTTGAAAAGATTTAAAAGACACACTTTGATTAAGGAAAACATAAACATATGTAAAGAATATACAGAAAGAATCAGGACAATGTTATAGCAGAGAATATATGAAATGCCAGTAAATTTGAACATTTCTGTAAAGGGGACCATTTCCTAGCTCCTAAAGTTGACCAAAACTGACACAAGAGGAAATCATTGAAGGTCATCATGTCTGCCCTTGGCATTCTCGGAACGCCCTGGCCTCAGAATGCAGCATCGGTAGTCCATGGTAACCTGCGGAGAGGGGGTGGGGCTGAAGGAGGTTGGAACACTGCCCTCACTGAGGGAGTGGGTGTGGCCATCTCTGCTGTGACTGAACAAAGGGCAGGGGAGCAGGGGGCCAAGGGCAGGGCCCTCAGAGCCCGGCAGGACCAGGGGAGTGTCACAAGCATTTGGCCCAGGCCAAAGGGCGCCTTCTTTGTCTGCACAGCTTCCCAAACACTCACATTTCCACTCAGGCCGCCCTCTTTGTTGAAGTGTGTGTGGAACGTGTCCTCGCAGTACACCTCGCTGCACAGCTAACCATAGGACTGGGCATCGTACCTTCCTGCCAGGTGACCGAAGTTCGCAGGCAGATGGGTCACTGGGACCAACGCGGAGAGGCTCCTGCCCTGACCACAGGTCGACCACAGCCGCTGCCCCAGATCGGGGGTTGCAAAGCAGCCCTGTCTGAATCCCCTGCCTCTAGAGGGAGTATTGGACCAACACTTCTAAAAAATGGGGTCCTTGCGGGCAACTCATCGGAGGGACACAAAAAAATCTTTGCCGACTTTCTCCTGAAGCTTACGAGCGTTCACACTTAAGCCTTTTACAATGTCAGCTGTTTAGCTAAACATGAGCTCATGATCTAAATTTACACAATAATGAAGAAATCAGCTACAAGGGGAGACAATCAGCAAAAACAATCAATATGAGAATTAGTTTCCCAAGGCCACCCATCAGATGATGGAATAATCAGGTGCAAGGCAGAATATATACATAAAACTGGAACTGGAACAAGGAACAAGGATGTTTTCAAAGACTGGTAGGATCTCTAAAACATTTGTAAAGTACATGTCATTGATAAAGCTAAATACTCAAAGGTTGTGTAATACAACAGATTAATCATTGAGAAGAGTGAAATTATGCTGTTTTGAAAACTATGGCAGGTCAGATTTTCTGCCTAATGATATAAGAAGATTTCTCTCAAAAATACACATTATTTCAAAGACTTATTGGCTGTGAAATAAGTGAAGGGTATTTCAAATGGCTTGTCTGCAAAGAAAGGTGAGATGTAGGGAATCACAGAAAGTCGGGGGAAAATATGTCAATATATACATTGCTATATGGTGAACTAAGCCTTAGGCCAGCAACAATGGAGAGGACCTGACCCTTAGAAACTTACAAGTAAGCTGGAATCTTCAAAAGTTCAAATCTTTATAAGTAAAAAGATTTATTAAAATGAATAACTAAGTGTTTTAATTGACATCAGATGATCAAAACAACAAACCCTGAGAACATAGAAAAAATATAAATAAAGATATGAGCAGAACTGAATACAACAGAAAACGTATAAAATTGAGGTGATTTAGTAAGTCCAAAGAATATTCTTTGAAAAGATTTAAAAGACACACTTTGATTAAGGAAAACATAAACATATGTAAAGAATATACAGAAAGAATCAGGACAATGTTATAGCAGAGAATATATGAAATGCCAGTAAATTTGAACATTTCTGTAAAGGGGACCATTTCCTAGCTCCTAAAGTTGACCAAAACTGACACAAGAGGAAATCATTGAAGGTCATCATGTCTGCCCTTGGCATTCTTGGAACGCCCTGGCCTCAGAATGCAGCATCGGTAGTCCATGGTAACCTGCGGAGAGGGGGTGGGGCTGAAGGAGGTTGGAACACTGCCCTCACTGAGAGAGTGGGTGTGGCCATCTCTGCTGTGACTGAACAAAGGGCAGGGGAGCAGGGGGCCCAGGGCAGGGCCCTCAGAGCCCGGCAGGACCAGGGGAGTGTCACAAGCATTTGGCCCAGGCCAAAGGGCGCCTTCTTTGTCTGCACAGCTTCCCAAACACTCACATTTCCACTCAGGCCGCCCTCTTTGTTGAAGTGTGTGTGGAACGTGTCCTCGCAGTACACCTCGCTGCACAGCTAACCATAGGACTGGGCATCGTACCTTCCTGCCACGTGACCGAAGTTCGCAGGCAGATGGGTCACTGGGACCAACGCGGAGAGGCTCCTGCCCTGACCACAGGTCGACCACAGCCGCTGCCCCAGATCGGGGGTTGCAAAGCAGCCCTGTCTGAATCCCCTGCCTCTAGAGGGAGTATTGGACCAACACTTCTAAAAAATGGGGTCCTTGCGGGCAACTCATCAGAGGGACACAAAAAAATCTTTGCCGACTTTCTCCTGAAGCTTACGAGCGTTCACACTTAAGCCTTTTACAATGTCAGCTGTTTAGCTAAACATGAGCTCATGATCTAAATTTACACAATAATGAAGAAATCAGCTACAAGTGGAGACAATCAGCAAAAACAATCAATATGAGAATTAGTTTCCCAAGGCCATCCATCAGATGTTGGAATAATCAGGTGCAAGGCAGAAAATATACATAAAACTGGAACTAAAACAAGGAACAAGGATGTTTACTAAGACTGGTAGGATCTCTAAAACATTTGTAAAGTACATGTCATTGATAAAGCTAAATACTCAAAGGTTGTGTAATACAACAGATTAATCATTGAGAAGAGTGAAATTATGCTGTTTTGAAAACTATGGCAGGTCAGATTTTCTGCCTAATGATATAAGAAGATTTCTCTCAAAAATACACATTATTTCAAAGACTTATTGGCTGTGAAATAAGTGAAGGGTATTTCAAATGGCTTGTCTGCAAAGAAAGGTGAGATGTAGGGAATCACAGAAAGTCGAGGGGAAAATATGTCAATATATACATTGCTATATGGTGAACTAAGCCTTAGGCCAGCAACAATGGTGAGGACCTGACCCTTAGTAACTTACAAGTAAGCTGGAATCTTCAAAAGTTCAAATCTTTATAAGTAAAAAGATTTATTAAAATGAATAACCAAGTGTTTTAATTGACATCAGATGATCAAAACAACAAACCCTGAGAACATGGAAAAAATATAAATAAAGATATGAGCAGAACTTAATACAACAGAAAACGTATAAAATTGAGGTGATTTAGTAAGTCCAAAGAATATTCTTTGAAAAGATTTAAAAGACACACTTTGATTAAGGAAAACATAAACATATGTAAACAATATACAGAAAGAATCAGGACAATGTTATAGCAGAGAATATATGAAATGCCAGTAAATTTGAACATTTCTGTAAAGGGGACCATTTCCTAGCTCCTAAAGTTGACCAAAACTGACACAAGAGGCAATCATTGAAGGTCATCATGTCTGCCCTTGGCATTATTGGAACGCCCTGGCCTCAGAATGCAGCATCGGTAGTCCATGGTAACCTGCGGAGAGGGGGTGGGGCTGAAGGAGGTTGGAACACTGCCCTCATTGAGGGAGTGGGTGTGGCCATCTCTGCTGTGACTGAACAAAGGGCAGGGGAGCAGGGGGCCCAGGGCAGGGCCCTCAGAGCCCGGCAGGACCAGGGGAGTGTCACAAGCATTTGGCCCAGGCCAAAGGGCGCCTTCTTTGTCTGCACAGCTTCCCAAACACTCACATTTCCACTCAGGCCGCCCTCTTTGTTGAAGTGTGTGTGGAACGTGTCCTCGCAGTACACCTCGCTGCACAGCTAACCATAGGACTGGGCATCGTACCTTCCTGCCAGGTGACCGAAGTTCGCAGGCAGATGGGTCACTGGGACCAACGCGGAGAGGCTCCTGCCCTGACCACAGGTCGACCAAAGCTGCTGCCCCAGATCGGGGGTTGCAAAGCAGCCCTGTCTGAATCCTCTGCCTCTAGAGGGAGTATTGGACCAACACTTCTAAAAAATGGGGTCCTTGCGGGCAACTCATCGGAGGGACACAAAAAAATCTTTGCCGACTTTCTCCTGAAGCTTACGAGCGTTCACACTTAAGCCTTTTACAATGTCAGCTGTTTAGCTAAACATGAGCTCATGATCTAAATTTACACAATAATGAAGAAATCAGATACAAGGGGAGACAATCAGCAAAAACAATCAATATGAGAATTAGTTTCCCAAGGCCACCCATCAGATGTTGGAATAATCAGGTGCAAGGCAGAATATATACATAAAACTGGAACTGGAACAAGGAACAAGGATGTTTTCAAAGACTGGTAGGATCTCTAAAACATTTGTAAAGTACATGTCATTGATAAAGCTAAATACTCAAAGGTTGTGTAATACAACAGATTAATCATTGAGAAGAGTGAAATTATGCTGTTTTGAAAACTATGGCAGGTCAGATTTTCTGCCTAATGATATAAGAAGATTTCTCTCAAAAATACACATTATTTCAAAGACTTATTGGCTGTGAAATAAGTGAAGGGTATTTCAAATGGCTTGTCTGCAAAGAAAGGTGAGATGTAGGGAATCACAGAAAGTCGAGGGGAAAATATGTCAATATATACATTGCTATATGGTGAACTAAGCCTTAGGCCAGCAACAATGGAGAGGACCTGACCCTTAGTAACTTACAAGTAAGCTGGAATCTTCAAAAGTTCAAATCTTTATAAGTAAAAAGATTTATTAAAATGAATAACCAAGTGTTTTAATTGACATCAGATGATCAAAACAACAAACCCTGAGAACATAGAAAAAATATAAATAAAGATATGAGCAGAACTTAATACAACAGAAAACATATAAAATTGAGGTGATTTAGTAAGTCCAAAGAATATTCTTTGAAAAGATTTAAAAGACACACTTTGATTAAGGAAAACATAAACATATGTAAAGAATATACAGAAAGAATCAGGACAATGTTATAGCAGAGAATATATGAAATGCCAGTAAATTTGAACATTTCTGTAAAGGGGACCATTTCCTAGCTCCTAAAGTTGACCAAAACTGACACAAGAGGAAATCATTGAAGGTCATCATGTCTGCCCTTGGCATTCTCGGAACGCCCTGGCCTCAGAATGCAGCATCGGTAGTCCATGGTAACCTGCGGAGAGGGGGTGGGGCTGAAGGAGGTTGGAACACTGCCCTCACTGAGGGAGTGGGTGTGGCCATCTCTGCTGTGACTGAACAAAGGGCAGGGGAGCAGGGGGCCAAGGGCAGGGCCCTCAGAGCCCGGCAGGACCAGGGGAGTGTCACAAGCATTTGGCCCAGGCCAAAGGGCGCCTTCTTTGTCTGCACAGCTTCCCAAACACTCACATTTCCACTCAGGCCGCCCTCTTTGTTGAAGTGTGTGTGGAACGTGTCCTCGCAGTACACCTCGCTGCACAGCTAACCATAGGACTGGGCATCGTACCTTCCTGCCAGGTGACCGAAGTTCGCAGGCAGATGGGTCACTGGGACCAACGCGGAGAGGCTCCTGCCCTGACCACAGGTCGACCACAGCCGCTGCCCCAGATCGGGGGTTGCAAAGCAGCCCTGTCTGAATCCCCTGCCTCTAGAGGGAGTATTGGACCAACACTTCTAAAAAATGGGGTCCTTGCGGGCAACTCATCGGAGGGACACAAAAAAATCTTTGCCGACTTTCTCCTGAAGCTTACGAGCGTTCACACTTAAGCCTTTTACAATGTCAGCTGTTTAGCTAAACATGAGCTCATGATCTAAATTTACACAATAATGAAGAAATCAGCTACAAGGGGAGACAATCAGCAAAAACAATCAATATGAGAATTAGTTTCCCAAGGCCACCCATCAGATGATGGAATAATCAGGTGCAAGGCAGAATATATACATAAAACTGGAACTGGAACAAGGAACAAGGATGTTTTCAAAGACTGGTAGGATCTCTAAAACATTTGTAAAGTACATGTCATTGATAAAGCTAAATACTCAAAGGTTGTGTAATACAACAGATTAATCATTGAGAAGAGTGAAATTATGCTGTTTTGAAAACTATGGCAGGTCAGATTTTCTGCCTAATGATATAAGAAGATTTCTCTCAAAAATACACATTATTTCAAAGACTTATTGGCTGTGAAATAAGTGAAGGGTATTTCAAATGGCTTGTCTGCAAAGAAAGGTGAGATGTAGGGAATCACAGAAAGTCGGGGGAAAATATGTCAATATATACATTGCTATATGGTGAACTAAGCCTTAGGCCAGCAACAATGGAGAGGACCTGACCCTTAGAAACTTACAAGTAAGCTGGAATCTTCAAAAGTTCAAATCTTTATAAGTAAAAAGATTTATTAAAATGAATAACTAAGTGTTTTAATTGACATCAGATGATCAAAACAACAAACCCTGAGAACATAGAAAAAATATAAATAAAGATATGAGCAGAACTGAATACAACAGAAAACGTATAAAATTGAGGTGATTTAGTAAGTCCAAAGAATATTCTTTGAAAAGATTTAAAAGACACACTTTGATTAAGGAAAACATAAACATATGTAAAGAATATACAGAAAGAATCAGGACAATGTTATAGCAGAGAATATATGAAATGCCAGTAAATTTGAACATTTCTGTAAAGGGGACCATTTCCTAGCTCCTAAAGTTGACCAAAACTGACACAAGAGGAAATCATTGAAGGTCATCATGTCTGCCCTTGGCATTCTTGGAACGCCCTGGCCTCAGAATGCAGCATCGGTAGTCCATGGTAACCTGCGGAGAGGGGGTGGGGCTGAAGGAGGTTGGAACACTGCCCTCACTGAGAGAGTGGGTGTGGCCATCTCTGCTGTGACTGAACAAAGGGCAGGGGAGCAGGGGGCCCAGGGCAGGGCCCTCAGAGCCCGGCAGGACCAGGGGAGTGTCACAAGCATTTGGCCCAGGCCAAAGGGCGCCTTCTTTGTCTGCACAGCTTCCCAAACACTCACATTTCCACTCAGGCCGCCCTCTTTGTTGAAGTGTGTGTGGAACGTGTCCTCGCAGTACACCTCGCTGCACAGCTAACCATAGGACTGGGCATCGTACCTTCCTGCCAGGTGACCGAAGTTCGCAGGCAGATGGGTCACTGGGACCAACGCGGAGAGGCTCCTGCCCTGACCACAGGTCGACCACAGCCGCTGCCCCAGATCGGGGGTTGCAAAGCAGCCCTGTCTGAATCCCCTGCCTCTAGAGGGAGTATTGGACCAACACTTCTAAAAAATGGGGTCCTTGCGGGCAACTCATCGGAGGGACACAAAAAAATCTTTGCCGACTTTCTCCTGAAGCTTACGAGCGTTCACACTTAAGCCTTTTACAATGTCAGCTGTTTAGCTAAACATGAGCTCATGATCTAAATTTACACAATAATGAAGAAATCAGCTACAAGTGGAGACAATCAGCAAAAACAATCAATATGAGAATTAGTTTCCCAAGGCCATCCATCAGATGTTGGAATAATCAGGTGCAAGGCAGAAAATATACATAAAACTGGAACTGAAACAAGGAACAAGGATGTTTACTAAGACTGGTAGGATCTCTAAAACATTTGTAAAGTACATGTCATTGATAAAGCTAAATACTCAAAGGTTGTGTAATACAACAGATTAATCATTGAGAAGAGTGAAATTATGCTGTTTTGAAAACTATGGCAGGTCAGATTTTCTGCCTAATGATATAAGAAGATTTCTCTCAAAAATACACATTATTTCAAAGACTTATTGGCTGTGAAATAAGTGAAGGGTATTTCAAATGGCTTGTCTGCAAAGAAAGGTGAGATGTAGGGCATCACAGAAAGTCGAGGGGAAAATATGTCAATATATACATTGCTATATGGTGAACTAAGCCTTAGGCCAGCAACAATGGAGAGGACCTGACCCTTAGAAACTTACAAGTAAGCTGGAATCTTCAAAAGTTCAAATCTTTCTAAGTAAAAAGATTTATTAAAATGAATAACCAAGTGTTTTAATTGACATCAGATGATCAAAACAACAAACCCTGAGAACATGGAAAAAATATAAATAAAGATATGAGCAGAACTTAATACAACAGAAAACGTATAAAATTGAGGTGATTTAGTAAGTCCAAAGAATATTCTTTGAAAAGATTTAAAAGACACACTTTGATTAAGGAAAACATAAACATATGTAAACAATATACAGAAAGAATCAGGACAATGTTATAGCAGAGAATATATGAAATGCCAGTAAATTTGAACATTTCTGTAAAGGGGACCATTTCCTAGCTCCTAAAGTTGACCAAAACTGACACAAGAGGCAATCATTGAAGGTCATCATGTCTGCCCTTGGCATTATTGGAACGCCCTGGCCTCAGAATGCAGCATCGGTAGTCCATGGTAACCTGCGGAGAGGGGGTGGGGCTGAAGGAGGTTGGAACACTGCCCTCACTGAGGGAGTGGGTGTGGCCATCTCTGCTGTGACTGAACAAAGGGCAGGGGAGCAGGGGGCCCAGGGCAGGGCCCTCAGAGCCCGGCAGGACCAGGGGAGTGTCACAAGCATTTGGCCCAGGCCAAAGGGCGCCTTCTTTGTCTGCACAGCTTCCCAAACACTCACATTTCCACTCAGGCCGCCCTCTTTTTTGAAGTGTGTGTGGAACGTGTCCTCGCAGTACACCTCGCTGCACAGCTAACCATAGGACTGGGCATCGTACCTTCCTGCCAGGTGACCGAAGTTCGCAGGCAGATGGGTCACTGGGACCAACGCGGAGAGGCTCCTGCCCTGACCACAGGTCGACCACAGCCGCTGCCCCAGATCGGGGGTTGCAAAGCAGCCCTGTCTGAATCCTCTGCCTCTAGAGTGAGTATTGGACCAACACTTCTAAAAACTGGGGTCCTTGCGGGCAACTCATCGGAGGGACACAAAAAAATCTTTGCCGACTTTCTCCTGAAGCTTACGAGCGTTCACACTTAAGCCTTTTACAATGTCAGCTGTTTAGCTAAACATGAGCTCATGATCTAAATTTACACAATAATGAAGAAATCAGCTACAAGGGGAGACAATCAGCAAAAACAATCAATATGAGAATTAGTTTCCCAAGGCCACCCATCAGATGTTGGAATAATCAGGTGCAAGGCAGAATATATACATAAAACTGGAACTGGAACAAGGAACAAGGATGTTTTCAAAGACTGGTAGGATCTCTAAAACATTTGTAAAGTACATGTCATTGATAAAGCTAAATACTCAAAGGTTGTGTAATACAACAGATTAATCATTGAGAAGAGTGAAATTATGCTGTTTTGAAAACTATGGCAGGTCAGATTTTCTGCCTAATGATATAAGAAGATTTCTCTCAAAAATACACATTATTTCAAAGACTTATTGGCTGTGAAATAAGTGAAGGGTATTTCAAATGGCTTGTCTGCAAAGAAAGGTGAGATGTAGGGAATCACAGAAAGTCGAGGGGAAAATATGTCAATATATACATTGCTATATGGTGAACTAAGCCTTAGGCCAGCAACAATGGAGAGGACCTGACCCTTAGTAACTTACAAGTAAGCTGGAA
Organism: Hyperoodon ampullatus; assembly: GCF_949752795.1. Taxonomy (NCBI): domain Eukaryota; kingdom Metazoa; phylum Chordata; class Mammalia; order Artiodactyla; family Ziphiidae; genus Hyperoodon; species Hyperoodon ampullatus. The sequence continues at coordinate 98,747,955 of NC_136919.1, forward strand.
TCTTCAAAAGTTCAAATCTTTATAAGTAAAAAGATTTATTAAAATGAATAACCAAGTGTTTTAATTGACATCAGATGATCAAAACAACAAACCCTGAGAACATAGAAAAAATATAAATAAAGATATGAGCAGAACCTAATTCAACAGAAAACGTATAAAATTGAGGTGATTTAGTAAGTCCAAAGAATATTCTTTGAAAAGATTTAAAAGACACACTTTGATTACGGAAAACATAAACATATGTAAAGAATATACAGAAAGAATCAGGACAATGTTATAGCAGAGAATATATGAAATGCCAGTAAATTTGAACATTTCTGTAAAGGGGACCATTTCCTAGCTCCTAAAGTTGACCAAAACTGACACAAGAGGAAATCATTGAAGGTCATCATGTCTGCCCTTGGCATTCTTGGAACGCCCTGGCCTCAGAATGCAGCATCGGTAGTCCATGGTAACCTGCGGAGAGGGGGTGGGGCTGAAGGAGGTTGGAACACTGCCCTCACTGAGAGAGTGGGTGTGGCCATCTCTGCTGTGACTGAACAAAGGGCAGGGGAGCAGGGGGCCCAGGGCAGGGCCCTCAGAGCCCGGCAGGACCAGGGGAGTGTCACAAGCATTTGGCCCAGGCCAAAGGGCACCTTCTTTGTCTGCACAGCTTCCCAAACACTCACATTTCCACTCAGGCCGCCCTCTTTGTTGAAGTGTGTGTGGAACGTGTCCTCGCAGTACACCTCGCTGCACAGCTAACCATAGGACTGGGCATCGTACCTTCCTGCCAGGTGACCGAAGTTCGCAGGCAGATGGGTCACTGGGACCAACGCGGAGAGGCTCCTGCCCTGACCACAGGTCGACCACAGCCGCTGCCCCAGATCGGGGGTTGCAAAGCAGCCCTGTCTGAATCCCCTGCCTCTAGAGGGAGTATTGGACCAACACTTCTAAAAAATGGGGTCCTTGCGGGCAACTCATCGGAGGGACACAAAAAAATCTTTGCCGACTTTCTCCTGAAGCTTACGAGCGTTCACACTTAAGCCTTTTACAATGTCAGCTGTTTAGCTAAACATGAGCTCATGATCTAAATTTACACAATAATGAAGAAATCAGATACAAGGGGAGACAATCAGCAAAAACAATCAATATGAGAATTAGTTTCCCAAGGCCACCCATCAGATGTTGGAATAATCAGGTGCAAGGCAGAATATATACATAAAACTGGAACTGGAACAAGGAACAAGGATGTTTTCAAAGACTGGTAGGATCTCTAAAACATTTGTAAAGTACATGTCATTGATAAAGCTAAATACTCAAAGGTTGTGTAATACAACAGATTAATCATTGAGAAGAGTGAAATTATGCTGTTTTGAAAACTATGGCAGGTCAGATTTTCTGCCTAATGATATAAGAAGATTTCTCTCAAAAATACACATTATTTCAAAGACTTATTGGCTGTGAAATAAGTGAAGGGTATTTCAAATGGCTTGTCTGCAAAGAAAGGTGAGATGTAGGGAATCACAGAAAGTCGAGGGGAAAATATGTCAATATATACATTGCTATATGGTGAACTAAGCCTTAGGCCAGCAACAATGGAGAGGACCTGACCCTTAGTAACTTACAAGTAAGCTGGAATCTTCAAAAGTTCAAATCTTTATAAGTAAAAAGATTTATTAAAATGAATAACCAAGTGTTTTAATTGACATCAGATGATCAAAACAACAAACCCTGAGAACATAGAAAAAATATAAATAAAGATATGAGCAGAACTTAATACAACAGAAAACGTATAAAATTGAGGTGATTTAGTAAGTCCAAAGAATATTCTTTGAAAAGATTTAAAAGACACACTTTGATTAAGGAAAACATAAACATATGTAAAGAATATACAGAAAGAATCAGGACAATGTTATAGCAGAGAATATATGAAATGCCAGTAAATTTGAACATTTCTGTAAAGGGGACCATTTCCTAGCTCCTAAAGTTGACCAAAACTGACACAAGAGGAAATCATTGAAGGTCATCATGTCTGCCCTTGGCATTCTCGGAACGCCCTGGCCTCAGAATGCAGCATCGGTAGTCCATGGTAACCTGCGGAGAGGGGGTGGGGCTGAAGGAGGTTGGAACACTGCCCTCACTGAGGGAGTGGGTGTGGCCATCTCTGCTGTGACTGAACAAAGGGCAGGGGAGCAGGGGGCCCAGGGCAGGGCCCTCAGAGCCCGGCAGGACCAGGGGAGTGTCACAAGCATTTGGCCCAGGCCAAAGGGCGCCTTCTTTGTCTGCACAGCTTCCCAAACACTCACATTTCCACTCAGGCCGCCCTCTTTGTTGAAGTGTGTGTGGAACGTGTCCTCGCAGTACACCTCGCTGCACAGCTAACCATAGGACTGGGCATCGTACCTTCCTGCCAGGTGACCGAAGTTCGCAGGCAGATGGGTCACTGGGACCAACGCGGAGAGGCTCCTGCCCTGACCACAGGTCGACCACAGCCGCTGCCCCAGATCGGGGGTTGCAAAGCAGCCCTGTCTGAATCCCCTGCCTCTAGAGGGAGTATTGGACCAACACTTCTAAAAAATGGGGTCCTTGCGGGCAACTCATCGGAGGGACACAAAAAAATCTTTGCCGACTTTCTCCTGAAGCTTACGAGCGTTCACACTTAAGCCTTTTACAATGTCAGCTGTTTAGCTAAACATGAGCTCATGATCTAAATTTACACAATAATGAAGAAATCAGCTACAAGGGGAGACAATCAGCAAAAACAATCAATATGAGAATTAGTTTCCCAAGGCCACCCATCAGATGATGGAATAATCAGGTGCAAGGCAGAATATATGCATAAAACTGGAACTGGAACAAGGAACAAGGATGTTTTCAAAGACTGGTAGGATCTCTAAAACATTTGTAAAGTACATGTCATTGATAAAGCTAAATACTCAAAGGTTGTGTAATACAACAGATTAATCATTGAGAAGAGTGAAATTATGCTGTTTTGAAAACTATGGCAGGTCAGATTTTCTGCCTAATGATATAAGAAGATTTCTCTCAAAAATACACATTATTTCAAAGACTTATTGGCTGTGAAATAAGTGAAGGGTATTTCAAATGGCTTGTCTGCAAAGAAAGGTGAGATGTAGGGAATCACAGAAAGTCGGGGGAAAATATGTCAATATATACATTGCTATATGGTGAACTAAGCCTTAGGCCAGCAACAATGGAGAGGACCTGACCCTTAGAAACTTACAAGTAAGCTGGAATCTTCAAAAGTTCAAATCTTTATAAGTAAAAAGATTTATTAAAATGAATAACTAAGTGTTTTAATTGACATCAGATGATCAAAACAACAAACCCTGAGAACATAGAAAAAATATAAATAAAGATATGAGCAGAACTGAATACAACAGAAAACGTATAAAATTGAGGTGATTTAGTAAGTCCAAAGAATATTCTTTGAAAAGATTTAAAAGACACACTTTGATTAAGGAAAACATAAACATATGTAAAGAATATACAGAAAGAATCAGGACAATGTTATAGCAGAGAATATATGAAATGCCAGTAAATTTGAACATTTCTGTAAAGGGGACCATTTCCTAGCTCCTAAAGTTGACCAAAACTGACACAAGAGGAAATCATTGAAGGTCATCATGTCTGCCCTTGGCATTCTTGGAACGCCCTGGCCTCAGAATGCAGCATCGGTAGTCCATGGTAACCTGCGGAGAGGGGGTGGGGCTGAAGGAGGTTGGAACACTGCCCTCACTGAGAGAGTGGGTGTGGCCATCTCTGCTGTGACTGAACAAAGGGCAGGGGAGCAGGGGGCCCAGGGCAGGGCCCTCAGAGCCCGGCAGGACCAGGGGAGTGTCACAAGCATTTGGCCCAGGCCAAAGGGCGCCTTCTTTGTCTGCACAGCTTCCCAAACACTCACATTTCCACTCAGGCCGCCCTCTTTGTTGAAGTGTGTGTGGAACGTGTCCTCGCAGTACACCTCGCTGCACAGCTAACCATAGGACTGGGCATCGTACCTTCCTGCCACGTGACCGAAGTTCGCAGGCAGATGGGTCACTGGGACCAACGCGGAGAGGCTCCTGCCCTGACCACAGGTCGACCACAGCCGCTGCCCCAGATCGGGGGTTGCAAAGCAGCCCTGTCTGAATCCCCTGCCTCTAGAGGGAGTATTGGACCAACACTTCTAAAAAATGGGGTCCTTGCGGGCAACTCATCAGAGGGACACAAAAAAATCTTTGCCGACTTTCTCCTGAAGCTTACGAGCGTTCACACTTAAGCCTTTTACAATGTCAGCTGTTTAGCTAAACATGAGCTCATGATCTAAATTTACACAATAATGAAGAAATCAGCTACAAGTGGAGACAATCAGCAAAAACAATCAATATGAGAATTAGTTTCCCAAGGCCATCCATCAGATGTTGGAATAATCAGGTGCAAGGCAGAAAATATACATAAAACTGGAACTGAAACAAGGAACAAGGATGTTTACTAAGACTGGTAGGATCTCTAAAACATTTGTAAAGTACATGTCATTGATAAAGCTAAATACTCAAAGGTTGTGTAATACAACAGATTAATCATTGAGAAGAGTGAAATTATGCTGTTTTGAAAACTATGGCAGGTCAGATTTTCTGCCTAATGATATAAGAAGATTTCTCTCAAAAATACACATTATTTCAAAGACTTATTGGCTGTGAAATAAGTGAAGGGTATTTCAAATGGCTTGTCTGCAAAGAAAGGTGAGATGTAGGGCATCACAGAAAGTCGAGGGGAAAATATGTCAATATATACATTGCTATATGGTGAACTAAGCCTTAGGCCAGCAACAATGGAGAGGACCTGACCCTTAGAAACTTACAAGTAAGCTGGAATCTTCAAAAGTTCAAATCTTTATAAGTAAAAAGATTTATTAAAATGAATAACCAAGTGTTTTAATTGACATCAGATGATCAAAACAACAAACCCTGAGAACATGGAAAAAATATAAATAAAGATATGAGCAGAACTTAATACAACAGAAAACGTATAAAATTGAGGTGATTTAGTAAGTCCAAAGAATATTCTTTGAAAAGATTTAAAAGACACACTTTGATTAAGGAAAACATAAACATATGTAAACAATATACAGAAAGAATCAGGACAATGTTATAGCAGAGAATATATGAAATGCCAGTAAATTTGAACATTTCTGTAAAGGGGACCATTTCCTAGCTCCTAAAGTTGACCAAAACTGACACAAGAGGCAATCATTGAAGGTCATCATGTCTGCCCTTGGCATTATTGGAACGCCCTGGCCTCAGAATGCAGCATCGGTAGTCCATGGTAACCTGCGGAGAGGGGGTGGGGCTGAAGGAGGTTGGAACACTGCCCTCACTGAGGGAGTGGGTGTGGCCATCTCTGCTGTGACTGAACAAAGGGCAGGGGAGCAGGGGGCCCAGGGCAGGGCCCTCAGAGCCCGGCAGGACCAGGGGAGTGTCACAAGCATTTGGCCCAGGCCAAAGGGCGCCTTCTTTGTCTGCACAGCTTCCCAAACACTCACATTTCCACTCAGGCCGCCCTCTTTTTTGAAGTGTGTGTGGAACGTGTCCTCGCAGTACACCTCGCTGCACAGCTAACCATAGGACTGGGCATCGTACCTTCCTGCCAGGTGACCGAAGTTCGCAGGCAGATGGGTCACTGGGACCAACGCGGAGAGGCTCCTGCCCTGACCACAGGTCGACCACAGCCGCTGCCCCAGATCGGGGGTTGCAAAGCAGCCCTGTCTGAATCCTCTGCCTCTAGAGTGAGTATTGGACCAACACTTCTAAAAACTGGGGTCCTTGCGGGCAACTCATCGGAGGGACACAAAAAAATCTTTGCCGACTTTCTCCTGAAGCTTACGAGCGTTCACACTTAAGCCTTTTACAATGTCAGCTGTTTAGCTAAACATGAGCTCATGATCTAAATTTACACAATAATGAAGAAATCAGATACAAGGGGAGACAATCAGCAAAAACAATCAATATGAGAATTAGTTTCCCAAGGCCACCCATCAGATGTTGGAATAATCAGGTGCAAGGCAGAATATATACATAAAACTGGAACTGGAACAAGGAACAAGGATGTTTTCAAAGACTGGTAGGATCTCTAAAACATTTGTAAAGTACATGTCATTGATAAAGCTAAATACTCAAAGGTTGTGTAATACAACAGATTAATCATTGAGAAGAGTGAAATTATGCTGTTTTGAAAACTATGGCAGGTCAGATTTTCTGCCTAATGATATAAGAAGATTTCTCTCAAAAATACACATTATTTCAAAGACTTATTGGCTGTGAAATAAGTGAAGGGTATTTCAAATGGCTTGTCTGCAAAGAAAGGTGAGATGTAGGGAATCACAGAAAGTCGAGGGGAAAATATGTCAATATATACATTGCTATATGGTGAACTAAGCCTTAGGCCAGCAACAATGGAGAGGACCTGACCCTTAGTAACTTACAAGTAAGCTGGAATCTTCAAAAGTTCAAATCTTTATAAGTAAAAAGATTTATTAAAATGAATAACCAAGTGTTTTAATTGACATCAGATGATCAAAACAACAAACCCTGAGAACATAGAAAAAATATAAATAAAGATATGAGCAGAACCTAATTCAACAGAAAACGTATAAAATTGAGGTGATTTAGTAAGTCCAAAGAATATTCTTTGAAAAGATTTAAAAGACACACTTTGATTAAGGAAAACATAAACATATGTAAAGAATATACAGAAAGAATCAGGACAATGTTATAGCAGAGAATATATGAAATGCCAGTAAATTTGAACATTTCTGTAAAGGGGACCATTTCCTAGCTCCTAAAGTTGACCAAAACTGACACAAGAGGAAATCATTGAAGGTCGTCATGTCTGCCCTTGGCATTCTCGGAACGCCCTGGCCTCAGAATGCAGCATCGGTAGTCCATGGTAACCTGCGGAGAGGGGGTGGGGCTGAAGGAGGTTGGAACACTGCCCTCACTGAGGGAGTGGGTGTGGCCATCTCTGCTGTGACTGAACAAAGGGCAGGGGAGCAGGGGGCCAAGGGCAGGGCCCTCAGAGCCCGGCAGGACCAGGGGAGTGTCACAAGCATTTGGCCCAGGCCAAAGGGCGCCTTCTTTGTCTGCACAGCTTCCCAAACACTCACATTTCCACTCAGGCCGCCCTCTTTGTTGAAGTGTGTGTGGAACGTGTCCTCGCAGTACACCTCGCTGCACAGCTAACCATAGGACTGGGCATCGTACCTTCCTGCCAGGTGACCGAAGTTCGCAGGCAGATGGGTCACTGGGACCAACGCGGAGAGGCTCCTGCCCTGACCACAGGTCGACCACAGCCGCTGCCCCAGATCGGGGGTTGCAAAGCAGCCCTGTCTGAATCCCCTGCCTCTAGAGGGAGTATTGGACCAACACTTCTAAAAAATGGGGTCCTTGCGGGCAACTCATCGGAGGGACACAAAAAAATCTTTGCCGACTTTCTCCTGAAGCTTACGAGCGTTCACACTTAAGCCTTTTACAATGTCAGCTGTTTAGCTAAACATGAGCTCATGATCTAAATTTACACAATAATGAAGAAATCAGCTACAAGGGGAGACAATCAGCAAAAACAATCAATATGAGAATTAGTTTCCCAAGGCCACCCATCAGATGATGGAATAATCAGGTGCAAGGCAGAATATATACATAAAACTGGAACTGGAACAAGGAACAAGGATGTTTTCAAAGACTGGTAGGATCTCTAAAACATTTGTAAAGTACATGTCATTGATAAAGCTAAATACTCAAAGGTTGTGTAATACAACAGATTAATCATTGAGAAGAGTGAAATTATGCTGTTTTGAAAACTATGGCAGGTCAGATTTTCTGCCTAATGATATAAGAAGATTTCTCTCAAAAATACACATTATTTCAAAGACTTATTGGCTGTGAAATAAGTGAAGGGTATTTCAAATGGCTTGTCTGCAAAGAAAGGTGAGATGTAGGGAATCACAGAAAGTCGGGGGAAAATATGTCAATATATACATTGCTATATGGTGAACTAAGCCTTAGGCCAGCAACAATGGAGAGGACCTGACCCTTAGAAACTTACAAGTAAGCTGGAATCTTCAAAAGTTCAAATCTTTATAAGTAAAAAGATTTATTAAAATGAATAACTAAGTGTTTTAATTGACATCAGATGATCAAAACAACAAACCCTGAGAACATAGAAAAAATATAAATAAAGATATGAGCAGAACTGAATACAACAGAAAATGTATAAAATTGAGGTGATTTAGTAAGTCCAAAGAATATTCTTTGAAAAGATTTAAAAGACACACTTTGATTAAGGAAAACATAAACATATGTAAAGAATATACAGAAAGAATCAGGACAATGTTATAGCAGAGAATATATGAAATGCCAGTAAATTTGAACATTTCTGTAAAGGGGACCATTTCCTAGCTCCTAAAGTTGACCAAAACTGACACAAGAGGAAATCATTGAAGGTCATCATGTCTGCCCTTGGCATTCTTGGAACGCCCTGGCCTCAGAATGCAGCATCGGTAGTCCATGGTAACCTGCGGAGAGGGGGTGGGGCTGAAGGAGGTTGGAACACTGCCCTCACTGAGAGAGTGGGTGTGGCCATCTCTGCTGTGACTGAACAAAGGGCAGGGGAGCAGGGGGCCCAGGGCAGGGCCCTCAGAGCCCGGCAGGACCAGGGGAGTGTCACAAGCATTTGGCCCAGGCCAAAGGGCGCCTTCTTTGTCTGCACAGCTTCCCAAACACTCACATTTCCACTCAGGCCGCCCTCTTTGTTGAAGTGTGTGTGGAACGTGTCCTCGCAGTACACCTCGCTGCACAGCTAACCATAGGACTGGGCATCGTACCTTCCTGCCACGTGACCGAAGTTCGCAGGCAGATGGGTCACTGGGACCAACGCGGAGAGGCTCCTGCCCTGACCACAGGTCGACCACAGCCGCTGCCCCAGATCGGGGGTTGCAAAGCAGCCCTGTCTGAATCCCCTGCCTCTAGAGGGAGTATTGGACCAACACTTCTAAAAAATGGGGTCCTTGCGGGCAACTCATCGGAGGGACACAAAAAAATCTTTGCCGACTTTCTCCTGAAGCTTACGAGCGTTCACACTTAAGCCTTTTACAATGTCAGCTGTTTAGCTAAACATGAGCTCATGATCTAAATTTACACAATAATGAAGAAATCAGCTACAAGGGGAGACAATCAGCAAAAACAATCAATATGAGAATTAGTTTCCCAAGGCCACCCATCAGATGATGGAATAATCAGGTGCAAGGCAGAATATATACATAAAACTGGAACTGGAACAAGGAACAAGGATGTTTTCAAAGACTGGTAGGATCTCTAAAACATTTGTAAAGTACATGTCATTGATAAAGCTAAATACTCAAAGGTTGTGTAATACAACAGATTAATCATTGAGAAGAGTGAAATTATGCTGTTTTGAAAACTATGGCAGGTCAGATTTTCTGCCTAATGATATAAGAAGATTTCTCTCAAAAATACACATTATTTCAAAGACTTATTGGCTGTGAAATAAGTGAAGGGTATTTCAAATGGCTTGTCTGCAAAGAAAGGTGAGATGTAGGGAATCACAGAAAGTCGGGGGAAAATATGTCAATATATACATTGCTATATGGTGAACTAAGCCTTAGGCCAGCAACAATGGAGAGGACCTGACCCTTAGAAACTTACAAGTAAGCTGGAATCTTCAAAAGTTCAAATCTTTATAAGTAAAAAGATTTATTAAAATGAATAACTAAGTGTTTTAATTGACATCAGATGATCAAAACAACAAACCCTGAGAACATAGAAAAAATATAAATAAAGATATGAGCAGAACTGAATACAACAGAAAACGTATAAAATTGAGGTGATTTAGTAAGTCCAAAGAATATTCTTTGAAAAGATTTAAAAGACACACTTTGATTAAGGAAAACATAAACATATGTAAAGAATATACAGAAAGAATCAGGACAATGTTATAGCAGAGAATATATGAAATGCCAGTAAATTTGAACATTTCTGTAAAGGGGACCATTTCCTAGCTCCTAAAGTTGACCAAAACTGACACAAGAGGAAATCATTGAAGGTCATCATGTCTGTCCTTGGCATTCTTGGAACGCCCTGGCCTCAGAATGCAGCATCGGTAGTCCATGGTAACCTGCGGAGAGGGGGTGGGGCTGAAGGAGGTTGGAACACTGCCCTCACTGAGAGAGTGGGTGTGGCCATCTCTGCTGTGACTGAACAAAGGGCAGGGGAGCAGGGGGCCCAGGGCAGGGCCCTCAGAGCCCGGCAGGACCAGGGGAGTGTCACAAGCATTTGGCCCAGGCCAAAGGGCGCCTTCTTTGTCTGCACAGCTTCCCAAACACTCACATTTCCACTCAGGCCGCCCTCTTTTTTGAAGTGTGTGTGGAACGTGTCCTCGCAGTACACCTCGCTGCACAGCTAACCATAGGACTCGGCATCGTACCTTCCTGCCACGTGACCGAAGTTCGCAGGCAGATGGGTCACTGGGACAAACGCGGAGAGGCTCCTGCCCTGACCACAGGTCGACCACAGCCGCTGCCCCAGATCGGGGGTTGCAAAGCAGCCCTGTCTGAATCCCCTGCCTCTAGAGGGAGTATTGGACCAACACTTCTAAAAAATGGGGTCCTTGCGGGCAACTCATCAGAGGGACACAAAAAAATCTTTGCCGACTTTCTCCTGAAGCTTACGAGCGTTCACACTTAAGCCTTTTACAATGTCAGCTGTTTAGCTAAACATGAGCTCATGATCTAAATTTACACAATAATGAAGAAATCAGCTACAAGTGGAGACAATCAGCAAAAACAATCAATATGAGAATTAGTTTCCCAAGGCCATCCATCAGATGTTGGAATAATCAGGTGCAAGGCAGAAAATATACATAAAACTGGAACTGAAACAAGGAACAAGGATGTTTACTAAGACTGGTAGGATCTCTAAAACATTTGTAAAGTACATGTCATTGATAAAGCTAAATACTCAAAGGTTGTGTAATACAACAGATTAATCATTGAGAAGAGTGAAATTATGCTGTTTTGAAAACTATGGCAGGTCAGATTTTCTGCCTAATGATATAAGAAGATTTCTCTCAAAAATACACATTATTTCAAAGACTTATTGGCTGTGAAATAAGTGAAGGGTATTTCAAATGGCTTGTCTGCAAAGAAAGGTGAGATGTAGGGAATCACAGAAAGTCGAGGGGAAAATATGTCAATATATACATTGCTATATGGTGAACTAAGCCTTAGGCCAGCAACAATGGAGAGGACCTGACCCTTAGAAACTTACAAGTAAGCTGGAATCTTCAAAAGTTCAAATCTTTCTAAGTAAAAAGATTTATTAAAATGAATAACCAAGTGTTTTAATTGACATCAGATGATCAGAACAACAAACCCTGAGAACATGGAAAAAATATAAATAAAGATATGAGCAGAACTTAATACAACAGAAAACGTATAAAATTGAGGTGATTTAGTAAGTCCAAAGAATATTCTTTGAAAAGATTTAAAAGACACACTTTGATTAAGGAAAACATAAACATATGTAAACAATATACAGAAAGAATCAGGACAATGTTATAGCAGAGAATATATGAAATGCCAGTAAATTTGAACATTTCTGTAAAGGGGACCATTTCCTAGCTCCTAAAGTTGACCAAAACTGACACAAGAGGCAATCATTGAAGGTCATCATGTCTGCCCTTGGCATTATTGGAACGCCCTGGCCTCAGAATGCAGCATCGGTAGTCCATGGTAACCTGCGGAGAGGGGGTGGGGCTGAAGGAGGTTGGAACACTGCCCTCACTGAGGGAGTGGGTGTGGCCATCTCTGCTGTGACTGAACAAAGGGCAGGGGAGCAGGGGGCCCAGGGCAGGGCCCTCAGAGCCCGGCAGGACCAGGGGAGTGTCACAAGCATTTGGCCCAGGCCAAAGGGCGCCTTCTTTGTCTGCACAGCTTCCCAAACACTCACATTTCCACTCAGGCCGCCCTCTTTTTTGAAGTGTGTGTGGAACGTGTCCTCGCAGTACACCTCGCTGCACAGCTAACCATAGGACTGGGCATCGTACCTTCCTGCCAGGTGACCGAAGTTCGCAGGCAGATGGGTCACTGGGACCAACGCGGAGAGGCTCCTGCCCTGACCACAGGTCGACCACAGCCGCTGCCCCAGATCGGGGGTTGCAAAGCAGCCCTGTCTGAATCCTCTGCCTCTAGAGTGAGTATTGGACCAACACTTCTAAAAACTGGGGTCCTTGCGGGCAACTCATCGGAGGGACACAAAAAAATCTTTGCCGACTTTCTCCTGAAGCTTACGAGCGTTCACACTTAAGCCTTTTACAATGTCAGCTGTTTAGCTAAACATGAGCTCATGATCTAAATTTACACAATAATGAAGAAATCAGATACAAGGGGAGACAATCAGCAAAAACAATCAATATGAGAATTAGTTTCCCAAGGCCACCCATCAGATGTTGGAATAATCAGGTGCAAGGCAGAATATATACATAAAACTGGAACTGGAACAAGGAACAAGGATGTTTTCAAAGACTGGTAGGATCTCTAAAACATTTGTAAAGTACATGTCATTGATAAAGCTAAATACTCAAAGGTTGTGTAATACAACAGATTAATCATTGAGAAGAGTGAAATTATGCTGTTTTGAAAACTATGGCAGGTCAGATTTTCTGCCTAATGATATAAGAAGATTTCTCTAAAAAATACACATTATTTCAAAGACTTATTGGCTGTGAAATAAGTGAAGGGTATTTCAAATGGCTTGTCTGCAAAGAAAGGTGAGATGTAGGGAATCACAGAAAGTCGGGGGAAAATATGTCAATATATACATTGCTATATGGTGAACTAAGCCTTAGGCCAGCAACAATGGAGAGGACCTGACCCTTAGAAACTTACAAGTAAGCTGGAATCTTCAAAAGTTCAAATCTTTATAAGTAAAAAGATTTATTAAAATGAATAACTAAGTGTTTTAATTGACATCAGATGATCAAAACAACAAACCCTGAGAACATAGAAAAAATATAAATAAAGATATGAGCAGAACTGAATACAACAGAAAACGTATAAAATTGAGGTGATTTAGTAAGTCCAAAGAATATTCTTTGAAAAGATTTAAAAGACACACTTTGATTAAGGAAAACATAAACATATGTAAAGAATATACAGAAAGAATCAGGACAATGTTATAGCAGAGAATATATGAAATGCCAGTAAATTTGAACATTTCTGTAAAGGGGACCATTTCCTAGCTCCTAAAGTTGACCAAAACTGACACAAGAGGAAATCATTGAAGGTCATCATGTCTGTCCTTGGCATTCTTGGAACGCCCTGGCCTCAGAATGCAGCATCGGTAGTCCATGGTAACCTGCGGAGAGGGGGTGGGGCTGAAGGAGGTTGGAACACTGCCCTCACTGAGAGAGTGGGTGTGGCCATCTCTGCTGTGACTGAACAAAGGGCAGGGGAGCAGGGGGCCCAGGGCAGGGCCCTCAGAGCCCGGCAGGACCAGGGGAGTGTCACAAGCATTTGGCCCAGGCCAAAGGGCGCCTTCTTTGTCTGCACAGCTTCCCAAACACTCACATTTCCACTCAGGCCGCCCTCTTTGTTGAAGTGTGTGTGGAACGTGTCCTCGCAGTACACCTCGCTGCACAGCTAACCATAGGACTGGGCATCGTTCCTTCCTGCCAGGTGACCGAAGTTCGCAGGCAGATGGGTCACTGGGACCAACGCGGAGAGGCTCCTGCCCTGACCACAGGTCGACCACAGCCGCTGCCCCAGATCGGGGGTTGCAAAGCAGCCCTGTCTGAATCCCCTGCCTCTAGAGGGAGTATTGGACCAACACTTCTAAAAAATGGGGTCCTTGCGGGCAACTCATCGGAGGGACACAAAAAAATCTTTGCCGACTTTCTCCTGAAGCTTACGAGCGTTCACACTTAAGCCTTTTACAATGTCAGCTGTTTAGCTAAACATGAGCTCATGATCTAAATTTACACAATAATGAATAAATCAGCTACAAGGGGAGACAATCAGCAAAAACAATCAATATGAGAATTAGTTTCCCAAGGCCACCCATCAGATGATGGAATAATCAGGTGCAAGGCAGAATATATACATAAAACTGGAACTGGAACAAGGAACAAGGATGTTTTCAAAGACTGGTAGGATCTCTAAAACATTTGTAAAGTACATGTCATTGATAAAGCTAAATACTCAAAGGTTGTGTAATACAACAGATTAATCATTGAGAAGAGTGAAATTATGCTGTTTTGAAAACTATGGCAGGTCAGATTTTCTGCCTAATGATATAAGAAGATTTCTCTCAAAAATACACATTATTTCAAAGACTTATTGGCTGTGAAATAAGTGAAGGGTATTTCAAATGGCTTGTCTGCAAAGAAAGGTGAGATGTAGGGAATCACAGAAAGTCGGGGGAAAATATGTCAATATATACATTGCTATATGGTGAACTAAGCCTTAGGCCAGCAACAATGGAGAGGACCTGACCCTTAGAAACTTACAAGTAAGCTGGAATCTTCAAAAGTTCAAATTTTTATAAGTAAAAAGATTTATTAAAATGAATAACTAAGTGTTTTAATTGACATCAGATGATCAAAACAACAAACCCTGAGAACATAGAAAAAATATAAATAAAGATATGAGCAGAACTGAATACAACAGAAAACGTATAAAATTGAGGTGATTTAGTAAGTCCAAAGAATATTCTTTGAAAAGATTTAAAAGACACACTTTGATTAAGGAAAACATAAACATATGTAAAGAATATACAGAAAGAATCAGGACAATGTTATAGCAGAGAATATATGAAATGCCAGTAAATTTGAACATTTCTGTAAAGGGGACCATTTCCTAGCTCCTAAAGTTGACCAAAACTGACACAAGAGGAAATCATTGAAGGTCATCATGTCTGTCCTTGGCATTCTTGGAACGCCCTGGCCTCAGAATGCAGCATCGGTAGTCCATGGTAACCTGCGGAGAGGGGGTGGGGCTGAAGGAGGTTGGAACACTGCCCTCACTGAGAGAGTGGGTGTGGCCATCTCTGCTGTGACTGAACAAAGGGCAGGGGAGCAGGGGGCCCAGGGCAGGGCCCTCAGAGCCCGGCAGGACCAGGGGAGTGTCACAAGCATTTGGCCCAGGCCAAAGGGCGCCTTCTTTGTCTGCACAGCTTCCCAAACACTCACATTTCCACTCAGGCCGCCCTCTTTGTTGAAGTGTGTGTGGAACGTGTCCTCGCAGTACACCTCGCTGCACAGCTAACCATAGGACTGGGCATCGTACCTTCCTGCCACGTGAACGAAGTTCGCAGGCAGATGGGTCACTGGGACCAACGCGGAGAGGCTCCTGCCCTGACCACAGGTCGACCACAGCCGCTGCCCCAGATCGGGGGTTGCAAAGCAGCCCTGTCTGAATCCCCTGCCTCTAGAGGGAGTATTGGACCAACACTTCTAAAAAATGGGGTCCTTGCGGGCAACTCATCAGAGGGACACAAAAAAATCTTTGCCGACTTTCTCCTGAAGCTTACGAGCGTTCACACTTAAGCCTTTTACAATGTCAGCTGTTTAGCTAAACATGAGCTCATGATCTAAATTTACACAATAATGAAGAAATCAGCTACAAGGGGAGACAATCAGCAAAAACAATCAATATGAGAATTAGTTTCCCAAGGCCATCCATCAGATGTTGGAATAATCAGGTGCAAGGCAGAAAATATACATAAAACTGGAACTGAAACAAGGAACAAGGATGTTTACTAAGACTGGTAGGATCTCTAAAACATTTGTAAAGTACATGTCATTGATAAAGCTAAATACTCAAAGGTTGTGTAATACAACAGATTAATCATTGAGAAGAGTGAAATTATGCTGTTTTGAAAACTATGGCAGGTCAGATTTTCTGCCTAATGATATAAGAAGATTTCTCTCAAAAATACACATTATTTCAAAGACTTATTGGCTGTGAAATAAGTGAAGGGTATTTCAAATGGCTTGTCTGCAAAGAAAGGTGAGATGTAGGGCATCACAGAAAGTCGAGGGGAAAATATGTCAATATATACATTGCTATATGGTGAACTAAGCTTTAGGCCAGCAACAATGGAGAGGACCTGACCCTTAGAAACTTACAAGTAAGCTGGAATCTTCAAAAGTTCAAATCTTTCTAAGTAAAAAGATTTATTAAAATGAATAACCAAGTGTTTTAATTGACATCAGATGATCAAAACAACAAACCCTGAGAACATGGAAAAAATATAAATAAAGATATGAGCAGAACTTAATACAACAGAAAACGTATAAAATTGAGGTGATTTAGTAAGTCCAAAGAATATTCTTTGAAAAGATTTAAAAGCCACACTTTGATTAAGGAAAACATAAACATATGTAAAGAATATACAGAAAGAATCAGGACAATGTTATAGCAGAGAATATATGAAATGCCAGTAAATTTGAACATTTCTGTAAAGGGGACCATTTCCTAGCTCCTAAAGTTGACCAAAACTGACACAAGAGGAAATCATTGAAGGTCATCATGTCTGCCCTTGGCATTCTTGGAACGCCCTGGCCTCAGAATGCAGCATCGGTAGTCCATGGTAACCTGCGGAGAGGGGGTGGGGCTGAAGGAGGTTGGAACACTGCCCTCACTGAGAGAGTGGGTGTGGCCATCTCTGCTGTGACTGAACAAAGGGCAGGGGAGCAGGGGGCCCAGGGCAGGGCCCTCAGAGCCCGGCAGGACCAGGGGAGTGTCACAAGCATTTGGCCAAGGCCAAAGGGCGCCTTCTTTGTCTGCAAAGCTTCCCAAACACTCACATTTCCACTCAGGCCGCCCTCTTTGTTGAAGTGTGTGTGGAACGTGTCCTCGCAGTACACCTCGCTGCACAGCTAACCATAGGACTGGGCATCGTACCTTCCTGCCAGGTGACCGAAGTTCGCAGGCAGATGGGTCACTGGGACCAACGCGGAGAGGCTCCTGCCCTGACCACAGGTCGACCACAGCCGCTGCCCCAGATCGGGGGTTGCAAAGCAGCCCTGTCTGAATCCCCTGCCTCTAGAGGGAGTATTGGACCAACACTTCTAAAAAATGGGGTCCTTGCGGGCAACTCATCAGAGGGACACAAAAAAATCTTTGCCGACTTTCTCCTGAAGCTTACGAGCGTTCACACTTAAGCCTTTTACAATGTCAGCTGTTTAGCTAAACATGAGCTCATGATCTAAATTTATACAATAATGAAGAAATCAGCTACAAGGGGAGACAATCAGCAAAAACAATCAATATGAGAATTAGTTTCCCAAGGCCACCCATCAGATGATGGAATAATCAGGTGCAAGGCAGAATATATACATAAAACTGGAACTGGAACAAGGAACAAGGATGTTTTCAAAGACTGGTAGGATCTCTAAAACATTTGTAAAGTACATGTCATTGATAAAGCTAAATACTCAAAGGTTGTGTAATACAACAGATTAATCATTGAGAAGAGTGAAATTATGCTGTTTTGAAAACTATGGCAGGTCAGATTTTCTGCCTAATGATATAAGAAGATTTCTCTCAAAAATACACATTATTTCAAAGACTTATTGGCTGTGAAATAAGTGAAGGGTATTTCAAATGGCTTGTCTGCAAAGAAAGGTGAGATGTAGGGAATCACAGAAAGTCGAGGGGAAAATATGTCAATATATACATTGCTATATGGTGAACTAAGCCTTAGGCCAGCAACAATGGAGAGGACCTGACCCTTAGTAACTTACAAGTAAGCTGGAATCTTCAAAAGTTCAAATCTTTATAAGTAAAAAGATTTATTAAAATGAATAACCAAGTGTTTTAATTGACATCAGATGATCAAAACAACAAACCCTGAGAACATAGAAAAAATATAAATAAAGATATGAGCAGAACTTAATACAACAGAAAACGTATAAAATTGAGGTGATTTAGTAAGTCCAAAGAATATTCTTTGAAAAGATTTAAAAGACACACTTTGATTAAGGAAAACATAAACATATGTAAAGAATATACAGAAAGAATCAGGACAATGTTATAGCAGAGAATATATGAAATGCCAGTAAATTTGAACATTTCTGTAAAGGGGACCATTTCCTAGCTGCTAAAGTTGACCAAAACTGACACAAGAGGAAATCATTGAAGGTCATCATGTCTGCCCTTGGCATTCTCGGAACGCCCTGGCCTCAGAATGCAGCATCGGTAGTCCATGGTAACCTGCGGAGAGGGGGTAGGGCTGAAGGAGGTTGGAACACTGCCCTCACTGAGGGAGTGGGTGTGGCCATCTCTGCTGTGACTGAACAAAGGGCAGGGGAGCAGGGGGCCCAGGGCAGGGCCCTCAGAGCCCGGCAGGACCAGGGGAGTGTCACAAGCATTTGGCCCAGGCCAAAGGGCGCCTTCTTTGTCTGCACAGCTTCCCAAACACTCACATTTCCACTCAGGCCGCCCTCTTTGTTGAAGTGTGTGTGGAACGTGTCCTCGCAGTACACCTCGCTGCACAGCTAACCATAGGACTGGGCATCGTACCTTCCTGCCAGGTGACCGAAGTTCGCAGGCAGATGGGTCACTGGGACCAACGCGGAGAGGCTCCTGCCCTGACCACAGGTCGACCACAGCCGCTGCCCCAGATCGGGGGTTGCAAAGCAGCCCTGTCTGAATCCCCTGCCTCTAGAGGGAGTATTGGACCAACACTTCTAAAAAATGGGGTCCTTGCGGGCAACTCATCGGAGGGACACAAAAAAATCTTTGCCGACTTTCTCCTGAAGCTTACGAGCGTTCACACTTAAGCCTTTTACAATGTCAGCTGTTTAGCTAAACATGAGCTCATGATCTAAATTTACACAATAATGAAGAAATCAGCTACAAGGGGAGACAATCAGCAAAAACAATCAATATGAGAATTAGTTTCCCAAGGCCACCCATCAGATGATGGAATAATCAGGTGCAAGGCAGAATATATACATAAAACTGGAACTGGAACAAGGAACAAGGATGTTTTCAAAGACTGGTAGGATCTCTAAAACATTTGTAAAGTACATGTCATTGATAAAGCTAAATACTCAAAGGTTGTGTAATACAACAGATTAATCATTGAGAAGAGTGAAATTATGCTGTTTTGAAAACTATGGCAGGTCAGATTTTCTGCCTAATGATATAAGAAGATTTCTCTCAAAAATACACATTATTTCAAAGACTTATTGGCTGTGAAATAAGTGAAGGGTATCTCAAATGGCTTGTCTGCAAAGAAAGGTGAGATGTAGGGAATCACAGAAAGTCGGGGGAAAATATGTCAATATATACATTGCTATATGGTGAACTAAGCCTTAGGCCAGCAACAATGGAGAGGACCTGACCCTTAGAAACTTACAAGTAAGCTGGAATCTTCAAAAGTTCAAATCTTTATAAGTAAAAAGATTTATTAAAATGAATAACTAAGTGTTTTAATTGACATCAGATGATCAAAACAACAAACCCTGAGAACATAGAAAAAATATAAATAAAGATATGAGCAGAACTGAATACAACAGAAAACGTATAAAATTGAGGTGATTTAGTAAGTCCAAAGAATATTCTTTGAAAAGATTTAAAAGACACACTTTGATTAAGGAAAACATAAACATATGTAAAGAATATACAGAAAGAATCAGGACAATGTTATAGCAGAGAATATATGAAATGCCAGTAAATTTGAACATTTCTGTAAAGGGGACCATTTCCTAGCTCCTAAAGTTGACCAAAACTGACACAAGAGGAAATCATTGAAGGTCATCATGTCTGCCCTTGGCATTCTTGGAACGCCCTGGCCTCAGAATGCAGCATCGGTAGTCCATGGTAACCTGCGGAGAGGGGGTGGGGCTGAAGGAGGTTGGAACACTGCCCTCACTGAGAGAGTGTGTGTGGCCATCTCTGCTGTGACTGAACAAAGGGCAGGGGAGCAGGGGGCCCAGGGCAGGGCCCTCAGAGCCCGGCAGGACCAGGGGAGTGTCACAAGCATTTGGCCCAGGCCAAAGGGCGCCTTCTTTGACTGCACAGCTTCCCAAACACTCACATTTCCACTCAGGCCGCCCTCTTTGTTGAAGTGTGTGTGGAACGTGTCCTCGCAGTACACCTCGCTGCACAGCTAACCATAGGACTGGGCATCGTACCTTCCTGCCAGGTGACCGAAGTTCGCAGGCAGATGGGTCACTGGGACCAACGCGGAGAGGCTCCTGCCCTGACCACAGGTCGACCACAGCCGCTGCCCCAGATCGGGGGTTGCAAAGCAGCCCTGTCTGAATCCCCTGCCTCTAGAGGGAGTATTGGACCCACACTTCTATAAAATGGGGTCCTTGCGGGCAACTCATCGGAGGGACACAAAAATATCTTTGCCGACTTTCTCCTGAAGCTTACGAGCGTTCACACTTAAGCCTTTTACAATGTCAGCTGTTTAGCTAAACATGAGCTCATGATCTAAATTTACACAATAATGAAGAAATCAGCTACAAGGGGAGACAATCAGCAAAAACAATCAATATGAGAATTAGTTTCCCAAGGCCACCCATCAGATGTTGGAATAATCAGGTGCAAGGCAGAATATATACATAAAACTGGAACTGGAACAAGGAACAAGGATGTTTTCAAAGACTGGTAGGATCTCTAAAACATTTGTAAAGTACATGTCATTGATAAAGCTAAATACTCAAAGGTTGTGTAATACAACAGATTAATCATTGAGAAGAGTGAAATTATGCTGTTTTGAAAACTATGGCAGGTCAGATTTTCTGCCTAATGATATAAGAAGATTTCTCTCAAAAATACACATTATTTCAAAGACTTATTGGCTGTGAAATAAGTGAAGGGTATTTCAAATGGCTTGTCTGCAAAGAAAGGTGAGATGTAGGGAATCGCAGAAAGTGGAGGGGAAAATATGTCAATATATACATTGCTATATGGTGAACTAAGCCTTAGGCCAGCAACAATGGAGAGGACCTGACCCTTAGAAACTTACAAGTAAGCTGGAATCTTCAAAAGTTCAAATCTTTCTAAGTAAAAAGATTTATTAAAATGAATAACCAAGTGTTTTAATTGACATCAGATGATCAAAACAACAAACCCTGAGAACATAGAAAAAATATAAATAAAGATATGAGCAGAACTTAATACAACAGAAAACGTATAAAATTGAGGTGATTTAGTAAGTCCAAAGAATATTCTTTGAAAAGATTTAAAAGACACACTTTGATTAAGGAAAACAAAAACATAAGTAAAGAATATACAGAAAGAATCAGGACAATGTTATAGCAGAGAATATATGAAATGCCAGTAAATTTGAACATTTCTGTAAAGGGGACCATTTCCTAGCTCCTAAAGTTGACCAAAACTGACACAAGAGGAAATCATTGAAGGTCATCATGTCTGCCCTTGGCATTCTCGGAACGCCCTGGCCTCAGAATGCAGCATGGGTAGTCCATGGTAACCTGCGGAGAGGGGGCGGGGCTGAAGGAGGTTGGAACACTGCCCTCACTGAGGGAGTGGGTGTGGCCATCTCTGCTGTGACTGAACACAGGGCAGGGGAGCAGGGGGCCCAGGGCAGGGCCCTCAGAGGCCGGCAGGCCCAGGGGTGTGTCACAATCATTTGGCCCAGGCCAAAGGGCACCTTCTTTGTCCGCACAGCTTCCCAAACACTCACCTTTCCACTCAGGCCGCCCTCTTTGTTGAAGTGTGTGTGGAACGTGTCCTCGCAGTACACCTCGCTGCACAGCTAACCATAGGACTGGGCATCGTACCTTCCTGCCAGGTGACCGAAGTTCGCAGGCAGATGGGTCCCTGGGACCAACGCAGAGAGGCTCCTGCCCTGACCACAGGTCGACCACAGCCGCTGCCCCCGATCGGGGGCCGCAAAGCAGCCCTGCCTGAATCCCCTGCCTCTAGAGGGAGTATTGGACCAACACTTCTAAAAAATGGGGTCCTTGCGGGTAACTCATCGTAGGGACACAAATAAATCGTTGCCGACTTTCTCCTGGAGCTTACGAGCGTTCACACTTAAGCCTGATACAATGTCAGCTGTTTAGCTAAACATGAGCTCATGATCTAAATTTACACAATAATGAAGAAATCAGCTACAAGGGGAGACAATCAGCAAAAACAATCAATATGAGAATTAGTTTCCCAAGGCCATCCATCAGATGTTGGAATAATCAGGTGCAAGGCAGAAAATATACATAAAACTGGAACTGAAACAACGAACAAGGATGTTTATAAGACTGGTAGGATCTCTAAAACATTTGTAAAGTACATGTCATTGATAAAGCTAAATACTCAAAGGTTGTGTAATACAACAGATTAATCATTGAGAAGAGTGAAATTATGCTGTTTTGAAAACTATGGCAGGTCAGATTTTCTGCCTAATGATATAAGAAGATTTCTCTCAAAAATACACATTATTTCAAAGACTTATTGGCTGTGAAATAAGTGAAGGGTATTTCAAATGGCTTGTCTGCAAAGAAAGGTGAGATGTAGGGAATCACAGAAAGTCGAGGGGAAAATATGTCAATATATACATTGCTATATGGTGAACTAAGCCTTAGGCCAGCAACAATGGAGAGGACCTGACCCTTAGAAACTTACAAGTAAGCTGGAATCCTCAAAAGTTCAAATCGTTCTAAGTAAAAGGATTTATTAAAATGAATAACCAAGTGTTTTAATTGACATCAGATGATCAAAACAACAAACCCTGAGAACATAGAAAAAATATAAATAAAGATATGAGCAGAACTTAATACAACAGAAAACGTATAAAATTGAGGTGATTTAGTAAGTCCAAAGAGTATTCTTTGAAAAGATTTAAAAGACACACTTTGATTAAGGAAAACATAAACATATGTAAAGAATATACAGAAAGAATCAGGACAATGTTATAGCAGAGAATATATGAAATGCCAGTAAATTTGCACATTTCTGTAAAGGGGACCATTTCCTAGCTCCTAAAGTTGACCAAAACTGACACAAGAGGAAATCATTGAAGGTCATCATGTCTGCCCTTGGCATTCTCGGAACGCCCTGGCCTCAGAATGCAGCATGGGTAGTCCATGGTAACCTGCGGAGAGGGGGCGGGGCTGAAGGAGGTTGGAACACTGCCCTCACTGAGGGAGTGGGTGTGGCCATCTCTGCTGTGACTGAACACAGGGCAGGGGAGCAGGGGGCCCAGGGCAGGGCCCTCAGAGGCCGGCAGGCCCAGGGGTGTGTCACAATCATTTGGCCCAGGCCAAAGGGCACCTTCTTTGTCCGCACAGCTTCCCAAACACTCACCTTTCCACTCAGGCCGCCCTCTTTGTTGAAGTGTGTGTGGAACGTGTCCTCGCAGTACACCTCGCTGCACAGCTAACCATAGGACTGGGCATCGTACCTTCCTGCCAGGTGACCGAAGTTCGCAGGCAGATGGGTCACTGGGACCAACGCAGAGAGGCTCCTGCCCTGACCACAGGTCGACCACAGCCGCTGCCCCCGATCGGGGGCCGCAAAGCAGCCCTGCCTGAATCCCCTGCCTCTAGAGGGAGTATTGGACCAACACTTCTAAAAAATGGGGTCCTTGCGGGTAACTCATCGTAGGGACACAAATAAATCGTTGCCGACTTTCTCCTGGAGCTTACGAGCGTTCACACTTAAGCCTGATACAATGTCAGCTGTTTAGCTAAACATGAGCTCATGATCTAAATTTACACAATAATGAAGAAATCAGCTACAAGGGGAGACAATCAGCAAAAACAATCAATATGAGAATTAGTTTCCCAAGGCCATCCATCAGATGTTGGAATAATCAGGTGCAAGGCAGAAAATATACATAAAACTGGAACTGAAACAACGAACAAGGATGTTTATAAGACTGGTAGGATCTCTAAAACATTTGTAAAGTACATGTCATTGATAAAGCTAAATACTCAAAGGTTGTGTAATACAACAGATTAATCATTGAGAAGAGTGAAATTATGCTGTTTTGAAAACTATGGCAGGTCAGATTTTCTGCCTAATGATATAAGAAGATTTCTCTCAAAAATACACATTATTTCAAAGACTTATTGGCTGTGAAATAAGTGAAGGGTATTTCAAATGGCTTGTCTGCAAAGAAAGGTGAGATGTAGGGAATCACAGAAAGTCGAGGGGAAAATATGTCAATATATACATTGCTATATGGTGAACTAAGCCTTAGGCCAGCAACAATGGAGAGGACCTGACCCTTAGAAACTTACAAGTAAGCTGGAATCCTCAAAAGTTCAAATCGTTCTAAGTAAAAGGATTTATTAAAATGAATAACCAAGTGTTTTAATTGACATCAGATGATCAAAACAACAAACCCTGAGAA
This sequence comes from Hyperoodon ampullatus, assembly GCF_949752795.1. Classification (NCBI taxonomy): domain Eukaryota; kingdom Metazoa; phylum Chordata; class Mammalia; order Artiodactyla; family Ziphiidae; genus Hyperoodon; species Hyperoodon ampullatus. The sequence goes on from NC_136919.1 coordinate 98,772,347, forward strand.
CATAGAAAAAATATAAATAAAGATATGAGCAGAACTTAATACAACAGAAAACGTATAAAATTGAGGTGATTTAGTAAGTCCAAAGAGTATTCTTTGAAAAGATTTAAAAGACACACTTTGATTAAGGAAAACATAAACATATGTAAAGAATATACAGAAAGAATCAGGACAATGTTATAGCAGAGAATATATGAAATGCCAGTAAATTTGCACATTTCTGTAAAGGGGACCATTTCCTAGCTCCTCAAGTTGACCAAAACTGACACAAGAGGAAATCAATGAAGGTCATCATGTCTGCCCTTGGCATTCTTGGAACGCCCTGGCCTCAGAATGCAGCATGGGTAGTCCATGGTAACCTGCGGAGAGGGGGTGGGGCTGAAGGAGGTTGGAACACTGCCCTCACTGAGGGAGTGGGTGTGGCCATCTCTGCTGTGACTGAACAAAGGGCAGGGGAGCAGGGGGCCCAGGGCAGGGCCCTCAGAGCCCGGCAGGACCAGGGGAGTGTCACAAGCATTTGGCCCAGGCCAAAGGGCGCCTTCTTTGTCTGCACAGCTTCCCAAACACTCACATTTCCACTCAGGCCGCCCTCTTTGTTGAAGTGTGTGTGGAACGTGTCCTCGCAGTACACCTCGCTGCACAGCTAACCATAGGACTGGGCATCGTACCTTCCTGCCAGGTGACCGAAGTTCGCAGGCAGATGGGTCACTGGGACCAACGCGGAGAGGCTCCTGCCCTGACCACAGGTCGACCACAGCCGCTGCCCCAGATCGGGGGTTGCAAAGCAGCCCTGTCTGAATCCCCTGCCTCTAGAGGGAGTATTGGACCAACACTTCTAAAAAATGGGGTCCTTGCGGGCAACTCATCGGAGGGACACAAAAAAATCTTTGCCGACTTTCTCCTGAAGCTTACGAGCGTTCACACTTAAGCCTTTTACAATGTCAGCTGTTTAGCTAAACATGAGCTCATGATCTAAATTTACACAATAATGAAGAAATCAGATACAAGGGGAGACAATCAGCAAAAACAATCAATATGAGAATTAGTTTCCCAAGGCCACCCATCAGATGTTGGAATAATCAGGTGCAAGGCAGAATATATACATAAAACTGGAACTGGAACAAGGAACAAGGATGTTTTCAAAGACTGGTAGGATCTCTAAAACATTTGTAAAGTACACGTCATTGATAAAGCTAAATACTCAAAGGTTGTGTAATACAACAGATTAATCATTGAGAAGAGTGAAATTATGCTGTTTTGAAAACTATGGCAGGTCAGATTTTCTGCCTAATGATATAAGAAGATTTCTCTCAAAAATACACATTATTTCAAAGACTTATTGGCTGTGAAATAAGTGAAGGGTATTTCAAATGGCTTGTCTGCAAAGAAAGGTGAGATGTAGGGAATCACAGAAAGTCGAGGGGAAAATATGTCAATATATACATTGCTATATGGTGAACTAAGCCTTAGGCCAGCAACAATGGAGAGGACCTGACCCTTAGAAACTTACAAGTAAGCTGGAATCTTCAAAAGTTCAAATCTTTCTAAGTAAAAAGATTTATTAAAATGAATAACCAAGTGTTTTAATTGACATCAGATGATCAAAACAACAAACCCTGAGAACATAGAAAAAATATAAATAAAGATATGAGCAGAACTTAATACAACAGAAAACGTATAAAATTGAGGTGATTTAGTAAGTCCAAAGAATATTCTTTGAAAAGATTTAAAAGACACACTTTGATTAAGGAAAACAAAAACATAAGTAAAGAATATACAGAAAGAATCAGGACAATGTTATAGCAGAGAATATATGAAATGCCAGTAAAGTTGAACATTTCTGTAAAGGGGACCATTTCCTAGCTCCTAAAGTTGACCAAAACTGACACAAGAGGAAATCATTGAAGGTCATCATGTCTGCCCTTGGCATTCTCGGAACGCCCTGGCCTCAGAATGCAGCATCGGTAGTCCATGGTAACCTGCGGAGAGGGGGCGGGGCTGAAGGATGTTGGAACACTGCCCTCACTGAGGGAGTGGGTGTGGCCATCTCTGCTGTGACTGAACAAAGGGCAGGGGAGCAGGGGGCCCAGGGCAGGGCCCTCAGAGGCCGGCAGGCCCAGGGGTGTGTCACAAGCATTTGGCGCAGGCCAAAGGGCGCCTTCTTTGTCCGCACAGCTTCCCAAACACTCACCTTTCCACTCAGGCCGCCCTCTTTGTTGAAGTGTGTGTGGAACGTGTCCTCGCAGTACACCTCGCTGCACAGCTAACCATAGGACTGGGCATCGTACCTTCCTGCCAGGTGACCGAAGTTCGCAGGCAGATGGGTCCCTGGGACCAACACGGAGAGGCTCCTGCCCTGACCACAGGTCGACCACAGCCGCTGCCCCCGATCGGGGGCCGCAAAGCAGCCCTGTCTGAATCCCCTGCCTCTAGAGGGAGTATTGGACCAACACTTCTAAAAAATGGGGTCCTTGCGGGTAACTCATCGGAGGGACACAAATAAATCTTTGCTGACTTTCTCCTGAAGCTTACGAGCGTTCACACTTAAGCCTTTTACAATGTCAGCTGTATAGCTAAACATGAGCTCATGATCTAAATTTACACAATAATGAAGAAATCAGCTACAAGTGGAGACAATCAGCAAAAACAATCAATATGAGAATTAGTTTCCCAAGGCCATCCATCAGATGTTGGAATAATCAGGTGCAAGGCAGAAAATATACATAAAACTGGAACTGAAACAAGGAACAAGGATGTTTTCAAAGACTGGTAGGATCTCTAAAACATTTGTAAAGTACATGTCATTGATAAAGCTAAATACCCAAGGTTGTGTAATACAACAGATTAATCATTGAGAAGAGTGAAATTATGCTGTTTTGAAAACTATGGCAGGTCAGATTTTCTGCCTAATGATATAAGAAGATTTCTCTCAAAAATACACATTATTTCAAAGACTTATTGGCTGTGAAATAAGTTAAGGGTATTTCAAATGGCTTGTCTGCAAAGAAAGGTGAGATGTAGGGAATCACAGAAAGTCGAGGGGAAAATATGTCAATATATACATTGCTATATGGTGAACTAAGCCTTAGGCCAGCAACAATGGAGAGGACCTGACCCTTAGAAACTTACAAGTAAGCTGGAATCTTCAAAAGTTCAAATCTTTATAAGTAAAAAGATTTATTAAAATGAATAACCAAGTGTTTTAATTGACATCAGATGATCAAAACAACAAACCCTGAGAACATAGAAAAAATATAAATAAAGATATGAGCAGAACTTAATACAACAGAAAACGTATAAAATTGAGGTGATTTAGTAAGTCCAAAGAATATTCTTTGAAAAGATTTAAAAGACACACTTTGATTAAGGAAAACAAAAACATAAGTAAAGAATATACAGAAAGAATCAGGACAATGTTATAGCAGAGAATATATGAAATGCCAGTAAAGTTGAACATTTCTGTAAAGGGGACCATTTCCTAGCTCCTAAAGTTGACCAAAACTGACACAAGAGGCAATCATTGAAGGTCATCATGTCTGCCCTTGGCATTATTGGAACGCCCTGGCCTCAGAATGCAGCATCGGTAGTCCATGGTAACCTGCGGAGAGGGGGTGGGGCTGAAGGAGGTTGGAACACTGCCCTCACTGAGGGAGTGGGTGTGGCCATCTCTGCTGTGACTGAACAAAGGGCAGGGGAGCAGGGGGCCCAGGGCAGGGCCCTCAGAGCCCGGCAGGACCAGGGGAGTGTCACAAGCATTTGGCCCAGGCCAAAGGGCGCCTTCTTTGTCTGCACAGCTTCCCAAACACTCACATTTCCACTCAGGCCGCCCTCTTTTTTGAAGTGTGTGTGGAACGTGTCCTCGCAGTACACCTCGCTGCACAGCTAACCATAGGACTGGGCATCGTACCTTCCTGCCAGGTGACCGAAGTTCGCAGGCAGATGGGTCACTGGGACCAACGCGGAGAGGCTCCTGCCCTGACCACAGGTCGACCACAGCCGCTGCCCCAGATCGGGGGTTGCAAAGCAGCCCTGTCTGAATCCTCTGCCTCTAGAGTGAGTATTGGACCAACACTTCTAAAAACTGGGGTCCTTGCGGGCAACTCATCGGAGGGACACAAAAAAATCTTTGCCGACTTTCTCCTGAAGCTTACGAGCGTTCACACTTAAGCCTTTTACAATGTCAGCTGTTTAGCTAAACATGAGCTCATGATCTAAATTTACACAATAATGAAGAAATCAGATACAAGGGGAGACAATCAGCAAAAACAATCAATATGAGAATTAGTTTCCCAAGGCCACCCATCAGATGTTGGAATAATCAGGTGCAAGGCAGAATATATACATAAAACTGGAACTGGAACAAGGAACAAGGATGTTTTCAAAGACTGGTAGGATCTCTAAAACATTTGTAAAGTACATGTCATTGATAAAGCTAAATACTCAAAGGTTGTGTAATACAACAGATTAATCATTGAGAAGAGTGAAATTATGCTGTTTTGAAAACTATGGCAGGTCAGATTTTCTGCCTAATGATATAAGAAGATTTCTCTCAAAAATACACATTATTTCAAAGACTTATTGGCTGTGAAATAAGTGAAGGGTATTTCAAATGGCTTGTCTGCAAAGAAAGGTGAGATGTAGGGAATCACAGAAAGTCGAGGGGAAAATATGTCAATATATACATTGCTATATGGTGAACTAAGCCTTAGGCCAGCAACAATGGAGAGGACCTGACCCTTAGAAACTTACAAGTAAGCTGGAATCTTCAAAAGTTCAAATCTTTCTAAGTAAAAAGATTTATTAAAATGAATAACCAAGTGTTTTAATTGACATCAGATGATCAAAACAACAAACCCTGAGAACATAGAAAAAATATAAATAAAGATATGAGCAGAACTTAATACAACAGAAAACGTATAAAATTGAGGTGATTTAGGAAGTCCAAAGAATATTCTTTGAAAAGATTTAAAAGACACACTTTGATTAAGGAAAACATAAACATATGTAAAGAATATACAGAAAGAATCAGGACAATGTTATAGCAGAGAATATATGAAATGCCAGTAAATTTGAACATTTCTGTAAAGGGGACCATTTCCTAGCTCCTAAAGTTGACCAAAACTGACACAAGAGGAAATCATTGAAGGTCATCATGTCTGCCCTTGGCATTCTCGGAACGCCCTGGCCTCAGAATGCAGCATCGGTAATCCATGGTAACCTGCGGAGAGGGGGCGGGGCTGAAGGAGGTTGGAACACTGCCCTCACTGAGGGAGTGGGTGTGGCCATCTCTGCTGTGACTGAACAAAGGGCAGGGGAGCAGGGGGCCCAGGGCAGGGCCCTCAGAGCCCGGCAGGACCAGGGGAGTGTCACAAGCATTTGGCCCAGGCCAAAGGGCGCCTTCTTTGTCTGCACAGCTTCCCAAACACTCACATTTCCACTCAGGCCGCCCTGTTTGTTGAAGTGTGTGTGGAACGTGTCCTCGCAGTACACCTCGCTGCACAGCTAACCATAGGACTGGGCATCGTACCTTCCTGCCAGGTGACCGAAGTTCGCAGGCAGATGGGTCACTGGGACCAACGCGGAGAGGCTCCTGCCCTGACCACAGGTCGACCACAGCCGCTGCCCCAGATCGGGGGTTGCAAAGCAGCCCTGTCTGAATCCCCTGCCTCTAGAGGGAGTATTGGACCCACACTTCTATAAAATGGGGTCCTTGCGGGCAACTCATCGGAGGGACACAAAAATATCTTTGCCGACTTTCTCCTGAAGCTTACGAGCGTTCACACTTAAGCCTTTTACAATGTCAGCTGTTTAGCTAAACATGAGCTCATGATCTAAATTTACACAATAATGAAGAAATCAGCTACAAGGGGAGACAATCAGCAAAAACAATCAATATGAGAATTAGTTTCCCAAGGCCACCCATCAGATGTTGGAATAATCAGGTGCAAGGCAGAATATATACATAAAACTGGAACTGGAACAAGGAACAAGGATGTTTTCAAAGACTGGTAGGATCTCTAAAACATTTGTAAAGTACATGTCATTGATAAAGCTAAATACTCAAAGGTTGTGTAATACAACAGATTAATCATTGAGAAGAGTGAAATTATGCTGTTTTGAAAACTATGGCAGGTCAGATTTTCTGCCTAATGATATAAGAAGATTTCTCTCAAAAATACACATTATTTCAAAGACTTATTGGCTGTGAAATAAGTGAAGGGTATTTCAAATGGCTTGTCTGCAAAGAAAGGTGAGATGTAGGGAATCGCAGAAAGTCGAGGGGAAAATATGTCAATATATACATTGCTATATGGTGAACTAAGCCTTAGGCCAGCAACAATGGAGAGGACCTGACCCTTAGAAACTTACAAGTAAGCTGGAATCTTCAAAAGTTCAAATCTTTCTAAGTAAAAAGATTTATTAAAATGAATAACCAAGTGTTTTAATTGACATCAGATGATCAAAACAACAAACCCTGAGAACATAGAAAAAATATAAATAAAGATATGAGCAGAACTTAATACAACAGAAAACGTATAAAATTGAGGTGATTTAGTAAGTCCAAAGAATATTCTTTGAAAAGATTTAAAAGACACACTTTGATTAAGGAAAACAAAAACATAAGTAAAGAATATACAGAAAGAATCAGGACAATGTTATAGCAGAGAATATATGAAATGCCAGTAAATTTGAACATTTCTGTAAAGGGGACCATTTCCTAGCTCCTAAAGTTGACCAAAACTGACACAAGAGGAAATCATTGAAGGTCATCATGTCTGCCCTTGGCATTCTCGGAACGCCCTGGCCTCAGAATGCAGCATGGGTAGTCCATGGTAACCTGCGGAGAGGGGGCGGGGCTGAAGGAGGTTGGAACACTGCCCTCACTGAGGGAGTGGGTGTGGCCATCTCTGCTGTGACTGAACACAGGGCAGGGGAGCAGGGGGCCCAGGGCAGGGCCCTCAGAGGCCGGCAGGCCCAGGGGTGTGTCACAATCATTTGGCCCAGGCCAAAGGGCACCTTCTTTGTCCGCACAGCTTCCCAAACACTCACCTTTCCACTCAGGCCGCCCTCTTTGTTGAAGTGTGTGTGGAACGTGTCCTCGCAGTACACCTCGCTGCACAGCTAACCATAGGACTGGGCATCGTACCTTCCTGCCAGGTGACCGAAGTTCGCAGGCAGATGGGTCCCTGGGACCAACGCAGAGAGGCTCCTGCCCTGACCACAGGTCGACCACAGCCGCTGCCCCCGATCGGGGGCCGCAAAGCAGCCCTGCCTGAATCCCCTGCCTCTAGAGGGAGTATTGGACCAACACTTCTAAAAAATGGGGTCCTTGCGGGTAACTCATCGTAGGGACACAAATAAATCGTTGCCGACTTTCTCCTGGAGCTTACGAGCGTTCACACTTAAGCCTGATACAATGTCAGCTGTTTAGCTAAACATGAGCTCATGATCTAAATTTACACAATAATGAAGAAATCAGCTACAAGTGGAGACAATCAGCAAAAACAATCAATATGAGAATTAGTTTCCCAAGGCCATCCATCAGATGTTGGAATAATCAGGTGCAAGGCAGAAAATATACATAAAACTGGAACTGAAACAACGAACAAGGATGTTTATAAGACTGGTAGGATCTCTAAAACATTTGTAAAGTACATGTCATTGATAAAGCTAAATACTCAAAGGTTGTGTAATACAACAGATTAATCATTGAGAAGAGTGAAATTATGCTGTTTTGAAAACTATGGCAGGTCAGATTTTCTGCCTAATGATATAAGAAGATTTCTCTCAAAAATACACATTATTTCAAAGACTTATTGGCTGTGAAATAAGTGAAGGGTATTTCAAATGGCTTGTCTGCAAAGAAAGGTGAGATGTAGGGAATCACAGAAAGTCGAGGGGAAAATATGTCAATATATACATTGCTATATGGTGAACTAAGCCTTAGGCCAGCAACAATGGAGAGGACCTGACCCTTAGAAACTTACAAGTAAGCTGGAATCTTCAAAAGTTCAAATCTTTATAAGTAAAAAGATTTATTAAAATGAATAACCAAGTGTTTTAATTGACATCAGATGATCAAAACAACAAAACCTGAGAACATAGAAAAAATATAAATAAAGATATGAGCAGAACTGAATACAACAGAAAACGTATAAAATTGAGGTGATTTAGTAAGTCCAAAGAATATTCTTTGAAAAGATTTAAAAGACACACTTTGATTAAGGAAAACATAAACATATGTAAAGAATATACAGAAAGAATCAGGACAATGTTATAGCAGAGAATATATGAAATGCCAGTAAATTTGCACATTTCTGAAAAGGGGACCATTTCCTAGCTCCTCAAGTTGACCAAAACTGACACAAGAGGAAATCAATGAAGGTCATCATGTCTGCCCTTGGCATTCTTGGAACGCCCTGGCCTCAGAATGCAGCATGGGTAGTCCATGGTAACCTGCGGAGAGGGGGTGGGGCTGAAGGAGGTTGGAACACTGCCCTCACTGAGGGAGTGGGTGTGGCCATCTCTGCTGTGACTGAACAAAGGGCAGGGGAGCAGGGGGCCCAGGGCAGGGCCCTCAGAGCCCGGCAGGACCAGGGGAGTGTCACAAGCATTTGGCCCAGGCCAAAGGGCGCCTTCTTTGTCTGCACAGCTTCCCAAACACTCACATTTCCACTCAGGCCGCCCTCTTTGTTGAAGTGTGTGTGGAACGTGTCCTCGCAGTACACCTCGCTGCACAGCTAACCATAGGACTGGGCATCGTACCTTCCTGCCAGGTGACCGAAGTTCGCAGGCAGATGGGTCACTGGGACCAACGCGGAGAGGCTCCTGCCCTGACCACAGGTCGACCACAGCCGCTGCCCCAGATCGGGGGTTGCAAAGCAGCCCTGTCTGAATCCCCTGCCTCTAGAGGGAGTATTGGACCAACACTTCTAAAAAATGGGGTCCTTGCGGGCAACTCATCGGAGGGACACAAAAAAATCTTTGCCGACTTTCTCCTGAAGCTTACGAGCGTTCACACTTAAGCCTTTTACAATGTCAGCTGTTTAGCTAAACATGAGCTCATGATCTAAATTTACACAATAATGAAGAAATCAGATACAAGGGGAGACAATCAGCAAAAACAATCAATATGAGAATTAGTTTCCCAAGGCCACCCATCAGATGTTGGAATAATCAGGTGCAAGGCAGAATATATACATAAAACTGGAACTGGAACAAGGAACAAGGATGTTTTCAAAGACTGGTAGGATCTCTAAAACATTTGTAAAGTACATGTCATTGATAAAGCTAAATACTCAAAGGTTGTGTAATACAACAGATTAATCATTGAGAAGAGTGAAATTATGCTGTTTTGAAAACTATGGCAGGTCAGATTTTCTGCCTAATGATATAAGAAGATTTCTCTCAAAAATACACATTATTTCAAAGACTTATTGGCTGTGAAATAAGTGAAGGGTATTTCAAATGGCTTGTCTGCAAAGAAAGGTGAGATGTAGGGAATCACAGAAAGTCGAGGGGAAAATATGTCAATATATACATTGCTATATGGTGAACTAAGCCTTAGGCCAGCAACAATGGAGAGGACCTGACCCTTAGAAACTTACAAGTAAGCTGGAATCTTCAAAAGTTCAAATCTTTCTAAGTAAAAAGATTTATTAAAATGAATAACCAAGTGTTTTAATTGACATCAGATGATCAAAACAACAAACCCTGAGAACATAGAAAAAATATAAATAAAGATATGAGCAGAACTTAATACAACAGAAAACGTATAAAATTGAGGTGATTTAGTAAGTCCAAAGAATATTCTTTGAAAAGATTTAAAAGACACACTTTGATTAAGGAAAACAAAAACATAAGTAAAGAATATACAGAAAGAATCAGGACAATGTTATAGCAGAGAATATATGAAATGCCAGTAAAGTTGAACATTTCTGTAAAGGGGACCATTTCCTAGCTCCTAAAGTTGACCAAAACTGACACAAGAGGAAATCATTGAAGGTCATCATGTCTGCCCTTTGCATTCTCGGAACGCCCTGGCCTCAGAATGCAGCATCCGTAGTCCATGGTAACCTGCGGAGAGGGGGCGGGGCTGAAGGAGGTTGGAACACTGCCCTCACTGAGGGAGTGGGTGTGGCCATCTCTGCTGTGACTGAACAAAGGGCAGGGGAGCAGGGGGCCCAGGGCAGGGCCCTCAGAGCCCGGCAGGACCAGGGGAGTGTCACAAGCATTTGGCCCAGGCCAAAGGGCGCCTTCTTTGTCCGCACAGCTTCCCAAACACTCACATTTCCACTCAGGCCGCCCTCTTTGTTGAAGTGTGTGTGGAACGTGTCCTCGCAGTACACCTCGCTGCACAGCTAACCATAGGACTGGGCATCGTACCTTCCTGCCAGGTGACCGAAGTTCGCAGGCAGATGGGTCACTGGGACCAACGCGGAGAGGCTCCTGCCCTGACCACAGGTCGACCACAGCCGCTGCCCCAGATCGGGGGTTGCAAAGCAGCCCTGTCTGAATCCCCTGCCTCTAGAGGGAGTATTGGACCAACACTTCTAAAAAATGGGGTCCTTGCGGGCAACTCATCGGAGGGACACAAAAAAATCTTTGCCGACTTTCTCCTGAAGCTTACGAGCGTTCACACTTAAGCCTTTTACAATGTCAGCTGTTTAGCTAAACATGAGCTCATGATCTAAATTTACACAATAATGAAGAAATCAGCTACAAGGGGAGACAATCAGCAAAAACAATCAATATGAGAATTAGTTTCCCAAGGCCACCCATTAGATGTTGGAATAATCAGGTGCAAGGCAGAATATATACATAAAACTGGAACTGGAACAAGGAACAAGGATGTTTTCAAAGACTGGTAGGATCTCTAAAACATTTGTAAAGTACATGTCATTGATAAAGCTAAATACTCAAAGGTTGTGTAATACAACAGATTAATCATTGAGAAGAGTGAAATTATGCTGTTTTGAAAACTATGGCAGGTCAGATTTTCTGCCTAATGATATAAGAAGATTTCTCTCAACAATACACATTATTTCAAAGACTTATTGGCTGTGAAATAAGTGAAGGGTATTTCAAATGGCTTGTCTGCAAAGAAAGGCGAGATGTAGGGAATCACAGAAAGTCGAGGGGAAAATATGTCAATATATACATTGCTATATGGTGAACTAAGCCTTAGGCCAGCAACAATGGAGAGGACCTGACCCTTAGAAACTTACAAGTAAGCTGGAATCTTCAAAAGTTCAAATCTTTATAAGTAAAAAGATTTATTAAAATGAATAACCAAGTGTTTTAATTGACATCAGATGATCAAAACAACAAACCCTGAGAACATAGAAAAAATATAAATAAAGATATGAGCAGAACTTAATACAACAGAAAACGTATAAAATTGAGGTGATTTAGTAAGTCCAAAGAATATTCTTTGAAAAGATTTAAAAGACACACTTTGATTAAGGAAAACAAAAACATATGTAAAGAATATACAGAAAGAATCAGGACAATGTTATAGCAGAGAATATATGAAATGCCAGTAAATTTGAACATTTCTGTAAAGGGGACCATTTCCTAGCTCCTAAAGTTGACCAAAACTGACACAAGAGGAAATCATTGAAGGTCATCATGTCTGCCCTTGGCATTCTTGGAACGCCCTGGCCTCAGAATGCAGCATGGGTAGTCCATGGTAACCTGCGGAGAGGGGGCGGGGCTGAAGGAGGTTGGAACACTGCCCTCACTGAGGGAGTGGGTGTGGCCATCTCTGCTGTGACTGAACAAAGGGCAGGGGAGCAGGGGGCCCAGGGCAGGGCCCTCAGAGGCCAGCAGGCCCAGGGGTGTGTCACAAGCATTTGGCCCAGGCCAAAGGGCACCTTCTTTGTCCGCACAGCTTCCCAAACACTCACATTTCCACTCAGGCCGCCCTCTTTGTTGAAGTGTGTGTGGAACGTGTCCTCGCAGTACACCTCGCTGCACAGCTAACCATAGGACTGGGCATCGTACCTTCCTGCCAGGTGACCGAAGTTCGCAGGCAGATGGGTCCCTGGGACCAACGCGGAGAGGCTCCTGCCCTGACCACAGGTCGACCACAGCCGCTGCCCCAGATCGGGGGTTGCAAAGCAGCCCTGTCTGAATCCCCTGCCTCTAGAGGGAGTATTGGACCAACACTTCTAAAAATGGGGTCCTTGCGGGCAACTCATCAGAGGGACACAAAAAAATCTTTGCCGACTTTCTCCTGAAGCTTACGAGCGTTCACACTTAAGCCTTTTACAATGTCAGCTGTTTAGCTAAACATGAGCTCATGATCTAAATTTACACAATAATGAAGAAATCAGCTACAAGGGGAGACAATCAGCAAAAACAATCAATATGAGAATTAGTTTCCCAAGGCCACCCATCAGATGTTGGAATAATCAGGTGCAAGGCAGAAAATATACATAAAACTGGAACTGGAACAAGGAACAAGGATGTTTACTAAGACTGGTAGGATCTCTAAAACATTTGTAAAGTACATGTCATTGATAAAGCTAAATACTCAAAGGTTGTGTAATACAACAGATTAATCATTGAGAAGAGTGAAATTATGCTGTTTTGAAAACTATGGCAGGTCAGATTTTCTGCCTAATGATATAAGAAGATTTCTCTCAAAAATACACATTATTTCAAAGACTTATTGGCTGTGAAATAAGTGAAGGCTATTTCAAATGGCTTGTCTGCAAAGAAAGGTGAGATGTAGGGAATCACAGAAAGTCGAGGGGAAAATATGTCAATATATACATTGCTATATGGTGAACTAAGCCTTAGGCCAGCAACAATGGAGAGGACCTGACCCTTAGAAACTTACAAGTAAGCTGGAATCTTCAAAAGTTCAAATCTTTCTAAGTAAAAAGATTTATTAAAATGAATAACCAAGTGTTTTAATTGACATCAGATGATCAAAACAACAAACCCTGAGAACATAGAAAAAATATAAATAAAGATATGAGCAGAACTTAATACAACAGAAAACGTATAAAATTGAGGTGATTTAGTAAGTCCAAAGAATATTCTTTGAAAAGATTTAAAAGACACACTTTGATTAAGGAAATCATAAACATATGTAAAGAATATACAGAAAGAATCAGGACAATGTTATAGCAGAGAATATATGAAATGCCAGTAAATTTGAACATTTCTGTAAAGGGGACCATTTCCTAGCTCCTAAGGTTGACCAAAACTGACACAAGAGGAAATCATTGAAGGTCATCATGTCTGCCCTTGGCATTCTTGGAACGCCCTGGCCTCAGAATGCAGCATCGGTAGTCCATGGTAACCTGCGGAGAGGGGGTGGGGCTGAAGGAGGTTGGAACACTGCCCTCACTGAGGGAGTGGGTGTGGCCATCTCTGCTGTGACTGAACAAAGGGCAGGGGAGCAGGGGGCCCAGGGCAGGGCCCTCAGAGCCCGGCAGGACCAGGGGAGTGTCACAAGCATTTGGCCCAGGCCAAAGGGCGCCTTCTTTGTCTGCACAGCTTCCCAAACACTCACATTTCCACTCAGGCCGCCCTCTTTGTTGAAGTGTGTGTGGAACGTGTCCTCGCAGTACACCTCGCTGCACAGCTAACCATAGGACTGGGCATCGTACCTTCCTGCCAGGTGACCGAAGTTCGCAGGCAGATGGGTCACTGGGACCAACGCGGAGAGGCTCCTGCCCTGACCACAGGTCGACCACAGCCGCTGCCCCAGATCGGGGGTTGCAAAGCAGCCCTGTCTGAATCCCCTGCCTCTAGAGGGAGTATTGGACCAACACTTCTAAAAAATGGGGTCCTTGCGGGCAACTCATCGGAGGGACACAAAAAAATCTTTGCCGACTTTCTCCTGAAGCTTACGAGCGTTCACACTTAAGCCTTTTACAATGTCAGCTGTTTAGCTAAACATGAGCTCATGATCTAAATTTACACAATAATGAAGAAATCAGCTACAAGGGGAGACAATCAGCAAAAACAATCAATATGAGAATTAGTTTCCCAAGGCCACCCATCAGATGTTGGAATAATCAGGTGCAAGGCAGAAAATATACATAAAACTGGAACTGGAACAAGGAACAAGGATGTTTACTAAGACTGGTAGGATCTCTAAAACATTTGTAAAGTACATGTCATTGATAAAGCTAAATACTCAAAGGTTGTGTAATACAACAGATTAATCATTGAGAAGAGTGAAATTATGCTGTTTTGAAAACTATGGCAGGTCAGATTTTCTGCCTAATGATATAAGAAGATTTCTCTCAAAAATACACATTATTTCAAAGACTTATTGGCTGTGAAATAAGTGAAGGGTATTTCAAATGGCTTGTCTGCAAAGAAAGGTGAGATGTAGGGAATCACAGAAAGTCGAGGGGAAAATATGTCAATATATACATTGCTATATGGTGAACTAAGCCTTAGGCCAGCAACAATGGAGAGGACCTGACCCTTAGAAACTTACAAGTTAGCTGGAATCTTCAAAAGTTCAAATCTTTCTAAGTAAAAAGATTTATTAAAATGAATAACCAAGTGTTTTAATTGACATCAGATGATCAAAACAACAAACCCTGAGAACATAGAAAAAATATAAATAAAGATATGAGCAGAACTTAATACAACAGAAAACGTATAAAATTGAGGTGATTTAGTAAGTCCAAAGAATATTCTTTGAAAAGATTTAAAAGACACACTTTGATTAAGGAAATCATAAACATATGTAAAGAATATACAGAAAGAATCAGGACAATGTTATAGCAGAGAATATATGAAATGCCAGTAAATTTGAACATTTCTGTAAAGGGGACCATTTCCTAGCTCCTAAAGTTGATCAAAACTGACACAAGAGGAAATCATTGAAGGTCATCATGTCTGCCCTTGGCATTCTTGGAACGCCCTGGCCTCAGAATGCAGCATCGGTAGTCCATGGTAACCTGCGGAGAGGGGGTGGGGCTGAAGGAGGTTGGAACACTGCCCTCACTGAGGGAGTGGGTGTGGCCATCTCTGCTGTGACTGAACAAAGGGCAGGGGAGCAGGGGGCCCAGGGCAGGGCCCTCAGAGCCCGGCAGGACCAGGGGAGTGTCACAAGCATTTGGCCCAGGCCAAAGGGCGCCTTCTTTGTCTGCACAGCTTCCCAAACACTCACATTTCCACTCAGGCCGCCCTCTTTGTTGAAGTGTGTGTGGAACGTGTCCTCGCAGTACACCTCGCTGCACAGCTAACCATAGGACTGGGCATCGTACCTTCCTGCCAGGTGACCGAAGTTCGCAGGCAGATGGGTCACTGGGACCAACGCGGAGAGGCTCCTGCCCTGACCACAGGTCGACCACAGCCGCTGCCCCAGATCGGGGGTTGCAAAGCAGCCCTGTCTGAATCCCCTGCCTCTAGAGGGAGTATTGGACCAACACTTCTAAGAAATGGGGTCCTTGCGGGCAACTCATCGGAGGGACACAAAAAAATCTTTGCCGACTTTCTCCTGAAGCTTACGAGCGTTCACACTTAAGCCTTTTACAATGTCAGCTGTTTAGCTAAACATGAGCTCATGATCTAAATTTACACAATAATGAAGAAATCAGCTACAAGGGGAGACAATCAGCAAAAACAATCAATATGAGAATTAGTTTCCCAAGGCCACCCATCAGATGTTGGAATAATCAGGTGCAAGGCAGAAAATATACATAAAACTGGAACTGGAACAAGGAACAAGGATGTTTTCAAAGACTGGTAGGATCTCTAAAACATTTGTAAAGTACATGTCATTGATAAAGCTAAATACTCAAAGGTTGTGTAATACAACAGATTAATCATTGAGAAGAGTGAAATTATGCTGTTTTGAAAACTATGGCAGGTCAGATTTTCTGCCTAATGATATAAGAAGATTTCTCTCAAAAATACACATTATTTCAAAGACTTATTGGCTGTGAAATAAGTGAAGGGTATTTCAAATGGCTTGTCTGCAAAGAAAGGTGAGATGTAGGGAATCACAGAAAGTCGAGGGGAAAATATGTCAATATATACATTGCTATATGGTGAACTAAGCCTTAGGCCAGCAACAATGGAGAGGACCTGACCCTTAGAAACTTACAAGTAAGCTGGAATCTTCAAAAGTTCAAATCTTTCTAAGTAAATAGATTTATTAAAATGAATAACCAAGTGTTTTAATTGACATCAGATGATCAAAACAACAAACCCTGAGAACATAGAAAAAATATAAATAAAGATATGAGCAGAACTTAATACAACAGAAAACGTATAAAATTGAGGTGATTTAGTAAGTCCAAAGAATATTCTTTGAAAAGATTTAAAAGACACACTTTGATTAAGGAAATCATAAACATATGTAAAGAATGTACAGAAAGAATCAGGACAATGTTATAGCAGAGAATATATGAAATGCCAGTAAATTTGAACATTTCTGTAAAGGGGACCATTTCCTAGCTCCTAAAGTTGACCAAAACTGACACAAGAGGAAATCATTGAAGGTCATCATGTCTGCCCTTGGCATTCTTGGAACGCCCTGGCCTCAGAATGCAGCATCGGTAGTCCATGGTAACCTGCGGAGAGGGGGTGGGGCTGAAGGAGGTTGGAACACTGCCCTCACTGAGGGAGTAGGTGTGGCCATCTCTGCTGTGACTGAACAAAGGGCAGGGGAGCAGGGGGCCCAGGGCAGGGCCCTCAGAGCCCGGCAGGACCAGGGGAGTGTCACAAGCATTTGGCCCAGGCCAAAGGGCGCCTTCTTTGTCTGCACAGCTTCCCAAACACTCACATTTCCACTCAGGCCGCCCTCTTTGTTGAAGTGTGTGTGGAACGTGTCCTCGCAGTACACCTCGCTGCACAGCTAACCATAGGACTGGGCATCGTACCTTCCTGCCAGGTGACCGAAGTTCGCAGGCAGATGGGTCACTGGGACCAACGCGGAGAGGCTCCTGCCCTGACCACAGGTCGACCACAGCCGCTGCCCCAGATCGGGGGTTGCAAAGCAGCCCTGTCTGAATCCCCTGCCTCTAGAGGGAGTATTGGACCAACACTTCTAAAAAATGGGGTCCTTGCGGGCAACTCATCGGAGGGACACAAAAAAATCTTTGCCGACTTTCTCCTGAAGCTTACGAGCGTTCACACTTAAGCCTTTTACAATGTCAGCTGTTTAGCTAAACATGAGCTCATGATCTAAATTTACACAATAATGAAGAAATCAGCTACAAGGGGAGACAATCAGCAAAAACAATCAATATGAGAATTAGTTTCCCAAGGCCACCCATCAGATGTTGGAATAATCAGGTGCAAGGCAGAATATATACATAAAACTGGAACTGGAACAAGGAACAAGGATGTTTTCAAAGACTGGTAGGATCTCTAAAACATTTGTAAAGTACATGTCATTGATAAAGCTAAATACTCAAAGGTTGTGTAATACAACAGATTAATCATTGAGAAGAGTGAAATTATGCTGTTTTGAAAACTATGGCAGGTCAGATTTTCTGCCTAATGATATAAGAAGATTTCTCTCAAAAATACACATTATTTCAAAGACTTATTGGCTGTGAAATAAGTGAAGGGTATTTCAAATGGCTTGTCTACAAAGAAAGGTGAGATGTAGGGAATCACAGAAAGTCGAGGGGAAAATATGTCAATATATACATTGCTATATGGTGAACTAAGCCTTAGGCCAGCAACAATGGAGAGGACCTGACCCTTAGAAACTTACAAGTAAGCTGGAATCTTCAAAAGTTCAAATCTTTATAAGTAAAAAGATTTATTAAAATGAATAACCAAGTGTTTTAATTGACATCAGATGATCAAAACAACAAACCCTGAGAACATAGAAAAAATATAAATAAAGATATGAGCAGAACTTAATACAACAGAAAACGTATAAAATTGAGGTGATTTAGTAAGTCCAAAGAATATTCTTTGAAAAGATTTAAAAGACACACTTTGATTAAGGAAAACAAAAACATAAGTAAAGAATATACAGAAAGAATCAGGACAATGTTATAGCAGAGAATATATGAAATGCCAGTAAATTTGAACATTTCTGTAAAGGGGACCATTTCCTAGCTCCTAAAGTTGACCAAAACTGACACAAGAGGAAATCATTGAAGGTCATCATGTCTGCCCTTGGCATTCTCGGAACGCCCTGGCCTCAGAATGCAGCATCGGTAGTCCATGGTAACCTGCGGAGAGGGGGCGGGGCTGAAGGAGGTTGGAACACTGCCCTCACTGAGGGAGTGGGTGTGGCCATCTCTGCAGTGACTGAACAAAGGGCAGGGGAGCAGGGGGCCCAGGGCAGGGCCCTCAGAGGCCAGCAGGCCCAGGGGTGTGTCACAAGCATTTGGGCCAGGCCAAAGGGCACCTTCTTTGTCCGCACAGCTTCCCAAACACTCACCTTTCCACTCAGGCTGCCCTCTTTGTTGAAGTGTGTGTGGAACGTGTCCTCGCAGTACACCTCGCTGCACAGCTAACCATAGGACTGGGCATCGTACCTTCCTGCCAGGTGACTGAAGTTCGCAGGCAGATGGGTCCCTGGGACCAACGCGGAGAGGCTCCTGCCCTGACCACAGGTCGACCACAGCCGCTGCCCCCGATCGGGGGCCGCAAAGCAGCCCTGTCTGAATCCCCTGCCTCTAGAGGGAGTATTGGACCAACATTTCTAAAAAATGCGGTCCTTGCGGGCAACTCATCGGAGGGACACAAATATATCGTTGCCGACTTTCTCCTGGAGCTTTCGAGCGTTCACACTTAAGCCTGATACAATGTCAGCTGTTTAGCTAAACATGAGCTCATGATCTAAATTTACACAATAATGAAGAAATCAGCTACAAGTGGAGACAATCAGCAAAAACAATCAATATGAGAATTAGTTTCCCAAGGCCATCCATCAGATGTTGGAATAATCAGGTGCAAGGCAGAAAATATACATAAAACTGGAACTGAAACAAGGAACAAGGATGTTTACTAAGACTGGTAGGATCTCTAAAACATTTGTAAAGTACATGTCATTGATAAAGCTAAATACTCAAAGGTTGTGTAATACAACAGATTAATCATTGAGAAGAGTGAAATTATGCTGTTTTGAAAACTATGGCAGGTCAGATTTTCTGCCTAATGATATAAGAAGATTTCTCTCAAAAATACACATTATTTCAAAGACTTATTGGCTGTGAAATAAGTGAAGGGTATTTCAAATGGCTTGTCTACAAAGAAAGGTGAGATGTAGGGAATCACAGAAAGTCGAGGGGAAAATATGTCAATATATACATTGCTATATGGTGAACTAAGCCTTAGGCCAGCAACAATGGAGAGGACCTGACCCTTAGAAACTTACAAGTAAGCTGGAATCTTCAAAAGTTCAAATCTTTATAAGTAAAAAGATTTATTAAAATGAATAACCAAGTGTTTTAATTGACATCAGATGATCAAAACAACAAACCCTGAGAACATAGAAAAAATATAAATAAAGATATGAGCAGAACTTAATACAACAGAAAACGTATAAAATTGAGGTGATTTAGTAAGTCCAAAGAATATTCTTTGAAAAGATTTAAAAGACACACTTTGATTAAGGAAAACAAAAACATAAGTAAAGAATATACAGAAAGAATCAGGACAATGTTATAGCAGAGAATATATGAAATGCCAGTAAATTTGAACATTTCTGTAAAGGGGACCATTTCCTAGCTCCTAAAGTTGACCAAAACTGACACAAGAGGAAATCATTGAAGGTCATCATGTCTGCCCTTGGCATTCTCGGAACGCCCTGGCCTCAGAATGCAGCATCGGTAGTCCATGGTAACCTGCGGAGAGGGGGCGGGGCTGAAGGAGGTTGGAACACTGCCCTCACTGAGGGAATGGGTGTGGCCATCTCTGCAGTGACTGAACAAAGGGCAGGGGAGCAGGGGGCCCAGGGCAGGGCCCTCAGAGGCCAGCAGGCCCAGGGGTGTGTCACAAGCATTTGGGCCAGGCCAATGGGCACCTTCTTTGTCCGCACAGCTTCCCAAACACTCACCTTTCCACTCAGGCTGCCCTCTTTGTTGAAGTGTGTGTGGAACGTGTCCTCGCAGTACACCTCGCTGCACAGCTAACCATAGTACTGGGCATCGTACCTTCCTGCCAGGTGACTGAAGTTCGCAGGCAGATGGGTCCCTGGGACCAACGCGGAGAGGCTCCTGCCCTGACCACAGGTCGACCACAGCCGCTGCCCCCGATCGGGGGCCGCAAAGCAGCCCTGTCTGAATCCCCTGCCTCTAGAGGGAGTATTGGACCAACACTTCTAAAAAATGGGGTCCTTGCGGGCAACTCATCGGAGGGACACAAATATATCGTTGCCGACTTTCTCCTGGAGCTTTCGAGCGTTCACACTTAAGCCTGATACAATGTCAGCTGTTTAGCTAAACATGAGCTCATGATCTAAATTTACACAATAATGAAGAAATCAGCTACAAGTGGAGACAATCAGCAAAAACAATCAATATGAGAATTAGTTTCCCAAGGCCATCCATCAGATGTTGGAATAATCAGGTGCAAGGCAGAAAATATACATAAAACTGGAACTGAAACAAGGAACAAGGATGTTTACTAAGACTGGTAGGATCTCTAAAACATTTGTAAAGTACATGTCATTGATAAAGCTAAATACTCAAAGGTTGTGTAATACAACAGATTAATCATTGAGAAGAGTGAAATTATGCTGTTTTGAAAACTATGGCAGGTCAGATTTTCTGCCTAATGATATAAGAAGATTTCTCTCAAAAATACACATTATTTCAAAGACTTATTGGCTGTGAAATAAGTGAAGGGTATTTCAAATGGCTTGTCTGCAAAGAAAGGTGAGATGTAGGGAATCACAGAAAGTCGAGGGGAAAATATGTCAATATATACATTGCTATATGGTGAACTAAGCCTTAGGCCAGCAACAATGGAGAGGACCTGACCCTTAGAAACTTACAAGTAAGCTGGAATCTTCAAAAGTTCAAATCTTTCTAAGTAAAAAGATTTATTAAAATGAATAACCAAGTGTTTTAATTGACATCAGATGATCAAAACAACAAACCCTGAGAACATAGAAAAAAATATAAATAAAGATATGAGCAGAACTTAATACAACAGAAAACGTATAAAATTGAGGTGATTTAGTAAGTCCAAAGAATATTCTTTGAAAAGATTTAAAAGCCACACTTTGATTAAGGAAAACATAAACATATGTAAAGAATATACAGAAAGAATCAGGACAATGTTATAGCAGAGAATATATGAAATGCCAGTAAATTTGAACATTTCTGTAAAGGGGACCATTTCCTAGCTCCTAAAGTTGACCAAAACTGACACAAGAGGAAATCATTGAAGGTCATCATGTCTGCCCTTGGCATTCTCGGAACGCCCTGGCCTCAGAATGCAGCATCGGTAGTCCATGGTAACCTGCGGAGAGGGGGCGGGGCTGAAGGAGGTTGGAACACTGCCCTCACTGAGGGAGTGGGTGTGGCCATCTCTGCTGTGACTGAACAAAGTGCAGGGGAGCAGGGGGCCCAGGGCAGGGCCCTCAGAGGCCGGGAGGCCCAGGTGTGTTTCACAAGCATTTGGCCCAAGCCAAAGGGCGCCTTCTTTGTCTGCACAGCTTCTCAAACACTCACCTTTCCACTCAGGCCGCCCTCTTTGTTGAAGTGTGTGTGGAACGTGTCCTCGCACTACACCTCGCTGCACAGCTAACCATAGGACTGGGCATCGTACCTTCCTGCCAGGTGACCGAACTTCGCAGGCAGATGGGTCCCTGGGATCAACGCGGAGAGGCTCCTGCCCTGAGCACAGGTCGACCACAGCCGCTGCCCCAGATCGGGTGCCGCAAAGCAGCCCTGTCTGAATCACCAGCCTGTAGAGGGAGTGTTGGACCAACACTTCTAAAAAATGGGGTCCTTGCGGGCAACTCATCGGAGGGACACAAATAAATCTTTGCCGACTTTCTCCTGAAGCTTACGAGCGTTCACACTTAAGCCTGTTACAATGTCAGCTGTTTAGCTAAACATGAGCTCATGATCTAAATTTACACAATAATGAAGAAATCAGCTACAAGTGGAGACAATCAGCAAAAACAATCAATATGAGAATTCGTTTCCCAAGGCCATCCATCAGATGTTGGAATAATCAGGTGCAAGGCAGAAAATATACATAAAACTGGAACTGAAACAAGGAACAAGGATGTTTTCAAAGACTGGTAGGATCTCTAAAACATTTGTAAAGTACATGTCATTGATAAAGCTAAATACTCAAAGGTTGTGTAATACAACAGATTAATCATTGAGAAGAGTGAAATTATGCTGTTTTGAAAACTATGGCAGGTCAGATTTTCTGCCTAATGATATAAGAAGATTTCTCTAAAAAATACACATTATTTCAAAGACTTATTGGCTGTGAAATAAGTGAAGGGTATTTCAAATGTCTTGTCTGCAAAGAAAGGTGAGATGTAGGGAATCACAGAAAGTCGAGGGGAAAATATGTCAATATATACATTGCTATATGGTGAACTAAGCCTTAGGCCAGCAACAATGGAGAGGACCTGACCCTTAGAAACTTACAAGTAAGCTGGAATCTTCAAAAGTTCAAATCTTTCTAAGTAAAAAGATTTATTTAAATGAATAACCAAGTGTTTTAATTGACATCAGATGATCAAAACAACAAACCCTGAGAATATAGAAAAAATATAAATAAAGATATGAGCAGAACTTAATACAAGAGAAAACGTATAAAATTGAGGTGATTTAGTAAGTCCAAAGAATATTCTTTGAAAAGATTTAAAAGACACACTTTGATTAAGGAAAACAAAAACATAAGTAAAGAATATACAGAAAGAATCAGGACAATGTTATAGCAGAGAATATATGAAATGCCAGTAAATTTGAACATTTCTGTAAAGGGGACCATTTCCTAGCTCCTATAGTTGACCAAAACTGACACAAGAGGAAATCATTGAAGGTCATCATGTCTGCCCTTGGCATTCTCGGAACGCCCTGGCCTCAGAATGCAGCATCGGTAGTCCATGGTAACCTGCGGAGAGGGGGCTGGGCTGAAGGAGGTTGGAACACTGCCCTCACTGAGGGAGTGAGTGTGGCCATCTCTGCTGTGACTGAACAAACTGCAGGGGAGCAGGGGGCCCAGGGCAGGGCCCTCAGAGCCCGGCAGGCCCAGGAGTGTGTCACAATCATTTGGCCAAGGCCAAAGGGCGCCTTCTTTGTCTGCACAGCTTCCCAAACACTCACCTTTCCACTCAGGCCGCCCTCTTTGTTGAAGGGTGTGTGGAACCTGTCCTCGCAGTACACCTCGCTGCACAGCTCACCATAGGACTGGGCATCGTACATTCCTGCCAGGTGACCGAAGTTCGCAGGCAAATGGATCCCTGGGACAAACGCGGAGAGGCTCCTGCCCTGACCACAGGTCGACCACAGCCGCTACCACAGATCGGGGGCGGCAAAGCAGCCCTGTCTGAATCCCCTGCCTCTAGAGGGAGTATTGGACCAACACTTCTAAAAAATGGGGTCCTTGCGGGCAACTCATCGGAGGGACACAAATATATCGTTGCCGACTTTCTCCTGGAGCTTTCGAGCGTTCACACTTAAGCCTGATACAATGTCAGCCGTTTAGCTAAACATGAGCTCATGATCTAAATTTACACAATAATGAAGAAATCAGCTACAAGTGGAGACAATCAGCAAAAACAATCAATATGAGAATTAGTTTCCCAAGGCCATCCATCAGATGTTGGAATAATCAGGTGCAAGGCAGAAAATATACATAAAACTGGAACTGAAACAAGGAACAAGGATGTTTACTAAGACTGGTAGGATCTCTAAAACATTTGTAAAGTACATGTCATTGATAAAGCTAAATACTCAAAGGTTGTGTAATACAACAGATTAATCATTGAGAAGAGTGAAATTATGCTGTTTTGAAAACTATGGCAGGTCAGATTTTCTGCCTAATGATATAAGAAGATTTCTCTCAAAAATACACATTATTTCAAAGACTTATTGGCTGTGAAATAAGTGAAGGGTATTTCAAATGGCTTGTCTGCAAAGAAAGGTGAGATGTAGGGAATCACAGAAAGTCGAGGGGAAAATATGTCAATATATACATTGCTATATGGTGAACTAAGCCTTAGGCCAGCAACAATGGAGAGGACCTGACCCTTAGAAACTTACAAGTAAGCTGGAATCTTCAAAAGTTCAAATCTTTATAAGTAAAAAGATTTATTAAAATGAATAACCAAGTGTTTTAATTGACATCAGATGATCAAAACAACAAACCCTGAGAACATAGAAAAAAATATAAATAAAGATATGAGCAGAACTTAATACAACAGAAAACGTATAAAATTGAGGTGATTTAGTAAGTCCAAAGAATATTCTTTGAAAAGATTTAAAAGACACACTTTGATTAAGGAAAACATAAACATATGTAAACAATATACAGAAAGAATCAGGACAATGTTATAGCAGAGAATATATGAAATGCCAGTAAATTTGAACATTTCTGTAAAGGGGACCATTTCCTAGCTCCTAAAGTTGACCAAAACTGACACAAGAGGAAATCATTGAAGGTCATCATGTCTGCCCTTGGCATTCTTGGAACGCCCTGGCCTCAGAATGCAGCATCGGTAGTCCATGGTAACCTGCGGAGAGGGGGTGGGGCTGAAGGAGGTTGGAACACTGCCCTCACTGAGGGAGTGGGTGTGGCCATCTCTGCTGTGAATGAACAAAGGGCAGGGGAGCAGGGGGCCCAGGGCAGGGCCCTCAGAGCCCGGCAGGACCAGGGGAGTGTCACAAGCATTTGGCCCAGGCCAAAGGGCGCCTTCTTTGTCTGCACAGCTTCCCAAACACTCACATTTCCACTCAGGCCGCCCTCTTTGTTGAAGTGTGTGTGGAACGTGTCCTCGCAGTACACCTCGCTGCACAGCTAACCATAGGACTGGGCATCGTACCTTCCTGCCAGGTGACCGAAGTTCGCAGGCAGATGGGTCACTGGGACCAACGCGGAGAGGCTCCTGCCCTGACCACAGGTCGACCACAGCCGCTGCCCCAGATCGGGGGTTGCAAAGCAGCCCTGTCTGAATCCCCTGCCTCTAGAGGGAGTATTGGACCAACACTTCTAAAAAATGGGGTCCTTGCAGGCAACTCATCGGAGGGACACAAAAAAATCTTTGCCGACTTTCTCCTGAAGCTTACGAGCGTTCACACTTAAGCCTTTTACAATGTCAGCTGTTTAGCTAAACATGAGCTCATGATCTAAATTTACACAATAATGAAGAAATCAGCTACAAGGGGAGACAATCAGCAAAAACAATCAATATGAGAATTAGTTTCCCAAGGCCACCCATCAGATGTTGGAATAATCAGGTGCAAGGCAGAATATATACATAAAACTGGAACTGGAACAAGGAACAAGGATGTTTTCAAAGACTGGTAGGATCTCTAAAACATTTGTAAAGTACATGTCATTGATAAAGCTAAATACTCAAAGGTTGTGTAATACAACAGATTAATCATTGAGAAGAGTGAAATTATGCTGTTTTGAAAACTATGGCAGGTCAGATTTTCTGCCTAATGATATAAGAAGATTTCTCTCAAAAATACACATTATTTCAAAGACTTATTGGCTGTGAAATAAGGGTATTTCAAATGGCTTGTCTACAAAGAAAGGTGAGATGTAGGGAATCACAGAAAGTCGAGGGGAAAATATGTCAATATATACATTGCTATATGGTGAACTAAGCCTTAGGCCAGCAACAATGGAGAGGACCTGACCCTTAGAAACTTACAAGTAAGCTGGAATCTTCAAAAGTTCAAATCTTTATAAGTAAAAAGATTTATTAAAATGAATAACCAAGTGTTTTAATTGACATCAGATGATCAAAACAACAAACCCTGAGAACATAGAAAAAAATATAAATAAAGATATGAGCAGAACTTAATACAACAGAAAACGTATAAAATTGAGGTGATTTAGTAAGTCCAAAGAATATTCTTTGAAAAGATTTAAAAGACACACTTTGATTAAGGAAAACATAAACATATGTAAAGAATATACAGAAAGAATCAGGACAATGTTATAGCAGAGAATATATGAAATGCCAGTAAATTTGAACATTTCTGTAAAGGGGACCATTTCCTAGCTCCTAAAGTTGACCAAAACTGACACAAGAGGAAATCATTGAAGGTCATCATGTCTGCCCTTGGCATTCTTGGAACGCCCTGGCCTCAGAATGCAGCATCGGTAGTCCATGGTAACCTGCGGAGAGGGGGTGGGGCTGAAGGAGGTTGGAACACTGCCCTCACTGAGGGAGTGGGTGTGGCCATCTCTGCTGTGAATGAACAAAGGGCAGGGGAGCAGGGGGCCCAGGGCAGGGCCCTCAGAGCCCGGCAGGACCAGGGGAGTGTCACAAGCATTTGGCCCAGGCCAAAGGGCGCCTTCTTTGTCTGCACAGCTTCCCAAACACTCACATTTCCACTCAGGCCGCCCTCTTTGTTGAAGTGTGTGTGGAACGTGTCCTCGCAGTACACCTCGCTGCACAGCTAACCATAGGACTGGGCATCGTACCTTCCTGCCAGGTGACCGAAGTTCGCAGGCAGATGGGTCACTGGGACCAACGCGGAGAGGCTCCTGCCCTGACCACAGGTCGACCACAGCCGCTGCCCCAGATCGGGGGTTGCAAAGCAGCCCTGTCTGAATCCCCTGCCTCTAGAGGGAGTATTGGACCAACACTTCTAAAAAATGGGGTCCTTGCAGGCAACTCATCGGAGGGACACAAAAAAATCTTTGCCGACTTTCTCCTGAAGCTTACGAGCGTTCACACTTAAGCCTTTTACAATGTCAGCTGTTTAGCTAAACATGAGCTCATGATCTAAATTTACACAATAATGAAGAAATCAGCTACAAGGGGAGACAATCAGCAAAAACAATCAATATGAGAATTAGTTTCCCAAGGCCACCCATCAGATGTTGGAATAATCAGGTGCAAGGCAGAATATATACATAAAACTGGAACTGGAACAAGGAACAAGGATGTTTTCAAAGACTGGTAGGATCTCTAAAACATTTGTAAAGTACATGTCATTGATAAAGCTAAATACTCAAAGGTTGTGTAATACAACAGATTAATCATTGAGAAGAGTGAAATTATGCTGTTTTGAAAACTATGGCAGGTCAGATTTTCTGCCTAATGATATAAGAAGATTTCTCTCAAAAATACACATTATTTCAAAGACTTATTGGCTGTGAAATAAGGGTATTTCAAATGGCTTGTCTACAAAGAAAGGTGAGATGTAGGGAATCACAGAAAGTCGAGGGGAAAATATGTCAATATATACATTGCTATATGGTGAACTAAGCCTTAGGCCAGCAACAATGGAGAGGACCTGACCCTTAGAAACTTACAAGTAAGCTGGAATCTTCAAAAGTTCAAATCTTTATAAGTAAAAAGATTTATTAAAATGAATAACCAAGTGTTTTAATTGACATCAGATGATCAAAACAACAAACCCTGAGAACATAGAAAAAATATAAATAAAGATATGAGCAGAACTTAATACAAGAGAAAACGTATAAAATTGAGGTGATTTAGTAAGTCCAAAGAATATTCTTTGAAAAGATTTAAAAGACACACTTTGATTAAGGAAAACATAAACATATGTAAAGAATACACAGAAAGAACCAGGACAATGTTATAGCAGAGAATATATGAAATGCCAGTAAATTTGAACATTTCTGTAAAGGGGACCATTTCCTAGCTCCTAAAGTTGACCAAAACTGACACAAGAGGAAATCATTGAAGGTCATCATGTCTGCCCTTGGCATTCTTGGAACGCCCTGGCCTCAGAATGCAGCATCGGTAGTCCATGGTAACCTGCGGAGAGGGGGTGGGGCTGAAGGAGGTTGGAACACTGCCCTCACTGAGGGAGTGGGTGTGGCCATCTCTGCTGTGACTGAACAAAGGGCAGGGGAGCAGGGGGCCCAGGGCAGGGCCCTCAGAGCCCGGCAGGACCAGGGGAGTGTCACAAGCATTTGGCCCAGGCCAAAGGGCGCCTTCTTTGTCTTCACAGCTTCCCAAACACTCACATTTCCACTCAGGCCGCCCTCTTTGTTGAAGTGTGTGTGGAACGTGTCCTCGCAGTACACCTCGCTGCACAGCTAACCATAGGACTGGGCATCGTACCTTCCTGCCAGGTGACCGAAGTTCGCAGGCAGATGGGTCACTGGGACCAACGCGGAGAGGCTCCTGCCCTGACCACAGGTCGACCACAGCCGCTGCCCCAGATCGGGGGTTGCAAAGCAGCCCTGTCTGAATCCCCTGCCTCTAGAGGGAGTATTGGACCAACACTTCTAAAAAATGGGGTCCTTGCCGGCAACTCATCGGAGGGACACAAAAAAATCTTTGCCGACTTTCTCCTGAAGCTTACGAGCGTTCACACTTAAGCCTTTTACAATGTCAGCTGTTTAGCTAAACATGAGCTCATGATCTAAATTTACACAATAATGAAGAAATCAGCTACAAGGGGAGACAATCAGCAAAAACAATCAATATGAGAATTAGTTTCCCAAGGCCACCCATCAGATGTTGGAATAATCAGGTGCAAGGCAGAAAATATACATAAAACTGGAACTGGAACAAGGAACAAGGATGTTTACTAAGACTGGTAGGATCTCTAAAACATTTGTAAAGTACATGTCATTGATAAAGCTAAATACTCAAAGGTTGTGTAATACAACAGATTAATCATTGAGAAGAGTGAAATTATGCTGTTTTGAAAACTATGGCAGGTCAGATTTTCTGCCTAATGATATAAGAAGATTTCTCTCAAAAATACATATTA
Source organism: Hyperoodon ampullatus (assembly GCF_949752795.1). Lineage (NCBI taxonomy): Eukaryota > Metazoa > Chordata > Mammalia > Artiodactyla > Ziphiidae > Hyperoodon > Hyperoodon ampullatus. Next base: position 98,801,200 of record NC_136919.1, read on the forward strand.
TTTCAAAGACTTATTGGCTGTGAAATAAGTGAAGGGTATTTCAAATTGCTTGTCTGCAAAGAAAGGTGAGATGTAGGGAATCACAGAAAGTCGAGGGGAAAATATGTCAATATATACATTGCTATATGGTGAACTAAGCCTTAAGCCAGCAACAATGGAGAGGACCTGACCCTTAGAAACTTACAAGTAAGCTGGAATCTTCAAAAGTTCAAATCTTTCTAAGTAAAAAGATTTATTAAAATGAATAACCAAGTGTTTTAATTGACATCAGATGATCAAAACAACAAACCCTGAGAACATAGAAAAAATATAAATAAAGATATGAGCAGAACTTAATACAACAGAAAACGTATAAAATTGAGGTGATTTAGTAAGTCCAAAGAATATTCTTTGAAAAGATTTAAAAGACACACTTTGATTAAGGAAAACATAAACATAAGTAAAGAATATACAGAAAGAATCAGGACAATGTTATAGCAGAGAATATATGAAATGCCAGTAAATTTGAACATTTCTGTAAAGGGGACCATTTCCTAGCTCCTAAAGTTGACCAAAACTGACACAAGAGGAAATCATTGAAGGTCATCATGTCTGCCCTTGGCATTCTCGGAAAGCCCTGGCCTCAGAATGCAGCATCGGTAGTCCATGGTAACCTGCGGAGAGGGGGTGGGGCTGAAGGAGATTGGAACACTGCCCTCACTGAGGGAGTGGGTGTGGCCATCTCTGCTGTGACTGAACAAAGGGCAGGGGAGCAGGGTGCCCAGGGCAGGGCCCTCAGAGCCCAGCAGGACCAGGGGAGTGTCACAAGCATTTGGCCCAGGCCAAAGGGCGCCTTCTTTGTCCGCACAGCTTCCCAAACACTCACATTTCCACTCAGGCCGCCCTCTTTGTTGAAGTGTGTGTGGAACGTGTCCTCGCAGTACACCTCGCTGCACAGCTAACCATAGGACTGGGCATCGTACCTTCCTGCCAGGTGACCGAAGTTCGCAGGCAGATGGGTCCCTGGGACCAACGTGGAGAGGCTCCTGCCCTGACCACAGGTCGACCACAGCTGCTGCCCAAGATCGGGGTCCGAAAAGCAGCCCTGTCTGAATCCCCTGCCTCTAGAGGGAGTATTGGACCAACACTTCTAAAAAATGGGGTCCTTGCGGGCAACTCATCGGAGGGACACAAAAAAATCTTTGCCGACTTTCTCCTGAAGCTTACGAGCGTTCACACTTAAGCCTTTTACAATGTCAGCTGTTTAGCTAAACAGGAGCTCATGATCTAAATTTACACAATAATGAAGAAATCAGCTACAAGGGGAGACAATCAGCAAAAACAATCAATATGAGAATTAGTTTCCCAAGGCCACCCATCAGATGTTGGAATAATCAGGTGCAAAGCAGAATATATACATAAAACTGGAACTGGAACAAGGAACAAGGATGTTTTCAAAGACTGGTAGGATCTCTAAAACATTTGTAAAGTACATGTCATTGATAAAGCTAAATACTCAAAGGTTGTGTAATACAACAGATTAATCATTGAGAAGAGTGAAATTATGCTGTTTTGAAAACTATGGCAGGTCAGATTTTCTGCCTAATGATATAAGAAGATTTCTCTCAAAAATACACATTATTTCAAAGACTTATTGGCTGTGAAATAAGTTAAGGGTGTTTCAAATGGCTTGTCTGCAAAGAAAGGTGAGATGTAGGGAATCACAGAAAGTCGAGGGGAAAATATGTCAATATATACATTGCTATATGGTGAACTAAGCCTTAGGCCAGCAACAATGGAGAGGACCTGACCCTTAGAAACTTACAAGTAAGCTGGAATCTTCAAAAGTTCAAATCTTTCTAAGTAAAACGATTTTTAAAATGAATAACCAAGTGTTTTAATTGACATCAGATGATCAAAACAACAAACCCTGAGAACATAGAAAAAATATAAATAAAGATATGAGCAGAACTTAATACAACAGAAAATGTGTAAAATTGAGGTGATTTAGTAAGTCCAAAGAATATTCTTTGAAAAGATTTAAAAGACACACTTTGATTAAGGAAAACAAAAACATAAGTAAAGAATATACAGAAAGAATCAGGACAATGTTATAGCAGAGAATATATGAAATGCCAGTAAAGTTGAACATTTCTGTAAAGGGGACCATTTCCTAGCTCCTAAAGTTGACCAAAACTGACACAAGAGGAAATCATTGAAGGTCATCATGTCTGCCCTTGGCATTCTTGGAACGCCCTGGCCTCAGAATGCAGCATCGGTAGTCCATGGTAACCTGCGGAGAGGGGGCGGGGCTGAAGGAGGTTGGAACACTGCCCTCACTGAGGGAGTGGGTGTGGCCATCTCTGCTGTGACTGAACAAAGGGCAGAGAGGCAGGGGGCCCATTCCAGGGCCCTCAGAGGCCGGCAGGCCCAGGGGTGTGTCACAAGCATTTGGGCCAGGCCAAAGGGCACATTCTTTGTCTGCACAGCTTCCCAAACACTCACCTTTCCACTCAGGCCGCCCTCTTTGTTGAAGTGTGTGTGGAACGTGTCCTTGCAGTACACCTCGCTGCACAGCTAACCATAGGACTGGGCATCGTACCTTCCTGCCAGGTGACCGAAGTTCGCAGGCAGATGGGTCCCTGGGACCAACGCGGAGAGGCTCCTGCCCTGACCACAAGTCGACCACAGCCGCTGCCACAGATCGGGGGCCGCAAAGCAGCCCTGTCTGAATCCCTTGCCTCTACAGGGAGTATTGGACCAACACTTGTAAAATATGGGTTCCTTGACGGCAACTCATCGGAGGGACACAAATAAATCTTTGCCGACTTTCTCCTGAAGCTTAAGAGCGTTCACACTTAAGCCTGTAACAATGTCAGCTGTTTAGCTAAACATGAGCTCATGATCTAAATTTACACAATAAGAAGAAATCAGCTACAAGTGGAGACAATCAGCAAAAACAATCAATATGAGAATTAGTCTCCCAAGGCCATCCATCAGATGTTGGAATAATCAGGTGCAAGGCAGAATATATACATAAAACTGGAACTGAAACAAGGAACAAGGATGCTTTCAAAGACTGGTAGGCTCTCTAAAACATTTGTAAAGTACATGTCATTGATAAAGCTAAATACTCAAAGGTTGTGTAATACAACAGATTAATCATTGAGAAGAGTGAAATTATGCTGTTTTGAAAACTATGGCAGGTCAGATTTTCTGCCTAATGATATAAGAAGATTTCTCTCAAAAATACACATTATTTCAAAGACTTATTGGCTGTGAAATAAGTGAAGGGTATTTCAAATGGCTTGTCTGCAAAGAAAGGTGAGATGTAGGGAATCACAGAAAGTCGAGGGGAAAATATGTCAATATATACATTGCTATATGGTGAACTAAGCCTTAGGCCAACAACAATGGAGAGGACCTGACCCTTAGAAACTTACAAGTAAGCTGGAATCTTCAAAAGTTCAAATCTTTATAAGTAAAAAGATTTATTAAAATGAATAACCAAGTGTTTTATTTGACATCAGATGATCAAAACAACAAACCCTGAGAACATAGAAAAAATATAAATAAAGATATGAGCAGAACTTAATACAACAGAAAACGTATAAAATTGAGGTGATTTAGTAAGTCCAAAGAATATTCTTTGAAAAGATTTAAAAGACACACTTTGATTAAGGAAAACATAAACATATGTAAAGAATATACAGAAAGAACCAGGACAATGTTATAGCAGAGAATATATGAAATGCCAGTAAATTTGAACATTTCTGTAAAGGGGACCATTTCCTAGCTCCTAAAGTTGACCAAAACTGACACAAGAGGAAATCATTGAAGGTCATCATGTCTGCCCTTGGCATTCTTGGAACGCCCTGGCCTCAGAATGCAGCATCGGTAGTCCATGGTAACCTGCGGAGAGGGGGTGGGGCTGAAGGAGGTTGGAACACTGCCCTCACTGAGGGAGTGGGTGTGGCCATCTCTGCTGTGACTGAACAAAGGGCAGGGGAGCAGGGGGCCCAGGGCAGGGCCCTCAGAGCCCGGCAGGACCAGGGGAGTGTCACAAGCATTTGGCCCAGTGCAAAGGGCGCCTTCTTTGTCCGCACAGCTTCCCAAACACTCACCTTTCCACTCAGGCCGCCCTCTTTGTTGAAGTGTGTGTGGAACGTGTCCTCGCAGTACACCTCGCTGCACAGCTAACCATAGGACTGGGCATCGTACCTTCCTGCCAGGTGACCGAAGTTCGCAGGCAGATGGGTCCCTGGGACCAACGTGGAGAGGCTCCTGCCCTGACCACAGGTCGACCACAGCTGCTGCCCCAGATCGGGGTCCGAAAAGCAGCCCTGTCTGAATCCCCTGCCTCTAGAGGGAGTATTGGACCAACACTTCTAAAAAATGGGGTCCTTGCGGGCAACTCATCAGAGGGAAACAAAAAAATCTTTGCCGACTTTCTCCTGAAGCTTACGAGCGTTCACACTTAAGCCTGTTACAATGTCCGCTCTTTAGCTAAACATGAGCTCATGATCTAAATTTACACAATAATGAAGAAATCAGCTACAAGTGGAGACAATCAGCAAAAACAATCAATATGAGAATTAGTTTCCCAAGGCCATCCATCAGATGTTGGAATAATCAGGTGCAAGGCAGAAAATATACATAAAACTGTAACTGGAACAAGCAACAAGGATGTTTTCAAAGACTGGTAGGATCTCTAAAACATTTGTAAAGTACATGTTTTTGATAAAGCTAAATACTCAAAGGTTGTGTAATACAACAGATTAATCATTGAGAAGAGTGAAATTATGCTGTTTTGAAAACTATGGCAGGTCAGATTTTCTGCCTAATGATATAAGAAGATTTCTCTCAAAAATACACATTATTTCAAATACTTATTGGCTGTGAAATAAGTTAAGGGTATTTCAAATGGCTTGTCTGCAAAGAAAGGTGAGATGTAGGGAATCACAGAAAGTCGAGGGGAAAATATGTCAATATATACATTGCTATATGGTGAACTAAGCCTTAGGCCAGCAACAATGGAGAGGACCTGACCCTTAGAAACTTACAAGTAAGCTGGAATCTTCAAAAGTTCAAATCTTTCTAAGTAAAAAGATTTTTAAAATGAATAACCAAGTGTTTTAATTGACATCAGATGATCAAAACAACAAACCCTGAGAACATAGAAAAAATATAAATAAAGATATGAGCAGAAGTTAATACAACAGAAAATGTATAAAATTGAGGTGATTTAGTCAGTCCAAAGAATATTCTTTGAAAAGATTTAAAAGACACACTTTGATTAAGGAAAACAAAAACATAAGTAAAGAATATACAGAAAGAATCAGGACAATGTTATAGCAGAGAATATATGAAATGCCAGTAAAGATGAACATTTCTGTAAAGGGGACCATTTCCTAGCTCCTAAAGTTGACCAAAACTGACACAAGAGGAAATCATTGAAGGTCATCATGTCTGCCCTTGGCATTCTCGGAACGCCCTGGCCTCAGAATGCAGCATCGGTAGTCCATGGTAACCTGCGGAGAGGGCGCGGGGCTGAAGGAGGTTGGAACACTGCCCTCACTGAGGGAGTGGGTGTGGCCATCTCTGCTGTGACTGAACAAAGGGCAGAGAGGCAGGGGGCAAAGGGCAGGGCCCTCAGAGGCCGGCAGGCCCAGGGGTGTGTCACAAGCATTTGGCCCAGGCCAAAGGGCACCTTCTTCGTCTGCACAGCTTCCCAAACACTCACCTTTCCACTCAGGCCGCCCTCTTTGTTGAAGTGTGTGTGGAACGTGTCCTTGCAGTACACCTCGCTGCACAGCTAACCATAGGACTGGGCATCGTACCTTCCTGCCAGGTGACCGAAGTTCGCAGGCAGATGGGTCCCTGGGACCAACGCGGAGAGGCTCCTGCCCTGACCACAAGTCGACCACAGCCGCTGCCCCAGATCGGGGGCCGCAAAGCAGCCCTGTCTGAATCCCTTGCCTCTAGAGGGAGTATTGGACCGACACTTGTAAAAAATGGGTTCCTTGCCGGCAACTCATCGGAGGGACACAAATAAATCTTTGCCGACTTTCTCCTGAAGCTTACGAGCGTTCACACTTAAGCCTGTTACAATGTCAGCTGTTTAGCTAAACATGAGCTCATGATCTAAATTTACACAATAATGAAGAAATCAGCTACAAGTGGAGACAATCAGCAAAAACAATCAATATGAGAATTAGTCTCCCAAGGCCATCCATCAGATGTTGTAATAATCAGGTGCAAGGCAGAAAATATACATAAAACTGGAACTGAAACAAGGAACAAGGATGCTTTCAAAGACTGGTAGGATCTCTAAAACATTTGTAAAGTACATGTCATTGATAAAGCTAAATACTCAAAGGTTGTGTAATACAACAGATTAATCATTGAGAAGAGTGAAATTATGCTGTTTTGAAAACTATGGCAGGTCAGATTTTCTGCCTAATGATATAAGAAGATTTATCTAAAAAATACACATTATTTCAAAGACTTATTGGCTGTGAAATAAGTTAAGGGTATTTCAAATGGCTTGTCTGCAAAGAAAGGTGAGATGTAGGGAATCACAGAAAGTCGAGGGGAAAATATGTCAATATATACATTGCTATATGGTGAACTAAGCCTTAGGCCAGCAACAATGGAGAGGACCTGACCCTTAGAAACTTACAAGTAAGCTGGAATCTTCAAAAGTTCAAATCTTTATAAGTAAAAAGATTTATTAAAATGAATAACCAAGTGTTTTAATTGACATCAGATGATCAAAACAACAAACCCTGAGAACATAGAAAAAATATAAATAAAGATATGAGCAGAACTTAATACAACAGAAAACGTATAAAATTGAGGTGATTTAGTAAGTCCAAAGAATATTCTTTGAAAAGATTTAAAAGACACACTTTGATTAAGGAAAACAAAAACATAAGTAAAGAATATACAGAAAGAATCAGGACAATGTTATAGCAGAGAATATATGAAATGCCAGTAAATTTGAACATTTCTGTAAAGGGGACCATTTCCTAGCTCCTAAAGTTGACCAAAACTGACACAAGAGGAAATCATTGAAAGTCATCATGTCTGCCCTTGGCATTCTTGGAACGCCCTGGCCTCAGAATGCAGCATCGGTAGTCCATGGTAACCTGCGGAGAGGGGGTGGGGCTGAAGGAGTTTGGAACACTGCCCTCACTGAGGGAGTGGGTGTGGCCATCTCTGCTGTGACTGAACAAAGGGCAGGGGAGCAGGGGGCCCAGGGCAGGGCCCTCAGAGCCCGGCAGGACCAGGGGAGTGTCACAAGCATTTGGCCCAGGCCAAAGGGCGCCTTCTTTGTCTGCATAGCTTCCCAAACACTCACATTTCCACTCAGGCCGCCCTCTTTGTTGAAGTGTGTGTGGAACGTGTCCTCGCAGTACACCTCGCTGCACAGCTAACCATAGGACTGGGCATCGTACCTTCCTGCCAGGTGACCGAAGTTCGCAGGCAGATGGGTCACTGGGACCAACGCGGAGAGGCTCCTGCCCTGACCACAGGTCGACCACAGCTGCTGCCCCAGATCGGGGGTTGCAAAGCAGCCCTGTCTGAATCCCCTGCCTCTAGAGGGAGTATTGGACCAACACTTCTAAAAAATGGGGTCCTTGCGGGCAACTCATCGGAGGGACACAAAAAAATCTTTGCCGACTTTCTCCTGAAGCTTACGAGCGTTCACACTTAAGCCTTTTACAATGTCAGCTGTTTAGCTAAACATGAGCTCATGATCTAAATTTACACAATAATGAAGAAATCAGCTACAAGGGGAGACAATCAGCAAAAACAATCAATATGAGAATTAGTTTCCCAAGGCCACCCATCAGATGTTGGAATAATCAGGTGCAAGGCAGAATATATACATAAGACTGGAACTGGAACAAGGAACAAGGATGTTTTCAAAGACTGGTAGGATCTCTAAAACATTTGTAAAGTACATGTCATTGATAAAGCTAAATACTCAAAGGTTGTGTAATACAACAGATTAATCATTGAGAAGAGTGAAATTATGCTGTTTTGAAAACTATGGCAGGTCAGATTTTCTGCCTAATGATATAAGAAGATTTCTCTCAAAAATACACATTATTTCAAAGACTTATTGGCTGTGAAATAAGTGAAGGGTATTTCAAATGGCTTGTCTGCAAAGAAAGGTGAGATGTAGGGAATCACAGAAAGTCGAGGGGAAAATATGTCAATATATACATTGCTATATGGTGAACTAAGCCTTAGGCCAGCAACAATGGAGAGGACCTGACCCTTAGAAACTTACAAGTAAGCTGGAATCTTCAAAAGTTCAAATCTTTATAAGTAAAAAGATTTATTAAAATGAATAACCAAGTGTTTTAATTGACATCAGATGATCAAAACAACAAACCCTGAGAACATAGAAAAAATATAAATAAAGATATGAGCAGAACTTAATACAACAGAAAACGTATAAAATTGAGGTGATTCAGTAAGTCCAAAGAATATTCTTTGAAAAGATTTAAAAGACACACTTTGATTAAGGAAAACAAAAACATAAGTAAAGAATATACAGAAAGAATCAGGACAATGTTATAGCAGAGAATATATGAAATGGCAGTAAATTTGAACATTTCTGTAAAGGGGACCATTTCCTAGCTCCTAAAGTTGACCAAAACTGACACAAGAGGAAATCATTGAAGGTCATCATGTCTGCCCTTGGCATTCTCGGAACACCCTGGCCTCAGAATGCAGCATCGGTAGTCCATGGTAACCTGCGGAGAGGGGGCGGGGCTGAAGGAGGTTGGAACACTGCCCTCACTGAGGGAGTGGGTGTGGCCATCTCTGCTGTGACGGAACAAAGGGCAGGGGAGCAGGCGGCCCATGGCAGGGCCCTCAGAGGCCAGCAGGCCCAGGGGTGTGTCACAAGCATTTGGCCCAGGCCAAAGGGCACCTTCTTTGTCCGCACAGCTTCCCAAACACTCACATTTCCACTCAGGCCGCCCTCTTTGTTGAAGTGTGTGTGGAACGTGTCCTCGCAGTACACCTCGCTGCACAGCTAACCATAGGACTGGGCATCGTACCTTCCTGCCAGGTGACTGAAGTTCGCAGGCAGATGGGTCCCTGGGACCAACGCGGAGAGGCTCCTGCCCTGACCACAGGTCGACCACAGCCGCTGCCCCCGATCGGGGGCCGCAAAGCAGCCCTGTCTGAATCCCCTGCCTCTAGAGGGAGTATTGGACCAACACTTCTAAAAAATGGGGTCCTTGCGGGCAACTCATCGGAGGGACACAAATAAATCGTTGCCGACTTTCTCCTGGAGCTTACGAGCGTTCACACTTAAGCCTGATACAATGTCAGCGGTTTAGCTAAACATGAGCTCATGATCTAAATTTACACAATAATGAAGAAATCAGCTACAAGTGGAGACAATCAGCAAAAACAATCAATATGAGAATTAGTTTCCCAAGGCCATCCATCAGATGTTGGAATAATCAGGTGCAAGGCAGAAAATATACATAAAACTGGAACTGAAACAAGGAACAAGGATGTTTACTAAGACTGGTAGGATCTCTAAAACATTTGTAAAGTACATGTCATTGATAAAGCTAAATACTCAAAGGTTGTGTAATACAACAGATTAATCATTGAGAAGAGTGAAATTATGCTGTTTTGAAAACTATGGCAGGTCAGATTTTCTGCCTAATGATATAAGAAGATTTCTCTCAAAAATACACATTATTTCAAAGACTTATTGGCTGTGAAATAAGTGAAGGGTATTTCAAATGGCTTGTCTGCAAAGAAAGGTGAGATGTAGGGAATCACAGAAAGTCGAGGGGAAAATATGTCAATATATACATTGCTATATGGTGAACTAAGCCTTAGGCCAGCAACAATGGAGAGGACCTGACCCTTAGAAACTTACAAGTAAGCTGGAATCTTCAAAAGTTCAAATCTTTCTAAGTAAAAAGATTTATTAAAATGAATAACCAAGTGTTTTAATTGACATCAGATGATCAAAACAACAAACCCTGAGAACATAGAAAAAATATAAATAAAGATATGAGCAGAACTTAATACAACAGAAAACGTATAAAATTGAGGTGATTTAGTAAGTCCAAAGAATATTCTTTGAAAAGATTTAAAAGACACACTTTGATTAAGGAAAACAAAAACATAAGTAAAGAATATACAGAAAGAATCAGGACAATGTTATAGCAGAGAATATATGAAATGGCAGTAAATTTGAACATTTCTGTAAAGGGGACCATTTCCTAGCTCCTAAAGTTGACCAAAACTGACACAAGAGGAAATCATTGAAGGTCATCATGTCTGCCCTTGGCATTCTCGGAACGCCCTGGCCTCAGAATGCAGCATCGGTAGTCCATGGTAACCTGCGGAGAGGGGGCGGGGCTGAAGGAGGTTGGAACACTGCCCTCACTGAGGGAGTGGGTGTGGCCATCTCTGCTGTGACTGAACAAAGGGCAGGGGAGCAGGGGGCCCATGGCAGGGCCCTCAGAGTCCAGCAGGCCCAGGGGTGTGTCACAAGCATTTGGCCCAGGCCAAAGGGCACCTTCTTTGTCCGCACAGCTTCCCAAACACTCACATTTCCACTCAGGCCGCCCTCTTTGTTGAAGTGTGTGTGGAACGTGTCCTCGCAGTACACCTCGCTGCACAGCTAACCATAGTACTGGGCATCGTACCTTCCTGCCAGGTGACTGAAGTTCGCAGGCAGATGGGTCCCTGGGACCAACGCGGAGAGGCTCCTGCCCTGACCACAGGTCGACCACAGCCGCTGCCCCCGATCGGGGGCCGCAAAGCAGCCCTGTCTGAATCCCCTGCCTCTAGAGGGAGTATTGGACCAACACTTCTAAAAAATGGGGTCCTTGCGGGCAACTCATCGGAGGGACACAAATAAATCGTTGCCGACTTTCTCCTGGAGCTTACGAGCGTTCACACTTAAGCCTGATACAATGTCAGCGGTTTAGCTAAACATGAGCTCATGATCTAAATTTACACAATAATGAAGAAATCAGCTACAAGTGGAGACAATCAGCAAAAACAATCAATATGAGAATTAGTTTCCCAAGGCCATCCATCAGATGTTGGAATAATCAGGTGCAAGGCAGAAAATATACATAAAACTGGAACTGAAACAAGGAACAAGGATGTTTACTAAGACTGGTAGGATCTCTAAAACATTTGTAAAGTACATGTCATTGATAAAGCTAAATACTCAAAGGTTGTGTAATACAACAGATTAATCATTGAGAAGAGTGAAATTATGCTGTTTTGAAAACTATGGCAGGTCAGATTTTCTGCCTAATGATATAAGAAGATTTCTCTCAAAAATACACATTATTTCAAAGACTTATTGGCTGTGAAATAAGTTAAGGGTATTTCAAATGGCTTGTCTGCAAAGAAAGGTGAGATGTAGGGAATCACAGAAAGTCGAGGGGAAAATATGTCAATATATACATTGCTATATGGTGAACTAAGCCTTAGGCCAGCAACAATGGAGAGGACCTGACCCTTAGAAACTTACAAGTAAGCTGGAATCTTCAAAAGTTCAAATCTTTCTAAGTAAAAAGATTTATTAAAATGAATAACCAAGTGTTTTAATTGACATCAGATGATCAAAACAACAAACCCTGAGAACATAGAAAAAATATAAATAAAGATATGAGCAGAACTTAATACAACAGAAAATGTATAAAATTGAGGTGATTTAGTAAGTCCAAAGAATATTCTTTGAAAAGATTTAAAAGACACACTTTGATTAAGGAAAACATAAACATAGGTAAAGAATATACAGAAAGAATCAGGACAATGTTATAGCAGAGAATATATGAAATGCCAGTAAATTTGAACATTTCTGTAAAGGGGACCATTTCCTAGCTCCTAAAGTTGACCAAAACTGACACAAGAGGAAATCATTGAAGGTCATCATGTCTGCCCTTGGCATTCTTGGAACGCCCTGGCCTCAGAATGCAGCATCGGTAGTCCATGGTAACCTGCGGAGAGGGGGTGGGGCTGAAGGAGGTTGGAACACTGCCCTCACTGAGGGAGTGGGTGTGGCCATCTCTGCTGTGACTGAACAAAGGGCAGGGGAGCAGGGGGTCCAGGGCAGGGCCCTCAGAGCCCGGCAGGACCAGGGGAGTGTCACAAGCATTTGGCCCAGGACAAAGGGCGCCTTCTTTGTCCGCACAGCTTCCCAAACACTCACATTTCCACTCAGGCCGCCCTCTTTGTTGAAGTGTGTGTGGAACGTGTCCTCGCAGTACACCTCGCTGCACAGCTAACCATAGGACTGGGCATCATACCTTCGTGCCACGTGACCGAAGTTCGCAGGCAGATGGGTCACTGGGACCAACGCGGAGAGGCTCCTGCCCTGACCACAGGTCGACCACAGCCGCTGCCCCAGATCGGGGGTTGCAAAGCAGCCCTGTCTGAATCCCCTGCCTCTAGAGGGAGTATTGGACCAACACTTCTAAAAAATGGGGTCCTTGCGGGCAACTCATCGGAGGGACACAAAAAAATCTTTGCCGACTTTCTCCTGAAGCTTACGAGCGTTCACACTTAAGCCTTTTACAATGTCAGCTGTTTAGCTAAACAGGAGCTCATGATCTAAATTTACACAATAATGAAGAAATCAGCTACAAGGGGAGACAATCAGCAAAAACAATCAATATGATAATTAGTTTCCCAAGGCCACCCATCAGATGTTGGAATAATCAGGTGCAAGGCAGAATATATACATAAAACTGGAACTGGAACAAGGAACAAGGATGTTTTCAAAGACTGGTAGGATCTCTAAAACATTTGTAAAGTACATGTCATTGATAAAGCTAAATACTCAAAGGTTGTGTAATACAACAGATTAATCATTGAGAAGAGTGAAATTATGCTGTTTTGAAAACTATGGCAGGTCAGATTTTCTGCCTAATGATATAAGAAGATTTCTCTCAAAAATACACATTATTTCAAAGACTTATTGGCTGTGAAATAAGTTAAGGGTATTTCAAATGGCTTGTCTGCAAAGAAAGGTGAGATGTAGGGAATCACAGAAAGTCGAGGGGAAAATATGTCAATATATACATTGCTATATGGTGAACTAAGCCTTAGGCCAGCAACAATGGAGAGGACATGACCCTTAGAAACTTACAAGTAAGCTGGAATCTTCAAAAGTTCAAATCTTTCTAAGTAAAAAGATTTATTAAAATGAATAACCAAGTGTTTTAATTGACATCAGAAGATCAAAAGAATGAAACCTGAGAACATAGAAAAAATATAAATAAAGATATGAGCAGAACTTAATACAACAGAAAACGTATAAAATTGAGGTGATTTAGTAAGTCCAAAGAATATTCTTTGAAAAGATTTAAAAGACACACTTTGATTAAGGAAAACAAAAACATAAGTAAAGAATATACAGAAAGAATCAGGACAATGTTATAGCAGAGAATATATGAAATGCCAGTAAATTTGAACATTTCTGTAAAGGGGACCATTTCCTAGCTCCTAAAGTTGACCAAAACTGACACAAGAGGAAATCATTGAAAGTCATCATGTCTGCCCTTGGCATTCTTGGAACGCCCTGGCCTCAGAATGCAGCATCGGTAGTCCATGGTAACCTGCGGAGAGGGGGTGGGGCTGAAGGAGTTTGGAACACTGCCCTCACTGAGGGAGTGGGTGTGGCCATCTCTGCTGTGACTGAACAAAGGGCAGGGGAGCAGGGGGCCCAGGGCAGGGCCCTCAGAGCCCGGCAGGACCAGGGGAGTGTCACAAGCATTTGGCCCAGGCCAAAGGGCGCCTTCTTTGTCTGCATAGCTTCCCAAACACTCACATTTCCACTCAGGCCGCCCTCTTTGTTGAAGTGTGTGTGGAACGTGTCCTCGCAGTACACCTCGCTGCACAGCTAACCATAGGACTGGGCATCGTACCTTCCTGCCAGGTGACCGAAATTCGCAGGCAGATGGGTCACTGGGACCAACGCGGAGAGGCTCCTGCCCTGACCACAGGTCGACCACAGCTGCTGCCCCAGATCGGGGGTTGCAAAGCAGCCCTGTCTGAATCCCCTGCCTCTAGAGGGAGTATTGGACCAACACTTCTAAAAAATGGGGTCCTTGCGGGCAACTCATCGGAGGGACACAAAAAAATCTTTGCCGACTTTCTCCTGAAGCTTACGAGCGTTCACACTTAAGCCTTTTACAATGTCAGCTGTTTAGCTAAACATGAGCTCATGATCTAAATTTACACAATAATGAAGAAATCAGCTACAAGGGGAGACAATCAGCAAAAACAATCAATATGAGAATTAGTTTCCCAAGGCCACCCATCAGATGTTGGAATAATCAGGTGCAAGGCAGAATATATACATAAGACTGGAACTGGAACAAGGAACAAGGATGTTTTCAAAGACTGGTAGGATCTCTAAAACATTTGTAAAGTACATGTCATTGATAAAGCTAAATACTCAAAGGTTGTGTAATACAACAGATTAATCATTGAGAAGAGTGAAATTATGCTGTTTTGAAAACTATGGCAGGTCAGATTTTCTGCCTAATGATATAAGAAGATTTCTCTCAAAAATACACATTATTTCAAAGACTTATTGGCTGTGAAATAAGTGAAGGGTATTTCAAATGGCTTGTCTGCAAAGAAAGGTGAGATGTAGGGAATCACAGAAAGTCGAGGGGAAAATATGTCAATATATACATTGCTATATGGTGAACTAAGCCTTAGGCCAGCAACAATGGAGAGGACCTGACCCTTAGAAACTTACAAGTAAGCTGGAATCTTCAAAAGTTCAAATCTTTCTAAGTAAAAAGATTTATTAAAATGAATAACCAAGTGTTTTAATTGACATCAGATGATCAAAACAACAAACCCTGAGAAGATAGAAAAAATATAAATAAAGATATGAGCAGAACTTAATACAACAGAAAACGTATAAAATTGAGGTGATTTAGTAAGTCCAAAGAATATTCTTTGAAAAGATTTAAAAGACACACTTTGATTAAGGAAAACAAAAACATAAGTAAAGAATATACAGAAAGAATCAGGACAATGTTATAGCAGAGAATATATGAAATGGCAGTAAATTTGAACATTTCTGTAAAGGGGACCATTTCCTAGCTCCTAAAGTTGACCAAAACTGACACAAGAGGAAATCATTGAAGGTCATCATGTCTGCCCTTGGCATTCTCGGAACACCCTGGCCTCAGAATGCAGCATCGGTAGTCCATGGTAACCTGCGGAGAGGGGGCGGGGCTGAAGGAGGTTGGAACACTGCCCTCACTGAGGGAGTGGGTGTGGCCATCTCTGCTGTGACGGAACAAAGGGCAGGGGAGCAGGCGGCCCATGGCAGGGCCCTCAGAGGCCAGCAGGCCCAGGGGTGTGTCACAAGCATTTGGCCCAGGCCAAAGGGCACCTTCTTTGTCCGCACAGCTTCCCAAACACTCACATTTCCACTCAGGCCGCCCTCTTTGTTGAAGTGTGTGTGGAACGTGTCCTCGCAGTACACCTCGCTGCACAGCTAACCATAGGACTGGGCATCGTACCTTCCTGCCAGGTGACTGAAGTTCGCAGGCAGATGGGTCCCTGGGACCAACGCGGAGAGGCTCCTGCCCTGACCACAGGTCGACCACAGCCGCTGCCCCCGATCGGGGGCCGCAAAGCAGCCCTGTCTGAATCCCCTGCCTCTAGAGGGAGTATTGGACCAACACTTCTAAAAAATGGGGTCCTTGCGGGCAACTCATCGGAGGGACACAAATAAATCGTTGCCGACTTTCTCCTGGAGCTTACGAGCGTTCACACTTAAGCCTGATACAATGTCAGCGGTTTAGCTAAACATGAGCTCATGATCTAAATTTACACAATAATGAAGAAATCAGCTACAAGTGGAGACAATCAGCAAAAACAATCAATATGAGAATTAGTTTCCCAAGGCCATCCATCAGATGTTGGAATAATCAGGTGCAAGGCAGAAAATATACATAAAACTGGAACTGAAACAAGGAACAAGGATGTTTACTAAGACTGGTAGGATCTCTAAAACATTTGTAAAGTACATGTCATTGATAAAGCTAAATACTCAAAGGTTGTGTAATACAACAGATTAATCATTGAGAAGAGTGAAATTATGCTGTTTTGAAAACTATGGCAGGTCAGATTTTCTGCCTAATGATATAAGAAGATTTCTCTCAAAAATACACATTATTTCAAAGACTTATTGGCTGTGAAATAAGTGAAGGGTATTTCAAATGGCTTGTCTGCAAAGAAAGGTGAGATGTAGGGAATCACAGAAAGTCGAGGGGAAAATATGTCAATATATACATTGCTATATGGTGAACTAAGCCTTAGGCCAGCAACAATGGAGAGGACCTGACCCTTAGAAACTTACAAGTAAGCTGGAATCTTCAAAAGTTCAAATCTTTATAAGTAAAAAGATTTATTAAAATGAATAACCAAGTGTTTTAATTGACATCAGATGATCAAAACAACAAACCCTGAGAACATAGAAAAAATATAAATAAAGATATGAGCAGAACTTAATACAACAGAAAACGTATAAAATTGAGGTGATTTAGTAAGTCCAAAGAATATTCTTTGAAAAGATTTAAAAGACACACTTTGATTAAGGAAAACAAAAACATAAGTAAAGAATATACAGAAAGAATCAGGACAATGTTATAGCAGAGAATATATGAAATGGCAGTAAATTTGAACATTTCTGTAAAGGGGACCATTTCCTAGCTCCTAAAGTTGACCAAAACTGACACAAGAGGAAATCATTGAAGGTCATCATGTCTGCCCTTGGCATTCTCGGAACGCCCTGGCCTCAGAATGCAGCATCGGTAGTCCATGGTAACCTGCGGAGAGGGGGCGGGGCTGAAGGAGGTTGGAACACTGCCCTCACTGAGGGAGTGGGTGTGGCCATCTCTGCTGTGACTGAACAAAGGGCAGGGGAGCAGGGGGCCCATGGCAGGGCCCTCAGAGTCCAGCAGGCCCAGGGGTGTGTCACAAGCATTTGGCCCAGGCCAAAGGGCACCTTCTTTGTCCGCACAGCTTCCCAAACACTCACATTTCCACTCAGGCCGCCCTCTTTGTTGAAGTGTGTGTGGAACGTGTCCTCGCAGTACACCTCGCTGCACAGCTAACCATAGTACTGGGCATCGTACCTTCCTGCCAGGTGACTGAAGTTCGCAGGCAGATGGGTCCCTGGGACCAACGCGGAGAGGCTCCTGCCCTGACCACAGGTCGACCACAGCCGCTGCCCCCGATCGGGGGCCGCAAAGCAGCCCTGTCTGAATCCCCTGCCTCTAGAGGGAGTATTGGACCAACACTTCTAAAAAATGGGGTCCTTGCGGGCAACTCATCGGAGGGACACAAATAAATCGTTGCCGACTTTCTCCTGGAGCTTACGAGCGTTCACACTTAAGCCTGATACAATGTCAGCGGTTTAGCTAAACATGAGCTCATGATCTAAATTTACACAATAATGAAGAAATCAGCTACAAGTGGAGACAATCAGCAAAAACAATCAATATGAGAATTAGTTTCCCAAGGCCATCCATCAGATGTTGGAATAATCAGGTGCAAGGCAGAAAATATACATAAAACTGGAACTGAAACAAGGAACAAGGATGTTTACTAAGACTGGTAGGATCTCTAAAACATTTGTAAAGTACATGTCATTGATAAAGCTAAATACTCAAAGGTTGTGTAATACAACAGATTAATCATTGAGAAGAGTGAAATTATGCTGTTTTGAAAACTATGGCAGGTCAGATTTTCTGCCTAATGATATAAGAAGATTTCTCTCAAAAATACACATTATTTCAAAGACTTATTGGCTGTGAAATAAGTTAAGGGTATTTCAAATGGCTTGTCTGCAAAGAAAGGTGAGATGTAGGGAATCACAGAAAGTCGAGGGGAAAATATGTCAATATATACATTGCTATATGGTGAACTAAGCCTTAGGCCAGCAACAATGGAGAGGACCTGACCCTTAGAAACTTACAAGTAAGCTGGAATCTTCAAAAGTTCAAATCTTTCTAAGTAAAAAGATTTATTAAAATGAATAACCAAGTGTTTTAATTGACATCAGATGATCAAAACAACAAACCCTGAGAACATAGAAAAAATATAAATAAAGATATGAGCAGAACTTAATACAACAGAAAATGTATAAAATTGAGGTGATTTAGTAAGTCCAAAGAATATTCTTTGAAAAGATTTAAAAGACACACTTTGATTAAGGAAAACATAAACATAGGTAAAGAATATACAGAAAGAATCAGGACAATGTTATAGCAGAGAATATATGAAATGCCAGTAAATTTGAACATTTCTGTAAAGGGGACCATTTCCTAGCTCCTAAAGTTGACCAAAACTGACACAAGAGGAAATCATTGAAGGTCATCATGTCTGCCCTTGGCATTCTTGGAACGCCCTGGCCTCAGAATGCAGCATCGGTAGTCCATGGTAACCTGCGGAGAGGGGGTGGGGCTGAAGGAGGTTGGAACACTGCCCTCACTGAGGGAGTGGGTGTGGCCATCTCTGCTGTGACTGAACAAAGGGCAGGGGAGCAGGGGGTCCAGGGCAGGGCCCTCAGAGCCCGGCAGGACCAGGGGAGTGTCACAAGCATTTGGCCCAGGACAAAGGGCGCCTTCTTTGTCCGCACAGCTTCCCAAACACTCACATTTCCACTCAGGCCGCCCTCTTTGTTGAAGTGTGTGTGGAACGTGTCCTCGCAGTACACCTCGCTGCACAGCTAACCATAGGACTGGGCATCATACCTTCGTGCCACGTGACCGAAGTTCGCAGGCAGATGGGTCACTGGGACCAACGCGGAGAGGCTCCTGCCCTGACCACAGGTCGACCACAGCCGCTGCCCCAGATCGGGGGTTGCAAAGCAGCCCTGTCTGAATCCCCTGCCTCTAGAGGGAGTATTGGACCAACACTTCTAAAAAATGGGGTCCTTGCGGGCAACTCATCGGAGGGACACAAAAAAATCTTTGCCGACTTTCTCCTGAAGCTTACGAGCGTTCACACTTAAGCCTTTTACAATGTCAGCTGTTTAGCTAAATAGGAGCTCATGATCTAAATTTACACAATAATGAAGAAATCAGCTACAAGGGGAGACAATCAGCAAAAACAATCAATATGAGAATTAGTTTCCCAAGGCCACCCATCAGATGTTGGAATAATCAGGTGCAAGGCAGAATATATACATAAAACTGGAACTGGAACAAGGAACAAGGATGTTTTCAAAGACTGGTAGGATCTCTAAAACATTTGTAAAGTACATGTCATTGATAAAGCTAAATACTCAAAGGTTGTGTAATACAACAGATTAATCATTGAGAAGAGTGAAATTATGCTGTTTTGAAAACTATGGCAGGTCAGATTTTCTGCCTAATGATATAAGAAGATTTCTCTCAAAAATACACATTATTTCAAAGACTTATTGGCTGTGAAATAAGTTAAGGGTATTTCAAATGGCTTGTCTGCAAAGAAAGGTGAGATGTAGGGAATCACAGAAAGTCGAGGGGAAAATATGTCAATATATACATTGCTATATGGTGAACTAAGCCTTAGGCCAGCAACAATGGAGAGGACATGACCCTTAGAAACTTACAAGTAAGCTGGAATCTTCAAAAGTTCAAATCTTTCTAAGTAAAAAGATTTATTAAAATGAATAACCAAGTGTTTTAATTGACATCAGAAGATCAAAAGAATGAAACCTGAGAACATAGAAAAAATATAAATAAAGATATGAGCAGAACTTAATACAACAGAAAACGTATAAAATTGAGGTGATTTAGTAAGTCCAAAGAATATTCTTTGAAAAGATTTAAAAGACACACTTTGATTAAGGAAAACAAAAACATAAGTAAAGAATATACAGAAAGAATCAGGACAATGTTATAGCAGAGAATATATGAAATGCCAGTAAATTTGAACATTTCTGTAAAGGGGACCATTTCCTAGCTCCTAAAGTTGACCAAAACTGACACAAGAGGAAATCATTGAAGGTCATCATGTCTGCCCTTGGCATTCTTGGAACGCCCTGGCCTCAGAATGCAGCATCGGTAGTCCATGGTAACCTGCGGAGAGGGGGTGGGGCTGAAGGAGGTTGGAACACTGCCCTCACTGAGGGAGTGGGTGTGGCCATCTCTGCTGTGACTGAACAAAGGGCAGGGGAGCAGGGGGCCCAGGGCAGGGCCCTCAGAGCCCGGCAGGACCAGGGGAGTGTCACAAGCATTTGGCCCAGGCCAAAGGGCGCCTTCTTTGTCTGCACAGCTTCCCAAACACTCACATTTCCACTCAGGCCGCCCTCTTTGTTGAAGTGTGTGTGGAACGTGTCCTCGCAGTACACCTCGCTGCACAGCTAACCATAGGACTGGGCATCGTACCTTCCTGCCAGGTGACCGAAGTTCGCAGGCAGATGGGTCACTGGGACCAACGCGGAGAGGCTCCTGCCCTGACCACAGGTCGACCACAGCCGCTGCCCCAGATCGGGGGTTGCAAAGCAGCCCTGTCTGAATCCCCTGCCTCTAGAGGGAGTATTGGACCAACACTTCTAAAAAATGGGGTCCTTGCGGGCAACTCATCGGAGGGACACAAATAAATCTTTGCCGACTTTCTCCTGAAGCTTACGAGCGTTCACACTTAAGCCTTTTACAATGTCAGCTGTTTAGCTAAACATGAGCTCATGATCTAAATTTACACAATAATGAAGAAATCAGCTACAAGGGGAGACAATCAGCAAAAACAATCAATATGAGAATTAGTTTCCCAAGGCCACCCATCAGATGTTGGAATAATCAGGTGCAAGGCAGAATATATACATAAGACTGGAACTGGAACAAGGAACAAGGATGTTTTCAAAGACTGGTAGGATCTCTAAAACATTTGTAAAGTACATGTCATTGATAAAGCTAAATACTCAAAGGTTGTGTAATACAACAGATTAATCATTGAGAAGAGTGAAATTATGCTGTTTTGAAAACTATGGCAGGTCAGATTTTCTGCCTAATGATATAAGAAGATTTCTCTCAAAAATACACATTATTTCAAAGACTTATTGGCTGTGAAATAAGTGAAGGGTATTTCAAATGGCTTGTCTGCAAAGAAAGGTGAGATGTAGGGAATCACAGAAAGTCGAGGGGAAAATATGTCAATATATACATTGCTATATGGTGAACTAAGCCTTAGGCCAGCAACAATGGAGAGGACCTGACCCTTAGAAACTTACAAGTAAGCTGGAATCTTCAAAAGTTCAAATCTTTATAAGTAAAAAGATTTATTAAAATGAATAACCAAGTGTTTTAATTGACATCAGATGATCAAAACAACAAACCCTGAGAACATAGAAAAAATATAAATAAAGATATGAGCAGAACTTAATACAACAGAAAACGTATAAAATTGAGGTGATTCAGTAAGTCCAAAGAATATTCTTTGAAAAGATTTAAAAGACACACTTTGATTAAGGAAAACAAAAACATAAGTAAAGAATATACAGAAAGAATCAGGACAATGTTATAGCAGAGAATATATGAAATGGCAGTAAATTTGAACATTTCTGTAAAGGGGACCATTTCCTAGCTCCTAAAGTTGACCAAAACTGACACAAGAGGAAATCATTGAAGGTCATCATGTCTGCCCTTGGCATTCTCGGAACGCCCTGGCCTCAGAATGCAGCATCGGTAGTCCATGGTAACCTGCGGAGAGGGGGCGGGGCTGAAGGAGGTTGGAACACTGCCTCACTGGGGGAGTGGGTGTGGCCATCTCTGCTGTGACGGAACAAAGGGCAGGGGAGCAGGCGGCCCATGGCAGGGCCCTCAGAGGCCAGCAGGCCCAGGGGTGTGTCACAAGCATTTGGCCCAGGCCAAAGGGCACCTTCTTTGTCCGCACAGCTTCCCAAACACTCACATTTCCACTCAGGCCGCCCTCTTTGTTGAAGTGTGTGTGGAACGTGTCCTCGCAGTACACCTCGCTGCACAGCTAACCATAGGACTGGGCATCGTACCTTCCTGCCAGGTGACTGAAGTTCGCAGGCAGATGGGTCCCTGGGACCAACGCGGAGAGGCTCCTGCCCTGACCACAGGTCGACCACAGCCGCTGCCCCCGATCGGGGGCCGCAAAGCAGCCCTGTCTGAATCCCCTGCCTCTAGAGGGAGTATTGGACCAACACTTCTAAAAAATGGGGTCCTTGCGGGCAACTCATCGGAGGGACACAAATAAATCGTTGCCGACTTTCTCCTGGAGCTTACGAGCGTTCACACTTAAGCCTGATACAATGTCAGCGGTTTAGCTAAACATGAGCTCATGATCTAAATTTACACAATAATGAAGAAATCAGCTACAAGTGGAGACAATCAGCAAAAACAATCAATATGAGAATTAGTTTCCCAAGGCCATCCATCAGATGTTGGAATAATCAGGTGCAAGGCAGAAAATATACATAAAACTGGAACTGAAACAAGGAACAAGGATGTTTACTAAGACTGGTAGGATCTCTAAAACATTTGTAAAGTACATGTCATTGATAAAGCTAAATACTCAAAGGTTGTGTAATACAACAGATTAATCATTGAGAAGAGTGAAATTATGCTGTTTTGAAAACTATGGCAGGTCAGATTTTCTGCCTAATGATATAAGAAGATTTCTCTCAAAAATACACATTATTTCAAAAACTTATTGGCTGTGAAATAAGTGAAGGGTATTTCAAATGGCTTGTCTGCAAAGAAAGGTGAGATGTAGGGAATCACAGAAAGTCGAGGGGAAAATATGTCAATATATACATTGCTATATGGTGAACTAAGCCTTAGGCCAGCAACAATGGAGAGGACCTGACCCTTAGAAACTTACAAGTAAGCTGGAATCTTCAAAAGTTCAAATCTTTCTAAGTAAAAAGATTTATTAAAATGAATAACCAAGTGTTTTAATTGACATCAGATGATCAAAACAACAAACCCTGAGAACATAGAAAAAATATAAATAAAGATATGAGCAGAACTTAATACAACAGAAAACGTATAAAATTGAGGTGATTTAGTAAGTCCAAAGAATATTCTTTGAAAAGATTTAAAAGACACACTTTGATTAAGGAAAACAAAAACATAAGTAAAGAATATACAGAAAGAATCAGGACAATGTTATAGCAGAGAATATATGAAATGGCAGTAAATTTGAACATTTCTGTAAAGGGGACCATTTCCTAGCTCCTAAAGTTGACCAAAACTGACACAAGAGGAAATCATTGAAGGTCATCATGTCTGCCCTTGGCATTCTCGGAACGCCCTGGCCTCAGAATGCAGCATCGGTAGTCCATGGTAACCTGCGGAGAGGGGGCGGGGCTGAAGGAGGTTGGAACACTGCCCTCACTGAGGGAGTGGGTGTGGCCATCTCTGCTGTGACTGAACAAAGGGCAGGGGAGCAGGGGGCCCATGGCAGGGCCCTCAGAGTCCAGCAGGCCCAGGGGTGTGTCACAAGCATTTGGCCCAGGCCAAAGGGCACCTTCTTTGTCCGCACAGCTTCCCAAACACTCACATTTCCACTCAGGCCGCCCTCTTTGTTGAAGTGTGTGTGGAACGTGTCCTCGCAGTACACCTCGCTGCACAGCTAACCATAGTACTGGGCATCGTACCTTCCTGCCAGGTGACTGAAGTTCGCAGGAAGATGGGTCCCTGGGACCAACGCGGAGAGGCTCCTGCCCTGACCACAGGTCGACCACAGCCGCTGCCCCCGATCGGGGGCCGCAAAGCAGCCCTGTCTGAATCCCCTGCCTCTAGAGGGAGTATTGGACCAACACTTCTAAAAAATGGGGTCCTTGCGGGCAACTCATCGGAGGGACACAAATAAATCGTTGCCGACTTTCTCCTGGAGCTTACGAGCGTTCACACTTAAGCCTGATATAATGTCAGCGGTTTAGCTAAACATGAGCTCATGATCTAAATTTACACAATAATGAAGAAATCAGCTACAAGTGGAGACAATCAGCAAAAACAATCAATATGAGAATTAGTTTCCCAAGGCCATCCATCAGATGTTGGAATAATCAGGTGCAAGGCAGAAAATATACATAAAACTGGAACTGAAACAAGGAACAAGGATGTTTACTAAGACTGGTAGGATCTCTAAAACATTTGTAAAGTACATGTCATTGATAAAGCTAAATACTCAAAGGTTGTGTAATACAACAGATTAATCATTGAGAAGAGTGAAATTCTGCTGTTTTGAAAACTATGGCAGGTCAGATTTTCTGCCTAATGATATAAGAAGATTTCTCTCAAAAATACACATTATTTCAAAGACTTATTGGCTGTGAAATAAGTGAAGGGTATTTCAAATGGCTTGTCTGCAAAGAAAGGTGAGATGTAGGGAATCACAGAAAGTCGAGGGGAAAATATGTCAATATATACATTGCTATATGGTGAACTAAGCCTTAGGCCAGCAACAATGGAGAGGACCTGACCCTTAGAAACTTACAAGTAAGCTGGAATCTTCAAAAGTTCAAATCTTTCTAAGTAAAAAGATTTATTAAAATGAATAACCAAGTGTTTTAATTGACATCAGATGATCAAAACAACAAACCCTGAGAACATAGAAAAAATATAAATAAAGATATGAGCAGAACTTAATACAACAGAAAATGTATAAAATTGAGGTGATTTAGTAAGTCCAAAGAATATTCTTTGAAAAGATTTAAAAGACACACTTTGATTAAGGAAAACATAAACATATGTAAAGAATATACAGAAAGAATCAGGACAATGTTATAGCAGAGAATATATGAAATGCCAGTAAATTTGAACATTTCTGTAAAGGGGACCATTTCCTAGCTCCTAAAGTTGACCAAAACTGACACAAGAGGAAATCATTGAAGGTCATCATGTCTGCCCTTGGCATTCTTGGAACGCCCTGGCCTCAGAATGCAGCATCGGTAGTCCATGGTAACCTGCGGAGAGGGGGTGGGGCTGAAGGAGGTTGGAACACTGCCCTCACTGAGGGAGTGGGTGTGGCCATCTCTGCTGTGACTGAACAAAGGGCAGGGGAGCAGGGGGCCCAGGGCAGGGCCCTCAGAGCCCGGCAGGACCAGGGGAGTGTCACAAGCATTTGGCCCAGGCCAAAGGGCGCCTTCTTTGTCCGCACAGCTTCCCAAACACTCACATTTCCACTCAGGCCGCCCTCTTTGTTGAAGTGTGTGTGGAACGTGTCCTCGCAGTACACCTCGCTGCACAGCTAACCATAGGACTGGGCATCAAACCTTCGTGCCACGTGACCGAAGTTCGCAGGCAGATGGGTCACTGGGACCAACGCGGAGAGGCTCCTGCCCTGACCACAGGTCGACCACAGCCGCTGCCCCAGATCGGGGGTTGCAAAGCAGCCCTGTCTGAATCCCCTGCCTCTAGAGGGAGTATTGGACCAACACTTCTAAAAAATGGGGTCCTTGCGGGCAACTCATCGGAGGGACACAAAAAAATCTTTGCCGACTTTCTCCTGAAGCTTACGAGCGTTCACACTTAAGCCTTTTACAATGTCAGCTGTTTAGCTAAACAGGAGCTCATGATCTAAATTTACACAATAATGAAGAAATCAGCTACAAGGGGAGACAATCAGCAAAAACAATCAATATGAGAATTAGTTTCCCAAGGCCACCCATCAGATGTTGGAATAATCAGGTGCAAGGCAGAATATATACATAAAACTGGAACTGGAACAAGGAACAAGGATGTTTTCAAAGACTGGTAGGATCTCTAAAACATTTGTAAAGTACATGTCATTGATAAAGCTAAATACTCAAAGGTTGTGTAATACAACAGATTAATCATTGAGAAGAGTGAAATTATGCTGTTTTGAAAACTATGGCAGGTCAGATTTTCTGCCTAATGATATAAGAAGATTTCTCTCAAAAATACACATTATTTCAAAGACTTATTGGCTGTGAAATAAGTGAAGGGTATTTCAAATGGCTTGTCTGCAAAGAAAGGTGAGATGTAGGGAATCACAGAAAGTCGAGGGGAAAATATGTCAATATATACATTGCTATATGGTGAACTAAGCCTTAGGCCAGCAACAATGGAGAGGACCTGACCCTTAGAAACTTACAAGTAAGCTGGAATCTTCAAAAGTTCAAATCTTTATAAGTAAAAAGATTTATTAAAATGAATAACCAAGTATTTTAATTGACATCAGATGATCAAAACAACAAACCCTGAGAACATAGAAAAAATATAAATAAAGATATGAGCAGAACTTAATACAACAGAAAACGTATAAAATTGAGGTGATTTAGTAAGTCCAAAGAATATTCTTTGAAAAGATTTAAAAGACACACTTTGATTAAGGAAAACAAAAACATAAGTAAAGAATATACAGAAAGAATCAGGACAATGTTATAGCAGAGAATATATGAAATGGCAGTATATTTGAACATTTCTGTAAAGGGGACCATTTCCTAGCTCCTAAAGTTGACCAAAACTGACACAAGAGGAAATCATTGAAGGTCATCATGTCTGCCCTTGGCATTCTCGGAACGCCCTGGCCTCAGAATGCAGCATCGGTAGTCCATGGTAACCTGCGGAGAGGGGGCGGGGCTGAAGGAGGTTGGAACACTGCCCTCACTGAGGGAGTGGGTGTGGCCATCTCTGCTGTGACTGAACAAAGGGCAGGGGAGCAGGGGGCCCATGGCAGGGCCCTCAGAGTCCAGCAGGCCGAGGGGTGTGTCACAAGCATTTGGGCCAGGCCAAAGGGCACCTTCTTTGTCCGCACAGCTTCCCAAACACTCACATTTCCACTCAGGCCGCCCTCTTTGTTGAAGTGTGTGTGGAACGTGTCCTCGCAGTACACCTCGCTGCACAGCTAACCATAGTACTGGGCATCGTACCTTCCTGCCAGGTGACTGAAGTTCGCAGGCAGATGGGTCCCTGGGACCAACGCGGAGAGGCTCCTGCCCTGACCACAGGTCGACCACAGCCGCTGCCCCCGATCGGGGGCCGCAAAGCAGCCCTGTCTGAATCCCCTGCCTCTAGAGGGAGTATTGGACCAACACTTCTAAAAAATGGGGTCCTTGCGGGCAACTCATCGGAGGGACACAAATAAATCGTTGCCGACTTTCTCCTGGAGCTTACGAGCGTTCACACTTAAGCCTGATACAATGTCAGCGGTTTAGCTAAACATGAGCTCATGATCTAAATTTACACAATAATGAAGAAATCAGCTACAAGTGGAGACAATCAGCAAAAACAATCAATATGAGAATTAGTTTCCCAAGGCCATCCATCAGATGTTGGAATAATCAGGTGCAAGGCAGAAAATATACATAAAACTGGAACTGAAACAAGGAACAAGGATGTTTACTAAGACTGGTAGGATCTCTAAAACATTTGTAAAGTACATGTCATTGATAAAGCTAAATACTCAAAGGTTGTGTAATACAACAGATTAATCATTGAGAAGAGTGAAATTATGCTGTTTTGAAAACTATGGCAGGTCAGATTTTCTGCCTAATGATATAAGAAGATTTCTCTCAAAAATACACATTATTTCAAAGACTTATTGGCTGTGAAATAAGTTAAGGGTATTTCAAATGGCTTGTCTGCAAAGAAAGGTGAGATGTAGGGAATCACAGAAAGTCGAGGGGAAAATATGTCAATATATACATTGCTATATGGTGAACTAAGCCTTAGGCCAGCAACAATGGAGAGGACCTGACCCTTAGAAACTTACAAGTAAGCTGGAATCTTCAAAAGTTCAAATCTTTCTAAGTAAAAAGATTTATTAAAATGAATAACCAAGTGTTTTAATTGACATCAGATGATCAAAACAACAAACCCTGAGAACATAGAAAAAATATAAATAAAGATATGAGCAGAACTTAATACAACAGAAAATGTATAAAATTGAGGTGATTTAGTAAGTCCAAAGAATATTCTTTGAAAAGATTTAAAAGACACACTTTGATTAAGGAAAACATAAACATATGTAAAGAATATACAGAAAGAATCAGGACAATGTTATAGCAGAGAATATATGAAATGCCAGTAAATTTGAACATTTCTGTAAAGGGGACCATTTCCTAGCTCCTAAAGTTGACCAAAACTGACACAAGAGGAAATCATTGAAGGTCATCATGTCTGCCCTTGGCATTCTTGGAACGCCCTGGCCTCAGAATGCAGCATCGGTAGTCCATGGTAACCTGCGGAGAGGGGGTGGGGCTGAAGGAGGTTGGAACACTGCCCTCACTGAGGGAGTGGGTGTGGCCATCTCTGCTGTGACTGAACAAAGGGCAGGGGAGCAGGGGGCCCAGGGCAGGGCCCTCAGAGCCCGGCAGGACCAGGGGAGTGTCACAAGCATTTGGCCCAGGCCAAAGGGCGCCTTCTTTGTCCGCACAGCTTCCCAAACACTCACATTTCCACTCAGGCCGCCCTCTTTGTTGAAGTGTGTGTGGAACGTGTCCTCGCAGTACACCTCGCTGCACAGCTAACCATAGGACTGGGCATCATACCTTCGTGCCACGTGACCGAAGTTCGCAGGCAGATGGGTCACTGGGACCAACGCGGAGAGGCTCCTGCCCTGACCACAGGTCGACCACAGCCGCTGCCCCAGATCGGGGGTTGCAAAGCAGCCCTGTCTGAATCCCCTGCCTCTAGAGGGAGTATTGGACCAACACTTCTAAAAAATGGGGTCCTTGCGGGCAACTCATCAGAGGGACACAAAAAAATCTTTGCCGACTTTCTCCTGAAGCTTACGAGCGTTCACACTTAAGCCTTTTACAATGTCAGCTGTTTAGCTAAACAGGAGCTCATGATCTAAATTTACACAATAATGAAGAAATCAGCTACAAGGGGAGACAATCAGCAAAAACAATCAATATGAGAATTAGTTTCCCAAGGCCACCCATCAGATGTTGGAATAATCAGGTGCAAGGCAGAATATATACATAAAACTGGAACTGGAACAAGGAACAAGGATGTTTTCAAAGACTGGTAGGATCTCTAAAACATTTGTAAAGTACATGTCATTGATAAAGCTAAATACTCAAAGGTTGTGTAATACAACAGATTAATCATTGAGAAGAGTGAAATTATGCTGTTTTGAAAACTATGGCAGGTCAGATTTTCTGCCTAATGATATAAGAAGATTTCTCTCAAAAATACACATTATTTCAAAGACTTATTGGCTGTGAAATAAGTGAAGGGTATTTCAAATGGCTTGTCTGCAAAGAAAGGTGAGATGTAGGGAATCACAGAAAGTCGAGGGGAAAATATGTCAATATATACATTGCTATATGGTGAACTAAGCCTTAGGCCAGCAACAATGGAGAGGACCTGACCCTTAGAAACTTACAAGTAAGCTGGAATCTTCAAAAGTTCAAATCTTTATAAGTAAAAAGATTTATTAAAATGAATAACCAAGTGTTTTAATTGACATCAGATGATCAAAACAACAAACCCTGAGAACATAGAAAAAATATAAATAAAGATATGAGCAGAACTTAATACAACAGAAAACGTATAAAATTGAGGTGATTTAGTAAGTCCAAAGAATATTCTTTGAAAAGATTTAAAAGACACACTTTGATTAAGGAAAACAAAAACATAAGTAAAGAATATACAGAAAGAATCAGGACAATGTTATAGCAGAGAATATATGAAATGCCAGTAAATTTGAACATTTCTGTAAAGGGGACCATTTCCTAGCTCCTAAAGTTGACCAAAACTGACACAAGAGGAAATCATTGAAGGTCATCATGTCTGCCCTTGGCATTCTCGGAACGCCCTGGCCTCAGAATGCAGCATCGGTAGTCCATGGTAACCTGCGGAGAGGGGGCGGGGCTGAAGGAGGTTGGAACACTGCCCTCACTGAGGGAGTGGGTGTGGCCATCTCTGCTGTGACTGAACAAAGGGCAGGGGAGCAGGGGGCCCATGGCAGGGCCCTCAGAGGCCAGCAGGCCCAGGGGTGTGTCACAAGCATTTGGCCCAGGCCAAAGGGCACCTTCTTTGTCCGCACAGCTTCCCAAACACTCACATTTCCACTCAGGCCGCCCTCTTTGTTGAAGTGTGTGTGGAACGTGTCCTCGCAGTACACCTCGCTGCACAGCTAACCATAGTACTGGGCATCGTACCTTCCTGCCAGGTGACTGAAGTTCGCAGGAAGATGGGTCCCTGGGACCAACGCGGAGAGGCTCCTGCCCTGACCACAGGTCGACCACAGCCGCTGCCCCCGATCGGGGGCCGCAAAGCAGCCCTGTCTGAATCCCCTGCCTCTAGAGGGAGTATTGGACCAACACTTCTAAAAAATGGGGTCCTTGCGGGCAACTCATCGGAGGGACACAAATAAATCGTTGCCGACTTTCTCCTGGAGCTTACGAGCGTTCACACTTAAGCCTGATATAATGTCAGCGGTTTAGCTAAACATGAGCTCATGATCTAAATTTACACAATAATGAAGAAATCAGCTACAAGTGGAGACAATCAGCAAAAACAATCAATATGAGAATTAGTTTCCCAAGGCCATCCATCAGATGTTGGAATAATCAGGTGCAAGGCAGAAAATATACATAAAACTGGAACTGAAACAAGGAACAAGGATGTTTACTAAGACTGGTAGGATCTCTAAAACATTTGTAAAGTACATGTCATTGATAAAGCTAAATACTCAAAGGTTGTGTAATACAACAGATTAATCATTGAGAAGAGTGAAATTCTGCTGTTTTGAAAACTATGGCAGGTCAGATTTTCTGCCTAATGATATAAGAAGATTTCTCTCAAAAATACACATTATTTCAAAGACTTATTGGCTGTGAAATAAGTGAAGGGTATTTCAAATGGCTTGTCTGCAAAGAAAGGTGAGATGTAGGGAATCACAGAAAGTCGAGGGGAAAATATGTCAATATATACATTGCTATATGGTGAACTAAGCCTTAGGCCAGCAACAATGGAGAGGACCTGACCCTTAGAAACTTACAAGTAAGCTGGAATCTTCAAAAGTTCAAAT
This sequence comes from Hyperoodon ampullatus, assembly GCF_949752795.1. Classification (NCBI taxonomy): domain Eukaryota; kingdom Metazoa; phylum Chordata; class Mammalia; order Artiodactyla; family Ziphiidae; genus Hyperoodon; species Hyperoodon ampullatus. Next base: position 98,832,190 of record NC_136919.1, read on the forward strand.
CTTTCTAAGTAAAAAGATTTATTAAAATGAATAACCAAGTGTTTTAATTGACATCAGATGATCAAAACAACAAACCCTGAGAACATAGAAAAAAATATAAATAAAGATATGAGCAGAACTTAATACAACAGAAAATGTATAAAATTGAGGTGATTTAGTAAGTCCAAAGAATATTCTTTGAAAAGATTTAAAAGACACACTTTGATTAAGGAAAACATAAACATATGTAAAGAATATACAGAAAGAATCAGGACAATGTTATAGCAGAGAATATATGAAATGCCAGTAAATTTGAACATTTCTGTAAAGGGGACCATTTCCTAGCTCCTAAAGTTGACCAAAACTGACACAAGAGGAAATCATTGAAGGTCATCATGTCTGCCCTTGGCATTCTTGGAACGCCCTGGCCTCAGAATGCAGCATCGGTAGTCCATGGTAACCTGCGGAGAGGGGGTGGGGCTGAAGGAGGTTGGAACACTGCCCTCACTGAGGGAGTGGGTGTGGCCATCTCTGCTGTGACTGAACAAAGGGCAGGGGAGCAGGGGGCCCAGGGCAGGGCCCTCAGAGCCCGGCAGGACCAGGGGAGTGTCACAAGCATTTGGCCCAGGCCAAAGGGCGCCTTCTTTGTCCGCACAGCTTCCCAAACACTCACATTTCCACTCAGGCCGCCCTCTTTGTTGAAGTGTGTGTGGAACGTGTCCTCGCAGTACACCTCGCTGCACAGCTAACCATAGGACTGGGCATCAAACCTTCGTGCCACGTGACCGAAGTTCGCAGGCAGATGGGTCACTGGGACCAACGCGGAGAGGCTCCTGCCCTGACCACAGGTCGACCACAGCCGCTGCCCCAGATCGGGGGTTGCAAAGCAGCCCTGTCTGAATCCCCTGCCTCTAGAGGGAGTATTGGACCAACACTTCTAAAAAATGGGGTCCTTGCGGGCAACTCATCGGAGGGACACAAAAAAATCTTTGCCGACTTTCTCCTGAAGCTTACGAGCGTTCACACTTAAGCCTTTTACAATGTCAGCTGTTTAGCTAAACAGGAGCTCATGATCTAAATTTACACAATAATGAAGAAATCAGCTACAAGGGGAGACAATCAGCAAAAACAATCAATATGAGAATTAGTTTCCCAAGGCCACCCATCAGATGTTGGAATAATCAGGTGCAAGGCAGAATATATACATAAAACTGGAACTGGAACAAGGAACAAGGATGTTTTCAAAGACTGGTAGGATCTCTAAAACATTTGTAAAGTACATGTCATTGATAAAGCTAAATACTCAAAGGTTGTGTAATACAACAGATTAATCATTGAGAAGAGTGAAATTATGCTGTTTTGAAAACTATGGCAGGTCAGATTTTCTGCCTAATGATATAAGAAGATTTCTCTCAAAAATACACATTATTTCAAAGACTTATTGGCTGTGAAATAAGTGAAGGGTATTTCAAATGGCTTGTCTGCAAAGAAAGGTGAGATGTAGGGAATCACAGAAAGTCGAGGGGAAAATATGTCAATATATACATTGCTATATGGTGAACTAAGCCTTAGGCCAGCAACAATGGAGAGGACCTGACCCTTAGAAACTTACAAGTAAGCTGGAATCTTCAAAAGTTCAAATCTTTATAAGTAAAAAGATTTATTAAAATGAATAACCAAGTATTTTAATTGACATCAGATGATCAAAACAACAAACCCTGAGAACATAGAAAAAATATAAATAAAGATATGAGCAGAACTTAATACAACAGAAAACGTATAAAATTGAGGTGATTTAGTAAGTCCAAAGAATATTCTTTGAAAAGATTTAAAAGACACACTTTGATTAAGGAAAACAAAAACATAAGTAAAGAATATACAGAAAGAATCAGGACAATGTTATAGCAGAGAATATATGAAATGGCAGTAAATTTGAACATTTCTGTAAAGGGGACCATTTCCTAGCTCCTAAAGTTGACCAAAACTGACACAAGAGGAAATCATTGAAGGTCATCATGTCTGCCCTTGGCATTCTTGGAACGCCCTGGCCTCAGAATGCAGCATCGGTAGTCCATGGTAACCTGCGGAGAGGGGGCGGGGCTGAAGGAGGTTGGAACACTGCCCTCACTGAGGGAGTGGGTGTGGCCATCTCTGCTGTGACTGAACAAAGGGCAGGGGAGCAGGGGGCCCAGGGCAGGGCCCTCAGAGGCCAGCAGGCCCAGGGGTGTGTCACAAGCATTTGGCCCAAGCCAAAGGGCACCTTCTTTGTCCGCACAGCTTCCCAAACACTCACATTTCCACTCAGGCCGCCCTCTTTGTTGAAGTGTGTGTGGAACGTGTCCTCGCAGTACACCTCGCTGCACAGCTAACCATAGGACTGGGCATCGTACCTTCCTGCCAGGTGACCGAAGTTCGCAGGCAGATGGGTCACTGGGACCAACGCGGAGAGGCTCCTGCCCTGACCACAGGTCGACCACAGCCGCTGCCCCCGATCGGGGGCCGCAAAGCAGCCCTGTCTGAATCCCCTGCCTCTAGAGGGAGTATTGGACCAACACGTCTAAAAAATGGGGTCCTTGCGGGCAACTCATCGGAGGGACACAAATAAATCGTTGCCGACTTTCTCCTGGAGCTTACGAGCGTTCACACTTAAGCCTGATACAATGTCAGCGGTTTAGCTAAACATGAGCTCATGATCTAAATTTACACAATAATGAAGAAATCAGCTACAAGGGGAGACAATCAGCAAAAACAATCAATATGAGAATTAGTTTCCCAAGGCCATCCATCAGATGTTGGAATAATCAGGTGCAAGGCAGAAAATATACATAAAATTGGAACTGAAACAAGGAACAAGGATGTTTACTAAGACTGGTAGGATCTCTAAAACATTTGTAAAGTACATGTCATTGATAAAGCTAAATACTCAAAGGTTGTGTAATACAACAGATTAATCATTGAGAAGAGTGAAATTATGCTGTTTTGAAAACTATGGCAGGTCAGATTTTCTGCCTAATGATATAAGAAGATTTCTCTCAAAAATACACATTATTTCAAAGACTTATTGGCTGTGAAATAAGTGAAGGGTATTTCAAATGGCTTGTCTGTAAAGAAAGGTGAGATGTAGGGAATCACAGAAAGTCGAGGGGAAAATATGTCAATATATACATTGCTATATGGTGAACTAAGCCTTAGGCCAGCAACAATGGAGAGGACCTGACCCTTAGAAACTTACAAGTAAGCTGGAATCTTCAAAAGTTCAAATCTTTATAAGTAAAAAGATTTATTAAAAGGAATAACCAAGTATTTTAATTGACATCAGATGATCAAAACAACAAACCCTGAGAACATAGAAAAAATATAAATAAAGATATGAGCAGAACTTAATACAACAGAAAACGTATAAAATTGAGGTGATTTAGTAAGACCAAAGAATATTCTTTGAAAAGATTTAAAAGACACACTTTGATTAAGGAAAACATAAACATATGTAAAGAATATACAGAAAGAATCAGGACAATGTTATAGCAGAGAATATATGAAATGCCAGTAAATTTGAACATTTCTGTAAAGGGGACCATTTCCTAGCTCCTAAAGTTGACCAAAACTGACACAAGAGGAAATCATTGAAGGTCATCATGTCTGCCCTTGGCATTCTTGGAACGCCCTGGCCTCAGAATGCAGCATCGGTAGTCCATGGTAACCTGCGGAGAGTGGGTGGGGCTGAAGGAGGTTGGAACACTGCCCTCACTGAGGGAGTGGGTGTGGTCATCTCTGCTGTGACTGAACAAAGGGCAGGGGAGCAGGGGGCCCAGGGCAGGGCCCTCAGAGCCCGGCAGGACCAGGGGAGTGTCACAAGCATTTGGCCCAGGCCAAAGGGCGCCTTCTTTGTCTGCACAGCTTCCCAAACACTCACATTTCCACTCAGGCCGCCCTCTTTGTTGAAGTGTGTGTGGAACGTGTCCTCGCAGTACACCTCGCTGCACAGCTAACCATAGGACTGGGCATCGTACCTTCCTGCCAGGTGACCGAAGTTCGCAGGCAGATGGGTCCCTGGGACCAACGCGGAGAGGCTCCTGCCCTGACCACAGGTCGACCACAGCCGCTGCCCCCGATCGGGGGCCGCAAAGCAGCCCTGTCTGAATCCCCTGCCTCTAGAGGGAGTATTGGACCAACACTTCTAAAAAATGGGGTCCTTGCGGGCAACTCATCGGAGGGACACAAATAAATCGTTGCCGACTTTCTCCTGGAGCTTACGAGCGTTCACACTTAAGCCTGATACAATGTCAGCGGTTTAGCTAAACATGAGCTCATGATCTAAATTTACACAATAATGAAGAAATCAGCTACAAGTGGAGACAATCAGCAAAAACAATCAATATGAGAATTAGTTTCCCAAGGCCATCCATCAGATGTTGGAATAATCAGGTGCAAGGCAGAAAATATACATAAAACTGGAACTGAAACAAGGAACAAGGATGTTTACTAAGACTGGTAGGATCTCTAAAACATTTGTAAAGTACATGTCATTGATAAAGCTAAATACTCAAAGGTTGTGTAATACAACAGATTAATCATTGAGAAGAGTGAAATTATGCTGTTTTGAAAACTATGGCAGGTCAGATTTTCTGCCTAATGATATAAGAAGATTTCTCTCAAAAATACACATTATTTCAAAGACTTATTGGCTGTGAAATAAGTGAAGGGTATTTCAAATGGCTTGTCTGCAAAGAAAGGTGAGATGTAGGGAATCACAGAAAGTCGAGGGGAAAATATGTCAATATATACATTGCTATATGGTGAACTAAGCCTTAGGCCAGCAACAATGGAGAGGACCTGACCCTTAGAAACTTACAAGTAAGCTGGAATCTTCAAAAGTTCAAATCTTTATAAGTAAAAAGATTTATTAAAATGAATAACCAAGTGTTTTAATTGACATCAGATGATCAAAACAACAAACCCTGAGAACATAGAAAAAATATAAATAAAGATATGAGCAGAACTTAATACAACAGAAAACGTATAAAATTGAGGTGATTTAGTAAGTCCAAAGAATATTCTTTGAAAAGATTTAAAAGACACACTTTGATTAAGGAAAACAAAAACATAAGTAAAGAATATACAGAAAGAATCAGGACAATGTTATAGCAGAGAATATATGAAATGCCAGTAAATTTGAACATTTCTGTAAAGGGGACCATTTCCTAGCTCCTAAAGTTGACCAAAACTGACACAAGAGGAAATCATTGAAGGTCATCATGTCTGCCCTTGGCATTCTCGGAACGCCCTGGCCTCAGAATGCAGCATCGGTAGTCCATGGTAACCTGCGGAGAGGGGGCGGGGCTGAAGGAGGTTGGAACACTGCCCTCACTGAGGGAGTGGGTGTGGCCATCTCTGCTGTGACTGAACAAAGGGCAGGGGAGCAGGGGGCCCATGGCAGGGCCCTCAGAGTCCAGCAGGCCCAGGGGTGTGTCACAAGCATTTGGCCCATGCCAAAGGGCACCTTCTTTGTCCGCACAGCTTCCCAAACACTCACATTTCCACTCAGGCCGCCCTCTTTGTTGAAGTGTGTGTGGAACGTGTCCTCGCAGTACACCTCGCTGCACAGCTAACCATAGTACTGGGCATCGTACCTTCCTGCCAGGTGACAGAAGTTCGCAGGCAGATGGGTCCCTGGGACCAACGCGGAGAGGCTCCTGCCCTGACCACAGGTCGACCACAGCCACTGCCCCCGATCGGGGGCCACAAAGCAGCCCTGTCTGAATCCCCTGCCTCTAGAGGGAGTATTGGACCAACACTTCTAAAAAATGGGGTCCTTGCGGGCAACTCATCGGAGGGACACAAATAAATCGTTGCCGACTTTCTCCTGGAGCTTACGAGCGTTCACACTTAAGCCTGATACAATGTCAGCGGTTTAGCTAAACATGAGCTCATGATCTAAATTTACACAATAATGAAGAAATCAGCTACAAGGGGAGACAATCAGCAAAAACAATCAATATGAGAATTAGTTTCCCAAGGCCATCCATCAGATGTTGGAATAATCAGGTGCAAGGCAGAAAATATACATAAAACTGGAACTGAAACAAGGAACAAGGATGTTTACTAAGACTGGTAGGATCTCTAAAACATTTGTAAAGTACATGTCATTGATAAAGCTAAATACTCAAAGGTTGTGTAATACAACAGATTAATCATTGAGAAGAGTGAAATTATGCTGTTTTGAAAACTATGGCAGGTCAGATTTTCTGCCTAATGATATAAGAAGATTTCTCTCAAAAATACACATTATTTCAAAGACTTATTGGCTGTGAAATAAGTTAAGGGTATTTCAAATGGCTTGTCTGCAAAGAAAGGTGAGATGTAGGGAATCACAGAAAGTCGAGGGGAAAATATGTCAATATATACATTGCTATATGGTGAACTAAGCCTTAGGCCAGCAACAATGGAGAGGACCTGACCCTTAGAAACTTACAAGTAAGCTGGAATCTTCAAAAGTTCAAATCTTTCTAAGTAAAAAGATTTATTAAAATGAATAACCAAGTGTTTTAATTGACATCAGATGATCAAAACAACAAACCCTGAGAACATAGAAAAAATATAAATAAAGATATGAGCAGAACTTAATACAACAGAAAACGTATAAAATTGAGGTGATTTAGTAAGTCCAAAGAATATTCTTTGAAAAGATTTAAAAGACACACTTTGATTAAGGAAAACATAAACATATGTAAAGAATATACAGAAAGAATCAGGACAATGTTATAGCAGAGAATATATGAAATGCCAGTAAATTTGAACATTTCTGTAAAGGGGACCATTTCCTAGCTCCTAAAGTTGACCAAAACTGACACAAGAGGAAATCATTGAAGGTCATCATGTCTGCCCTTGGCATTCTTGGAACGCCCTGGCCTCAGAATGCAGCATCGGTAGTCCATGGTAACCTGCGGAGAGGGGGTGGGGCTGAAGGAGGTTGGAACACTGCCCTCACTGAGGGAGTGGGTGTGGCCATCTCTGCTGTGACTGAACAAAGGGCAGGGGAGCAGGGGGCCCAGGGCAGGGCCCTCAGAGCCCGGCAGGACCAGGGGAGTGTCACAAGCATTTGGCCCAGGCCAAAGGGCGCCTTCTTTGTCTGCACAGCTTCCCAAACACTCACATTTCCACTCAGGCCGCCCTCTTTGTTGAAGTGTGTGTGGAACGTGTCCTCGCAGTACACCTCGCTGCACAGCTAACCATAGGACTGGGCATCATACCTTCCTGCCACGTGACCGAAGTTCGCAGGCAGATGGGTCACTGGGACCAACGCGGAGAGGCTCCTGCCCTGACCACAGGTCGACCACAGCCGCTGCCCCAGATCGGGGGTTGCAAAGCAGCCCTGTCTGAATCCCCTGCCTCTAGAGGGAGTATTGGACCAACACTTCTAAAAAATGGGGTCCTTGCGGGCAACTCATCAGAGGGACACAAAAAAATCTTTGCCGACTTTCTCCTGAAGCTTACGAGCGTTCACACTTAAGCCTTTTACAATGTCAGCTGTTTAGCTAAACATGAGCTCATGATCTAAATTTACACAATAATGAAGAAATCAGCTACAAGGGGAGACAATCAGCAAAAACAATCAATATGAGAATTAGTTTCCCAAGGCCACCCATCAGATGTTGGAATAATCAGGTGCAAGGCAGAATATATACATAAAACTGGAACTGGAACAAGGAACAAGGATGTTTTCAAAGACTGGTAGGATCTCTAAAACATTTGTAAAGTACATGTCATTGATAAAGCTAAATACTCAAAGGTTGTGTAATACAACAGATTAATCATTGAGAAGAGTGAAATTATGCTGTTTTGAAAACTATGGCAGGTCAGATTTTCTGCCTAATGATATAAGAAGATTTCTCTCAAAAATACACATTATTTCAAAGACTTATTGGCTGTGAAATAAGTGAAGGGTATTTCAAATGGCTTGTCTGCAAAGAAAGGTGAGATGTAGGGAATCACAGAAAGTCGAGGGGAAAATATGTCAATATATACATTGCTATATGGTGAACTAAGCCTTAGGCCAGCAACAATGGAGAGGACTTGACTCTTAGAAACTTACAAGTAAGCTGGAATCTTCAAAAGTTCAAATCTTTATAAGTAAAAAGATTTATTAAAATGAATAACCAAGTGTTTTAATTGACATCAGATGATCAAAACAACAAACCCTGAGAACATAGAAAAAATATAAATAAAGATATGAGCAGAACTTAATACAACAGAAAACGTATAAAATTGAGGTGATTTAGTAAGTCCAAAGAATATTCTTTGAAAAGATTTAAAAGACACACTTTGATTAAGGAAAACAAAAACATAAGTAAAGAATATACAGAAAGAATCAGGACAATGTTATAGCAGAGAATATATGAAATGCCAGTAAATTTGAACATTTCTGTAAAGGGGACCATTTCCTAGCTCCTAAAGTTGACCAAAACTGACACAAGAGGAAATCATTGAAGGTCATCATGTCTGCCCTTGGCATTCTCGGAACGCCCTGGCCTCAGAATGCAGCATCGGTAGTCCATGGTATCCTGAGGAGAGGGGGCGGGGCTGAAGGAGGTTGGAACACTGCCCTCACTGAGGGAGTGGGTGTGGCCATCTCTGCTGTGACTGAACAAAGGGCAGGGGAGCAGGGGGCCCAGGGCAGGGCCCTCAGAGGTCAGCAGGCCCAGGGGTGTGTCACAAGCATTTGGCCCAGGCCAAAGGGCACCTTCTTTGTCCGCACAGCTTCCCAAACACTCACATTTCCACTCAGGCCGCCCTCTTTGTTGAAGTGTGTGTGGAACGTGTCCTCGCAGTACACCTCGCTGCACAGCTAACCATAGGACTGGGCATCGTACCTTCCTGCCAGGTGACCGAAGTTCGCAGGCAGATGGGTCACTGGGACCAACGCGGAGAGGCTCCTGCCCTGACCACAGGTCGACCACAGCCGCTGCCCCCGATCGGGGGCCGCAAAGCAGCCCTGTCTGAATCCCCTGCCTCTAGAGGGAGTATTGGACCAACACGTCTAAAAAATGGGGTCCTTGCGGGCAACTCATCGGAGGGACACAAATAAATCGTTGCCGACTTTCTCCTGGAGCTTACGAGCGTTCACACTTAAGCCTGATACAATGTCAGCGGTTTAGCTAAACATGAGCTCATGATCTAAATTTACACAATAATGAAGAAATCAGCTACAAGGGGAGACAATCAGCAAAAACAATCAATATGAGAATTAGTTTCCCAAGGCCATCCATCAGATGTTGGAATAATCAGGTGCAAGGCAGAAAATATACATAAAATTGGAACTGAAACAAGGAACAAGGATGTTTACTAAGACTGGTAGGATCTCTAAAACATTTGTAAAGTACATGTCATTGATAAAGCTAAATACTCAAAGGTTGTGTAATACAACAGATTAATCATTGAGAAGAGTGAAATTATGCTGTTTTGAAAACTATGGCAGGTCAGATTTTCTGCCTAATGATATAAGAAGATTTCTCTCAAAAATACACATTATTTCAAAGACTTATTGGCTGTGAAATAAGTGAAGGGTATTTCAAATGGCTTGTCTGCAAAGAAAGGTGAGATGTAGGGAATCACAGAAAGTCGAGGGGAAAATATGTCAATATATACATTGCTATATGGTGAACTAAGCCTTAGGCCAGCAACAATGGAGAGGACCTGACCCTTAGAAACTTACAAGTAAGCTGGAATCTTCAAAAGTTCAAATCTTTATAAGTAAAAAGATTTATTAAAATGAATAACCAAGTATTTTAATTGACATCAGATGATCAAAACAACAAACCCTGAGAACATAGAAAAAATATAAATAAAGATATGAGCAGAACTTAATACAACAGAAAACGTATAAAATTGAGGTGATTTAGTAAGTCCAAAGAATATTCTTTGAAAAGATTTAAAAGACACACTTTGATTAAGGAAAACATAAACATATGTAAAGAATATACAGAAAGAATCAGGACAATGTTATAGCAGAGAATATATGAAATGCCAGTAAATTTGAACATTTCTGTAAAGGGGACCATTTCCTAGCTCCTAAAGTTGACCAAAACTGACACAAGAGGAAATCATTGAAGGTCATCATGTCTGCCCTTGGCATTCTTGGAACGCCCTGGCCTCAGAATGCAGCATCGGTAGTCCATGGTAACCTGCGGAGAGGGGGTGGGGCTGAAGGAGGTTGGAACACTGCCCTCACTGAGGGAGTGGGTGTGGTCATCTCTGCTGTGACTGAACAAAGGGCAGGGGAGCAGGGGGCCCAGGGCAGGGCCCTCAGAGCCCGGCAGGACCAGGGGAGTGTCACAAGCATTTGGCCCAGGCCAAAGGGCGCCTTCTTTGTCTGCACAGCTTCCCAAACACTCACATTTCCACTCAGGCCGCCCTCTTTGTTGAAGTGTGTGTGGAACGTGTCCTCGCAGTACACCTCGCTGCACAGCTAACCATAGGACTGGGCATCGTACCTTCCTGCCAGGTGACCGAAGTTCGCAGGCAGATGGGTCACTGGGACCAACGCGGAGAGGCTCCTGCCCTGACCACAGGTCGACCACAGCCGCTGCCCCAGATCGGGGGTTGCAAAGCAGCCCTGTCTGAATCCCCTGCCTCTAGAGGGAGTATTGGACCAACACTTCTAAAAAATGGGGTCCTTGCGGGCAACTCATCGGAGGGACACAAAAAAATCTTTGCCGACTTTCTCCTGAAGCTTACGAGCGTTCACACTTAAGCCTTTTACAATGTCAGCTGTTTAGCTAAACATGAGCTCATGATCTAAATTTACACAATAATGAAGAAATCAGCTACAAGGGGAGACAATCAGCAAAAACAATCAATATGAGAATTAGTTTCCCAAGGCCACCCATCAGATGTTGGAATAATCAGGTGCAAGGCAGAATATATACATAAAACTGGAACTGGAACAAGGAACAAGGATGTTTTCAAAGACTGGTAGGATCTCTAAAACATTTGTAAAGTACATGTCATTGATAAAGCTAAATACTCAAAGGTTGTGTAATACAACAGATTAATCATTGAGAAGAGTGAAATTATGCTGTTTTGAAAACTATGGCAGGTCAGATTTTCTGCCTAATGATATAAGAAGATTTCTCTCAAAAATACACATTATTTCAAAGACTTATTGGCTGTGAAATAAGTGAAGGGTATTTCAAATGGCTTGTCTGCAAAGAAAGGTGAGATGTAGGGAATCACAGAAAGTCGAGGGGAAAATATGTCAATATATACATTGCTATATGGTGAACTAAGCCTTAGGCCAGCAACAATGGAGAGGACCTGACCCTTAGTAACTTACAAGTAAGCTGGAATCTTCAAAAGTTCAAATCTTTATAAGTAAAAAGATTTATTAAAATGAATAACCAAGTGTTTTAATTGACATCAGATGATCAAAACAACAAACCCTGAGAACATAGAAAAAATATAAATAAAGATATGAGCAGAACTTAATACAACAGAAAACGTATAAAATTGAGGTGATTTAGTAAGTCCAAAGAATATTCTTTGAAAAGATTTAAAAGACACACTTTGATTAAGGAAAACAAAAACATAAGTAAAGAATATACAGAAAGAATCAGGACAATGTTATAGCAGAGAATATATGAAATGCCAGTAAATTTGAACATTTCTGTAAAGGGGACCATTTCCTAGCTCCTAAAGTTGACCAAAACTGACACAAGAGGAAATCATTGAAGGTCATCATGTCTGCCCTTGGCATTCTCGGAACGCCCTGGCCTCAGAATGCAGCATCGGTAGTCCATGGTAACCTGCGGAGAGGGGGTGGGGCTGAAGGAGGTTGGAACACTGCCCTCACTGAGTGAGTGGGTGTGGCCATCTCTGCTGTGACTGAACAAAGGGCAGGGGAGCAGGGGGCCCAGGGCAGGGCCCTCAGAGCCCGGCAGGACCAGGGGAGTGTCACAAGCATTTGGCCCAGGCCAAAGGGCGCCTTCTTTGTCTGCACAGCTTCCCAAACACTCACATTTCCACTCAGGCCGCCCTCTTTGTTGAAGTGTGTGTGGAACGTGTCCTCGCAGTACACCTCGCTGCACAGCTAACCATAGGACTGGGCATCGTACCTTCCTGCCAGGTGACCAAAGTTCGCAGGCAGATGGGTCACTGGGACCAACGCGGAGAGGCTCCTGCCCTGACCACAGGTCGACCACAGCCGCTGCCCCAGATCGGGGGTTGCAAAGCAGCCCTGTCTGAATCCCCTGCCTCTAGAGGGAGTATTGGACCAACACTTCTAAAAAATGGGGTCCTTGCGGGCAACTAATCGGAGGGACACAAAAAAATCTTTGCCGACTTTCTCCTGAAGCTTACGAGCGTTCACACTTAAGCCTTTTACAATGTCAGCTGTTTAGCTAAACATGAGCTCATGATCTGAATTTACACAATAATGAAGAAATCAGCTACAAGGGGAGACAATCAGCAAAAACAATCAATATGAGAATTAGTTTCCCAAGGCCACCCATCAGATGTTGGAATAATCAGGTGCAAGGCAGAAAATATACATAAAACTGGAACTGGAACAAGGAACAAGGATGTTTACTAAGACTGGTAGGATCTCTAAAACATTTGTAAAGTACATGTCATTGATAAAGCTAAATACTCAAAGGTTGTGTAATACAACAGATTAATCATTGAGAAGAGTGAAATTATGCTGTTTTGAAAACTATGGCAGGTCAGATTTTCTGCCTAATGATATAAGAAGATTTCTCTCAAAAATACACATTATTTCAAAGACTTATTGGCTGTGAAATAAGTGAAGGGTATTTCAAATGGCTTGTCTGCAAAGAAAGGTGAGATGTAGGGAATCACAGAAAGTCGAGGGGAAAATATGTCAATATATACATTGCTATATGGTGAACTAAGCCTTAGGCCAGCAACAATGGAGAGGACCTGACCCTTAGAAACTTACAAGTAAGCTGGAATCTTCAAAAGTTCAAATCTTTCTAAGTAAAAAGATTTATTAAAATGAATAACCAAGTGTTTTAATTGACATCAGATGATCAAAACAACAAACCCTGAGAACATAGAAAAAATATAAATAAAGATATGAGCAGAACTTAATACAACAGAAAACGTATAAAATTGAGGTGATTTAGTAAGTCCAAAGAATATTCTTTGAAAAGATTTAAAAGACACACTTTGATTAAGGAAAACATAAACATATGTAAAGAATATACAGAAAGAATCAGGACAATGTTATAGCAGAGAATATATGAAATGCCAGTAAATTTGAACATTTCTGTAAAGGGGACCATTTCCTAGCTCCTAAAGTTGACCAAAACTGACACAAGAGGAAAACATTGAAGGTCATCATGTCTGCCCTTGGCATTCTTGGAACGCCCTGGCCTCAGAATGCAGCATCGGTAGTCCATGGTAACCTGCGGAGAGGGGGTGGGGCTGAAGGAGGTTGGAACACTGCCCTCACTGAGGGAGTGGGTGTGGCCATCTCTGCTGTGACTGAACAAAGGGCAGGGGAGCAGGGGGCCCAGGGCAGGGCCCTCAGAGCCCGGCAGGACCAGGGGAGTGTCACAAGCATTTGGCCCAGGCCAAAGGGCGCCTTCTTTGTCTGCACAGCTTCCCAAACACTCACATTTCCACTCAGGCCTCCCTCTTTGTTGAAGTGTGTGTGGAACGTGTCCTCGCAGTACACCTCGCTGCACAGCTAACCATAGGACTGGGCATCGTACCTTCCTGCCAGGTGACCGAAGTTCGCAGGCAGATGGGTCACTGGGACCAACGCGGAGAGGCTCCTGCCCTGACCACAGGTCGACCACAGCCGCTGCCCCAGATCGGGGGTTGCAAAGCAGCCCTGTCTGAATCCCCTGCCTCTAGAGGGAGTATTGGACCAACACTTCTAAAAAATGGGGTCCTTGCGGGCAACTCATCGGAGGGACACAAATATATCGTTGCCGACTTTCTCCTGGAGCTTTCGAGCGTTCACACTTAAGCCTGATACAATGTCAGCCGTTTAGCTAAACATGAGCTCACGATCTAAATTTACACAATAATGAAGAAATCAGCTACAAGTGGAGACAATCAGCAAAAACAATCAATATGAGAATTAGTTTCCCAAGGCCATCCATCAGATGTTGGAATAATCAGGTGCAAGGCAGAAAATATACATAAAACTGGAACTGAAACAAGGAACAAGGATGTTTTCAAAGACTGGTAGGATCTCTAAAACATTTGTAAAGTACATGTCATTGATAAAGCTAAATACTCAAAGGTTGTGTAATACAACAGATTAATCATTGAGAAGAGTGAAATTATGCTGTTTTGAAAACTATGGCAGGTCAGATTTTCTGCCTAATGATATAAGAAGATTTCTCTCAAAAATACACATTATTTCAAAGACTTATTGGCTGTGAAATAAGTGAAGGGTATTTCAAATGGCTTGTCTGCAAAGAAAGGTGAGATGTAGGGAATCACAGAAAGTCGAGGGGAAAATATGTCAATATATACATTGCTATATGGTGAACTAAGCCTTAGGCCAGCAACAATGGAGAGGACCTGACCCTTAGAAACTTACAAGTTAGCTGGAATCTTCAAAAGTTCAAATCTTTATAAGTAAAAAGATTTATTAAAATGAATAACCAAGTGTTTTAATTGACATCAGATGATCAAAACAACAAACCCTGAGAACATAGAAAAAAATATAAATAAAGATATGAGCAGAACTTAATACAACAGAAAACGTATAAAATTGAGGTGATTTAGTAAGTCCAAAGAATATTCTTTGAAAAGATTTAAAAGACACACTTTGATTAAGGAAAACATAAACATATGTAAAGAATATACAGAAAGAATCAGGACAATGTTATAGCAGAGAATATATGAAATGCCAGTAAATTTGAACATTTCTGTAAAGGGGACCATTTCCTAGCTCCTAAAGTTGACCAAAACTGACACAAGAGGAAATCATTGAAGGTCATCATGTCTGCCCTTGGCATTCTCGGAACACCCTGGCCTCAGAATGCAGCATCGGTAGTCCATGGTAACCTGCGGAGAGGGGGCGGGGCTGAAGGAGGTTGGAACACTGCCCTCACTGAGGGAGTGGGTGTGGCCATCTCTGCTGTGACTGAACAAAGGGCATAGAGGCAGGGGGCCCATTCCAGGGCCCTCAGAGGCCGGCAGGCCCAGGGGTGTGTCACAAGCATTTGGCCCAGGCCAAAGGGCACCTTCTTTGTCTGCACAGCTTCCCAAACACTCACCTTTCCACTCAGGCCGCCCTCTTTGTTGAAGTGTGTGTGGAACGTGTCCTTGCAGTACACCTCGCTGCACAGCTAACCATAGGACTGGGCATCGTACCTTCCTGCCAGGTGACCGAAGTTCGCAGGCAGATGGGTCCCTGGGACCAACGCGGAGAGGCTCCTGCCCTGACCACAAGTCGACCACAACCGCTGCCCCAGATCGGGGACCACAAATCATCCCTGTCTGAATCCCCTGCCTGTAGAGGGTGTTTTGGACCAACACTTCTAAAAAATGGGGCCCTTGCGGGCAACTCATCGGAGGGACACAAATAAATCTTTGCCGACTTTCTCCTGAAGCTTACGAGCGTTCACACTTAAACCTGTTACAATGTCAGCTGTTTAGCTAAACATGAGCTCATGATCTAAATTTACACAATAATGAAGAAATCAGCTACAAGTGGAGACAATCAGCAAAAACAATCAATATGAGAATTAGTTTCCCAAGGCCATCCATCAGATGTTGGAATAATCAGGTGCAAGGCAGAAAATATACATAAAACTGGAACTGAAACAAGCAAGAAGGATGTTTTCAAAGACTGGTAGGATCTCTAAAACATTTGTAAAGTACATGTCATTGATAAAGCTAAATACTCAAAGGTTGTGTAATACAACAGATTAATCATTGAGAAGAGTGAAATTATGCTGTTTTGAAAACTATGGCAGGTCAGATTTTCTGCCTAATGATATAAGAAGATTTCTCTCAAAAATACACATTATTTCAAAGACTTATTGGCTGCGAAATAAGTGAAGGGTATTTCAAATGGCTTGTCTGCAAAGAAAGGTGAGATGTAGGGAATCACAGAAAGTCGAGGGGAAAATATGTCAATATATACATTGCTATATGGTGAACTAAGCCTTAGGCCAGCAACAATGGAGAGGACCTGACCCTTAGAAACTTACAAGTAAGCTGGAATCTTCAAAAGTTCAAATCTTTATAAGTAAAAAGATTTATTAAAATGAATAACCAAGTATTTTAATTGACATCAGATGATCAAAACAACAAACCCTGAGAACATAGAAAAAATATAAATAAAGATATGAGCAGAACTTAATACAACAGAAAACGTATAAAATTGAGGTGATTTAGTAAGTCCAAAGAATATTCTTTGAAAAGATTTAAAAGACACACTTTGATTAAGGAAAACATAAACATATGTAAAGAATATACAGAAAGAATCAGGACAATGTTATAGCAGAGAATATATGAAATGCCAGTAAATTTGAACATTTCTGTAAAGGGGACCATTTCCTAGCTCCTAAAGTTGACCAAAACTGACACAAGAGGAAATCATTGAAGGTCATCATGTCTGCCCTTGGCATTCTTGGAACGCCCTGGCCTCAGAATGCAGCATCGGTAGTCCATGGTAACCTGCGGAGAGGGGGTGGGGCTGAAGGAGGTTGGAACACTGCCCTCACTGAGGGAGTGGGTGTGGTCATCTCTGCTGTGACTGAACAAAGGGCAGGGGAGCAGGGGGCCCAGGGCAGGGCCCTCAGAGCCCGGCAGGACCAGGGGAGTGTCACAAGCATTTGGCCCAGGCCAAAGGGCGCCTTCTTTGTCTGCACAGCTTCCCAAACACTCACATTTCCACTCAGGCCGCCCTCTTTGTTGAAGTGTGTGTGGAACGTGTCCTCGCAGTACACCTCGCTGCACAGCTAACCATAGGACTGGGCATCGTACCTTCCTGCCAGGTGACCGAAGTTCGCAGGCAGATGGGTCACTGGGACCAACGCGGAGAGGCTCCTGCCCTGACCACAGGTCGACCACAGCCGCTGCCCCAGATCGGGGGTTGCAAAGCAGCCCTGTCTGAATCCCCTGCCTCTAGAGGGAGTATTGGACCAACACTTCTAAAAAATGGGGTCCTTGCGGGCAACTCATCGGAGGGACACAAAAAAATCTTTGCCGACTTTCTCCTGAAGCTTACGAGCGTTCACACTTAAGCCTTTTACAATGTCAGCTGTTTAGCTAAACATGAGCTCATGATCTAAATTTACACAATAATGAAGAAATCAGCTACAAGGGGAGACAATCAGCAAAAACAATCAATATGAGAATTAGTTTCCCAAGGCCACCCATCAGATGTTGGAATAATCAGGTGCAAGGCAGAATATATACATAAAACTGGAACTGGAACAAGGAACAAGGATGTTTTCAAAGACTGGTAGGATCTCTAAAACATTTGTAAAGTACATGTCATTGATAAAGCTAAATACTCAAAGGTTGTGTAATACAACAGATTAATCATTGAGAAGAGTGAAATTATGCTGTTTTGAAAACTATGGCAGGTCAGATTTTCTGCCTAATGATATAAGAAGATTTCTCTCAAAAATACACATTATTTCAAAGACTTATTGGCTGTGAAATAAGTGAAGGGTATTTCAAATGGCTTGTCTGCAAAGAAAGGTGAGATGTAGGGAATCACAGAAAGTCGAGGGGAAAATATGTCAATATATACATTGCTATATGGTGAACTAAGCCTTAGGCCAGCAACAATGGAGAGGACCTGACCCTTAGAAACTTACAAGTAAGCTGGAATCTTCAAAAGTTCAAATCTTTCTAAGTAAAAAGATTTATTAAAATGAATAACCAAGTGTTTTAATTGACATCAGATGATCAAAACAACAAACCCTGAGAACATAGAAAAAATATAAATAAAGATATGAGCAGAACTTAATACAACAGAAAACGTATAAAATTGAGGTGATTTAGTAAGTCCAAAGAATATTCTTTGAAAAGATTTAAAAGACACACTTTGATTAAGGAAAACATAAACATATGTAAAGAATATACAGAAAGAATCAGGACAATGTTATAGCAGAGAATATATGAAATGCCAGTAAATTTGAACATTTCTGTAAAGGGGACCATTTCCTAGCCCCTAAAGTTGACCAAAACTGACACAAGAGGAAATCATTGAAGGTCATCATGTCTGCCCTTGGCATTCTTGGAACGCCCTGGCCTCAGAATGCAGCATCGGTAGTCCATGGTAACCTGCGGAGAGGGGGTGGGGCTGAAGGAGGTTGGAACACTGCCCTCACTGAGGGAGTGGGTGTGGCCATCTCTGCTGTGACTGAACAAAGGGCAGGGGAGCAGGGGGCCCAGGGCAGGGCCCTCAGAGCCCGGCAGGACCAGGGGAGTGTCACAAGCATTTGGCCCAGGCCAAAGGGCGCCTTCTTTGTCTGCACAGCTTCCCAAACACTCACATTTCCACTCAGGCCTCCCTCTTTGTTGAAGTGTGTGTGGAACGTGTCCTCGCAGTACACCTCGCTGCACAGCTAACCATAGGACTGGGCATCGTACCTTCCTGCCAGGTGACCGAAGTTCGCAGGCAGATGGGTCACTGGGACCAACGCGGAGAGGCTCCTGCCATGACCACAGGTCGACCACAGCCGCTGCCCCAGATCGGGGGTTGCAAAGCAGCCCTGTCTGAATCCCCTGCCTCTAGAGGGAGTATTGGACCAACACTTCTAAAAAATGGGGTCCTTGCGGGCAACTCATCGGAGGGACACAAATATATCGTTGCCGACTTTCTCCTGGAGCTTTCGAGCGTTCACACTTAAGCCTGATACAATGTCAGCCGTTTAGCTAAACATGAGCTCATGATCTAAATTTACACAATAATGAAGAAATCAGCTACAAGTGGAGACAATCAGCAAAAACAATCAATATGAGAATTAGTTTCCCAAGGCCATCCATCAGATGTTGGAATAATCAGGTGCAAGGCAGAAAATATACATAAAACTGGAACTGAAACAAGGAACAAGGATGTTTTCAAAGACTGGTAGGATCTCTAAAACATTTGTAAAGTACATGTCATTGATAAAGCTAAATACTCAAAGGTTGTGTAATACAACAGATTAATCATTGAGAAGAGTGAAATTATGCTGTTTTGAAAACTATGGCAGGTCAGATTTTCTGCCTAATGATATAAGAAGATTTCTCTCAAAAATACACATTATTTCAAAGACTTATTGGCTGTGAAATAAGTGAAGGGTATTTCAAATGGCTTGTCTGCAAAGAAAGGTGAGATGTAGGGAATCACAGAAAGTCGAGGGGAAAATATGTCAATATATACATTGCTATATGGTGAACTAAGCCTTAGGCCAGCAACAATGGAGAGGACCTGACCCTTAGAAACTTACAAGTTAGCTGGAATCTTCAAAAGTTCAAATCTTTATAAGTAAAAAGATTTATTAAAATGAATAACCAAGTGTTTTAATTGACATCAGATGATCAAAACAACAAACCCTGAGAACATAGAAAAAAATATAAATAAAGATATGAGCAGAACTTAATACAACAGAAAACGTATAAAATTGAGGTGATTTAGTAAGTCCAAAGAATATTCTTTGAAAAGATTTAAAAGACACACTTTGATTAAGGAAAACATAAACATATGTAAAGAATATACAGAAAGAATCAGGACAATGTTATAGCAGAGAATATATGAAATGCCAGTAAATTTGAACATTTCTGTAAAGGGGACCATTTCCTAGCTCCTAAAGTTGACCAAAACTGACACAAGAGGAAATCATTGAAGGTCATCATGTCTGCCCTTGTCATTCTCGGAACACCCTGGCCTCAGAATGCAGCATCGGTAGTCCATGGTAACCTGCGGAGAGGGGGCGGGGCTGAAGGAGGTTGGAACACTGCCCTCACTGAGGGAGTGGGTGTGGCCATCTCTGCTGTGACTGAACAAAGGGCATAGAGGCAGGGGGCCCATTCCAGGGCCCTCAGAGGCCGGCAGGCCCAGGGGTGTGTCACAAGCATTTGGCCCAGGCCAAAGGGCACCTTCTTTGTCTGCACAGCTTCCCAAACACTCACCTTTCCACTCAGGCCGCCCTCTTTGTTGAAGTGTGTGTGGAACGTGTCCTTGCAGTACACCTCGCTGCACAGCTAACCATAGGACTGGGCATCGTACCTTCCTGCCAGGTGACCGAAGTTCGCAGGCAGATGGGTCCCTGGGACCAACGCGGAGAGGCTCCTGCCCTGACCACAAGTCGACCACAGCCGCTGCCCCAGATCGGGGACCACAAATCATCCCTGTCTGAATCCCCTGCCTGTAGAGGGTGTTTTGGACCAACACTTCTAAAAAATGGGGCCCTTGCGGGCAACTCATCGGAGGGACACAAATAAATCTTTGCCGACTTTCTCCTGAAGCTTACGAGCGTTCACACTTAAACCTGTTACAATGTCAGCTGTTTAGCTAAACATGAGCTCATGATCTAAATTTACACAATAATGAAGAAATCAGCTACAAGTGGAGACAATCAGCAAAAACAATCAATATGAGAATTAGTTTCCCAAGGCCATCCATCAGATGTTGGAATAATCAGGTGCAAGGCAGAAAATATACATAAAACTGGAACTGAAACAAGCAACAAGGATGTTTTCAAATACTGGTAGGATCTCTAAAACATTTGTAAAGTACATGTCATTGATAAAGCTAAATACTCAAAGGTTGTGTAATACAACAGATTAATCATTGAGAAGAGTGAAATTATGCTGTTTTGAAAACTATGGCAGGTCAGATTTTCTGCCTAATGATATAAGAAGATTTCTATCAAAAATACACATTATTTCAAAGACTTATTGGCTGCGAAATAAGTGAAGGGTATTTCAAATGGCTTGTCTGCAAAGAAAGGTGAGATGTAGGGAATCACAGAAAGTCGAGGGGAAAATATGTCAATATATACATTGCTATATGGTGAACTAAGCCTTAGGCCAGCAACAATGGAGAGGACCTGACCCTTAGAAACTTACAAGTAAGCTGGAATCTTCAAAAGTTCAAATCTTTATAAGTAAAAAGATTTATTAAAATGAATAACCAAGTATTTTAATTGACATCAGATGATCAAAACAACAAACCCTGAGAACATAGAAAAAATATAAATAAAGATATGAGCAGAACTTAATACAACAGAAAACGTATAAAATTGAGGTGATTTAGTAAGTCCAAAGAATATTCTTTGAAAAGATTTAAAAGACACACTTTGATTAAGGAAAACATAAACATATGTAAAGAATATACAGAAAGAATCAGGACAATGTTATAGCAGAGAATATATGAAATGCCAGTAAATTTGAATATTTCTGTAAAGGGGACCATTTCCTAGCTCCTAAAGTTGACCAAAACTGACACAAGAGGAAATCATTGAAGGTCATCATGTCTGCCCTTGGCATTCTTGGAACGCCCTGGCCTCAGAATGCAGCATCGGTAGTCCATGGTAACCTGCGGAGAGGGGGTGGGGCTGAAGGAGGTTGGAACACTGCCCTCACTGAGGGAGTGGGTGTGGTCATCTCTGCTGTGACTGAACAAAGGGCAGGGGAGCAGGGGGCCCAGGGCATGGCCCTCAGAGCCCGGCAGGACCAGGGGAGTGTCACAAGCATTTGGCCCAGGCCAAAGGGCGCCTTCTTTGTCTGCACAGCTTCCCAAACACTCACATTTCCACTCAGGCCGCCCTCTTTGTTGAAGTGTGTGTGGAACGTGTCCTCGCAGTACACCTCGCTGCACAGCTAACCATAGGACTGGGCATCGTACCTTCCTGCCAGGTGACCGAAGTTCGCAGGCAGATGGGTCACTGGGACCAACGCGGAGAGGCTCCTGCCCTGACCACAGGTCGACCACAGCCGCTGCCCCAGATCGGGGGTTGCAAAGCAGCCCTGTCTGAATCCCCTGCCTCTAGAGGGAGTATTGGACCAACACTTCTAAAAAATGGGGTCCTTGCGGGCAACTCATCGGAGGGACACAAAAAAATCTTTGCCGACTTTCTCCTGAAGCTTACGAGCGTTCACACTTAAGCCTTTTACAATGTCAGCTGTTTAGCTAAACATGAGCTCATGATCTAAATTTACACAATAATGAAGAAATCAGCTACAAGGGGAGACAATCAGCAAAAACAATCAATATGAGAATTAGTTTCCCAAGGCCACCCATCAGATGTTGGAATAATCAGGTGCAAGGCAGAATATATACATAAAACTGGAACTGGAACAAGGAACAAGGATGTTTTCAAAGACTGGTAGGATCTCTAAAACATTTGTAAAGTACATGTCATTGATAAAGCTAAATACTCAAAGGTTGTGTAATACAACAGATTAATCATTGAGAAGAGTGAAATTATGCTGTTTTGAAAACTATGGCAGGTAAGATTTTCTGCCTAATGATATAAGAAGATTTCTCTCAAAAATACACATTATTTCAAAGACTTATTGGCTGTGAAATAAGTGAAGGGTATTTCAAATGGCTTGTCTGCAAAGAAAGGTGAGATGTAGGGAATCACAGAAAGTCGAGGGGAAAATATGTCAATATATACATTGCTATATGGTGAACTAAGCCTTAGGCCAGCAACAATGGAGAGGACCTGACCCTTAGAAACTTACAAGTAAGCTGGAATCTTCAAAAGTTCAAATCTTTCTAAGTAAAAAGATTTATTAAAATGAATAACCAAGTGTTTTAATTGACATCAGATGATCAAAACAACAAACCCTGAGAACATAGAAAAAATATAAATAAAGATATGAGCAGAACTTAATACAACAGAAAACGTATAAAATTGAGGTGATTTAGTAAGTCCAAAGAATATTCTTTGAAAAGATTTAAAAGACACACTTTGATTAAGGAAAACAAAAACATAAGTAAAGAATATACAGAAAGAATCAGGACAATGTTATAGCAGAGAATATATGAAATGCCAGTAAATTTGAACATTTCTGTAAAGGGGACCATTTCCTAGCTCCTAAAGTTGACCAAAACTGACACAAGAGGAAATCATTGAAGGTCATCATGTCTGCCCTTGGCATTCTAGGAACGCCCTGGCCTCAGAATGCAGCATCGGTAGTCCATGGTAACCTGCGGAGAGGGGGTGGGGCTGAAGGAGATTGGAACACTGCCCTCACTGAGGGAGTGGGTGTGGCCATCTCTGCTGTGACTGAACAAAGGGCAGGGGAGCAGGGGGCCCAGGGCAGGGCCCTCAGAGCCCGGCAGGCACAGGGGTGTGTCACAAGCATTTGGCCCAGTCCAAAGGGCGCCTTCTTTGTCCGCACAGCTACCCAAACACTCACCTTTCCACTCAGGCCGCCCTCTTTGTTGAAGTGTGTGTGGAACGTGTCCTCGCAGTACACCTCGCTGCACAGCTAACCATAGGACTGGGCATCGTACCTTCCTGCCAGGTGACTGAAGTTCGCAGGCAGATGGGTCCCTGGGACCAACGTGGAGAGGCTCCTGCCCTGACCAGAGGTCGACCACAGCTGCTGCCCCAGATCGGGGTCCGAAAAGCAGCCCTGTCTGAATCCCCTGCCTCTAGAGGGAGTATTGGACCAACACTTCTAAAAAATGGGGTCCTTGCGGGCAACTCATCGGAGGGACACAAAAAAATCTTTGCTGACTTTCTCCTGAAGCTTACGAGCGTTCACACTTAAGCCTGTTACAATGTCAGCTCTTTAGCTAAACATGAGCTCATGATCTAAATTTACACAATAATGAAGAAATCAGCTACAAGTGGAGACAATCAGCAAAAACAATCAATATGAGAATTAGTTTCCCATGGCCATCCATCAGATGTTGGAATAATCAGGTGCAAGGCAGAAAATATACATAAAACTGGAACTGGAACAAGCAACAAGGATGTTTTCAAAGACTGGTAGGATCTCTAAAACATTTGTAAAGTACGTGTTATTGATAAAGCTAAATACTCAAAGGTTGTGTAATACAACAGATTAATCATTGAGAAGAGTGAAATTATGCTGTTTTGAAAACTATGGCAGGTCAGATTTTCTGCCTAATGATATAAGAAGATTTCTCTCAAAAATACACATTATTTCAAAGACTTATTGGCTGTGAAATAAGTTAAGGGTATTTCAAATGGCTTGTCTGCAAAGAAAGTTGAGATGTAGGGAATCACAGAAAGTCGAGGGGAAAATATGTCAATATATACATTGCTATATGGTGAACTAAGCCTTAGGCCAGCAACAATGGAGAGGACCTGACCCTTAGAAACTTACAAGTAAGCTGGAATCTTCAAAAGTTCAAATCTTTCTAAGTAAAAAGATTTATTAAAATGAATAACCAAGTGTTTTAATTGACATCAGATGATCAAAACAACAAACCCTGAGAACATAGAAAAAATATAAATAAAGATATGAGCAGAACTTAATACAACAGAAAACGTATAAAATTGAGGTGATTTAGTAAGTCCAAAGAATATTCTTTGAAAAGATTTAAAAGACACACTTTGATTAAGGAAAACATAAACATATGTAAAGAATATACAGAAAGAACCAGGACAATGTTATAGCAGAGAATATATGAAATGCCAGTAAATTTGAACATTTCTGTAAAGGGGACCATTTCCTAGCTCCTAAAGTTGACCAAAACTGACACAAGAGGAAATCATTGAAGGTCATCATGTCTGCCCTTGGCATTCTTGGAACGCCCTGGCCTCAGAATGCAGCATCGGTAGTCCATGGTAACCTGCGGAGAGGGGGTGGGGCTGAAGGAGGTTGGAACACTGCCCTCACTGAGGGAGTGGGTGTGGCCATCTCTGCTGTGACTGAACAAAGGGCAGGGGAGCAGGGGGCCCAGGGCAGGGCCCTCAGAGCCCGGCAGGACCAGGGGAGTGTCACAAGCATTTGGCCCAGGCCAAAGGGCGCCTTCTTTGTCTGCACAGCTTCCCAAACACTCACATTTCCACTCAGGCCGCCCTCTTTGTTGAAGTGTGTGTGGAACGTGTCCTCGCAGTACACCTCGCTGCACAGCTAACCATAGGACTGGGCATCGTACCTTCCTGCCAGGTGACCGAAGTTCGCAGGCAGATGGGTCACTGGGACCAACGCGGAGAGGCTCCTGCCCTGACCACAGGTCGACCACAGCCGCTGCCCCAGATCGGGGGTTGCAAAGCAGCCCTGTCTGAATCCCCTGCCTCTAGAGAGAGTATTGGACCAACACTTCTAAAAAATGGGGTCCTTGCGGGCAACTCATCGGAGGGACACAAAAAAATCTTTGCCGACTTTCTCCTGAAGCTTACGAGCGTTCACACTTAAGCCTTTTACAATGTCAGCTGTTTAGCTAAACATGAGCTCATGATCTAAATTTACACAATAATGAAGAAATCAGCTACAAGGGGAGACAATCAGCAAAAACAATCAATATGAGAATTAGTTTCCCAAGGCCACCCATCAGATGTTGGAATAATCAGGTGCAAGGCAGAATATATACATAAAACTGGAACTGGAACAAGGAACAAGGATGTTTTCAAAGACTGGTAGGATCTCTAAAACATTTGTAAAGTACATGTCATTGATAAAGCTAAATACTCAAAGGTTGTGTAATACAACAGATTAATCATTGAGAAGAGTGAAATTATGCTGTTTTGAAAACTATGGCAGGTCAGATTTTCTGCCTAATGATATAAGAAGATTTCTCTCAAAAATACACATTATTTCAAAGACTTATTGGCTGTGAAATAAGTGAAGGGTATTTCAAATGGCTTGTCTGCAAAGAAAGGTGAGATGTAGGGAATCACAGAAAGTCGAGGGGAAAATATGTCAATATATACATTGCTATATGGTGAACTAAGCCTTAGGCCAGCAACAATGGAGAGGACCTGACCCTTAGAAACTTACAAGTAAGCTGGAATCTTCAAAAGTTCAAATCTTTATAAGTAAAAAGATTTATTAAAATGAATAACCAAGTGTTTTAATTGACATCAGATGATCAAAACAACAAACCCTGAGAACATAGAAAAAATATAAATAAAGATATGAGCAGAACTTAATACAACAGAAAATGTATAAAATTGAGGTGATTTAGTAAGTCCAAAGAATATTCTTTGAAAAGATTTAAAAGACACACTTTGATTAAGGAAAACATAAACATATGTAAAGAATATACAGAAAGAATCAGGACAATGTTATAGCAGAGAATATATGAAATGCCAGTAAATTTGAACATTTCTGTAAAGGGGACCATTTCCTAGCTCCTAAAGTTGACCAAAACTGACACAAGAGGAAATCATTGAAGGTCATCATGTCTGCCCTTGGCATTCTTGGAACGCCCTGGCCTCAGAATGCAGCATCGGTAGTCCATGGTAACCTGCGGAGAGGGGTTGGGGCTGAAGGAGATTGGAACACTGCCCTCACTGAGGGAGTGGGTGTGGCCATCTCTGCTGTGACTGAACAAAGGGCAGGGGAGCAGGGGGCCCAGGGCAGGGCCCTCAGAGCCCGGCAGGCACAGGGGTGTGTCACAAGCATTTGGCCCAGTCCAAAGGGCGCCTTCTTTGTCCGCACAGCTTCCCAAACACTCACCTTTCCACTCAGGCCGCCCTCTTTGTTGAAGTGTGTGTGGAACGTGTCCTCGCAGTACACCTCGCTGCACAGCTAACCATAGGACTGGGCATCGTACCTTCCTGCCAGGTGACCGAAGTTCGCAGGCAGATGGGTCCCTGGGACCAACGTGGAGAGGCTCCTGCCCTGACCAGAGGTCGACCACAGCTGCTGCCCCAGATTGGGGTCCGAAAAGCAGCCCTGTCTGAATCCCCTGCCTCTAGAGGGAGTATTGGACCAACACTTCTAAAAAATGGGGTCCTTGCGGGCAACTCATCGGAGGGACACAAAAAAATCTTTGCCGACTTTCTCCTGAAGCTTACGAGCGTTCACACTTAAGCCTGTTACAATGTCAGCTCTTTAGCTAAACATGAGCTCATGATCTAAATTTACACAATAATGAAGAAATCAGCTACAAGTGGAGACAATCAGCAAAAACAATCAATATGAGAATTAGTTTCCCATGGCCATCCATCAGATGTTGGAATAATCAGGTGCAAGGCAGAAAATATACATAAAACTGGAACTGGAACAAGCAACAAGGATGTTTTCAAAGACTGGTAGGATCTCTAAAACATTTGTAAAGTACGTGTTATTGATAAAGCTAAATACTCAAAGGTTGTGTAATACAACAGATTAATCATTGAGAAGAGTGAAATTATGCTGTTTTGAAAACTATGGCAGGTCAGATTTTCTGCCTAATGATATAAGAAGATTTCTCTCAAAAATACACATTATTTCAAAGACTTATTGGCTGTGAAATAAGTTAAGGGTATTTCAAATGGCTTGTCTGCAAAGAAAGTTGAGATGTAGGGAATCACAGAAAGTCGAGGGGAAAATATGTCAATATATACATTGCTATATGGTGAACTAAGCCTTAGGCCAGCAACAATGGAGAGGACCTGACCCTTAGAAACTTACAAGTAAGCTGGAATCTTCAAAAGTTCAAATCTTTCTAAGTAAAAAGATTTATTAAAATGAATAACCAAGTGTTTTAATTGACATCAGATGATCAAAACAACAAACCCTGAGAACATAGAAAAAATATAAATAAAGATATGAGCAGAACTTAATACAACAGAAAACGTATAAAATTGAGGTGATTTAGTAAGTCCAAAGAATATTCTTTGAAAAGATTTAAAAGACACACTTTGATTAAGGAAAACATAAACATATGTAAAGAATATACAGAAAGAACCAGGACAATGTTATAGCAGAGAATATATGAAATGCCAGTAAATTTGAACATTTCTGTAAAGGGGACCATTTCCTAGCTCCTAAAGTTGACCAAAACTGACACAAGAGGAAATCATTGAAGGTCATCATGTCTGCCCTTGGCATTCTTGGAACGCCCTGGCCTCAGAATGCAGCATCGGTAGTCCATGGTAACCTGCGGAGAGGGGGTGGGGCTGAAGGAGGTTGGAACACTGCCCTCACTGAGGGAGTGGGTGTGGCCATCTCTGCTGTGACTGAACAAAGGGCAGGGGAGCAGGGGGCCCAGGGCAGGGCCCTCAGAGCCCGGCAGGACCAGGGGAGTGTCACAAGCATTTGGCCCAGGCCAAAGGGCGCCTTCTTTGTCTGCACAGCTTCCCAAACACTCACATTTCCACTCAGGCCGCCCTCTTTGTTGAAGTGTGTGTGGAACGTGTCCTCGCAGTACACCTCGCTGCACAGCTAACCATAGGACTGGGCATCGTACCTTCCTGCCAGGTGACCGAAGTTCGCAGGCAGATGGGTCACTGGGACCAACGCGGAGAGGCTCCTGCCCTGACCACAGGTCGACCACAGCCGCTGCCCCAGATCGGGGGTTGCAAAGCAGCCCTGTCTGAATCCCCTGCCTCTAGAGAGAGTATTGAACCAACACTTCTAAAAAATGGGGTCCTTGCGGGCAACTCATCGGAGGGACACAAAAAAATCTTTGCCGACTTTCTCCTGAAGCTTACGAGCATTCACACTTAAGCCTTTTACAATGTCAGCTGTTTAGCTAAACATGAGCTCATGATCTAAATTTACACAATAATGAAGAAATCAGCTACAAGGGGAGACAATCAGCAAAAACAATCAATATGAGAATTAGTTTCCCAAGGCCACCCATCAGATGTTGGAATAATCAGGTGCAAGGCAGAATATATACATAAAACTGGAACTGGAACAAGGAACAAGGATGTTTTCAAAGACTGGTAGGATCTCTAAAACATTTGTAAAGTACATGTCATTGATAAAGCTAAATACTCAAAGGTTGTGTAATACAACAGATTAATCATTGAGAAGAGTGAAATTATGCTGTTTTGAAAACTATGGCAGGTCAGATTTTCTGCCTAATGATATAAGAAGATTTCTCTCAAAAATACACATTATTTCAAAGACTTATTGGCTGTGAAATAAGTGAAGGGTATTTCAAATGGCTTGTCTGCAAAGAAAGGTGAGATGTAGGGAATCACAGAAAGTCGAGGGGAAAATATGTCAATATATACATTGCTATATGGTGAACTAAGCCTTAGGCCAGCAACAATGGAGAGGACCTGACCCTTAGAAACTTACAAGTAAGCTGGAATCTTCAAAAGTTCAAATCTTTCTAAGTAAAAAGATTTATTAAAATGAATAACCAAGTGTTTTAATTGACATCAGATGATCAAAACAACAAACCCTGAGAACATAGAAAAAATATAAATAAAGATATGAGCAGAACTTAATACAACAGAAAATGTATAAAATTGAGGTGATTTAGTAAGTCCAAAGAATATTCTTTGAAAAGATTTAAAAGACACACTTTGATTAAGGAAAACATAAACATATGTAAAGAATATACAGAAAGAATCAGGACAATGTTATAGCAGAGAATATATGAAATGCCAGTAAATTTGAACATTTCTGTAAAGGGGACCATTTCCTAGCTCCTAAAGTTGACCAAAACTGACACAAGAGGAAATCATTGAAGGTCATCATGTCTGCCCTTGGCATTCTTGGAACGCCCTGGCCTCAGAATGCAGCATCGGTAGTCCATGGTAACCTGCGGAGAGGGGTTGGGGCTGAAGGAGATTGGAACACTGCCCTCACTGAGGGAGTGGGTGTGGCCATCTCTGCTGTGACTGAACAAAGGGCAGGGGAGCAGGGGGCCCAGGGCAGGGCCCTCAGAGCCCGGCAGGCACAGGGGTGTGTCACAAGCATTTGGCCCAGTCCAAAGGGCGCCTTCTTTGTCCGCACAGCTTCCCAAACACTCACCTTTCCACTCAGGCCGCCCTCTTTGTTGAAGTGTGTGTGGAACGTGTCCTCGCAGTACACCTCGCTGCACAGCTAACCATAGGACTGGGCATCGTACCTTCCTGCCAGGTGACCGAAGTTCGCAGGCAGATGGGTCCCTGGGACCAACGTGGAGAGGCTCCTGCCCTGACCAGAGGTCGACCACAGCTGCTGCCCCAGATCGGGGTCCGAAAAGCAGCCCTGTCTGAATCCCCTGCCTCTAGAGGGAGTATTGGACCAACACTTCTAAAAAATGGGGTCCTTGCGGGCAACTCATCGGAGGGACACAAAAAAATCTTTGCCGACTTTCTCCTGAAGCTTACGAGCGTTCACACTTAAGCCTGTTACAATGTCAGCTCTTTAGCTAAACATGAGCTCATGATCTAAATTTACACAATAATGAAGAAATCAGCTACAAGTGGAGACAATCAGCAAAAACAATCAATATGAGAATTAGTTTCCCATGGCCATCCATCAGATGTTGGAATAATCAGGTGCAAGGCAGAAAATATACATAAAACTGGAACTGGAACAAGCAACAAGGATGTTTTCAAAGACTGGTAGGATCTCTAAAACATTTGTAAAGTACGTGTTATTGATAAAGCTAAATACTCAAAGGTTGTGTAATACAACAGATTAATCATTGAGAAGAGTGAAATTATGCTGTTTTGAAAACTATGGCAGGTCAGATTTTCTGCCTAATGATATAAGAAGATTTCTCTCAAAAATACACATTATTTCAAAGACTTATTGGCTGTGAAATAAGTTAAGGGTATTTCAAATGGCTTGTCTGCAAAGAAAGTTGAGATGTAGGGAATCACAGAAAGTCGAGGGGAAAATATGTCAATATATACATTGCTATATGGTGAACTAAGCCTTAGGCCAGCAACAATGGAGAGGACCTGACCCTTAGAAACTTACAAGTAAGCTGGAATCTTCAAAAGTTCAAATCTTTCTAAGTAAAAAGATTTATTAAAATGAATAACCAAGTGTTTTAATTGACATCAGATGATCAAAACAACAAACCCTGAGAACATAGAAAAAATATAAATAAAGATATGAGCAGAACTTAATACAACAGAAAACGTATAAAATTGAGGTGATTTAGTAAGTCCAAAGAATATTCTTTGAAAAGATTTAAAAGACACACTTTGATTAAGGAAAACATAAACATATGTAAAGAATATACAGAAAGAACCAGGACAATGTTATAGCAGAGAATATATGAAATGCCAGTAAATTTGAACATTTCTGTAAAGGGGACCATTTCCTAGCTCCTAAAGTTGACCAAAACTGACACAAGAGGAAATCATTGAAGGTCATCATGTCTGCCCTTGGCATTCTTGGAACGCCCTGGCCTCAGAATGCAGCATCGGTAGTCCATGGTAACCTGCGGAGAGGGGGTGGGGCTGAAGGAGGTTGGAACACTGCCCTCACTGAGGGAGTGGGTGTGGCCATCTCTGCTGTGACTGAACAAAGGGCAGGGGAGCAGGGGGCCCAGGGCAGGGCCCTCAGAGCCCGGCAGGACCAGGGGAGTGTCACAAGCATTTGGCCCAGGCCAAAGGGCGCCTTCTTTGTCTGCACAGCTTCCCAAACACTCACATTTCCACTCAGGCCGCCCTCTTTGTTGAAGTGTGTGTGGAACGTGTCCTCGCAGTACACCTCGCTGCACAGCTAACCATAGGACTGGGCATCGTACCTTCCTGCCAGGTGACCGAAGTTCGCAGGCAGATGGGTCACTGGGACCAACGCGGAGAGGCTCCTGCCCTGACCACAGGTCGACCACAGCCGCTGCCCCAGATCGGGGGTTGCAAAGCAGCCCTGTCTGAATCCCCTGCCTCTAGAGAGAGTATTGAACCAACACTTCTAAAAAATGGGGTCCTTGCGGGCAACTCATCGGAGGGACACAAAAAAATCTTTGCCGACTTTCTCCTGAAGCTTACGAGCGTTCACACTTAAGCCTTTTACAATGTCAGCTGTTTAGCTAAACATGAGCTCATGATCTAAATTTACACAATAATGAAGAGATCAGCTACAAGGGGAGACAATCAGCAAAAACAATCAATATGAGAATTAGTTTCCCAAGGCCACCCATCAGATGTTGGAATAATCAGGTGCAAGGCAGAATATATACATAAAACTGGAACTGGAACAAGGAACAAGGATGTTTTCAAAGACTGGTAGGATCTCTAAAACATTTGTAAAGTACATGTCATTGATAAAGCTAAATACTCAAAGGTTGTGTAATACAACAGATTAATCATTGAGAAGAGTGAAATTATGCTGTTTTGAAAACTATGGCAGGTCAGATTTTCTGCCTAATGATATAAGAAGATTTCTCTCAAAAATACACATTATTTCAAAGACTTATTGGCTGTGAAATAAGTGAAGGGTATTTCAAATGGCTTGTCTGCAAAGAAAGGTGAGATGTAGGGAATCACAGAAAGTCGAGGGGAAAATATGTCAATATATACATTGCTATATGGTGAACTAAGCCTTAGGCCAGCAACAATGGAGAGGACCTGACCCTTAGAAACTTACAAGTAAGCTGGAATCTTCAAAAGTTCAAATCTTTATAAGTAAAAAGATTTATTAAAATGAATAACCAAGTGTTTTAATTGACATCAGATGATCAAAACAACAAACCCTGAGAACATAGAAAAAATATAAATAAAGATATGAGCAGAACTTAATACAACAGAAAATGTATAAAATTGAGGTGATTTAGTAAGTCCAAAGAATATTCTTTGAAAAGATTTAAAAGACACACTTTGATTAAGGAAAACATAAACATATGTAAAGAATATACAGAAAGAATCAGGACAATGTTATAGCAGAGAATATATGAAATGCCAGTAAATTTGAACATTTCTGTAAAGGGGACCATTTCCTAGCTCCTAAAGTTGACCAAAACTGACACAAGAGGAAATCATTGAAGGTCATCATGTCTGCCCTTGGCATTCTTGGAACGCCCTGGCCTCAGAATGCAGCATCGGTAGTCCATGGTAACCTGCGGAGAGGGGTTGGGGCTGAAGGAGATTGGAACACTGCCCTCACTGAGGGAGTGGGTGTGGCCATCTCTGCTGTGACTGAACAAAGGGCAGGGGAGCAGGGGGCCCAGGGCAGGGCCCTCAGAGCCCGGCAGGCACAGGGGTGTGTCACAAGCATTTGGCCCAGTCCAAAGTGCGCCTTCTTTGTCCGCACAGCTTCCCAAACACTCACCTTTCCACTCAGGCCGCCCTCTTTGTTGAAGTGTGTGTGGAACGTGTCCTCGCAGTACACCTCGCTGCACAGCTAACCATAGGACTGGGCATCGTACCTTCCTGCCAGGTGACCGAAGTTCGCAGGCAGATGGGTCCCTGGGACCAACGTGGAGAGGCTCCTGCCCTGACCAGAGGTCGACCACAGCTGCTGCCCCAGATCGGGGTCCGAAAAGCAGCCCTGTCTGAATCCCCTGCCTCTAGAGGGAGTATTGGACCAACACTTCTAAAAAATGGGGTCCTTGCGGGCAACTCATCGGAGGGACACAAAAAAATCTTTGCCGACTTTCTCCTGAAGCTTACGAGCGTTCACACTTAAGCCTGTTACAATGTCAGCTCTTTAGCTAAACATGAGCTCATGATCTAAATTTACACAATAATGAAGAAATCAGCTACAAGTGGAGACAATCAGCAAAAACAATCAATATGAGAATTAGTTTCCCATGGCCATCCATCAGATGTTGGAATAATCAGGTGCAAGGCAGAAAATATACATAAAACTGGAACTGGAACAAGCAACAAGGATGTTTTCAAAGACTGGTAGGATCTCTAAAACATTTGTAAAGTACGTGTTATTGATAAAGCTAAATACTCAAAGGTTGTGTAATACAACAGATTAATCATTGAGAAGAGTGAAATTATGCTGTTTTGAAAACTATGGCAGGTCAGATTTTCTGCCTAATGATATAAGAAGATTTCTCTCAAAAATACACATTATTTCAAAGACTTATTGGCTGTGAAATAAGTGAAGGGTATTTCAAATGGCTTGTCTGCAAAGAAAGTTGAGATGTAGGGAATCACAGAAAGTCGAGGGGAAAATATGTCAATATATACATTGCTATATGGTGAACTAAGCCTTAGGCCAGCAACAA
Source organism: Hyperoodon ampullatus (assembly GCF_949752795.1). Taxonomy (NCBI): domain Eukaryota; kingdom Metazoa; phylum Chordata; class Mammalia; order Artiodactyla; family Ziphiidae; genus Hyperoodon; species Hyperoodon ampullatus. The sequence continues at coordinate 98,866,154 of NC_136919.1, forward strand.
TGGAGAGGACCTGACCCTTAGAAACTTACAAGTAAGCTGGAATCTTCAAAAGTTCAAATCTTTCTAAGTAAAAAGATTTATTAAAATGAATAACCAAGTGTTTTAATTGACATCAGATGATCAAAACAACAAACCCTGAGAACATAGAAAAAATATAAATAAAGATATGAGCAGAACTTAATACAACAGAAAACGTATAAAATTGAGGTGATTTAGTAAGTCCAAAGAATATTCTTTGAAAAGATTTAAAAGACACACTTTGATTAAGGAAAACATAAACATATGTAAAGAATATACAGAAAGAACCAGGACAATGTTATAGCAGAGAATATATGAAATGCCAGTAAATTTGAACATTTCTGTAAAGGGGACCATTTCCTAGCTCCTAAAGTTGACCAAAACTGACACAAGAGGAAATCATTGAAGGTCATCATGTCTGCCCTTGGCATTCTTGGAACGCCCTGGCCTCAGAATGCAGCATCGGTAGTCCATGGTAACCTGCGGAGAGGGGGTGGGGCTGAAGGAGGTTGGAACACTGCCCTCACTGAGGGAGTGGGTGTGGCCATCTCTGCTGTGACTGAACAAAGGGCAGGGGAGCAGGGGGCCCAGGGCAGGGCCCTCAGAGCCCGGCAGGACCAGGGGAGTGTCACAAGCATTTGGCCCAGGCCAAACGGCGCCTTCTTTGTCTGCACAGCTTCCCAAACACTCACATTTCCACTCAGGCCGCCCTCTTTGTTGAAGTGTGTGTGGAACGTGTCCTCGCAGTACACCTCGCTGCACAGCTAACCATAGGACTGGGCATCGTACCTTCCTGCCAGGTGACCGAAGTTCGCAGGCAGATGGGTCACTGGGACCAACGCGGAGAGGCTCCTGCCCTGACCACAGGTCGACCACAGCCGCTGCCCCAGATCGGGGGTTGCAAAGCAGCCCTGTCTGAATCCCCTGCCTCTAGAGAGAGTATTGGACCAACACTTCTAAAAAATGGGGTCCTTGCGGGCAACTCATCGGAGGGACACAAAAAAATCTTTGCCGACTTTCTCCTGAAGCTTACGAGCGTTCACACTTAAGCCTTTTACAATGTCAGCTGTTTAGCTAAACATGAGCTCATGATCTAAATTTACACAATAATGAAGAAATCAGCTACAAGGGGAGACAATCAGCAAAAACAATCAATATGAGAATTAGTTTCCCAAGGCCACCCATCAGATGTTGGAATAATCAGGTGCAAGGCAGAATATATACATAAAACTGGAACTGGAACAAGGAACAAGGATGTTTTCAAAGACTGGTAGGATCTCTAAAACATTTGTAAAGTACATGTCATTGATAAAGCTAAATACTCAAAGGTTGTGTAATACAACAGATTAATCATTGAGAAGAGTGAAATTATGCTGTTTTGAAAACTATGGCAGGTCAGATTTTCTGCCTAATGATATAAGAAGATTTCTCTCAAAAATACACATTATTTCAAAGACTTATTGGCTGTGAAATAAGTGAAGGGTATTTCAAATGGCTTGTCTGCAAAGAAAGGTGAGATGTAGGGAATCACAGAAAGTCGAGGGGAAAATATGTCAATATATACATTGCTATATGGTGAACTAAGCCTTAGGCCAGCAACAATGGAGAGGACCTGACCCTTAGAAACTTACAAGTAAGCTGGAATCTTCAAAAGTTCAAATCTTTATAAGTAAAAAGATTTATTAAAATGAATAACCAAGTGTTTTAATTGACATCAGATGATCAAAACAACAAACCCTGAGAACATAGAAAAAATATAAATAAAGATATGAGCAGAACTTAATACAACAGAAAATGTATAAAATTGAGGTGATTTAGTAAGTCCAAAGAATATTCTTTGAAAAGATTTAAAAGACACACTTTGATTAAGGAAAACATAAACATATGTAAAGAATATACAGAAAGAATCAGGACAATGTTATAGCAGAGAATATATGAAATGCCAGTAAATTTGAACATTTCTGTAAAGGGGACCATTTCCTAGCTCCTAAAGTTGACCAAAACTGACACAAGAGGAAATCATTGAAGGTCATCATGTCTGCCCTTGGCATTCTTGGAACGCCCTGGCCTCAGAATGCAGCATCGGTAGTCCATGGTAACCTGCGGAGAGGGGTTGGGGCTGAAGGAGATTGGAACACTGCCCTCACTGAGGGAGTGGGTGTGGCCATCTCTGCTGTGACTGAACAAAGGGCAGGGGAGCAGGGGGCCCAGGGCAGGGCCCTCAGAGCCCGGCAGGACCAGGGGAGTGTCACAAGCATTTGGCCCAGGCCAAAGGGCGCCTTCTTTGTCTGCACAGCTTCCCAAACACTCACATTTCCACTCAGGCCGCCCTCTTTGTTGAAGTGTGTGTGGAACGTGTCCTCGCAGTACACCTCGCTGCACAGCTAACCATAGGACTGGGCATCGTACCTTCCTGCCAGGTGACCGAAGTTCGCAGGCAGATGGGTCACTGGGACCAACGCGGAGAGGCTCCTGCCCTGACCACAGGTCGACCACAGCCGCTGCCCCAGATCGGGGGTTGCAAAGCAGCCCTGTCTGAATCCCCTGCCTCTAGAGAGAGTATTGAACCAACACTTCTAAAAAATGGGGTCCTTGCGGGCAACTCATCGGAGGGACACAAAAAAATCTTTGCCGACTTTCTCCTGAAGCTTACGAGCGTTCACACTTAAGCCTTTTACAATGTCAGCTGTTTAGCTAAACATGAGCTCATGATCTAAATTTACACAATAATGAAGAAATCAGCTACAAGGGGAGACAATCAGCAAAAACAATCAATATGAGAATTAGTTTCCCAAGGCCACCCATCAGATGTTGGAATAATCAGGTGCAAGGCAGAATATATACATAAAACTGGAACTGGAACAAGGAACAAGGATGTTTTCAAAGACTGGTAGGATCTCTAAAACATTTGTAAAGTACATGTCATTGATAAAGCTAAATACTCAAAGGTTGTGTAATACAACAGATTAATCATTGAGAAGAGTGAAATTATGCTGTTTTGAAAACTATGGCAGGTCAGATTTTCTGCCTAATGATATAAGAAGATTTCTCTCAAAAATACACATTATTTCAAAGACTTATTGGCTGTGAAATAAGTGAAGGGTATTTCAAATGGCTTGTCTGCAAAGAAAGGTGAGATGTAGGGAATCACAGAAAGTCGAGGGGAAAATATGTCAATATATACATTGCTATATGGTGAACTAAGCCTTAGGCCAGCAACAATGGAGAGGACCTGACCCTTAGAAACTTACAAGTAAGCTGGAATCTTCAAAAGTTCAAATCTTTATAAGTAAAAAGATTTATTAAAATGAATAACCAAGTGTTTTAATTGACATCAGATGATCAAAACAACAAACCCTGAGAACATAGAAAAAATATAAATAAAGATATGAGCAGAACTTAATACAACAGAAAATGTATAAAATTGAGGTGATTTAGTAAGTCCAAAGAATATTCTTTGAAAAGATTTAAAAGACACACTTTGATTAAGGAAAACATAAACATATGTAAAGAATATACAGAAAGAATCAGGACAATGTTATAGCAGAGAATATATGAAATGCCAGTAAATTTGAACATTTCTGTAAAGGGGACCATTTCCTAGCTCCTAAAGTTGACCAAAACTGACACAAGAGGAAATCATTGAAGGTCATCATGTCTGCCCTTGGCATTCTTGGAACGCCCTGGCCTCAGAATGCAGCATCGGTAGTCCATGGTAACCTGCGGAGAGGGGTTGGGGCTGAAGGAGATTGGAACACTGCCCTCACTGAGGGAGTGGGTGTGGCCATCTCTGCTGTGACTGAACAAAGGGCAGGGGAGCAGGGGGCCCAGGGCAGGGCCCTCAGAGCCCGGCAGGACCAGGGGAGTGTCACAAGCATTTGGCCCAGGCCAAAGGGCGCCTTCTTTGTCTGCACAGCTTCCCAAACACTCACATTTCCACTCAGGCCGCCCTCTTTGTTGAAGTGTGTGTGGAACGTGTCCTCGCAGTACACCTCGCTGCACAGCTAACCATAGGACTGGGCATCGTACCTTCCTGCCAGGTGACCGAAGTTCGCAGGCAGATGGGTCACTGGGACCAACGCGGAGAGGCTCCTGCCCTGACCACAGGTCGACCACAGCCGCTGCCCCAGATCGGGGGTTGCAAAGCAGCCCTGTCTGAATCCCCTGCCTCTAGAGAGAGTATTGAACCAACACTTCTAAAAAATGGGGTCCTTGCGGGCAACTCATCGGAGGGACACAAAAAAATCTTTGCCGACTTTCTCCTGAAGCTTACGAGCGTTCACACTTAAGCCTTTTACAATGTCAGCTGTTTAGCTAAACATGAGCTCATGATCTAAATTTACACAATAATGAAGAAATCAGCTACAAGGGGAGACAATCAGCAAAAACAATCAATATGAGAATTAGTTTCCCAAGGCCACCCATCAGATGTTGGAATAATCAGGTGCAAGGCAGAATATATACATAAAACTGGAACTGGAACAAGGAACAAGGATGTTTTCAAAGACTGGTAGGATCTCTAAAACATTTGTAAAGTACATGTCATTGATAAAGCTAAATACTCAAAGGTTGTGTAATACAACAGATTAATCATTGAGAAGAGTGAAATTATGCTGTTTTGAAAACTATGGCAGGTCAGATTTTCTGCCTAATGATATAAGAAGATTTCTCTCAAAAATACACATTATTTCAAAGACTTATTGGCTGTGAAATAAGTGAAGGGTATTTCAAATGGCTTGTCTGCAAAGAAAGGTGAGATGTAGGGAATCACAGAAAGTCGAGGGGAAAATATGTCAATATATACATTGCTATATGGTGAACTAAGCCTTAGGCCAGCAACAATGGAGAGGACCTGACCCTTAGAAACTTACAAGTAAGCTGGAATCTTCAAAAGTTCAAATCTTTATAAGTAAAAAGATTTATTAAAATGAATAACCAAGTGTTTTAATTGACATCAGATGATCAAAACAACAAACCCTGAGAACATAGAAAAAATATAAATAAAGATATGAGCAGAACTTAATACAACAGAAAATGTATAAAATTGAGGTGATTTAGTAAGTCCAAAGAATATTCTTTGAAAAGATTTAAAAGACACACTTTGATTAAGGAAAACATAAACATATGTAAAGAATATACAGAAAGAATCAGGACAATGTTATAGCAGAGAATATATGAAATGCCAGTAAATTTGAACATTTCTGTAAAGGGGACCATTTCCTAGCTCCTAAAGTTGACCAAAACTGACACAAGAGGAAATCATTGAAGGTCATCATGTCTGCCCTTGGCATTCTTGGAACGCCCTGGCCTCAGAATGCAGCATCGGTAGTCCATGGTAACCTGCGGAGAGGGGTTGGGGCTGAAGGAGATTGGAACACTGCCCTCACTGAGGGAGTGGGTGTGGCCATCTCTGCTGTGACTGAACAAAGGGCAGGGGAGCAGGGGGCCCAGGGCAGGGCCCTCAGAGCCCGGCAGGCACAGGGGTGTGTCACAAGCATTTGGCCCAGTCCAAAGTGCGCCTTCTTTGTCCGCACAGCTTCCCAAACACTCACCTTTCCACTCAGGCCGCCCTCTTTGTTGAAGTGTGTGTGGAACGTGTCCTCGCAGTACACCTCGCTGCACAGCTAACCATAGGACTGGGCATCGTACCTTCCTGCCAGGTGACCGAAGTTCGCAGGCAGATGGGTCCCTGGGACCAACGTGGAGAGGCTCCTGCCCTGACCAGAGGTCGACCACAGCTGCTGCCCCAGATCGGGGTCCGAAAAGCAGCCCTGTCTGAATCCCCTGCCTCTAGAGGGAGTATTGGACCAACACTTCTAAAAAATGGGGTCCTTGCGGGCAACTCATCGGAGGGACACAAAAAAATCTTTGCCGACTTTCTCCTGAAGCTTACGAGCGTTCACACTTAAGCCTGTTACAATGTCAGCTCTTTAGCTAAACATGAGCTCATGATCTAAATTTACACAATAATGAAGAAATCAGCTACAAGTGGAGACAATCAGCAAAAACAATCAATATGAGAATTAGTTTCCCATGGCCATCCATCAGATGTTGGAATAATCAGGTGCAAGGCAGAAAATATACATAAAACTGGAACTGGAACAAGCAACAAGGATGTTTTCAAAGACTGGTAGGATCTCTAAAACATTTGTAAAGTACGTGTTATTGATAAAGCTAAATACTCAAAGGTTGTGTAATACAACAGATTAATCATTGAGAAGAGTGAAATTATGCTGTTTTGAAAACTATGGCAGGTCAGATTTTCTGCCTAATGATATAAGAAGATTTCTCTCAAAAATACACATTATTTCAAAGACTTATTGGCTGTGAAATAAGTTAAGGGTATTTCAAATGGCTTGTCTGCAAAGAAAGTTGAGATGTAGGGAATCACAGAAAGTCGAGGGGAAAATATGTCAATATATACATTGCTATATGGTGAACTAAGCCTTAGGCCAGCAACAATGGAGAGGACCTGACCCTTAGAAACTTACAAGTAAGCTGGAATCTTCAAAAGTTCAAATCTTTCTAAGTAAAAAGATTTATTAAAATGAATAACCAAGTGTTTTAATTGACATCAGATGATCAAAACAACAAACCCTGAGAACATAGAAAAAATATAAATAAAGATATGAGCAGAACTTAATACAACAGAAAACGTATAAAATTGAGGTGATTTAGTAAGTCCAAAGAATATTCTTTGAAAAGATTTAAAAGACACACTTTGATTAAGGAAAACATAAACATATGTAAAGAATATACAGAAAGAACCAGGACAATGTTATAGCAGAGAATATATGAAATGCCAGTAAATTTGAACATTTCTGTAAAGGGGACCATTTCCTAGCTCCTAAAGTTGACCAAAACTGACACAAGAGGAAATCATTGAAGGTCATCATGTCTGCCCTTGGCATTCTTGGAACGCCCTGGCCTCAGAATGCAGCATCGGTAGTCCATGGTAACCTGCGGAGAGGGGGTGGGGCTGAAGGAGGTTGGAACACTGCCCTCACTGAGGGAGTGGGTGTGGCCATCTCTGCTGTGACTGAACAAAGGGCAGGGGAGCAGGGGGCCCAGGGCAGGGCCCTCAGAGCCCGGCAGGACCAGGGGAGTGTCACAAGCATTTGGCCCAGGCCAAAGGGCGCCTTCTTTGTCTGCACAGCTTCCCAAACACTCACATTTCCACTCAGGCCGCCCTCTTTGTTGAAGTGTGTGTGGAACGTGTCCTCGCAGTACACCTCGCTGCACAGCTAACCATAGGACTGGGCATCGTACCTTCCTGCCAGGTGACCGAAGTTCGCAGGCAGATGGGTCACTGGGACCAACGCGGAGAGGCTCCTGCCCTGACCACAGGTCGACCACAGCCGCTGCCCCAGATCGGGGGTTGCAAAGCAGCCCTGTCTGAATCCCCTGCCTCTAGAGAGAGTATTGGACCAACACTTCTAAAAAATGGGGTCCTTGCGGGCAACTCATCGGAGGGACACAAAAAAATCTTTGCCGACTTTCTCCTGAAGCTTACGAGCGTTCACACTTAAGCCTTTTACAATGTCAGCTGTTTAGCTAAACATGAGCTCATGATCTAAATTTACACAATAATGAAGAAATCAGCTACAAGGGGAGACAATCAGCAAAAACAATCAATATGAGAATTAGTTTCCCAAGGCCACCCATCAGATGTTGGAATAATCAGGTGCAAGGCAGAATATATACATAAAACTGGAACTGGAACAAGGAACAAGGATGTTTTCAAAGACTGGTAGGATCTCTAAAACATTTGTAAAGTACATGTCATTGATAAAGCTAAATACTCAAAGGTTGTGTAATACAACAGATTAATCATTGAGAAGAGTGAAATTATGCTGTTTTGAAAACTATGGCAGGTCAGATTTTCTGCCTAATGATATAAGAAGATTTCTCTCAAAAATACACATTATTTCAAAGACTTATTGGCTGTGAAATAAGTGAAGGGTATTTCAAATGGCTTGTCTGCAAAGAAAGGTGAGATGTAGGGAATCACAGAAAGTCGAGGGGAAAATATGTCAATATATACATTGCTATATGGTGAACTAAGCCTTAGGCCAGCAACAATGGAGAGGACCTGACCCTTAGAAACTTACAAGTAAGCTGGAATCTTCAAAAGTTCAAATCTTTATAAGTAAAAAGATTTATTAAAATGAATAACCAAGTGTTTTAATTGACATCAGATGATCAAAACAACAAACCCTGAGAACATAGAAAAAATATAAATAAAGATATGAGCAGAACTTAATACAACAGAAAATGTATAAAATTGAGGTGATTTAGTAAGTCCAAAGAATATTCTTTGAAAAGATTTAAAAGACACACTTTGATTAAGGAAAACATAAACATATGTAAAGAATATACAGAAAGAATCAGGACAATGTTATAGCAGAGAATATATGAAATGCCAGTAAATTTGAACATTTCTGTAAAGGGGACCATTTCCTAGCTCCTAAAGTTGACCAAAACTGACACAAGAGGAAATCATTGAAGGTCATCATGTCTGCCCTTGGCATTCTTGGAACGCCCTGGCCTCAGAATGCAGCATCGGTAGTCCATGGTAACCTGCGGAGAGGGGTTGGGGCTGAAGGAGATTGGAACACTGCCCTCACTGAGGGAGTGGGTGTGGCCATCTCTGCTGTGACTGAACAAAGGGCAGGGGAGCAGGGGGCCCAGGGCAGGGCCCTCAGAGCCCGGCAGGCACAGGGGTGTGTCACAAGCATTTGGCCCAGTCCAAAGGGCGCCTTCTTTGTCCGCACAGCTTCCCAAACACTCACCTTTCCACTCAGGCCGCCCTCTTTGTTGAAGTGTGTGTGGAACGTGTCCTCGCAGTACACCTCGCTGCACAGCTAACCATAGGACTGGGCATCGTACCTTCCTGCCAGGTGACCGAAGTTCGCAGGCAGATGGGTCCCTGGGACCAACGTGGAGAGGCTCCTGCCCTGACCAGAGGTCGACCACAGCTGCTGCCCCAGATCGGGGTCCGAAAAGCAGCCCTGTCTGAATCCCCTGCCTCTAGAGGGAGTATTGGACCAACACTTCTAAAAAATGGGGTCCTTGCGGGCAACTCATCGGAGGGACACAAAAAAATCTTTGCCGACTTTCTCCTGAAGCTTACGAGCGTTCACACTTAAGCCTGTTACAATGTCAGCTCTTTAGCTAAACATGAGCTCATGATCTAAATTTACACAATAATGAAGAAATCAGCTACAAGTGGAGACAATCAGCAAAAACAATCAATATGAGAATTAGTTTCCCATGGCCATCCATCAGATGTTGGAATAATCAGGTGCAAGGCAGAAAATATACATAAAACTGGAACTGGAACAAGCAACAAGGATGTTTTCAAAGACTGGTAGGATCTCTAAAACATTTGTAAAGTACGTGTTATTGATAAAGCTAAATACTCAAAGGTTGTGTAATACAACAGATTAATCATTGAGAAGAGTGAAATTATGCTGTTTTGAAAACTATGGCAGGTCAGATTTTCTGCCTAATGATATAAGAAGATTTCTCTCAAAAATACACATTATTTCAAAGACTTATTGGCTGTGAAATAAGTTAAGGGTATTTCAAATGGCTTGTCTGCAAAGAAAGTTGAGATGTAGGGAATCACAGAAAGTCGAGGGGAAAATATGTCAATATATACATTGCTATATGGTGAACTAAGCCTTAGGCCAGCAACAATGGAGAGGACCTGACCCTTAGAAACTTACAAGTAAGCTGGAATCTTCAAAAGTTCAAATCTTTCTAAGTAAAAAGATTTATTAAAATGAATAACCAAGTGTTTTAATTGACATCAGATGATCAAAACAACAAACCCTGAGAACATAGAAAAAATATAAATAAAGATATGAGCAGAACTTAATACAACAGAAAACGTATAAAATTGAGGTGATTTAGTAAGTCCAAAGAATATTCTTTGAAAAGATTTAAAAGACACACTTTGATTAAGGAAAACATAAACATATGTAAAGAATATACAGAAAGAACCAGGACAATGTTATAGCAGAGAATATATGAAATGCCAGTAAATTTGAACATTTCTGTAAAGGGGACCATTTCCTAGCTCCTAAAGTTGACCAAAACTGACACAAGAGGAAATCATTGAAGGTCATCATGTCTGCCCTTGGCATTCTTGGAACGCCCTGGCCTCAGAATGCAGCATCGGTAGTCCATGGTAACCTGCGGAGAGGGGGTGGGGCTGAAGGAGGTTGGAACACTGCCCTCACTGAGGGAGTGGGTGTGGCCATCTCTGCTGTGACTGAACAAAGGGCAGGGGAGCAGGGGGCCCAGGGCAGGGCCCTCAGAGCCCGGCAGGACCAGGGGAGTGTCACAAGCATTTGGCCCAGGCCAAAGGGCGCCTTCTTTGTCTGCACAGCTTCCCAAACACTCACATTTCCACTCAGGCCGCCCTCTTTGTTGAAGTGTGTGTGGAACGTGTCCTCGCAGTACACCTCGCTGCACAGCTAACCATAGGACTGGGCATCGTACCTTCCTGCCAGGTGACCGAAGTTCGCAGGCAGATGGGTCACTGGGACCAACGCGGAGAGGCTCCTGCCCTGACCACAGGTCGACCACAGCCGCTGCCCCAGATCGGGGGTTGCAAAGCAGCCCTGTCTGAATCCCCTGCCTCTAGAGAGAGTATTGAACCAACACTTCTAAAAAATGGGGTCCTTGCGGGCAACTCATCGGAGGGACACAAAAAAATCTTTGCCGACTTTCTCCTGAAGCTTACGAGCGTTCACACTTAAGCCTTTTACAATGTCAGCTGTTTAGCTAAACATGAGCTCATGATCTAAATTTACACAATAATGAAGAAATCAGCTACAAGGGGAGACAATCAGCAAAAACAATCAATATGAGAATTAGTTTCCCAAGGCCACCCATCAGATGTTGGAATAATCAGGTGCAAGGCAGAATATATACATAAAACTGGAACTGGAACAAGGAACAAGGATGTTTTCAAAGACTGGTAGGATCTCTAAAACATTTGTAAAGTACATGTCATTGATAAAGCTAAATACTCAAAGTTGTGTAATACAACAGTTTAATCATTGAGAAGAGTGAAATTATGCTGTTTTGAAAACTATGGCAGGTCAGATTTTCTGCCTAATGATATAAGAAGATTTCTCTCAAAAATACACATTATTTCAAAGACTTATTGGCTGTGAAATAAGTGAAGGGTATTTCAAATGGCTTGTCTGCAAAGAAAGGTGAGATGTAGGGAATCACAGAAAGTCGAGGGGAAAATATGTCAATATATACATTGCTATATGGTGAACTAAGCCTTAGGCCAGCAACAATGGAGAGGACCTGACCCTTAGAAACTTACAAGTAAGCTGGAATCTTCAAAAGTTCAAATCTTTATAAGTAAAAAGATTTATTAAAATGAATAACCAAGTGTTTTAATTGACATCAGATGATCAAAACAACAAACCCTGAGAACATAGAAAAAATATAAATAAAGATATGAGCAGAACTTAATACAACAGAAAATGTATAAAATTGAGGTGATTTAGTAAGTCCAAAGAATATTCTTTGAAAAGATTTAAAAGACACACTTTGATTAAGGAAAACATAAACATATGTAAAGAATATACAGAAAGAATCAGGACAATGTTATAGCAGAGAATATATGAAATGCCAGTAAATTTGAACATTTCTGTAAAGGGGACCATTTCCTAGCTCCTAAAGTTGACCAAAACTGACACAAGAGGAAATCATTGAAGGTCATCATGTCTGCCCTTGGCATTCTTGGAACGCCCTGGCCTCAGAATGCAGCATCGGTAGTCCATGGTAACCTGCGGAGAGGGGTTGGGGCTGAAGGAGATTGGAACACTGCCCTCACTGAGGGAGTGGGTGTGGCCATCTCTGCTGTGACTGAACAAAGGGCAGGGGAGCAGGGGGCCCAGGGCAGGGCCCTCAGAGCCCGGCAGGCACAGGGGTGTGTCACAAGCATTTGGCCCAGTCCAAAGGGCGCCTTCTTTGTCCGCACAGCTTCCCAAACACTCACCTTTCCACTCAGGCCGCCCTCTTTGTTGAAGTGTGTGTGGAACGTGTCCTCGCAGTACACCTCGCTGCACAGCTAACCATAGGACTGGGCATCGTACCTTCCTGCCAGGTGACCGAAGTTCGCAGGCAGATGGGTCCCTGGGACCAACGTGGAGAGGCTCCTGCCCTGACCAGAGGTCGACCACAGCTGCTGCCCCAGATTGGGGTCCGAAAAGCAGCCCTGTCTGAATCCCCTGCCTCTAGAGGGAGTATTGGACCAACACTTCTAAAAAATGGGGTCCTTGCGGGCAACTCATCGGAGGGACACAAAAAAATCTTTGCCGACTTTCTCCTGAAGCTTACGAGCGTTCACACTTAAGCCTGTTACAATGTCAGCTCTTTAGCTAAACATGAGCTCATGATCTAAATTTACACAATAATGAAGAAATCAGCTACAAGTGGAGACAATCAGCAAAAACAATCAATATGAGAATTAGTTTCCCATGGCCATCCATCAGATGTTGGAATAATCAGGTGCAAGGCAGAAAATATACATAAAACTGGAACTGGAACAAGCAACAAGGATGTTTTCAAAGACTGGTAGGATCTCTAAAACATTTGTAAAGTACGTGTTATTGATAAAGCTAAATACTCAAAGGTTGTGTAATACAACAGATTAATCATTGAGAAGAGTGAAATTATGCTGTTTTGAAAACTATGGCAGGTCAGATTTTCTGCCTAATGATATAAGAAGATTTCTCTCAAAAATACACATTATTTCAAAGACTTATTGGCTGTGAAATAAGTTAAGGGTATTTCAAATGGCTTGTCTGCAAAGAAAGTTGAGATGTAGGGAATCACAGAAAGTCGAGGGGAAAATATGTCAATATATACATTGCTATATGGTGAACTAAGCCTTAGGCCAGCAACAATGGAGAGGACCTGACCCTTAGAAACTTACAAGTAAGCTGGAATCTTCAAAAGTTCAAATCTTTCTAAGTAAAAAGATTTATTAAAATGAATAACCAAGTGTTTTAATTGACATCAGATGATCAAAACAACAAACCCTGAGAACATAGAAAAAATATAAATAAAGATATGAGCAGAACTTAATACAACAGAAAACGTATAAAATTGAGGTGATTTAGTAAGTCCAAAGAATATTCTTTGAAAAGATTTAAAAGACACACTTTGATTAAGGAAAACATAAACATATGTAAAGAATATACAGAAAGAACCAGGACAATGTTATAGCAGAGAATATATGAAATGCCAGTAAATTTGAACATTTCTGTAAAGGGGACCATTTCCTAGCTCCTAAAGTTGACCAAAACTGACACAAGAGGAAATCATTGAAGGTCATCATGTCTGCCCTTGGCATTCTTGGAACGCCCTGGCCTCAGAATGCAGCATCGGTAGTCCATGGTAACCTGCGGAGAGGGGGTGGGGCTGAAGGAGGTTGGAACACTGCCCTCACTGAGGGAGTGGGTGTGGCCATCTCTGCTGTGACTGAACAAAGGGCAGGGGAGCAGGGGGCCCAGGGCAGGGCCCTCAGAGCCCGGCAGGACCAGGGGAGTGTCACAAGCATTTGGCCCAGGCCAAAGGGCGCCTTCTTTGTCTGCACAGCTTCCCAAACACTCACATTTCCACTCAGGCCGCCCTCTTTGTTGAAGTGTGTGTGGAACGTGTCCTCGCAGTACACCTCGCTGCACAGCTAACCATAGGACTGGGCATCGTACCTTCCTGCCAGGTGACCGAAGTTCGCAGGCAGATGGGTCACTGGGACCAACGCGGAGAGGCTCCTGCCCTGACCACAGGTCGACCACAGCCGCTGCCCCAGATCGGGGGTTGCAAAGCAGCCCTGTCTGAATCCCCTGCCTCTAGAGAGAGTATTGAACCAACACTTCTAAAAAATGGGGTCCTTGCGGGCAACTCATCGGAGGGACACAAAAAAATCTTTGCCGACTTTCTCCTGAAGCTTACGAGCATTCACACTTAAGCCTTTTACAATGTCAGCTGTTTAGCTAAACATGAGCTCATGATCTAAATTTACACAATAATGAAGAAATCAGCTACAAGGGGAGACAATCAGCAAAAACAATCAATATGAGAATTAGTTTCCCAAGGCCACCCATCAGATGTTGGAATAATCAGGTGCAAGGCAGAATATATACATAAAACTGGAACTGGAACAAGGAACAAGGATGTTTTCAAAGACTGGTAGGATCTCTAAAACATTTGTAAAGTACATGTCATTGATAAAGCTAAATACTCAAAGGTTGTGTAATACAACAGATTAATCATTGAGAAGAGTGAAATTATGCTGTTTTGAAAACTATGGCAGGTCAGATTTTCTGCCTAATGATATAAGAAGATTTCTCTCAAAAATACACATTATTTCAAAGACTTATTGGCTGTGAAATAAGTGAAGGGTATTTCAAATGGCTTGTCTGCAAAGAAAGGTGAGATGTAGGGAATCACAGAAAGTCGAGGGGAAAATATGTCAATATATACATTGCTATATGGTGAACTAAGCCTTAGGCCAGCAACAATGGAGAGGACCTGACCCTTAGAAACTTACAAGTAAGCTGGAATCTTCAAAAGTTCAAATCTTTCTAAGTAAAAAGATTTATTAAAATGAATAACCAAGTGTTTTAATTGACATCAGATGATCAAAACAACAAACCCTGAGAACATAGAAAAAATATAAATAAAGATATGAGCAGAACTTAATACAACAGAAAACGTATAAAATTGAGGTGATTTAGTAAGTCCAAAGAATATTCTTTGAAAAGATTTAAAAGACACACTTTGATTAAGGAAAACATAAACATATGTAAAGAATATACAGAAAGAACCAGGACAATGTTATAGCAGAGAATATATGAAATGCCAGTAAATTTGAACATTTCTGTAAAGGGGACCATTTCCTAGCTCCTAAAGTTGACCAAAACTGACACAAGAGGAAATCATTGAAGGTCATCATGT
This sequence comes from Hyperoodon ampullatus, assembly GCF_949752795.1. Lineage (NCBI taxonomy): Eukaryota > Metazoa > Chordata > Mammalia > Artiodactyla > Ziphiidae > Hyperoodon > Hyperoodon ampullatus. The sequence goes on from NC_136919.1 coordinate 98,881,169, forward strand.
CTGCCCTTGGCATTCTTGGAACGCCCTGGCCTCAGAATGCAGCATCGGTAGTCCATGGTAACCTGCGGAGAGGGGGTGGGGCTGAAGGAGGTTGGAACACTGCCCTCACTGAGGGAGTGGGTGTGGCCATCTCTGCTGTGACTGAACAAAGGGCAGGGGAGCAGGGGGCCCAGGGCAGGGCCCTCAGAGCCCGGCAGGACCAGGGGAGTGTCACAAGCATTTGGCCCAGGCCAAAGGGCGCCTTCTTTGTCTGCACAGCTTCCCAAACACTCACATTTCCACTCAGGCCGCCCTCTTTGTTGAAGTGTGTGTGGAACGTGTCCTCGCAGTACACCTCGCTGCACAGCTAACCATAGGACTGGGCATCGTACCTTCCTGCCAGGTGACCGAAGTTCGCAGGCAGATGGGTCACTGGGACCAACGCGGAGAGGCTCCTGCCCTGACCACAGGTCGACCACAGCCGCTGCCCCAGATCGGGGGTTGCAAAGCAGCCCTGTCTGAATCCCCTGCCTCTAGAGAGAGTATTGAACCAACACTTCTAAAAAATGGGGTCCTTGCGGGCAACTCATCGGAGGGACACAAAAAAATCTTTGCCGACTTTCTCCTGAAGCTTACGAGCGTTCACACTTAAGCCTTTTACAATGTCAGCTGTTTAGCTAAACATGAGCTCATGATCTAAATTTACACAATAATGAAGAGATCAGCTACAAGGGGAGACAATCAGCAAAAACAATCAATATGAGAATTAGTTTCCCAAGGCCACCCATCAGATGTTGGAATAATCAGGTGCAAGGCAGAATATATACATAAAACTGGAACTGGAACAAGGAACAAGGATGTTTTCAAAGACTGGTAGGATCTCTAAAACATTTGTAAAGTACATGTCATTGATAAAGCTAAATACTCAAAGGTTGTGTAATACAACAGATTAATCATTGAGAAGAGTGAAATTATGCTGTTTTGAAAACTATGGCAGGTCAGATTTTCTGCCTAATGATATAAGAAGATTTCTCTCAAAAATACACATTATTTCAAAGACTTATTGGCTGTGAAATAAGTGAAGGGTATTTCAAATGGCTTGTCTGCAAAGAAAGGTGAGATGTAGGGAATCACAGAAAGTCGAGGGGAAAATATGTCAATATATACATTGCTATATGGTGAACTAAGCCTTAGGCCAGCAACAATGGAGAGGACCTGACCCTTAGAAACTTACAAGTAAGCTGGAATCTTCAAAAGTTCAAATCTTTATAAGTAAAAAGATTTATTAAAATGAATAACCAAGTGTTTTAATTGACATCAGATGATCAAAACAACAAACCCTGAGAACATAGAAAAAATATAAATAAAGATATGAGCAGAACTTAATACAACAGAAAATGTATAAAATTGAGGTGATTTAGTAAGTCCAAAGAATATTCTTTGAAAAGATTTAAAAGACACACTTTGATTAAGGAAAACATAAACATATGTAAAGAATATACAGAAAGAATCAGGACAATGTTATAGCAGAGAATATATGAAATGCCAGTAAATTTGAACATTTCTGTAAAGGGGACCATTTCCTAGCTCCTAAAGTTGACCAAAACTGACACAAGAGGAAATCATTGAAGGTCATCATGTCTGCCCTTGGCATTCTTGGAACGCCCTGGCCTCAGAATGCAGCATCGGTAGTCCATGGTAACCTGCGGAGAGGGGTTGGGGCTGAAGGAGATTGGAACACTGCCCTCACTGAGGGAGTGGGTGTGGCCATCTCTGCTGTGACTGAACAAAGGGCAGGGGAGCAGGGGGCCCAGGGCAGGGCCCTCAGAGCCCGGCAGGCACAGGGGTGTGTCACAAGCATTTGGCCCAGTCCAAAGTGCGCCTTCTTTGTCCGCACAGCTTCCCAAACACTCACCTTTCCACTCAGGCCGCCCTCTTTGTTGAAGTGTGTGTGGAACGTGTCCTCGCAGTACACCTCGCTGCACAGCTAACCATAGGACTGGGCATCGTACCTTCCTGCCAGGTGACCGAAGTTCGCAGGCAGATGGGTCCCTGGGACCAACGTGGAGAGGCTCCTGCCCTGACCAGAGGTCGACCACAGCTGCTGCCCCAGATCGGGGTCCGAAAAGCAGCCCTGTCTGAATCCCCTGCCTCTAGAGGGAGTATTGGACCAACACTTCTAAAAAATGGGGTCCTTGCGGGCAACTCATCGGAGGGACACAAAAAAATCTTTGCCGACTTTCTCCTGAAGCTTACGAGCGTTCACACTTAAGCCTGTTACAATGTCAGCTCTTTAGCTAAACATGAGCTCATGATCTAAATTTACACAATAATGAAGAAATCAGCTACAAGTGGAGACAATCAGCAAAAACAATCAATATGAGAATTAGTTTCCCATGGCCATCCATCAGATGTTGGAATAATCAGGTGCAAGGCAGAAAATATACATAAAACTGGAACTGGAACAAGCAACAAGGATGTTTTCAAAGACTGGTAGGATCTCTAAAACATTTGTAAAGTACGTGTTATTGATAAAGCTAAATACTCAAAGGTTGTGTAATACAACAGATTAATCATTGAGAAGAGTGAAATTATGCTGTTTTGAAAACTATGGCAGGTCAGATTTTCTGCCTAATGATATAAGAAGATTTCTCTCAAAAATACACATTATTTCAAAGACTTATTGGCTGTGAAATAAGTTAAGGGTATTTCAAATGGCTTGTCTGCAAAGAAAGTTGAGATGTAGGGAATCACAGAAAGTCGAGGGGAAAATATGTCAATATATACATTGCTATATGGTGAACTAAGCCTTAGGCCAGCAACAATGGAGAGGACCTGACCCTTAGAAACTTACAAGTAAGCTGGAATCTTCAAAAGTTCAAATCTTTATAAGTAAAAAGATTTATTAAAATGAATAACCAAGTGTTTTAATTGACATCAGATGATCAAAACAACAAACCCTGAGAACATAGAAAAAATATAAATAAAGATATGAGCAGAACTTAATACAACAGAAAACGTATAAAATTGAGGTGATTTAGTAAGTCCAAAGAATATTCTTTGAAAAGATTTAAAAGACACACTTTGATTAAGGAAAACATAAACATATGTAAAGAATATACAGAAAGAACCAGGACAATGTTATAGCAGAGAATATATGAAATGCCAGTAAATTTGAACATTTCTGTAAAGGGGACCATTTCCTAGCTCCTAAAGTTGACCAAAACTGACACAAGAGGAAATCATTGAAGGTCATCATGTCTGCCCTTGGCATTCTTGGAACGCCCTGGCCTCAGCATGCAGCATCGGTAGTCCATGGTAACCTGCGGAGAGGGGGTGGGGCTGAAGGAGGTTGGAACACTGCCCTCACTGAGGGAGTGGGTGTGGCCATCTCTGCTGTGACTGAACAAAGGGCAGGGGAGCAGGGGGCCCAGGGCAGGGCCCTCAGAGCCCGGCAGGACCAGGGGAGTGTCACAAGCATTTGGCCCAGGCCAAACGGCGCCTTCTTTGTCTGCACAGCTTCCCAAACACTCACATTTCCACTCAGGCCGCCCTCTTTGTTGAAGTGTGTGTGGAACGTGTCCTCGCAGTACACCTCGCTGCACAGCTAACCATAGGACTGGGCATCGTACCTTCCTGCCAGGTGACCGAAGTTCGCAGGCAGATGGGTCACTGGGACCAACGCGGAGAGGCTCCTGCCCTGACCACAGGTCGACCACAGCCGCTGCCCCAGATCGGGGGTTGCAAAGCAGCCCTGTCTGAATCCCCTGCCTCTAGAGAGAGTATTGGACCAACACTTCTAAAAAATGGGGTCCTTGCGGGCAACTCATCGGAGGGACACAAAAAAATCTTTGCCGACTTTCTCCTGAAGCTTACGAGCGTTCACACTTAAGCCTTTTACAATGTCAGCTGTTTAGCTAAACATGAGCTCATGATCTAAATTTACACAATAATGAAGAAATCAGCTACAAGGGGAGACAATCAGCAAAAACAATCAATATGAGAATTAGTTTCCCAAGGCCACCCATCAGATGTTGGAATAATCAGGTGCAAGGCAGAATATATACATAAAACTGGAACTGGAACAAGGAACAAGGATGTTTTCAAAGACTGGTAGGATCTCTAAAACATTTGTAAAGTACATGTCATTGATAAAGCTAAATACTCAAAGGTTGTGTAATACAACAGATTAATCATTGAGAAGAGTGAAATTATGCTGTTTTGAAAACTATGGCAGGTCAGATTTTCTGCCTAATGATATAAGAAGATTTCTCTCAAAAATACACATTATTTCAAAGACTTATTGGCTGTGAAATAAGTGAAGGGTATTTCAAATGGCTTGTCTGCAAAGAAAGGTGAGATGTAGGGAATCACAGAAAGTCGAGGGGAAAATATGTCAATATATACATTGCTATATGGTGAACTAAGCCTTAGGCCAGCAACAATGGAGAGGACCTGACCCTTAGAAACTTACAAGTAAGCTGGAATCTTCAAAAGTTCAAATCTTTATAAGTAAAAAGATTTATTAAAATGAATAACCAAGTGTTTTAATTGACATCAGATGATCAAAACAACAAACCCTGAGAACATAGAAAAAATATAAATAAAGATATGAGCAGAACTTAATACAACAGAAAATGTATAAAATTGAGGTGATTTAGTAAGTCCAAAGAATATTCTTTGAAAAGATTTAAAAGACACACTTTGATTAAGGAAAACATAAACATATGTAAAGAATATACAGAAAGAATCAGGACAATGTTATAGCAGAGAATATATGAAATGCCAGTAAATTTGAACATTTCTGTAAAGGGGACCATTTCCTAGCTCCTAAAGTTGACCAAAACTGACACAAGAGGAAATCATTGAAGGTCATCATGTCTGCCCTTGGCATTCTTGGAACGCCCTGGCCTCAGAATGCAGCATCGGTAGTCCATGGTAACCTGCGGAGAGGGGTTGGGGCTGAAGGAGATTGGAACACTGCCCTCACTGAGGGAGTGGGTGTGGCCATCTCTGCTGTGACTGAACAAAGGGCAGGGGAGCAGGGGGCCCAGGGCAGGGCCCTCAGAGCCCGGCAGGACCAGGGGAGTGTCACAAGCATTTGGCCCAGGCCAAAGGGCGCCTTCTTTGTCTGCACAGCTTCCCAAACACTCACATTTCCACTCAGGCCGCCCTCTTTGTTGAAGTGTGTGTGGAACGTGTCCTCGCAGTACACCTCGCTGCACAGCTAACCATAGGACTGGGCATTGTACCTTCCTGCCAGGTGACCGAAGTTCGCAGGCAGATGGGTCACTGGGACCAACGCGGAGAGGCTCCTGCCCTGACCACAGGTCGACCACAGCCGCTGCCCCAGATCGGGGGTTGCAAAGCAGCCCTGTCTGAATCCCCTGCCTCTAGAGAGAGTATTGAACCAACACTTCTAAAAAATGGGGTCCTTGCGGGCAACTCATCGGAGGGACACAAAAAAATCTTTGCCGACTTTCTCCTGAAGCTTACGAGCGTTCACACTTAAGCCTTTTACAATGTCAGCTGTTTAGCTAAACATGAGCTCATGATCTAAATTTACACAATAATGAAGAAATCAGCTACAAGGGGAGACAATCAGCAAAAACAATCAATATGAGAATTAGTTTCCCAAGGCCACCCATCAGATGTTGGAATAATCAGGTGCAAGGCAGAATATATACATAAAACTGGAACTGGAACAAGGAACAAGGATGTTTTCAAAGACTAGTAGGATCTCTAAAACATTTGTAAAGTACATGTCATTGATAAAGCTAAATACTCAAAGGTTGTGTAATACAACAGATTAATCATTGAGAAGAGTGAAATTATGCTGTTTTGAAAACTATGGCAGGTCAGATTTTCTGCCTAATGATATAAGAAGATTTCTCTCAAAAATACACATTATTTCAAAGACTTATTGGCTGTGAAATAAGTGAAGGGTATTTCAAATGGCTTGTCTGCAAAGAAAGGTGAGATGTAGGGAATCACAGAAAGTCGAGGGGAAAATATGTCAATATATACATTGCTATATGGTGAACTAAGCCTTAGGCCAGCAACAATGGAGAGGACCTGACCCTTAGAAACTTACAAGTAAGCTGGAATCTTCAAAAGTTCAAATCTTTATAAGTAAAAAGATTTATTAAAATGAATAACCAAGTGTTTTAATTGACATCAGATGATCAAAACAACAAACCCTGAGAACATAGAAAAAATATAAATAAAGATATGAGCAGAACTTAATACAACAGAAAACGTATAAAATTGAGGTGATTTAGTAAGTCCAAAGAATATTCTTTGAAAAGATTTAAAAGACACACTTTGATTAAGGAAAACATAAACATATGTAAAGAATATACAGAAAGAACCAGGACAATGTTATAGCAGAGAATATATGAAATGCCAGTAAATTTGAACATTTCTGTAAAGGGGACCATTTCCTAGCTCCTAAAGTTGACCAAAACTGACACAAGAGGAAATCATTGAAGGTCATCATGTCTGCCCTTGGCATTCTTGGAACGCCCTGGCCTCAGAATGCAGCATCGGTAGTCCATGGTAACCTGCGGAGAGGGGTTGGGGCTGAAGGAGATTGGAACACTGCCCTCACTGAGGGAGTGGGTGTGGCCATCTCTGCTGTGACTGAACAAAGGGCAGGGGAGCAGGGGGCCCAGGGCAGGGCCCTCAGAGCCCGGCAGGACCAGGGGAGTGTCACAAGCATTTGGCCCAGGCCAAAGGGCGCCTTCTTTGTCTGCACAGCTTCCCAAACACTCACATTTCCACTCAGGCCGCCCTCTTTGTTGAAGTGTGTGTGGAACGTGTCCTCGCAGTACACCTCGCTGCACAGCTAACCATAGGACTGGGCATCGTACCTTCCTGCCAGGTGACCGAAGTTCGCAGGCAGATGGGTCACTGGGACCAACGCGGAGAGGCTCCTGCCCTGACCACAGGTCGACCACAGCCGCTGCCCCAGATCGGGGGTTGCAAAGCAGCCCTGTCTGAATCCCCTGCCTCTAGAGAGAGTATTGAACCAACACTTCTAAAAAATGGGGTCCTTGCGGGCAACTCATCGGAGGGACACAAAAAAATCTTTGCCGACTTTCTCCTGAAGCTTACGAGCGTTCACACTTAAGCCTTTTACAATGTCAGCTGTTTAGCTAAACATGAGCTCATGATCTAAATTTACACAATAATGAAGAAATCAGCTACAAGGGGAGACAATCAGCAAAAACAATCAATATGAGAATTAGTTTCCCAAGGCCACCCATCAGATGTTGGAATAATCAGGTGCAAGGCAGAATATATACATAAAACTGGAACTGGAACAAGGAACAAGGATGTTTTCAAAGACTGGTAGGATCTCTAAAACATTTGTAAAGTACATGTCATTGATAAAGCTAAATACTCAAAGGTTGTGTAATACAACAGATTAATCATTGAGAAGAGTGAAATTATGCTGTTTTGAAAACTATGGCAGGTCAGATTTTCTGCCTAATGATATAAGAAGATTTCTCTCAAAAATACACATTATTTCAAAGACTTATTGGCTGTGAAATAAGTGAAGGGTATTTCAAATGGCTTGTCTACAAAGAAAGGTGAGATGTAGGGAATCACAGAAAGTCGAGGGGAAAATATGTCAATATATACATTGCTATATGGTGAACTAAGCCTTAGGCCAGCAACAATGGAGAGGACCTGACCCTTAGAAACTTACAAGTAAGCTGGAATCTTCAAAAGTTCAAATCTTTATAAGTAAAAAGATTTATTAAAATGAATAACCAAGTGTTTTAATTGACATCAGATGATCAAAACAACAAACCCTGAGAACATAGAAAAAATATAAATAAAGATATGAGCAGAACTTAATACAACAGAAAATGTATAAAATTGAGGTGATTTAGTAAGTCCAAAGAATATTCTTTGAAAAGATTTAAAAGACACACTTTGATTAAGGAAAACATAAACATATGTAAAGAATATACAGAAAGAATCAGGACAATGTTATAGCAGAGAATATATGAAATGCCAGTAAATTTGAACATTTCTGTAAAGGGGACCATTTCCTAGCTCCTAAAGTTGACCAAAACTGACACAAGAGGAAATCATTGAAGGTCATCATGTCTGCCCTTGGCATTCTTGGAACGCCCTGGCCTCAGAATGCAGCATCGGTAGTCCATGGTAACCTGCGGAGAGGGGTTGGGGCTGAAGGAGATTGGAACACTGCCCTCACTGAGGGAGTGGGTGTGGCCATCTCTGCTGTGACTGAACAAAGGGCAGGGGAGCAGGGGGCCCAGGGCAGGGCCCTCAGAGCCCGGCAGGCACAGGGGTGTGTCACAAGCATTTGGCCCAGTCCAAAGTGCGCCTTCTTTGTCCGCACAGCTTCCCAAACACTCACCTTTCCACTCAGGCCGCCCTCTTTGTTGAAGTGTGTGTGGAACGTGTCCTCGCAGTACACCTCGCTGCACAGCTAACCATAGGACTGGGCATCGTACCTTCCTGCCAGGTGACCGAAGTTCGCAGGCAGATGGGTCCCTGGGACCAACGTGGAGAGGCTCCTGCCCTGACCAGAGGTCGACCACAGCTGCTGCCCCAGATCGGGGTCCGAAAAGCAGCCCTGTCTGAATCCCCTGCCTCTAGAGGGAGTATTGGACCAACACTTCTAAAAAATGGGGTCCTTGCGGGCAACTCATCGGAGGGACACAAAAAAATCTTTGCCGACTTTCTCCTGAAGCTTACGAGCGTTCACACTTAAGCCTGTTACAATGTCAGCTCTTTAGCTAAACATGAGCTCATGATCTAAATTTACACAATAATGAAGAAATCAGCTACAAGTGGAGACAATCAGCAAAAACAATCAATATGAGAATTAGTTTCCCATGGCCATCCATCAGATGTTGGAATAATCAGGTGCAAGGCAGAAAATATACATAAAACTGGAACTGGAACAAGCAACAAGGATGTTTTCAAAGACTGGTAGGATCTCTAAAACATTTGTAAAGTACGTGTTATTGATAAAGCTAAATACTCAAAGGTTGTGTAATACAACAGATTAATCATTGAGAAGAGTGAAATTATGCTGTTTTGAAAACTATGGCAGGTCAGATTTTCTGCCTAATGATATAAGAAGATTTCTCTCAAAAATACACATTATTTCAAAGACTTATTGGCTGTGAAATAAGTTAAGGGTATTTCAAATGGCTTGTCTGCAAAGAAAGGTGAGATGTAGGGAATCACAGAAAGTCGAGGGGAAAATATGTCAATATATACATTGCTATATGGTGAACTAAGCCTTAGGCCAGCAACAATGGAGAGGACCTGACCCTTAGAAACTTACAAGTAAGCTGGAATCTTCAAAAGTTCAAATCTTTATAAGTAAAAAGATTTATTAAAATGAATAACCAAGTGTTTTAATTGACATCAGATGATCAAAACAACAAACCCTGAGAACATAGAAAAAATATAAATAAAGATATGAGCAGAACTTAATACAACAGAAAACGTATAAAATTGAGGTGATTTAGTAAGTCCAAAGAATATTCTTTGAAAAGATTTAAAAGACACACTTTGATTAAGGAAAACATAAACATATGTAAAGAATATACAGAAAGAACCAGGACAATGTTATAGCAGAGAATATATGAAATGCCAGTAAATTTGAACATTTCTGTAAAGGGGACCATTTCCTAGCTCCTAAAGTTGACCAAAACTGACACAAGAGGAAATCATTGAAGGTCATCATGTCTGCCCTTGGCATTCTTGGAACGCCCTGGCCTCAGAATGCAGCATCGGTAGTCCATGGTAACCTGCGGAGAGGGGGTGGGGCTGAAGGAGGTTGGAACACTGCCCTCACTGAGGGAGTGGGTGTGGCCATCTCTGCTGTGACTGAACAAAGGGCAGGGGAGCAGGGGGCCCAGGGCAGGGCCCTCAGAGCCCGGCAGGACCAGGGGAGTGTCACAAGCATTTGGCCCAGGCCAAAGGGCGCCTTCTTTGTCTGCACAGCTTCCCAAACACTCACATTTCCACTCAGGCCGCCCTCTTTGTTGAAGTGTGTGTGGAACGTGTCCTCGCAGTACACCTCGCTGCACAGCTAACCATAGGACTGGGCATCGTACCTTCCTGCCAGGTGACCGAAGTTCGCAGGCAGATGGGTCACTGGGACCAACGCGGAGAGGCTCCTGCCCTGACCACAGGTCGACCACAGCCGCTGCCCCAGATCGGGGGTTGCAAAGCAGCCCTGTCTGAATCCCCTGCCTCTAGAGAGAGTATTGAACCAACACTTCTAAAAAATGGGGTCCTTGCGGGCAACTCATCGGAGGGACACAAAAAAATCTTTGCCGACTTTCTCCTGAAGCTTACGAGCGTTCACACTTAAGCCTTTTACAATGTCAGCTGTTTAGCTAAACATGAGCTCATGATCTAAATTTACACAATAATGAAGAGATCAGCTACAAGGGGAGACAATCAGCAAAAACAATCAATATGAGAATTAGTTTCCCAAGGCCACCCATCAGATGTTGGAATAATCAGGTGCAAGGCAGAATATATACATAAAACTGGAACTGGAACAAGGAACAAGGATGTTTTCAAAGACTGGTAGGATCTCTAAAACATTTGTAAAGTACATGTCATTGATAAAGCTAAATACTCAAAGGTTGTGTAATACAACAGATTAATCATTGAGAAGAGTGAAATTATGCTGTTTTGAAAACTATGGCAGGTCAGATTTTCTGCCTAATGATATAAGAAGATTTCTCTCAAAAATACACATTATTTCAAAGACTTATTGGCTGTGAAATAAGTGAAGGGTATTTCAAATGGCTTGTCTGCAAAGAAAGGTGAGATGTAGGGAATCACAGAAAGTCGAGGGGAAAATATGTCAATATATACATTGCTATATGGTGAACTAAGCCTTAGGCCAGCAACAATGGAGAGGACCTGACCCTTAGAAACTTACAAGTAAGCTGGAATCTTCAAAAGTTCAAATCTTTATAAGTAAAAAGATTTATTAAAATGAATAACCAAGTGTTTTAATTGACATCAGATGATCAAAACAACAAACCCTGAGAACATAGAAAAAATATAAATAAAGATATGAGCAGAACTTAATACAACAGAAAATGTATAAAATTGAGGTGATTTAGTAAGTCCAAAGAATATTCTTTGAAAAGATTTAAAAGACACACTTTGATTAAGGAAAACATAAACATATGTAAAGAATATACAGAAAGAATCAGGACAATGTTATAGCAGAGAATATATGAAATGCCAGTAAATTTGAACATTTCTGTAAAGGGGACCATTTCCTAGCTCCTAAAGTTGACCAAAACTGACACAAGAGGAAATCATTGAAGGTCATCATGTCTGCCCTTGGCATTCTTGGAACGCCCTGGCCTCAGAATGCAGCATCGGTAGTCCATGGTAACCTGCGGAGAGGGGTTGGGGCTGAAGGAGATTGGAACACTGCCCTCACTGAGGGAGTGGGTGTGGCCATCTCTGCTGTGACTGAACAAAGGGCAGGGGAGCAGGGGGCCCAGGGCAGGGCCCTCAGAGCCCGGCAGGCACAGGGGTGTGTCACAAGCATTTGGCCCAGTCCAAAGTGCGCCTTCTTTGTCCGCACAGCTTCCCAAACACTCACCTTTCCACTCAGGCCGCCCTCTTTGTTGAAGTGTGTGTGGAACGTGTCCTCGCAGTACACCTCGCTGCACAGCTAACCATAGGACTGGGCATCGTACCTTCCTGCCAGGTGACCGAAGTTCGCAGGCAGATGGGTCCCTGGGACCAACGTGGAGAGGCTCCTGCCCTGACCAGAGGTCGACCACAGCTGCTGCCCCAGATCGGGGTCCGAAAAGCAGCCCTGTCTGAATCCCCTGCCTCTAGAGGGAGTATTGGACCAACACTTCTAAAAAATGGGGTCCTTGCGGGCAACTCATCGGAGGGACACAAAAAAATCTTTGCCGACTTTCTCCTGAAGCTTACGAGCGTTCACACTTAAGCCTGTTACAATGTCAGCTCTTTAGCTAAACATGAGCTCATGATCTAAATTTACACAATAATGAAGAAATCAGCTACAAGTGGAGACAATCAGCAAAAACAATCAATATGAGAATTAGTTTCCCATGGCCATCCATCAGATGTTGGAATAATCAGGTGCAAGGCAGAAAATATACATAAAACTGGAACTGGAACAAGCAACAAGGATGTTTTCAAAGACTGGTAGGATCTCTAAAACATTTGTAAAGTACGTGTTATTGATAAAGCTAAATACTCAAAGGTTGTGTAATACAACAGATTAATCATTGAGAAGAGTGAAATTATGCTGTTTTGAAAACTATGGCAGGTCAGATTTTCTGCCTAATGATATAAGAAGATTTCTCTCAAAAATACACATTATTTCAAAGACTTATTGGCTGTGAAATAAGTTAAGGGTATTTCAAATGGCTTGTCTGCAAAGAAAGTTGAGATGTAGGGAATCACAGAAAGTCGAGGGGAAAATATGTCAATATATACATTGCTATATGGTGAACTAAGCCTTAGGCCAGCAACAATGGAGAGGACCTGACCCTTAGAAACTTACAAGTAAGCTGGAATCTTCAAAAGTTCAAATCTTTATAAGTAAAAAGATTTATTAAAATGAATAACCAAGTGTTTTAATTGACATCAGATGATCAAAACAACAAACCCTGAGAACATAGAAAAAATATAAATAAAGATATGAGCAGAACTTAATACAACAGAAAACGTATAAAATTGAGGTGATTTAGTAAGTCCAAAGAATATTCTTTGAAAAGATTTAAAAGACACACTTTGATTAAGGAAAACATAAACATATGTAAAGAATATACAGAAAGAACCAGGACAATGTTATAGCAGAGAATATATGAAATGCCAGTAAATTTGAACATTTCTGTAAAGGGGACCATTTCCTAGCTCCTAAAGTTGACCAAAACTGACACAAGAGGAAATCATTGAAGGTCATCATGTCTGCCCTTGGCATTCTTGGAACGCCCTGGCCTCAGCATGCAGCATCGGTAGTCCATGGTAACCTGCGGAGAGGGGGTGGGGCTGAAGGAGGTTGGAACACTGCCCTCACTGAGGGAGTGGGTGTGGCCATCTCTGCTGTGACTGAACAAAGGGCAGGGGAGCAGGGGGCCCAGGGCAGGGCCCTCAGAGCCCGGCAGGACCAGGGGAGTGTCACAAGCATTTGGCCCAGGCCAAACGGCGCCTTCTTTGTCTGCACAGCTTCCCAAACACTCACATTTCCACTCAGGCCGCCCTCTTTGTTGAAGTGTGTGTGGAACGTGTCCTCGCAGTACACCTCGCTGCACAGCTAACCATAGGACTGGGCATCGTACCTTCCTGCCAGGTGACCGAAGTTCGCAGGCAGATGGGTCACTGGGACCAACGCGGAGAGGCTCCTGCCCTGACCACAGGTCGACCACAGCCGCTGCCCCAGATCGGGGGTTGCAAAGCAGCCCTGTCTGAATCCCCTGCCTCTAGAGAGAGTATTGGACCAACACTTCTAAAAAATGGGGTCCTTGCGGGCAACTCATCGGAGGGACACAAAAAAATCTTTGCCGACTTTCTCCTGAAGCTTACGAGCGTTCACACTTAAGCCTTTTACAATGTCAGCTGTTTAGCTAAACATGAGCTCATGATCTAAATTTACACAATAATGAAGAAATCAGCTACAAGGGGAGACAATCAGCAAAAACAATCAATATGAGAATTAGTTTCCCAAGGCCACCCATCAGATGTTGGAATAATCAGGTGCAAGGCAGAATATATACATAAAACTGGAACTGGAACAAGGAACAAGGATGTTTTCAAAGACTGGTAGGATCTCTAAAACATTTGTAAAGTACATGTCATTGATAAAGCTAAATACTCAAAGGTTGTGTAATACAACAGATTAATCATTGAGAAGAGTGAAATTATGCTGTTTTGAAAACTATGGCAGGTCAGATTTTCTGCCTAATGATATAAGAAGATTTCTCTCAAAAATACACATTATTTCAAAGACTTATTGGCTGTGAAATAAGTGAAGGGTATTTCAAATGGCTTGTCTGCAAAGAAAGGTGAGATGTAGGGAATCACAGAAAGTCGAGGGGAAAATATGTCAATATATACATTGCTATATGGTGAACTAAGCCTTAGGCCAGCAACAATGGAGAGGACCTGACCCTTAGAAACTTACAAGTAAGCTGGAATCTTCAAAAGTTCAAATCTTTATAAGTAAAAAGATTTATTAAAATGAATAACCAAGTGTTTTAATTGACATCAGATGATCAAAACAACAAACCCTGAGAACATAGAAAAAATATAAATAAAGATATGAGCAGAACTTAATACAACAGAAAATGTATAAAATTGAGGTGATTTAGTAAGTCCAAAGAATATTCTTTGAAAAGATTTAAAAGACACACTTTGATTAAGGAAAACATAAACATATGTAAAGAATATACAGAAAGAATCAGGACAATGTTATAGCAGAGAATATATGAAATGCCAGTAAATTTGAACATTTCTGTAAAGGGGACCATTTCCTAGCTCCTAAAGTTGACCAAAACTGACACAAGAGGAAATCATTGAAGGTCATCATGTCTGCCCTTGGCATTCTTGGAACGCCCTGGCCTCAGAATGCAGCATCGGTAGTCCATGGTAACCTGCGGAGAGGGGTTGGGGCTGAAGGAGATTGGAACACTGCCCTCACTGAGGGAGTGGGTGTGGCCATCTCTGCTGTGACTGAACAAAGGGCAGGGGAGCAGGGGGCCCAGGGCAGGGCCCTCAGAGCCCGGCAGGACCAGGGGAGTGTCACAAGCATTTGGCCCAGGCCAAAGGGCGCCTTCTTTGTCTGCACAGCTTCCCAAACACTCACATTTCCACTCAGGCCGCCCTCTTTGTTGAAGTGTGTGTGGAACGTGTCCTCGCAGTACACCTCGCTGCACAGCTAACCATAGGACTGGGCATTGTACCTTCCTGCCAGGTGACCGAAGTTCGCAGGCAGATGGGTCACTGGGACCAACGCGGAGAGGCTCCTGCCCTGACCACAGGTCGACCACAGCCGCTGCCCCAGATCGGGGGTTGCAAAGCAGCCCTGTCTGAATCCCCTGCCTCTAGAGAGAGTATTGAACCAACACTTCTAAAAAATGGGGTCCTTGCGGGCAACTCATCGGAGGGACACAAAAAAATCTTTGCCGACTTTCTCCTGAAGCTTACGAGCGTTCACACTTAAGCCTTTTACAATGTCAGCTGTTTAGCTAAACATGAGCTCATGATCTAAATTTACACAATAATGAAGAAATCAGCTACAAGGGGAGACAATCAGCAAAAACAATCAATATGAGAATTAGTTTCCCAAGGCCACCCATCAGATGTTGGAATAATCAGGTGCAAGGCAGAATATATACATAAAACTGGAACTGGAACAAGGAACAAGGATGTTTTCAAAGACTAGTAGGATCTCTAAAACATTTGTAAAGTACATGTCATTGATAAAGCTAAATACTCAAAGGTTGTGTAATACAACAGATTAATCATTGAGAAGAGTGAAATTATGCTGTTTTGAAAACTATGGCAGGTCAGATTTTCTGCCTAATGATATAAGAAGATTTCTCTCAAAAATACACATTATTTCAAAGACTTATTGGCTGTGAAATAAGTGAAGGGTATTTCAAATGGCTTGTCTGCAAAGAAAGGTGAGATGTAGGGAATCACAGAAAGTCGAGGGGAAAATATGTCAATATATACATTGCTATATGGTGAACTAAGCCTTAGGCCAGCAACAATGGAGAGGACCTGACCCTTAGAAACTTACAAGTAAGCTGGAATCTTCAAAAGTTCAAATCTTTATAAGTAAAAAGATTTATTAAAATGAATAACCAAGTGTTTTAATTGACATCAGATGATCAAAACAACAAACCCTGAGAACATAGAAAAAATATAAATAAAGATATGAGCAGAACTTAATACAACAGAAAACGTATAAAATTGAGGTGATTTAGTAAGTCCAAAGAATATTCTTTGAAAAGATTTAAAAGACACACTTTGATTAAGGAAAACATAAACATATGTAAAGAATATACAGAAAGAACCAGGACAATGTTATAGCAGAGAATATATGAAATGCCAGTAAATTTGAACATTTCTGTAAAGGGGACCATTTCCTAGCTCCTAAAGTTGACCAAAACTGACACAAGAGGAAATCATTGAAGGTCATCATGTCTGCCCTTGGCATTCTTGGAACGCCCTGGCCTCAGAATGCAGCATCGGTAGTCCATGGTAACCTGCGGAGAGGGGTTGGGGCTGAAGGAGATTGGAACACTGCCCTCACTGAGGGAGTGGGTGTGGCCATCTCTGCTGTGACTGAACAAAGGGCAGGGGAGCAGGGGGCCCAGGGCAGGGCCCTCAGAGCCCGGCAGGACCAGGGGAGTGTCACAAGCATTTGGCCCAGGCCAAAGGGCGCCTTCTTTGTCTGCACAGCTTCCCAAACACTCACATTTCCACTCAGGCCGCCCTCTTTGTTGAAGTGTGTGTGGAACGTGTCCTCGCAGTACACCTCGCTGCACAGCTAACCATAGGACTGGGCATCGTACCTTCCTGCCAGGTGACCGAAGTTCGCAGGCAGATGGGTCACTGGGACCAACGCGGAGAGGCTCCTGCCCTGACCACAGGTCGACCACAGCCGCTGCCCCAGATCGGGGGTTGCAAAGCAGCCCTGTCTGAATCCCCTGCCTCTAGAGAGAGTATTGAACCAACACTTCTAAAAAATGGGGTCCTTGCGGGCAACTCATCGGAGGGACACAAAAAAATCTTTGCCGACTTTCTCCTGAAGCTTACGAGCGTTCACACTTAAGCCTTTTACAATGTCAGCTGTTTAGCTAAACATGAGCTCATGATCTAAATTTACACAATAATGAAGAAATCAGCTACAAGGGGAGACAATCAGCAAAAACAATCAATATGAGAATTAGTTTCCCAAGGCCACCCATCAGATGTTGGAATAATCAGGTGCAAGGCAGAATATATACATAAAACTGGAACTGGAACAAGGAACAAGGATGTTTTCAAAGACTGGTAGGATCTCTAAAACATTTGTAAAGTACATGTCATTGATAAAGCTAAATACTCAAAGGTTGTGTAATACAACAGATTAATCATTGAGAAGAGTGAAATTATGCTGTTTTGAAAACTATGGCAGGTCAGATTTTCTGCCTAATGATATAAGAAGATTTCTCTCAAAAATACACATTATTTCAAAGACTTATTGGCTGTGAAATAAGTGAAGGGTATTTCAAATGGCTTGTCTACAAAGAAAGGTGAGATGTAGGGAATCACAGAAAGTCGAGGGGAAAATATGTCAATATATACATTGCTATATGGTGAACTAAGCCTTAGGCCAGCAACAATGGAGAGGACCTGACCCTTAGAAACTTACAAGTAAGCTGGAATCTTCAAAAGTTCAAATCTTTATAAGTAAAAAGATTTATTAAAATGAATAACCAAGTGTTTTAATTGACATCAGATGATCAAAACAACAAACCCTGAGAACATAGAAAAAATATAAATAAAGATATGAGCAGAACTTAATACAACAGAAAATGTATAAAATTGAGGTGATTTAGTAAGTCCAAAGAATATTCTTTGAAAAGATTTAAAAGACACACTTTGATTAAGGAAAACATAAACATATGTAAAGAATATACAGAAAGAATCAGGACAATGTTATAGCAGAGAATATATGAAATGCCAGTAAATTTGAACATTTCTGTAAAGGGGACCATTTCCTAGCTCCTAAAGTTGACCAAAACTGACACAAGAGGAAATCATTGAAGGTCATCATGTCTGCCCTTGGCATTCTTGGAACGCCCTGGCCTCAGAATGCAGCATCGGTAGTCCATGGTAACCTGCGGAGAGGGGTTGGGGCTGAAGGAGATTGGAACACTGCCCTCACTGAGGGAGTGGGTGTGGCCATCTCTGCTGTGACTGAACAAAGGGCAGGGGAGCAGGGGGCCCAGGGCAGGGCCCTCAGAGCCCGGCAGGCACAGGGGTGTGTCACAAGCATTTGGCCCAGTCCAAAGTGCGCCTTCTTTGTCCGCACAGCTTCCCAAACACTCACCTTTCCACTCAGGCCGCCCTCTTTGTTGAAGTGTGTGTGGAACGTGTCCTCGCAGTACACCTCGCTGCACAGCTAACCATAGGACTGGGCATCGTACCTTCCTGCCAGGTGACCGAAGTTCGCAGGCAGATGGGTCCCTGGGACCAACGTGGAGAGGCTCCTGCCCTGACCAGAGGTCGACCACAGCTGCTGCCCCAGATCGGGGTCCGAAAAGCAGCCCTGTCTGAATCCCCTGCCTCTAGAGGGAGTATTGGACCAACACTTCTAAAAAATGGGGTCCTTGCGGGCAACTCATCGGAGGGACACAAAAAAATCTTTGCCGACTTTCTCCTGAAGCTTACGAGCGTTCACACTTAAGCCTGTTACAATGTCAGCTCTTTAGCTAAACATGAGCTCATGATCTAAATTTACACAATAATGAAGAAATCAGCTACAAGTGGAGACAATCAGCAAAAACAATCAATATGAGAATTAGTTTCCCATGGCCATCCATCAGATGTTGGAATAATCAGGTGCAAGGCAGAAAATATACATAAAACTGGAACTGGAACAAGCAACAAGGATGTTTTCAAAGACTGGTAGGATCTCTAAAACATTTGTAAAGTACGTGTTATTGATAAAGCTAAATACTCAAAGGTTGTGTAATACAACAGATTAATCATTGAGAAGAGTGAAATTATGCTGTTTTGAAAACTATGGCAGGTCAGATTTTCTGCCTAATGATATAAGAAGATTTCTCTCAAAAATACACATTATTTCAAAGACTTATTGGCTGTGAAATAAGTTAAGGGTATTTCAAATGGCTTGTCTGCAAAGAAAGTTGAGATGTAGGGAATCACAGAAAGTCGAGGGGAAAATATGTCAATATATACATTGCTATATGGTGAACTAAGCCTTAGGCCAGCAACAATGGAGAGGACCTGACCCTTAGAAACTTACAAGTAAGCTGGAATCTTCAAAAGTTCAAATCTTTCTAAGTAAAAAGATTTATTAAAATGAATAACCAAGTGTTTTAATTGACATCAGATGATCAAAACAACAAACCCTGAGAACATAGAAAAAATATAAATAAAGATATGAGCAGAACTTAATACAACAGAAAACGTATAAAATTGAGGTGATTTAGTAAGTCCAAAGAATATTCTTTGAAAAGATTTAAAAGACACACTTTGATTAAGGAAAACATAAACATATGTAAAGAATATACAGAAAGAACCAGGACAATGTTATAGCAGAGAATATATGAAATGCCAGTAAATTTGAACATTTCTGTAAAGGGGACCATTTCCTAGCTCCTAAAGTTGACCAAAACTGACACAAGAGGAAATCATTGAAGGTCATCATGTCTGCCCTTGGCATTCTTGGAACGCCCTGGCCTCAGAATGCAGCATCGGTAGTCCATGGTAACCTGCGGAGAGGGGGTGGGGCTGAAGGAGGTTGGAACACTGCCCTCACTGAGGGAGTGGGTGTGGCCATCTCTGCTGTGACTGAACAAAGGGCAGGGGAGCAGGGGGCCCAGGGCAGGGCCCTCAGAGCCCGGCAGGACCAGGGGAGTGTCACAAGCATTTGGCCCAGGCCAAAGGGCGCCTTCTTTGTCTGCACAGCTTCCCAAACACTCACATTTCCACTCAGGCCGCCCTCTTTGTTGAAGTGTGTGTGGAACGTGTCCTCGCAGTACACCTCGCTGCACAGCTAACCATAGGACTGGGCATCGTACCTTCCTGCCAGGTGACCGAAGTTCGCAGGCAGATGGGTCACTGGGACCAACGCGGAGAGGCTCCTGCCCTGACCACAGGTCGACCACAGCCGCTGCCCCAGATCGGGGGTTGCAAAGCAGCCCTGTCTGAATCCCCTGCCTCTAGAGAGAGTATTGAACCAACACTTCTAAAAAATGGGGTCCTTGCGGGCAACTCATCGGAGGGACACAAAAAAATCTTTGCCGACTTTCTCCTGAAGCTTACGAGCGTTCACACTTAAGCCTTTTACAATGTCAGCTGTTTAGCTAAACATGAGCTCATGATCTAAATTTACACAATAATGAAGAAATCAGCTACAAGGGGAGACAATCAGCAAAAACAATCAATATGAGAATTAGTTTCCCAAGGCCACCCATCAGATGTTGGAATAATCAGGTGCAAGGCAGAATATATACATAAAACTGGAACTGGAACAAGGAACAAGGATGTTTTCAAAGACTGGTAGGATCTCTAAAACATTTGTAAAGTACATGTCATTGATAAAGCTAAATACTCAAAGGTTGTGTAATACAACAGATTAATCATTGAGAAGAGTGAAATTATGCTGTTTTGAAAACTATGGCAGGTCAGATTTTCTGCCTAATGATATAAGAAGATTTCTCTCAAAAATACACATTATTTCAAAGACTTATTGGCTGTGAAATAAGTGAAGGGTATTTCAAATGGCTTGTCTACAAAGAAAGGTGAGATGTAGGGAATCACAGAAAGTCGAGGGGAAAATATGTCAATATATACATTGCTATATGGTGAACTAAGCCTTAGGCCAGCAACAATGGAGAGGACCTGACCCTTAGAAACTTACAAGTAAGCTGGAATCTTCAAAAGTTCAAATCTTTATAAGTAAAAAGATTTATTAAAATGAATAACCAAGTGTTTTAATTGACATCAGATGATCAAAACAACAAACCCTGAGAACATAGAAAAAATATAAATAAAGATATGAGCAGAACTTAATACAACAGAAAATGTATAAAATTGAGGTGATTTAGTAAGTCCAAAGAATATTCTTTGAAAAGATTTAAAAGACACACTTTGATTAAGGAAAACATAAACATATGTAAAGAATATACAGAAAGAATCAGGACAATGTTATAGCAGAGAATATATGAAATGCCAGTAAATTTGAACATTTCTGTAAAGGGGACCATTTCCTAGCTCCTAAAGTTGACCAAAACTGACACAAGAGGAAATCATTGAAGGTCATCATGTCTGCCCTTGGCATTCTTGGAACGCCCTGGCCTCAGAATGCAGCATCGGTAGTCCATGGTAACCTGCGGAGAGGGGTTGGGGCTGAAGGAGATTGGAACACTGCCCTCACTGAGGGAGTGGGTGTGGCCATCTCTGCTGTGACTGAACAAAGGGCAGGGGAGCAGGGGGCCCAGGGCAGGGCCCTCAGAGCCCGGCAGGCACAGGGGTGTGTCACAAGCATTTGGCCCAGTCCAAAGTGCGCCTTCTTTGTCCGCACAGCTTCCCAAACACTCACCTTTCCACTCAGGCCGCCCTCTTTGTTGAAGTGTGTGTGGAACGTGTCCTCGCAGTACACCTCGCTGCACAGCTAACCATAGGACTGGGCATCGTACCTTCCTGCCAGGTGACCGAAGTTCGCAGGCAGATGGGTCCCTGGGACCAACGTGGAGAGGCTCCTGCCCTGACCAGAGGTCGACCACAGCTGCTGCCCCAGATCGGGGTCCGAAAAGCAGCCCTGTCTGAATCCCCTGCCTCTAGAGGGAGTATTGGACCAACACTTCTAAAAAATGGGGTCCTTGCGGGCAACTCATCGGAGGGACACAAAAAAATCTTTGCCGACTTTCTCCTGAAGCTTACGAGCGTTCACACTTAAGCCTGTTACAATGTCAGCTCTTTAGCTAAACATGAGCTCATGATCTAAATTTACACAATAATGAAGAAATCAGCTACAAGTGGAGACAATCAGCAAAAACAATCAATATGAGAATTAGTTTCCCATGGCCATCCATCAGATGTTGGAATAATCAGGTGCAAGGCAGAAAATATACATAAAACTGGAACTGGAACAAGCAACAAGGATGTTTTCAAAGACTGGTAGGATCTCTAAAACATTTGTAAAGTACGTGTTATTGATAAAGCTAAATACTCAAAGGTTGTGTAATACAACAGATTAATCATTGAGAAGAGTGAAATTATGCTGTTTTGAAAACTATGGCAGGTCAGATTTTCTGCCTAATGATATAAGAAGATTTCTCTCAAAAATACACATTATTTCAAAGACTTATTGGCTGTGAAATAAGTTAAGGGTATTTCAAATGGCTTGTCTGCAAAGAAAGTTGAGATGTAGGGAATCACAGAAAGTCGAGGGGAAAATATGTCAATATATACATTGCTATATGGTGAACTAAGCCTTAGGCCAGCAACAATGGAGAGGACCTGACCCTTAGAAACTTACAAGTAAGCTGGAATCTTCAAAAGTTCAAATCTTTATAAGTAAAAAGATTTATTAAAATGAATAACCAAGTGTTTTAATTGACATCAGATGATCAAAACAACAAACCCTGAGAACATAGAAAAAATATAAATAAAGATATGAGCAGAACTTAATACAACAGAAAACGTATAAAATTGAGGTGATTTAGTAAGTCCAAAGAATATTCTTTGAAAAGATTTAAAAGACACACTTTGATTAAGGAAAACATAAACATATGTAAAGAATATACAGAAAGAACCAGGACAATGTTATAGCAGAGAATATATGAAATGCCAGTAAATTTGAACATTTCTGTAAAGGGGACCATTTCCTAGCTCCTAAAGTTGACCAAAACTGACACAAGAGGAAATCATTGAAGGTCATCATGTCTGCCCTTGGCATTCTTGGAACGCCCTGGCCTCAGAATGCAGCATCGGTAGTCCATGGTAACCTGCGGAGAGGGGGTGGGGCTGAAGGAGGTTGGAACACTGCCCTCACTGAGGGAGTGGGTGTGGCCATCTCTGCTGTGACTGAACAAAGGGCAGGGGAGCAGGGGGCCCAGGGCAGGGCCCTCAGAGCCCGGCAGGACCAGGGGAGTGTCACAAGCATTTGGCCCAGGCCAAAGGGCGCCTTCTTTGTCTGCACAGCTTCCCAAACACTCACATTTCCACTCAGGCCGCCCTCTTTGTTGAAGTGTGTGTGGAACGTGTCCTCGCAGTACACCTCGCTGCACAGCTAACCATAGGACTGGGCATCGTACCTTCCTGCCAGGTGACCGAAGTTCGCAGGCAGATGGGTCACTGGGACCAACGCGGAGAGGCTCCTGCCCTGACCACAGGTCGACCACAGCCGCTGCCCCAGATCGGGGGTTGCAAAGCAGCCCTGTCTGAATCCCCTGCCTCTAGAGAGAGTATTGGACCAACACTTCTAAAAAATGGGGTCCTTGCGGGCAACTCATCGGAGGGACACAAAAAAATCTTTGCCGACTTTCTCCTGAAGCTTACGAGCGTTCACACTTAAGCCTTTTACAATGTCAGCTGTTTAGCTAAACATGAGCTCATGATCTAAATTTACACAATAATGAAGAAATCAGCTACAAGGGGAGACAATCAGCAAAAACAATCAATATGAGAATTAGTTTCCCAAGGCCACCCATCAGATGTTGGAATAATCAGGTGCAAGGCAGAATATATACATAAAACTGGAACTGGAACAAGGAACAAGGATGTTTTCAAAGACTGGTAGGATCTCTAAAACATTTGTAAAGTACATGTCATTGATAAAGCTAAATACTCAAAAGTTGTGTAATACAACAGATTAATCATTGAGAAGAGTGAAATTATGCTGTTTTGAAAACTATGGCGGGTCAGATTTTCTGCCTAATGATATAAGAAGATTTCTCTCAAAAATACACATTATTTCAAAGACTTATTGGCTGTGAAATAAGTGAAGGGTATTTCAAATGGCTTGTCTGCAAAGAAAGGTGAGATGTAGGGAATCACAGAAAGTCGAGGGGAAAATATGTCAATATATACATTGCTATATGGTGAACTAAGCCTTAGGCCAGCAACAATGGAGAGGACCTGACCCTTAGAAACTTACAAGTAAGCTGGAATCTTCAAAAGTTCAAATCTTTATAAGTAAAAAGATTTATTAAAATGAATAACCAAGTGTTTTAATTGACATCAGATGATCAAAACAACAAACCCTGAGAACATAGAAAAAATATAAATAAAGATATGAGCAGAACTTAATACAACAGAAAATGTATAAAATTGAGGTGATTTAGTAAGTCCAAAGAATATTCTTTGAAAAGATTTAAAAGACACACTTTGATTAAGGAAAACATAAACATATGTAAAGAATATACAGAAAGAATCAGGACAATGTTATAGCAGAGAATATATGAAATGCCAGTAAATTTGAACATTTCTGTAAAGGGGACCATTTCCTAGCTCCTAAAGTTGACCAAAACTGACACAAGAGGAAATCATTGAAGGTCATCATGTCTGCCCTTGGCATTCTTGGAACGCCCTGGCCTCAGAATGCAGCATCGGTAGTCCATGGTAACCTGCGGAGAGGGGTTGGGGCTGAAGGAGATTGGAACACTGCCCTCACTGAGGGAGTGGGTGTGGCCATCTCTGCTGTGACTGAACAAAGGGCAGGGGAGCAGGGGGCCCAGGGCAGGGCCCTCAGAGCCCGGCAGGCACAGGTGTGTGTCACAAGCATTTGGCCCAGTCCAAAGGGTGCCTTCTTTGTCCGCACAGCTTCCCAAACACTCACCTTTCCACTCAGGCCGCCCTCTTTGTTGAAGTGTGTGTGGAACGTGTCCTCGCAGTACACCTCGCTGCACAGCTAACCATAGGACTGGGCATCGTACCTTCCTGCCAGGTGACCGAAGTTCGCAGGCAGATGGGTCCCTGGGACCAACGTGGAGAGGCTCCTGCCCTGACCAGAGGTCGACCACAGCCGCTGCCCCAGATCGGGGGTTGCAAAGCAGCCCTGTCTGAATCCCCTGCCTCTAGAGAGAGTATTGGACCAACACTTCTAAAAAATGGGGTCCTTGCGGGCAACTCATCGGAGGGACACAAAAAAAATCTTTGCCGACTTTCTCCTGAAGCTTACGAGCGTTCACACTTAAGCCTTTTACAATGTCAGCTGTTTAGCTAAACATGAGCTCATGATCTAAATTTACACAATAATGAAGAAATCAGCTACAAGGGGAGACAATCAGCAAAAACAATCAATATGAGAATTAGTTTCCCAAGGCCACCCATCAGATGTTGGAATAATCAGGTGCAAGGCAGAATATATACATAAAACTGGAACTGGAACAAGGAACAAGGATGTTTTCAAAGACTGGTAGGATCTCTAAAACATTTGTAAAGTACATGTCATTGATAAAGCTAAATACTCAAAGGTTGTGTAATACAACAGATTAATCATTGAGAAGAGTGAAATTATGCTGTTTTGAAAACTATGGCAGGTCAGATTTTCTGCCTAATGATATAAGAAGATTTCTCTCAAAAATACACATTATTTCAAAGACTTATTGGCTGTGAAATAAGTGAAGGGTATTTCAAATGGCTTGTCTGCAAAGAAAGGTGAGATGTAGGGAATCACAGAAAGTCGAGGGGAAAATATGTCAATATATACATTGCTATATGGTGAACTAAGCCTTAGGCCAGCAACAATGGAGAGGACCTGACCCTTAGAAACTTACAAGTAAGCTGGAATCTTCAAAAGTTCAAATCTTTATAAGTAAAAAGATTTATTAAAATGAATAACCAAGTGTTTTAATTGACATCAGATGATCAAAACAACAAACCCT
Source organism: Hyperoodon ampullatus (assembly GCF_949752795.1). NCBI lineage: Eukaryota > Metazoa > Chordata > Mammalia > Artiodactyla > Ziphiidae > Hyperoodon > Hyperoodon ampullatus. The sequence goes on from NC_136919.1 coordinate 98,906,791, forward strand.
GAGAACATAGAAAAAATATAAATAAAGATATGAGCAGAACTTAATACAACAGAAAATGTATAAAATTGAGGTGATTTAGTAAGTCCAAAGAATATTCTTTGAAAAGATTTAAAAGACACACTTTGATTAAGGAAAACATAAACATATGTAAAGAATATACAGAAAGAATCAGGACAATGTTATAGCAGAGAATATATGAAATGCCAGTAAATTTGAACATTTCTGTAAAGGGGACCATTTCCTAGCTCCTAAAGTTGACCAAAACTGACACAAGAGGAAATCATTGAAGGTCATCATGTCTGCCCTTGGCATTCTTGGAACGCCCTGGCCTCAGAATGCAGCATCGGTAGTCCATGGTAACCTGCGGAGAGGGGTTGGGGCTGAAGGAGATTGGAACACTGCCCTCACTGAGGGAGTGGGTGTGGCCATCTCTGCTGTGACTGAACAAAGGGCAGGGGAGCAGGGGGCCCAGGGCAGGGCCCTCAGAGCCCGGCAGGCACAGGGGTGTGTCACAAGCATTTGGCCCAGTCCAAAGGGCGCCTTCTTTGTCCGCACAGCTTCCCAAACACTCACCTTTCCACTCAGGCCGCCCTCTTTGTTGAAGTGTGTGTGGAACGTGTCCTCGCAGTACACCTCGCTGCACAGCTAACCATAGGACTGGGCATCGTACCTTCCTGCCAGGTGACCGAAGTTCGCAGGCAGATGGGTCCCTTGGACCAACGTGGAGAGGCTCCTGCCCTGACCAGAGGTCGACCACAGCTGCTGCCCCAGATCGGGGTCCGAAAAGCAGCCCTGTCTGAATCCCCTGCCTCTAGAGGGAGTATTGGACCAACACTTCTAAAAAATGGGGTCCTTGCGGGCAACTCATCGGAGGGACACAAAAAAATCTTTGCCGACTTTCTCCTGAAGCTTACGAGCGTTCACACTTAAGCCTGTTACAATGTCAGCTCTTTAGCTAAACATGAGCTCATGATCTAAATTTACACAATAATGAAGAAATCAGCTACAAGTGGAGACAATCAGCAAAAACAATCAATATGAGAATTAGTTTCCCATGGCCATCCATCAGATGTTGGAATAATCAGGTGCAAGGCAGAAAATATACATAAAACTGGAACTGGAACAAGCAACAAGGATGTTTTCAAAGACTGGTAGGATCTCTAAAACATTTGTAAAGTACGTGTTATTGATAAAGCTAAATACTCAAAGGTTGTGTAATACAACAGATTAATCATTGAGAAGAGTGAAATTATGCTGTTTTGAAAACTATGGCAGGTCAGATTTTCTGCCTAATGATATAAGAAGATTTCTCTCAAAAATACACATTATTTCAAAGACTTATTGGCTGTGAAATAAGTTAAGGGTATTTCAAATGGCTTGTCTGCAAAGAAAGTTGAGATGTAGGGAATCACAGAAAGTCGAGGGGAAAATATGTCAATATATACATTGCTATATGGTGAACTAAGCCTTAGGCCAGCAACAATGGAGAGGACCTGACCCTTAGAAACTTACAAGTAAGCTGGAATCTTCAAAAGTTCAAATCTTTCTAAGTAAAAAGATTTATTAAAATGAATAACCAAGTGTTTTAATTGACATCAGATGATCAAAACAACAAACCCTGAGAACATAGAAAAAATATAAATAAAGATATGAGCAGAACTTAATACAACAGAAAACGTATAAAATTGAGGTGATTTAGTAAGTCCAAAGAATATTCTTTGAAAAGATTTAAAAGACACACTTTGATTAAGGAAAACATAAACATATGTAAAGAATATACAGAAAGAACCAGGACAATGTTATAGCAGAGAATATATGAAATGGCAGTAAATTTGAACATTTCTGTAAAGGGGACCATTTCCTAGCTCCTAAAGTTGACCAAAACTGACACAAGAGGAAATCATTGAAGGTCATCATGTCTGCCCTTGGCATTCTTGGAACGCCCTGGCCTCAGAATGCAGCATCGGTAGTCCATGGTAACCTGCGGAGAGGGGGTGGGGCTGAAGGAGGTTGGAACACTGCCCTCACTGAGGGAGTGGGTGTGGCCATCTCTGCTGTGACTGAACAAAGGGCAGGGGAGCAGGGGGCCCAGGGCAGGGCCCTCAGAGCCCGGCAGGACCAGGGGAGTGTCACAAGCATTTGGCCCAGGCCAAAGGGCGCCTTCTTTGTCTGCACAGCTTCCCAAACACTCACATTTCCACTCAGGCCGCCCTCTTTGTTGAAGTGTGTGTGGAACGTGTCCTCGCAGTACACCTCGCTGCACAGCTAACCATAGGACTGGGCATCGTACCTTCCTGCCAGGTGACCGAAGTTCGCAGGCAGATGGGTCACTGGGACCAACGCGGAGAGGCTCCTGCCCTGACCACAGGTCGACCACAGCCGCTGCCCCAGATCGGGGGTTGCAAAGCAGCCCTGTCTGAATCCCCTGCCTCTAGAGAGAGTATTGAACCAACACTTCTAAAAAATGGGGTCCTTGCGGGCAACTCATCGGAGGGACACAAAAAAATCTTTGCCGACTTTCTCCTGAAGCTTACGAGCGTTCACACTTAAGCCTTTTACAATGTCAGCTGTTTAGCTAAACATGAGCTCATGATCTAAATTTACACAATAATGAAGAAATCAGCTACAAGGGGAGACAATCAGCAAAAACAATCAATATGAGAATTAGTTTCCCAAGGCCACCCATCAGATGTTGGAATAATCAGGTGCAAGGCAGAATATATACATAAAACTGGAACTGGAACAAGGAACAAGGATGTTTTCAAAGACTGGTAGGATCTCTAAAACATTTGTAAAGTACATGTCATTGATAAAGCTAAATACTCAAAGGTTGTGTAATACAACAGATTAATCATTGAGAAGAGTGAAATTATGCTGTTTTGAAAACTATGGCAGGTCAGATTTTCTGCCTAATGATATAAGAAGATTTCTCTCAAAAATACACATTATTTCAAAGACTTATTGGCTGTGAAATAAGTGAAGGGTATTTCAAATGGCTTGTCTGCAAAGAAAGGTGAGATGTAGGGAATCACAGAAAGTCGAGGGGAAAATATGTCAATATATACATTGCTATATGGTGAACTAAGCCTTAGGCCAGCAACAATGGAGAGGACCTGACCCTTAGAAACTTACAAGTAAGCTGGAATCTTCAAAAGTTCAAATCTTTATAAGTAAAAAGATTTATTAAAATGAATAACCAAGTGTTTTAATTGACATCAGATGATCAAAACAACAAACCCTGAGAACATAGAAAAAATATAAATAAAGATATGAGCAGAACTTAATACAACAGAAAATGTATAAAATTGAGGTGATTTAGTAAGTCCAAAGAATATTCTTTGAAAAGATTTAAAAGACACACTTTGATTAAGGAAAACATAAACATATGTAAAGAATATACAGAAAGAATCAGGACAATGTTATAGCAGAGAATATATGAAATGCCAGTAAATTTGAACATTTCTGTAAAGGGGACCATTTCCTAGCTCCTAAAGTTGACCAAAACTGACACAAGAGGAAATCATTGAAGGTCATCATGTCTGCCCTTGGCATTCTTGGAACGCCCTGGCCTCAGAATGCAGCATCGGTAGTCCATGGTAACCTGCGGAGAGGGGTTGGGGCTGAAGGAGATTGGAACACTGCCCTCACTGAGGGAGTGGGTGTGGCCATCTCTGCTGTGACTGAACAAAGGGCAGGGGAGCAGGGGGCCCAGGGCAGGGCCCTCAGAGCCCGGCAGGCACAGGGGTGTGTCACAAGCATTTGGCCCAGTCCAAAGGGCGCCTTCTTTGTCCGCACAGCTTCCCAAACACTCACCTTTCCACTCAGGCCGCCCTCTTTGTTGAAGTGTGTGTGGAACGTGTCCTCGCAGTACACCTCGCTGCACAGCTAACCATAGGACTGGGCATCGTACCTTCCTGCCAGGTGACCGAAGTTCGCAGGCAGATGGGTCACTGGGACCAACGTGGAGAGGCTCCTGCCCTGACCAGAGGTCGACCACAGCTGCTGCCCCAGATCGGGGTCCGAAAAGCAGCCCTGTCTGAATCCCCTGCCTCTAGAGGGAGTATTGGACCAACACTTCTAAAAAATGGGGTCCTTGCGGGCAACTCATCGGAGGGACACAAAAAAATCTTTGCCGACTTTCTCCTGAAGCTTACGAGCGTTCACACTTAAGCCTGTTACAATGTCAGCTCTTTAGCTAAACATGAGCTCATGATCTAAATTTACACAATAATGAAGAAATCAGCTACAAGTGGAGACAATCAGCAAAAACAATCAATATGAGAATTAGTTTCCCATGGCCATCCATCAGATGTTGGAATAATCAGGTGCAAGGCAGAAAATATACATAAAACTGGAACTGGAACAAGCAACAAGGATGTTTTCAAAGACTGGTAGGATCTCTAAAACATTTGTAAAGTACGTGTTATTGATAAAGCTAAATACTCAAAGGTTGTGTAATACAACAGATTAATCATTGAGAAGAGTGAAATTATGCTGTTTTGAAAACTATGGCAGGTCAGATTTTCTGCCTAATGATATAAGAAGATTTCTCTCAAAAATACACATTATTTCAAAGACTTATTGGCTGTGAAATAAGTTAAGGGTATTTCAAATGGCTTGTCTGCAAAGAAAGTTGAGATGTAGGGAATCACAGAAAGTCGAGGGGAAAATATGTCAATATATACATTGCTATATGGTGAACTAAGCCTTAGGCCAGCAACAATGGAGAGGACCTGACCCTTAGAAACTTACAAGTAAGCTGGAATCTTCAAAAGTTCAAATCTTTATAAGTAAAAAGATTTATTAAAATGAATAACCAAGTGTTTTAATTGACATCAGATGATCAAAACAACAAACCCTGAGAACATAGAAAAAATATAAATAAAGATATGAGCAGAACTTAATACAACAGAAAACGTATAAAATTGAGGTGATTTAGTAAGTCCAAAGAATATTCTTTGAAAAGATTTAAAAGACACACTTTGATTAAGGAAAACATAAACATATGTAAAGAATATACAGAAAGAACCAGGACAATGTTATAGCAGAGAATATATGAAATGCCAGTAAATTTGAACATTTCTGTAAAGGGGACCATTTCCTAGCTCCTAAAGTTGACCAAAACTGACACAAGAGGAAATCATTGAAGGTCATCATGTCTGCCCTTGGCATTATTGGAACGCCCTGGCCTCAGAATGCAGCATCGGTAGTCCATGGTAACCTGCGGAGAGGGGGTGGGGCTGAAGGAGGTTGGAACACTGCCCTCACTGAGGGAGTGGGTGTGGCCATCTCTGCTGTGACTGAACAAAGGGCAGGGGAGCAGGGGGCCCAGGGCAGGGCCCTCAGAGCCCGGCAGGACCAGGGGAGTGTCACAAGCATTTGGCCCAGGCCAAAGGGCGCCTTCTTTGTCTGCACAGCTTCCCAAACACTCACATTTCCACTCAGGCCGCCCTCTTTGTTGAAGTGTGTGTGGAACGTGTCCTCGCAGTACACCTCGCTGCACAGCTAACCATAGGACTGGGCATCGTACCTTCCTGCCAGGTGACCGAAGTTCGCAGGCAGATGGGTCACTGGGACCAACGCGGAGAGGCTCCTGCCCTGACCACAGGTCGACCACAGCCGCTGCCCCAGATCGGGGGTTGCAAAGCAGCCCTGTCTGAATCCCCTGCCTCTAGAGAGAGTATTGAACCAACACTTCTAAAAAATGGGGTCCTTGCGGGCAACTCATCGGAGGGACACAAAAAAATCTTTGCCGACTTTCTCCTGAAGCTTACGAGCGTTCACACTTAAGCCTTTTACAATGTCAGCTGTTTAGCTAAACATGAGCTCATGATCTAAATTTACACAATAATGAAGAAATCAGCTACAAGGGGAGACAATCAGCAAAAACAATCAATATGAGAATTAGTTTCCCAAGGCCACCCATCAGATGTTGGAATAATCAGGTGCAAGGCAGAATATATACATAAAACTGGAACTGGAACAAGGAACAAGGATGTTTTCAAAGACTGGTAGGATCTCTAAAACATTTGTAAAGTACATGTCATTGATAAAGCTAAATACTCAAAGGTTGTGTAATACAACAGATTAATCATTGAGAAGAGTGAAATTATGCTGTTTTGAAAACTATGGCAGGTCAGATTTTCTGCCTAATGATATAAGAAGATTTCTCTCAAAAATACACATTATTTCAAAGACTTATTGGCTGTGAAATAAGTGAAGGGTATTTCAAATGGCTTGTCTGCAAAGAAAGGTGAGATGTAGGGAATCACAGAAAGTCGAGGGGAAAATATGTCAATATATACATTGCTATATGGTGAACTAAGCCTTAGGCCAGCAACAATGGAGAGGACCTGACCCTTAGAAACTTACAAGTAAGCTGGAATCTTCAAAAGTTCAAATCTTTATAAGTAAAAAGATTTATTAAAATGAATAACCAAGTGTTTTAATTGACATCAGATGATCAAAACAACAAACCCTGAGAACATAGAAAAAATATAAATAAAGATATGAGCAGAACTTAATACAACAGAAAATGTATAAAATTGAGGTGATTTAGTAAGTCCAAAGAATATTCTTTGAAAAGATTTAAAAGACACACTTTGATTAAGGAAAACATAAACATATGTAAAGAATATACAGAAAGAATCAGGACAATGTTATAGCAGAGAATATATGAAATGCCAGTAAATTTGAACATTTCTGTAAAGGGGACCATTTCCTAGCTCCTAAAGTTGACCAAAACTGACACAAGAGGAAATCATTGAAGGTCATCATGTCTGCCCTTGGCATTCTTGGAACGCCCTGGCCTCAGAATGCAGCATCGGTAGTCCATGGTAACCTGCGGAGAGGGGTTGGGGCTGAAGGAGATTGGAACACTGCCCTCACTGAGGGAGTGGGTGTGGCCATCTCTGCTGTGACTGAACAAAGGGCAGGGGAGCAGGGGGCCCAGGGCAGGGCCCTCAGAGCCCGGCAGGCACAGGGGTGTGTCACAAGCATTTGGCCCAGTCCAAAGGGCGCCTTCTTTGTCCGCACAGCTTCCCAAACACTCACCTTTCCACTCAGGCCGCCCTCTTTGTTGAAGTGTGTGTGGAACGTGTCCTCGCAGTACACCTCGCTGCACAGCTAACCATAGGACTGGGCATTGTACCTTCCTGCCAGGTGACCGAAGTTCGCAGGCAGATGGGTCCCTGGGACCAACGTGGAGAGGCTCCTGCCCTGACCAGAGGTCGACCACAGCTGCTGCCCCAGATCGGGGTCCGAAAAGCAGCCCTGTCTGAATCCCCTGCCTCTAGAGGGAGTATTGGACCAACACTTCTAAAAAATGGGGTCCTTGCGGGCAACTCATCGGAGGGACACAAAAAAATCTTTGCCGACTTTCTCCTGAAGCTTACGAGCGTTCACACTTAAGCCTGTTACAATGTCAGCTCTTTAGCTAAACATGAGCTCATGATCTAAATTTACACAATAATGAAGAAATCAGCTACAAGTGGAGACAATCAGCAAAAACAATCAATATGAGAATTAGTTTCCCATGGCCATCCATCAGATGTAGGAATAATCAGGTGCAAGGCAGAAAATATACATAAAACTGGAACTGGAACAAGCAACAAGGATGTTTTCAAAGACTGGTAGGATCTCTAAAACATTTGTAAAGTACGTGTTATTGATAAAGCTAAATACTCAAAGGTTGTGTAATACAACAGATTAATCATTGAGAAGAGTGAAATTATGCTGTTTTGAAAACTATGGCAGGTCAGATTTTCTGCCTAATGATATAAGAAGATTTCTCTCAAAAATACACATTATTTCAAAGACTTATTGGCTGTGAAATAAGTTAAGGGTATTTCAAATGGCTTGTCTGCAAAGAAAGTTGAGATGTAGGGAATCACAGAAAGTCGAGGGGAAAATATGTCAATATATACATTGCTATATGGTGAACTAAGCCTTAGGCCAGCAACAATGGAGAGGACCTGACCCTTAGAAACTTACAAGTAAGCTGGAATCTTCAAAAGTTCAAATCTTTCTAAGTAAAAAGATTTATTAAAATGAATAACCAAGTGTTTTAATTGACATCAGATGATCAAAACAACAAACCCTGAGAACATAGAAAAAATATAAATAAAGATATGAGCAGAACTTAATACAACAGAAAACGTATAAAATTGAGGTGATTTAGTAAGTCCAAAGAATATTCTTTGAAAAGATTTAAAAGACACACTTTGATTAAGGAAAACATAAACATATGTAAAGAATATACAGAAAGAACCAGGACAATGTTATAGCAGAGAATATATGAAATGCCAGTAAATTTGAACATTTCTGTAAAGGGGACCATTTCCTAGCTCCTAAAGTTGACCAAAACTGACACAAGAGGAAATCATTGAAGGTCATCATGTCTGCCCTTGGCATTCTTGGAACGCCCTGGCCTCAGAATGCAGCATCGGTAGTCCATGGTAACCTGCGGAGAGGGGGTGGGGCTGAAGGAGGTTGGAACACTGCCCTCACTGAGGGAGTGGGTGTGGCCATCTCTGCTGTGACTGAACAAAGGGCAGGGGAGCAGGGGGCCCAGGGCAGGGCCCTCAGAGCCCGGCAGGACCAGGGGAGTGTCACAAGCATTTGGCCCAGGCCAAAGGGCGCCTTCTTTGTCTGCACAGCTTCCCAAACACTCACATTTCCACTCAGGCCGCCCTCTTTGTTGAAGTGTGTGTGGAACGTGTCCTCGCAGTACACCTCGCTGCACAGCTAACCATAGGACTGGGCATCGTACCTTCCTGCCAGGTGACCGAAGTTCGCAGGCAGATGGGTCACTGGGACCAACGCGGAGAGGCTCCTGCCCTGACCACAGGTCGACCACAGCCGCTGCCCCAGATCGGGGGTTGCAAAGCAGCCCTGTCTGAATCCCCTGCCTCTAGAGGGAGTATTGGACCAACACTTCTAAAAAATGGGGTCCTTGCGGGCAACTCATCGGAGGGACACAAAAAAATCTTTGCCGACTTTCTCCTGAAGCTTACGAGCGTTCACACTTAAGCCTTTTACAATGTCAGCTGTTTAGCTAAACATGAGCTCATGATCTAAATTTACACAATAATGAAGAAATCAGCTACAAGGGGAGACAATCAGCAAAAACAATCAATATGAGAATTAGTTTCCCAAGGCCACCCATCAGATGTTGGAATAATCAGGTGCAAGGCAGAATATATACATAAAACTGGAACTGGAACAAGGAACAAGGATGTTTTCAAAGACTGGTAGGATCTCTAAAACATTTGTAAAGTACATGTCATTGATAAAGCTAAATACTCAAAGGTTGTGTAATACAACAGATTAATCATTGAGAAGAGTGAAATTATGCTGTTTTGAAAACTATGGCAGGTCAGATTTTCTGCCTAATGATATAAGAAGATTTCTCTCAAAAATACACATTATTTCAAAGACTTATTGGCTGTGAAATAAGTGAAGGGTATTTCAAATGGCTTGTCTGCAAAGAAAGGTGAGATGTAGGGAATCACAGAAAGTCGAGGGGAAAATATGTCAATATATACATTGCTATATGGTGAACTAAGCCTTAGGCCAGCAACAATGGAGAGGACCTGACCCTTAGAAACTTACAAGTAAGCTGGAATCTTCAAAAGTTCAAATCTTTATAAGTAAAAAGATTTATTAAAATGAATAACCAAGTATTTTAATTGACATCAGATGATCAAAACAACAAACCCTGAGAACATAGAAAAAATATAAATAAAGATATGAGCAGAACTTAATACAACAGAAAACGTATAAAATTGAGGTGATTTAGTAAGTCCAAAGAATATTCTTTGAAAAGATTTAAAAGACACACTTTGATTAAGGAAAACAAAAACATAAGTAAAGAATATACAGAAAGAATCAGGACAATGTTATAGCAGAGAATATATGAAATGGCAGTAAATTTGAACATTTCTGTAAAGGGGACCATTTCCTAGCTCCTAAAGTTGACCAAAACTGACACAAGAGGAAATCATTGAAGGTCATCATGTCTGCCCTTGGCATTCTTGGAACGCCCTGGCCTCAGAATGCAGCATCGGTAGTCCATGGTAACCTGCGGAGAGGGGTTGGGGCTGAAGGAGATTGGAACACTGCCCTCACTGAGGGAGTGGGTGTGGCCATCTCTGCTGTGACTGAACAAAGGGCAGGGGAGCAGGGGGCCCAGGGCAGGGCCCTCAGAGCCCGGCAGGCACAGGGGTGTGTCACAAGCATTTGGCCCAGTCCAAAGGGCGCCTTCTTTGTCCGCACAGCTTCCCAAACACTCACCTTTCCACTCAGGCCGCCCTCTTTGTTGAAGTGTGTGTGGAACGTGTCCTCGCAGTACACCTCGCTGCACAGCTAACCATAGGACTGGGCATCGTACCTTCCTGCCAGGTGACCGAAGTTCGCAGGCAGATGGGTCCCTGGGACCAACGTGGAGAGGCTCCTGCCCTGACCAGAGGTCGACCACAGCTGCTGCCCCAGATCGGGGTCCGAAAAGCAGCCCTGTCTGAATCCCCTGCCTCTAGAGGGAGTATTGGACCAACACTTCTAAAAAATGGGGTCCTTTCGGGCAACTCATCGGAGGGACACAAAAAAATCTTTGCCGACTTTCTCCTGAAGCTTACGAGCGTTCACACTTAAGCCTGTTACAATGTCAGCTCTTTAGCTAAACATGAGCTCATGATCTAAATTTACACAATAATGAAGAAATCAGCTACAAGTGGAGACAATCAGCAAAAACAATCAATATGAGAATTAGTTTCCCATGGCCATCCATCAGATGTAGGAATAATCAGGTGCAAGGCAGAAAATATACATAAAACTGGAACTGGAACAAGCAACAAGGATGTTTTCAAAGACTGGTAGGATCTCTAAAACATTTGTAAAGTACGTGTTATTGATAAAGCTAAATACTCAAAGGTTGTGTAATACAACAGATTAATCATTGTGAAGAGTGAAATTATGCTGTTTTGAAAACTATGGCAGGTCAGATTTTCTGCCTAATGATATAAGAAGATTTCTCTCAAAAATACACATTATTTCAAAGACTTATTGGCTGTGAAATAAGTTAAGGGTATTTCAAATGGCTTGTCTGCAAAGAAAGTTGAGATGTAGGGAATCACAGAAAGTCGAGGGGAAAATATGTCAATATATACATTGCTATATGGTGAACTAAGCCTTAGGCCAGCAACAATGGAGAGGACCTGACCCTTAGAAACTTACAAGTAAGCTGGAATCTTCAAAAGTTCAAATCTTTCTAAGTAAAAAGATTTATTAAAATGAATAACCAAGTGTTTTAATTGACATCAGATGATCAAAACAACAAACCCTGAGAACATAGAAAAAATATAAATAAAGATATGAGCAGAACTTAATACAACAGAAAACGTATAAAATTGAGGTGATTTAGTAAGTCCAAAGAATATTCTTTGAAAAGATTTAAAAGACACACTTTGATTAAGGAAAACATAAACATATGTAAAGAATATACAGAAAGAACCAGGACAATGTTATAGCAGAGAATATATGAAATGCCAGTAAATTTGAACATTTCTGTAAAGGGGACCATTTCCTAGCTCCTAAAGTTGACCAAAACTGACACAAGAGGAAATCATTGAAGGTCATCATGTCTGCCCTTGGCATTCTTGGAACGCCCTGGCCTCAGAATGCAGCATCGGTAGTCCATGGTAACCTGCAGAGAGGGGGTGGGGCTGAAGGAGGTTGGAACACTGCCCTCACTGAGGGAGTGGGTGTGGCCATCTCTGCTGTGACTGAACAAAGGGCAGGGGAGCAGGGGGCCCAGGGCAGGGCCCTCAGAGCCCGGCAGGACCAGGGGAGTGTCACAAGCATTTGGCCCAGGCCAAAGGGCGCCTTCTTTGTCTGCACAGCTTCCCAAACACTCACATTTCCACTCAGGCCGCCCTCTTTGTTGAAGTGTGTGTGGAACGTGTCCTCGCAGTACACCTCGCTGCACAGCTAAACATAGGACTGGGCATCGTACCTTCCTGCCAGGTGACCGAAGTTCGCAGGCAGATGGGTCACTGGGACCAACGCGGAGAGGCTCCTGCCCTGACCACAGGTCGACCACAGCCGCTGCCCCAGATCGGGGGTTGCAAAGCAGCCCTGTCTGAATCCCCTGCCTCTAGAGAGAGTATTGAACCAACACTTCTAAAAAATGGGGTCCTTGCGGGCAACTCATCGGAGGGACACAAAAAAATCTTTGCCGACTTTCTCCTGAAGCTTACGAGCGTTCACATTTAAGCCTTTTACAATGTCAGCTGTTTAGCTAAACATGAGCTCATGATCTAAATTTACACAATAATGAAGAAATCAGCTACAAGTGGAGACAATCAGCAAAAACAATCAATATGAGAATTAGTTTCCCAAGGCCACCCATCAGATGTTGGAATAATCAGGTGCAAGGCAGAATATATACATAAAACTGGAACTGGAACAAGGAACAAGGATGTTTTCAAACACTGGTAGGATCTCTAAAACATTTGTAAAGTACATGTCATTGATAAAGCTAAATACTCAAAGGTTGTGTAATACAACAGATTAATCATTGAGAAGAGTGAAATTATGCTGTTTTGAAAACTATGGCAGGTCAGATTTTCTGCCTAATGATATAAGAAGATTTCTCTCAAAAATACACATTATTTCAAAGACTTATTGGCTGTGAAATAAGTGAAGGGTATTTCAAATGGCTTGTCTGCAAAGAAAGGTGAGATGTAGGGAATCACAGAAAGTCGAGGGGAAAATATGTCAATATATACATTGCTATATGGTGAACTAAGCCTTAGGCCAGCAACAATGGAGAGGACCTGACCCTTAGAAACTTACAAGTAAGCTGGAATCTTCAAAAGTTCAAATCTTTATAAGTAAAAAGATTTATTAAAATGAATAACCAAGTGTTTTAATTGACATCAGATGATCAAAACAACAAACCCTGAGAACATAGAAAAAATATAAATAAAGATATGAGCAGAACTTAATACAACAGAAATAGTATAAAATTGAGGTGATTTAGTAAGTCCAAAGAATATTCTTTGAAAAGATTTAAAAGACACACTTTGATTAAGGAAAACATAAACATATGTAAAGAATATACAGAAAGAATCAGGACAATGTTATAGCAGAGAATATATGAAATGCCAGTAAATTTGAACATTTCTGTAAAGGGGACCATTTCCTAGCTCCTAAAGTTGACCAAAACTGACACAAGAGGAAATCATTGAAGGTCATCATGTCTGCCCTTGGCATTCTTGGAACGCCCTGGCCTCAGAATGCAGCATCGGTAGTCCATGGTAACCTGCGGAGAGGGGGTGGGGCTGAAGGAGGTTGGAACACTGCCCTCACTGAGGGAGTGGGTGTGGCCATCTCTGCTGTGACTGAACAAAGGGCAGGGGAGCAGGGGGCCCAGGGCAGGGCCCTCAGAGCCCGGCAGGACCAGGGGAGTGTCACAAGCATTTGGCCCAGGCCAAAGGGCGCCTTCTTTGTCTGCACAGCTTCCCAAACACTCACATTTCCACTCAGGCCGCCCTCTTTGTTGAAGTGTGTGTGGAACGTGTCCTCGCAGTACACCTCGCTGCACAGCTAAACATAGGACTGGGCATCGTACCTTCCTGCCAGGTGACCGAAGTTCGCAGGCAGATGGGTCACTGGGACCAACGCGGAGAGGCTCCTGCCCTGACCACAGGTCGACCACAGCCGCTGCCCCAGATCGGGGGTTGCAAAGCAGCCCTGTCTGAATCCCCTGCCTCTAGAGAGAGTATTGAACCAACACTTCTAAAAAATGGGGTCCTTGCGGGCAACTCATCGGAGGGACACAAAAAAATCTTTGCCGACTTTCTCCTGAAGCTTACGAGCGTTCACATTTAAGCCTTTTACAATGTCAGCTGTTTAGCTAAACATGAGCTCATGATCTAAATTTACACAATAATGAAGAAATCAGCTACAAGTGGAGACAATCAGCAAAAACAATCAATATGAGAATTAGTTTCCCAAGGCCACCCATCAGATGTTGGAATAATCAGGTGCAAGGCAGAATATATACATAAAACTGGAACTGGAACAAGGAACAAGGATGTTTTCAAACACTGGTAGGATCTCTAAAACATTTGTAAAGTACATGTCATTGATAAAGCTAAATACTCAAAGGTTGTGTAATACAACAGATTAATCATTGAGAAGAGTGAAATTATGCTGTTTTGAAAACTATGGCAGGTCAGATTTTCTGCCTAATGATATAAGAAGATTTCTCTCAAAAATACACATTATTTCAAAGACTTATTGGCTGTGAAATAAGTGAAGGGTATTTCAAATGGCTTGTCTGCAAAGAAAGGTGAGATGTAGGGAATCACAGAAAGTCGAGGGGAAAATATGTCAATATATACATTGCTATATGGTGAACTAAGCCTTAGGCCAGCAACAATGGAGAGGACCTGACCCTTAGAAACTTACAAGTAAGCTGGAATCTTCAAAAGTTCAAATCTTTATAAGTAAAAAGATTTATTAAAATGAATAACCAAGTGTTTTAATTGACATCAGATGATCAAAACAACAAACCCTGAGAACATAGAAAAAATATAAATAAAGATATGAGCAGAACTTAATACAACAGAAAATGTATAAAATTGAGGTGATTTAGTAAGTCCAAAGAATATTCTTTGAAAAGATTTAAAAGACACACTTTGATTAAGGAAAACATAAACATATGTAAAGAATATACAGAAAGAATCAGGACAATGTTATAGCAGAGAATATATGAAATGCCAGTAAATTTGAACATTTCTGTAAAGGGGACCATTTCCTAGCTCCTAAAGTTGACCAAAACTGACACAAGAGGAAATCATTGAAGGTCATCATGTCTGCCCTTGGCATTCTTGGAACGCCCTGGCCTCAGAATGCAGCATCGGTAGTCCATGGTAACCTGCGGAGAGGGGTTGGGGCTGAAGGAGATTGGAACACTGCCCTCACTGAGGGAGTGGGTGTGGCCATCTCTGCTGTGACTGAACAAAGGGCAGGGGAGCAGGGGGCCCAGGGCAGGGCCCTCAGAGCCCGGCAGGCACAGGGGTGTGTCACAAGCATTTGGCCCAGTCCAAAGGGCGCCTTCTTTGTCCGCACAGCTTCCCAAACACTCACCTTTCCACTCAGGCCGCCCTCTTTGTTGAAGTGTGTGTGGAACGTGTCCTCGCAGTACACCTCGCTGCACAGCTAACCATAGGACTGGGCATCGTACCTTCCTGCCAGGTGACCGAAGTTCGCAGGCAGATGGGTCCCTGGGACCAACGTGGAGAGGCTCCTGCCCTGACCAGAGGTCGACCACAGCTGCTGCCCCAGATCGGGGTCCGAAAAGCAGCCCTGTCTGAATCCCCTGCCTCTAGAGGGAGTATTGGACCAACACTTCTAAAAAATGGGGTCCTTGCGGGCAACTCATCGGAGGGACACAAAAAAATCTTTGCCGACTTTCTCCTGAAGCTTACGAGCGTTCACACTTAAGCCTGTTACAATGTCAGCTCTTTAGCTAAACATGAGCTCATGATCTAAATTTACACAATAATGAAGAAATCAGCTACAAGTGGAGACAATCAGCAAAAACAATCAATATGAGAATTAGTTTCCCATGGCCATCCATCAGATGTAGGAATAATCAGGTGCAAGGCAGAAAATATACATAAAACTGGAACTGGAACAAGCAACAAGGATGTTTTCAAAGACTGGTAGGATCTCTAAAACATTTGTAAAGTACGTGTTATTGATAAAGCTAAATACTCAAAGGTTGTGTAATACAACAGATTAATCATTGAGAAGAGTGAAATTATGCTGTTTTGAAAACTATGGCAGGTCAGATTTTCTGCCTAATGATATAAGAAGATTTCTCTCAAAAATACACATTATTTCAAAGACTTATTGGCTGTGAAATAAGTTAAGGGTATTTCAAATGGCTTGTCTGCAAAGAAAGTTGAGATGTAGGGAATCACAGAAAGTCGAGGGGAAAATATATCAATATATACATTGCTATATGGTGAACTAAGCCTTAGGCCAGCAACAATGGAGAGGACCTGACCCTTAGAAACTTACAAGTAAGCTGGAATCTTCAAAAGTTCAAATCTTTCTAAGTAAAAAGATTTTTAAAATGAATAACCAAGTGTTTTAATTGACATCAGATGATCAAAACAACAAACCCTGAGAACATAGAAAAAATATAAATAAAGATATGAGCAGAACTTAATACAACAGAAAACGTATAAAATTGAGGTGATTTAGTAAGTCCAAAGAATATTCTTTGAAAAGATTTAAAAGACACACTTTGATTAAGGAAAACAAAAACATAAGTAAAGAATATACAGAAAGAATCAGGACAATGTTATAGCAGAGAATATATGAAATGCCAGTAAAGTTGAACATTTCTGTAAAGGGGACCATTTCCTAGCTCCTAAAGTTGACCAAAACTGACACAAGAGGAAATCATTGAAGGTCATCATGTCTGCCCTTGGCATTCTCGGAACGCCCTGGCCTCAGAATGCAGCATCGGTAGTCCATGGTAACCTGCGGAGAGGGGGCGGGGCTGAAGGAGGTTGGAACACTGCCCTCACTGAGGGAGTGGGTGTGGCCATCTCTGCTGTGACTGAACAAAGGGCAGGGGAGCAGGGGGCCCAGGACAGGGCCCTCAGAGGCCGGGAGGCCCAGGGTTGTGTCACAAGCATTTCGCCCAGGCCAAAGGGCGACTTCTTTGTCTGCACAGCTTCCCAAACACTCACCTTTCCACTCAGGCCGCCCTCTTTGTTGAAGTGTGTGTGGAACGTGTCCTCGCAGTACACCTCGCTGCACAGCTAACCATAGGACTGGGCATCGTACCTTCCTGCCAGGTGCCCGAAGTTCGCAGGCAGATGGGTCCCTGGGACAAACGCGGAGAGGCTCCTGCCCTGACCAGAGGACGACCACAGCCGCTGCCCCAGATCGGGGGCCGCAAAGCAGCCCTGTCTGAATCCCCTGCCTCTAGAGGGAGTGTTGGACCAACACTTCTAAAAAATGGGGTCCTTGCGGGCAACTCATCGGAGGGACACAAATAAATCTTTTTCCGACTTTCTCCTGAAGCTTATAAGCATTCACACTTAAGCTTGTTACAATGTCAGCTCTTTAGCTAAACATGAGCTCATGATCTAAATTTACACAATAATGAAGAAATCAGCTACAAGTGGAGACAATCAGCAAAAACAATCAATATGAGAATTAGTTTCCCAAGGCCATCCATCAGATGTTGAAATAATCAGGTGCAAGGCAGAAAATATACATAAAACTGGAACTGAAACAAGGAACAAGGATGTTTTCAAAGACTGGTAGGATTTCTAAAACAATTGTAAAGTACATTTGTAAAGCACATTTGTAAAATACATGTCATTGATAAAGCTAAATACTCAAAGGTTGTGTAATACAACAGATTAATCATTGAGAAGAGTGAAATTATGCTGTTTTGAAAACTATGGCAGGTCAGATTTTCTGCCTAATGATATAAGAAGATTTCTCTCAAAAATACACATTATTTCAAAGACTTATTGGCTGTGAAATAAGTTAAGGGTATTTCAAATGGCTTGTCTGCAAAGAAAGTTGAGATGTAGGGAATCACAGAAAGTCGAGGGGAAAATATATCAATATATACATTGCTATATGGTGAACTAAGCCTTAGGCCAGCAACAATGGAGAGGACCTGACCCTTAGAAACTTACAAGTAAGCTGGAATCTTCAAAAGTTCAAATCTTTCTAAGTAAAAAGATTTTTAAAATGAATAACCAAGTGTTTTAATTGACATCAGATGATCAAAACAACAAACCCTGAGAACATAGAAAAAATATAAATAAAGATATGAGCAGAACTTAATACAACAGAAAATGTATAAAATTGAGGTGATTTAGTAAGTCCAAAGAATATTCTTTGAAAAGATTTAAAAGACACACTTTGATTAAGGAAAACAAAAACATAAGTAAAGAATATACAGAAAGAATCAGGACAATGTTATAGCAGAGAATATATGAAATGCCAGTAAATTTGAACATTTCTGTAAAGGGGACCATTTCCTAGCTCCTAAAGTTGACCAAAACTGACACAAGAGGAAATCATTGAAGGTCATCATGTCTGCCCTTGGCATTCTCGGAACGCCCTGGCCTCAGAATGCAGCATCGGTAGTCCATGGTAACCTGCGGAGAGGGGGCGGGGCTGAAGGAGGTTGGAACACTGCCCTCACTGAGGGAGTGGGTGTGGCCATCTCTGCTGTGACTGAACAAAGGGCAGGGGAGCAGGGGGCCCAGGGCAGGGCCCTCAGAGGCCGGGAGGCCCAGGGTTGTGTCACAAGCATTTCGCCCAGGCCAAAGGGCGACTTCTTTGTCTGCACAGCTTCCCAAACACTCACCTTTCCACTCAGGCCGCCCTCTTTGTTGAAGTGTGTGTGGAACGTGTCCTCGCAGTACACCTCGCTGCACAGCTAACCATAGGACTGGGCATCGTACCTTCCTGCCAGGTGCCCGAAGTTCGCAGGCAGATGGGTCCCTGGGACAAACGCGGAGAGGCTCCTGCCCTGACCAGAGGACGACCACAGCCGCTGCCCCAGATCGGGGGCCGCAAAGCAGCCCTGTCTGAATCCCCTGCCTCTAGAGGGAGTGTTGGACCAACACTTCTAAAAAATGGGGTCCTTGCGGGCAACTCATCGGAGGGACACAAATAAATCTTTTTCCGACTTTCTCCTGAAGCTTATGAGCATTCACACTTAAGCTTGTTACAATGTCAGCTGTTTAGCTAAACATGAGCTCATGATCTAAATTTACACAATAATGAAGAAATCAGCTACAAGTGGAGACAATCAGCAAAAACAATCAATATGAGAATTAGTTTCCCAAGGCCATCCATCAGATGTTGAAATAATCAGGTGCAAGGCAGAAAATATACATAAAACTGGAACTGAAACAAGGAACAAGGATGTTTTCAAAGACTGGTAGGATTTCTAAAACAATTGTAAAGTACATTTGTAAAGCACATTTGTAAAATACATGTCATTGATAAAGCTAAATACTCAAAGGTTGTGTAATACAACAGATTAATCATTGAGAAGAGTGAAATTATGCTGTTTTGAAAACTATGGCAGGTCAGATTTTCTGCCTAATGATATAAGAAGATTTCTCTCAAAAATACACATTATTTCAAAGACTTATTGGCTGTGAAATAAGTTAAGGGTATTTCAAATGGCTTGTCTGCAAAGAAAGGTGAGATGTAGGGAATCACAGAAAGTCGAGGGGAAAATATGTCAATATATACATTGCTATATGGTGAACTAAGCCTTAGGCCAGCAACAATGGAGAGGACCTGACCCTTAGAAACTTACAAGTAAGCTGGAATCTTCAAAAGTTCAAATCTTTATAAGTAAAAAGATTTATTAAAATGAATAACCAAGTGTTTTAATTGACATCAGATGATCAAAACAACAAACCCTGAGAACATAGAAAAAATATAAATAAAGATATGAGCAGAACTTAATACAACAGAAAAAGTATAAAATTGAGGTGATTTAGTAAGTCCAAAGAATATTCTTTGAAAAGATTTAAAAGACACACTTTGATTAAGGAAAACAAAAATATAAGTAAAGAATATACAGAAAGAATCAGGACAATGTTATAGCAGAGAATATATGAAATGCCAGTAAAGTTGAACATTTCTGTAAAGGGGACCATTTCCTAGCTCCTAAAGTTGACCAAAACTGACACAAGAGGAAATCATTGAAGGTCATCATGTCTGCCCTTGGCATTCTCGGAACGCCCTGGCCTCAGAATGCAGCATCGGTAGTCCATGGTAACCTGCGGAGAGGGGGCGGGGCTGAAGGAGGTTGGAACACTGCCCTCACTGAGGGAGTGGGTGTGGCCATCTCTGCTGTGACTGAACAAAGGGCAGAGAGGCAGGGGGCCCATTCCAGGGCCCTCAGTGGCCGGCAGGCCCAGGGGTGTGTCACAAGCATTTGGCCCAGGCCAAAGGGCACCTTCTTTGTCTGCACAGCTTCCCAAACACTCACCTTTCCACACAGGCCGCCCTCTTTTTTGAAGTGTGTGTGGAACGTGTCCTTGCAGTACACCTCGCTGCACAGCTAACCATAGGACTGGGCATCGTACCTTCCTGCCAGGTGACCGAACTTCGCAGGCAGATGGGTCCCTGGGACCAACGCGGAGAGGCTCCTGCCCTGACCACAGGTCGACCACAGCCGCTGCCCCCGATCGGGGGCCGCCAAGCAGCCCTGTCTGAATCCCTTGCCTCTAGAGGGAGTATTGGACCAACACTTGTAAAAAATGGGTTCCATGCCGGCCACTCATCGGAGGGACACAAATAAATCTTTGCCGACTTTCTCCTGAAGCTTACGAGCGTTCACACTTAAGCCTGTTACAATGTCAGCTGTTTAGCTAAACATGAGCTCATGATCTAAATTTACACAATAATGAAGAAATCAGCTACAAGGGGAGACAATCAGCAAAAACAATCAATATGAGAATTAGTCTCCCAAGGCCATCCATCAGATGTTGGAATAATCAGGTGCAAGGCAGAAAATATACATAAAACTGGAACTGAAACAAGGAACAAGGATGCTTTCAAAGACTGGTAGGATCTCTAAAACATTTGTAAAGTACATGTCATTGATAAAGCTAAATACTCAAAGGTTGTGTAAATCAACAGATTAATCATTGAGAAGAGTGAAATTATGCTGTTTTGAAAACTATGGCAGGTCAGATTTTCTGCCTAATGATATAAGAAGATTTCTCTCAAAAATACACATTATTTCAAAGACTTATTGGCTGTGAAATAAGTTAAGGGTATTTCAAATGGCTTGTCTGCAAAGAAAGGTGAGATGTAGGGAATCACAGAAAGTCGAGGGGAAAATATGTCAATATATACATTGCTATATGGTGAACTAAGCCTTAGGCCAACAACAATGGAGAGGACCTGACCCTTAGAAACTTACAAGTAAGCTGGAATCTTCAAAAGTTCAAATCTTTATAAGTAAAAAGATTTATTAAAATGAATAACCAAGTGTTTTAATTGACATCAGATGATCAAAACAACAAACCCTGAGAACATAGAAAAAATATAAATAAAGATATGAGCAGAACTTAATACAACAGAAAACGTATAAAATTGAGGTGATTTAGTAAGTCCAAAGAATATTCTTTGAAAAGATTTAAAAGACACACTTTGATTAAGGAAAACAAAAACATAATTAAAGAATATACAGAAAGAATCAGGACAATGTTATAGCAGAGAATATATGAAATGCCAGTAAATTTGAACATTTCTGTAAAGGGGACCATTTCCTAGCTCCTATGGTTGACCAAAACTGACACAAGAGGAAATCATTGAAGGTCATCATGTCTGCCCTTGGCATTCTTGGAACGCCCTGGCCTCAGAATGCAGCATCGGTAGTCCATGGTAACCTGCGGAGAGGGGGCGGGGCTGAAGGAGGTTGGAACACTGCCCTCACTGAGGGAGTGAGTGTGGCCATCTCTGCTGTGACTGAACAAAGGGCAGGGGAGCAGGGGGCACAGGGCAGGGCCCTCAGAGGCCGGCAGGCCCAGGGGTGTGTCACAAGCATTTGGCCCAGGCCAAAGGGCGCCTTCTTTGTCCGCACAGCTTCCCAAACACTCACCTTTCCACACATGCGGACCTCTTTGTTGAAGTGTGTGTGGAACGTGTCCTCGCAGTACACCTCGCTGCACAGCTAACCATAGGACTGGGCATCGTACCTTCCTGCCAGGTGACCGAAGTTCGCAGGCAGATGGGTCCCTGGGACCAATGCGGAAAGGCTCCTGCCCTGACCACAGGATGACCACAGCTGCTGCCCCAGATCGGGGGCCGCAAAGCAGCCCTGTCTGAATCCCCTGCCCCTAGAGGGAGTATTGGACCAACACTTCTAAAAAATGGGGTACTTGCGGGCAACTCATCGGAGGGACACAAATAAATCTTTGCCGACTTTCTCCTGAAGCTTACGAGCGTTCACACTTAAGCCTGTTACAATGTCAGCTGTTTAGCTAAACATGAGCTCATGATCTAATCTTACACAATAATGAATAAATCAGCTACAAGTGGAGACAATCAGCCAAAACAATCAATATGAGAATTAGTTTCCCAAGGCCACCCATCAGATGTTGGAATAATCAGGTGCAAGGCAGAAAATATACATAAAACTGGAACTGAAACAAGGAACAAGGATGTTTTCAAAGACTGGTAGAATCTCTAAAACATTTGTAAAGTACATGTCATTGATAAAGCTAAATACTCAAAGGTTGTGTAATACAACAGATTAATCATTGAGAAGAGTGAAATTATGCTGTTTTGAAAACTATGGCAGGTCAGATTTTCTGCCTAATGATATAAGAAGATTTCTCTCAAAAATACACATTATTTCAAAGACTTATTGCCTGTGAAATAAGTGAAGGGTATTTCAAATGGCTTGTCTGCAAAGAAAGGTGAGATGTAGGGAATCACAGAAAGTCGAGGGGAAAATATGTCAATATATACATTGCTATATGGTGAACTAAGCCTTAGGCCAGCAACAATGGAGAGGACCTGACCCTTAGTAACTTACAAGTAACCTGGAATCTTCAAAAGTTCAAATCTTTCTAAGTAAAAAGATTTATTAAAATGAATAACCAAGTGTTTTAATTGACATCAGATGATCAAAACAACAAACCCTGAGAACATAGAAAAAATATAAATAAAGATATGAGCAGAACTTAATACAACAGAAAACGTATAAAATTGAGGTGATTTAGTAAGTCCAAAGAATATTCTTTGAAAAGATTTAAAAGACACACTTTGATTAAGGAAAACAAAAACATAATTAAAGAATATACAGAAAGAATCAGGACAATATTATAGCAGAGAATATATGAAATGCCAGTAAATTTGAACATTTCTGTAAAGGGGACCATTTCCTAGCTCCTAAAGTTGACCAAAACTGACACAAGAGGAAATCATTGAAGGTCATCATGTCTGCCCTTGGCATTCTTGGAACGCCCTGGCCTCAGAATGCAGCATCGGTAGTCCATGGTAACCTGCGGAGAGGGGGCGGGGCTGAAGGAGGTTGGAACACTGCCCTCACTGAGGGAGTGAGTGTGGCCATCTCTGCTGTGACTGAACAAAGGGCAGGGGAGCAGGGGGCACAGGGCAGGGCCCTCAGAGGCCGGCAGGCCCAGGGGTGTGTCACAAGCATTTGGCCCAGGCCAAAGGGCGCCTTCTTTGTCTGCACAGCTTCCCAAACACTCACCTTTCCACTCAGGCCGTCCTCTTTGTTGAAGTGTGTGTGGAACATGTCCTCGCAGTACACCTCGCTGCACAGCTAACCATAGGACTGGGCATCGTACCTTCCTGCCAGGTGACCGAAGTTCGCAGGCAGATGGGTCCCTGGGACCAACACGGAGAGGCTCCTGCCCTGACCACCTGTCGACCACAGTCGCTGCCCCAGAGCGGGGACCACAAATCATCCCTGTCTGAATCCCCTGCCTCTAGAGGGTGTTTTTGACCAACACTTCCAAAAAATGGGGCCCTTGCGGGCAACTCATCGGAGGGACACAAATAAATCTTTGCCGACTTTCTCCTGAAGCTTACGAGCGTTCACACTTAAACCTGTTACAATGTCAGCTGTTTAGCTAAACATGAGCTCATGATCTAAATTTACACAATAATGAAGAAATCAGCTACAGGTGGAGACAATCAGCAAAAACAATCAATATGAGAATTAGTTTCCCAAGGCCATCCATCAGATGTTGGAATAATCAGGTGCAAGGCAGAAAATATACATAAAACTGGAACTGAAACAAGCAACAAGGATGTTTTCAAAGACTGGTAGGATCTCTAAAACATTTGTAAAGTACATGTCATTGATAAAGCTAAATACTCAAAGGTTGTGTAATACAACAGATTAATCATTGAGAAGAGTGAAATTATGCTGTTTTGAAAACTATGGCAGGTCAGATTTTCTGCCTAATGATATAAGAAGATTTCTCTAAAAAACACACATTATTTCCAAGACTTATTGGCTGTGAAATAAGTTAAGGGTATTTCAAATGGCTTGTCTGCAAAGAAAGGTGACATGTAGGGAATCACAGAAAGTCGAGGGGAAAATATGTCAATATATACATTGCTATATGGTGAACTAAGCCTTAGGCCAGCAACAATGGAGAGGACCTGACCCTTAGAAACTTACAAGTAAGCTGGAATCTTCAAAAGTTCAAATCTTTCTAAGTAAAAAGATTTATTAAAATGAATAACCAAGAGTTTTAATTGACATCAGATGATCAAAACAACAAACCCTGAGAACATAGAAAAAATATAAATAAAGATATGAGCAGAACTGAATACAACAGAAAACGTATAAAATTGAGGTGATTTAGTAAGTCCAAAGAATATTCTTTGAAAAGATTTAAAAGACACACTTTGATTAAGGAAAACAAAAACATAAGTAAAGAATATACAGAAAGAATCAGGACAATGTTATAGCAGAGAATATATGAAATGCCAGTAAATTTGAACATTTCTGTAAAGGGGACCATTTCCTAGCTCCTAAAGTTGACCAAAACTGACACAAGAGGAAATCATTGAAGGTCATCATGTCTGCCCTTGGCATTCTCGGAACGCCCTGGCCTCAGAATGCAGCATCGGTAGTCCATGGTAACCTGCGGAGAGGGGGTGGGGCTGAAGGAGGTTGGAACACTGCCCTCACTGAGGGAGTGGGTGTGGCCATCTCTGCTGTGACTGAACAAAGGGCAGGGGAGCAGGGGGCCCAGGGCAGGGCCCTCAGAGGCCGGGAGGCCCAGGGTTGTGTCACAAGCATTTCGCCCAGGCCAAAGGGCGCCTTCTTTGTCTGCACAGCTTCCCAAACACTCACCTTTCCACTCAGGCCGCCCTCTTTGTTGAAGTGTGTGTGGAACGTGTCCTCGCAGTACACCTCGCTGCACAGCTAACCATAGGACTGGGCATCGTACCTTCCTGCCAGGTGCCCGAATTTCGCAGGCAGATGGGTCCCTGGGACAAACGCGGAGAGGCTCCTGCCCTGACCAGAGGACGACCACAGCCGCTGCCCCAGATCGGGGGCCGCAAAGCAGCCCTGTCTGAATCCCCTGCCTCTAGAGGGAGTGTTGGACCAACACTTCTAAAAAATGGGGTCCTTGCGGGCAACTCATCGGAGGGACACAAATAAATCTTTTTCCGACTTTCTCCTGAAGCTTATGAGCATTCACACTTAAGCTTGTTACAATGTCAGCTGTTTAGCTAAACATGAGCTCATGATCTAAATTTACACAATAATGAAGAAATCAGCTACAAGTGGAGACAATCAGCAAAAACAATCAATATGAGAATTAGTTTCCCAAGGCCATCCAGCAGATGTTGAAATAATCAGGTGCAAGGCAGAAAATATACATAAAAATGGAACTGAAACAAGGAACAAGGATGTTTTCAAAGACTGGTAGGATTTCTAAAACATTTGTAAAGTACATTTGTAAAGCACATTTGTAAAGTACATGTCATTGATAAAGCTAAATACTCAAAGGTTGTGTAATACAACAGATTAATCATTGAGAAGAGTGAAATTATGCTGTTTTGAAAACTATGGCAGGTCAGATTTTCTGCCTAATGATATAAGAAGATTTCTCTCAAAAATACACATTATTTCAAAGACTTATTGGCTGTGAAATAAGTTAAGGGTATTTCAAATGGCTTGTCTGCAAAGAAAGGTGAGATGTAGGGAATCACAGAAAGTCGAGGGGAAAATATGTCAATATATACATTGCTATATGGTGAACTAAGCCTTAGGCCAGCAACAATGGAGAGGACCTGACCCTTAGAAACTTACAAGTAAGCTGGAATCTTCAAAAGTTCAAATCTTTATAAGTAAAAAGATTTATTAAAATGAATAACCAAGTGTTTTAATTGACATCAGATGATCAAAACAACAAACCCTGAGAACATAGAAAAAATATAAATAAAGATATGAGCAGAACTTAATACAACAGAAAAAGTATAAAATTGAGGTGATTTAGTAAGTCCAAAGAATATTCTTTGAAAAGATTTAAAAGACACACTTTGATTAAGGAAAACAAAAATATAATTAAAGAATATACAGAAAGAATCAGGACAATGTTATAGCAGAGAATATATGAAATGCCAGTAAAGTTGAATATTTCTGTAAAGGGGACCATTTCCTAGCTCCTAAAGTTGACCAAAACTGACACAAGAGGAAATCATTGAAGGTCATCATGTCTGCCCTTGGCATTCTCGGAACGCCCTGGCCTCAGAATGCAGCATCGGTAGTCCATGGTAACCTGTGGAGAGGGGGCGGGGCTGAAGGAGGTTGGAACACTGCCCTCACTGAGGGAGTGGGTGTGGCCATCTCTGCTGTGACTGAACAAAGGGCAGAGAGGCAGGGGGCCCATTCCAGGGCCCTCAGTGGCCGGCAGGCCCTGGGGTGTGTCACAAGCATTTGGCCCAGGCCAAAGGGCACCTTCTTTGTCTGCACAGCTTCCCAAACACTCACCTTTCCACACAGGCCGCCCTCTTTTTTGAAGTGTGTGTGGAACGTGTCCTTGCAGTACACCTCGCTGCACAGCTAGCCATAGGACTGGGCATCGTACCTTCCTGCCAGGTGACCGAACTTCGCAGGCAGATGGGTCCCTGGGACCAACGCGGAGAGGCTCCTGCCCTGACCACAGGTCGACCAGAGCCGCTGCCCCCGATCGGGGGCCGCAAAGCAGCCCTGTCTGAATCCCTTGCCTCTAGAGGGAGTATTGGACCAACACTTGTAAAAAATGGGTTCCTTGCCGGCCACTCATCGGAGGGACACAAATAAATCTTTGCCGACTTTCTCCTGAAGCTTACGAGCGTTCACACTTAAGCCTGTTACAATGTCAGCTGTTTAGCTAAACATGAGCTCTTGATCTAAATTTACACAATAATGACGAAATCAGCTACAAGGGGAGACAATCAGCAAAAACAATCAATATGAGAATTAGTCTCCCAAGGCCATCCATCAGATGTTGGAATAATCAGGTGCAAGGCAGAAAATATACATAAAACTGGAACTGAAACAAGGAACAAGGATGCTTTCAAAGACTGGTAGGATCTCTAAAACATTTGTAAAGTACATGTCATTGATAAAGCTAAATACTCAAAGGTTGTGTAATACAACAGATTAATCATTGAGAAGAGTGAAATTATGCTGTTTTGAAAACTATGGCAGGTCAGATTTTCTGCCTAATGATATAAGAAGATTTCTCTCAAAAATACACATTATTTCAAAGACTTATTGGCTGTGAAATAAGTTAAGGGTATTTCAAATGGCTTGTCTGCAAAGAAAGGTGAGATGTAGGGAATCACAGAAAGTCGAGGGGAAAATATGTCAATATATACATTGCTATATGGTGAACTAAGCCTTAGGCCAACAACAATGGAGAGGACCTGACCCTTAGAAACTTACAAGTAAGCTGGAATCTTCAAAAGTTCAAATCTTTCTAAGTAAAAAGATTTATTAAAATGAATAACCAAGTGTTTTAATTGACATCAGATGATCAAAACAACAAACCCTGAGAACATAGAAAAAATATAAATAAAGATATGAGCAGAACTTAATACAACAGAAAACGTATAAAATTGAGGTGATTTAGTAAGTCCAAAGAATATTCTTTGAAAAGATTTAAAAGACACACTTTGATTAAGGAAAACAAAAACATAATTAAAGAATATACAGAAAGAATCAGGACAATGTTATAGCAGAGAATATATGAAATGCCAGTAAATTTGAACATTTCTGTAAAGGGGACCATTTCCTAGCTCCTATGGTTGACCAAAACTGACACAAGAGGAAATCATTGAAGGTCATCATGTCTGCCCTTGGCATTCTTGGAACGCCCTGGCCTCAGAATGCAGCATCGGTAGTCCATGGTAACCTGCGGAGAGGGGGCGGGGCTGAAGGAGGTTGGAACACTGCCCTCACTGAGGGAGTGAGTGTGGCCATCTCTGCTGTGACTGAACAAAGGGCAGGGGAGCAGGGGGCACAGGGCAGGGCCCTCAGAGGCCGGCAGGCCCAGGGGTGTGTCACAAGCATTTGGCCCAGGCCAAAGGGCGCCTTCTTTGTCCGCACAGCTTCCCAAACACTCACCTTTCCACACATGCGGACCTCTTTGTTGAAGTGTGTGTGGAACGTGTCCTCGCAGTACACCTCACTGCACAGCTAACCATAGGACTGGGCATCGTACCTTCCTGCCAGGTGACCGAAGTTCGCAGGCAGATGGGTCCCTGGGACCAATGCGGAAAGGCTCCTGCCCTGACCACAGGACGACCACAGCTGCTGCCCCAGATCGGGGGCCGCAAAGCAGCCCTGTCTGAATCCCCGGCCCCTAGAGGGAGTATTGGACCAACACTTCTAAAAAATGGGGTACTTGCGGGCAACTCATCGGAGGGACACAAATAAATCTTTGCCGACTTTCTCCTGAAGCTTACGAGCGTTCACACTTAAGCCTGTTACAATGTCAGCTGTTTAGCTAAACATGAGCTCATGATCTAAACTTACACAATAATGAATAAATCAGCTACAAGTGGAGACAATCAGCCAAAACAATCAATATGAGAATTAGTTTCCCAAGGCCATCCATCAGATGTTGGAATAATCAGGTGCAAGGCAGAAAATATACATAAAACTGGAACTGAAACAAGGAACAAGGATGTTTTCAAAGACTGGTAGAATCTCTAAAACATTTGTAAAGTACATGTCATTGATAAAGCTAAATACTCAAAGGTTGTGTAATACAACAGATTAATCATTGAGAAGAGTGAAATTATGCTGTTTTGAAAACTATGGCAGGTCAGATTTTCTGCCTAATGATATAAGAAGATTTCTCTCAAAAATACACATTATTTCAAAGACTTATTGGCTGTGAAATAAGTGAAGGGTATTTCAAATGGCTTGTCTGCAAAGAAAGGTGAGATGTAGGGAATCACAGAAAGTCGAGGGGAAAATATGTCAATATATACATTGCTATATGGTGAACTAAGCCTTAGGCCAGCAACAATGGAGAGGACCTGACCCTTAGTAACTTACAAGTAACCTGGAATCTTCAAAAGTTCAAATCTTTCTAAGTAAAAAGATTTATTAAAATGAATAACCAAGTGTTTTAATTGACATCAGATGATCAAAACAACAAACCCTGAGAACATAGAAAAAATATAAATAAAGATATGAGCAGAACTTAATACAACAGAAAACGTATAAAATTGAGGTGATTTAGTAAGTCCAAAGAATATTCTTTGAAAAGATTTAAAAGACACACTTTGATTAAGGAAAACAAAAACATAATTAAAGAATATACAGAAAGAATCAGGACAATATTATAGCAGAGAATATATGAAATGCCAGTAAATTTGAACATTTCTGTAAAGGGGACCATTTCCTAGCTCCTAAAGTTGACCAAAACTGACACAAGAGGAAATCATTGAAGGTCATCATGTCTGCCCTTGGCATTCTTGGAACGCCCTGGCCTCAGAATGCAGCATCGGTAGTCCATGGTAACCTGCGGAGAGGGGGCGGGGCTGAAGGAGGTTGGAACACTGCCCTCACTGAGGGAGTGAGTGTGGCCATCTCTGCTGTGACTGAACAAAGGGCAGGGGAGCAGGGGGCACAGGGCAGGGCCCTCAGAGGCCGGCAGGCCCAGGGGTGTGTCACAAGCATTTGGCCCAGGCCAAAGGGCGCCTTCTTTGTCTGCACAGCTTCCCAAACACTCACCTTTCCACTCAGGCCGTCCTCTTTGTTGAAGTGTGTGTGGAACATGTCCTCACAGTACACCTCGCTGCACAGCTAACCATAGGACTGGGCATCGTACCTTCCTGCCAGGTGACCGAAGTTCGCAGGCAGATGGGTCCCTGGGACCAACACGGAGAGGCTCCTGCCCTGACCACCTGTCGACCACAGTCGCTGCCCCAGAGCGGGGACCACAAATCATCCCTGTCTGAATCCCCTGCCTCTAGAGGGTGTTTTTGACCAACACTTCCAAAAAATGGGGCCCTTGCGGGCAACTCATCGGAGGGACACAAATAAATCTTTGCCGACTTTCTCCTGAAGCTTACGAGCGTTCACACTTAAACCTGTTACAATGTCAGTTGTTTAGCTAAACATGAGCTCATGATCTAAATTTACACAATAATGAAGAAATCAGCTACAGGTGGAGACAATCAGCAAAAACAATCAATATGAGAATTAGTTTCCCAAGGCCATCCATCAGATGTTGGAATAATCAGGTGCAAGGCAGAAAATATACATAAAACTGGAACTGAAACAAGCAACAAGGATGTTTTCAAAGACTGGTAGGATCTCTAAAACATTTGTAAAGTACATGTCATTGATAAAGCTAAATACTCAAAGGTTGTGTAATACAACAGATTAATCATTGAGAAGAGTGAAATTATGCTGTTTTGAAAACTATGGCAGGTCAGATTTTCTGCCTAATGATATAAGAAGATTTCTCTAAAAAACACACATTATTTCCAAGACTTATTGGCTGTGAAATAAGTTAAGGGTATTTCAAATGGCTTGTCTGCAAAGAAAGGTGACATGTAGGGAATCACAGAAAGTCGAGGGGAAAATATGTCAATATATACATTGCTATATGGTGAACTAAGCCTTAGGCCAGCAACAATGGAGAGGACCTGACCCTTAGAAACTTACAAGTAAGCTGGAATCTTCAAAAGTTCAAATCTTTCTAAGTAAAAAGATTTATTAAAATGAATAACCAAGTGTTTTAATTGACATCAGATGATCAAAACAACAAACCCTGAGAACATAGAAAAAATATAAATAAAGATATGAGCAGAACTGAATACAACAGAAAACGTATAAAATTGAGGTGATTTAGTAAGTCCAAAGAATATTCTTTGAAAAGATTTAAAAGACACACTTTGATTAAGGAAAACAAAAACATAAGTAAAGAATATACAGAAAGAATCAGGACAATGTTATAGCAGAGAATATATGAAATGCCAGTAAATTTGAACATTTCTGTAAAGGGGACCATTTCCTAGCTCCTAAAGTTGACCAAAACTGACACAAGAGGAAATCATTGAAGGTCAACATGTCTGCCCTTGGCATTCTCGGAACGCCCTGGCCTCAGAATGCAGCATCGGTAGTCCATGGTAACCTGCGGAGAGGGGGTGGGGCTGAAGGAGGTTGGAACACTGCCCTCACTGAGGGAGTGGGTGTGGCCATCTCTGCTGTGACTGAACAAAGGGCAGGGGAGCAGGGGGCCCAGGGCAGGGCCCTCAGAGGCCGGGAGGCCCAGGGTTGTGTCACAAGCATTTCGCCCAGGCCAAAGGGCGACTTCTTTGTCTGCACAGCTTCCCAAACACTCACCTTTCCACTCAGGCCGCCCTCTTTGTTGAAGTGTGTGTGGAACGTGTCCTCGCAGTACACCTCGCTGCACAGCTAACCATAGGACTGGGCATCGTACCTTCCTGCCAGGTGCCCGAATTTCGCAGGCAGATGGGTCCCTGGGACAAACGCGGAGAGGCTCCTGCCCTGACCAGAGGACGACCACAGCCGCTGCCCCAGATCGGGGGCCGCAAAGCAGCCCTGTCTGAATCCCCTGCCTCTAGAGGGAGTGTTGGACCAACACTTCTAAAAAATGGGGTCCTTGCGGGCAACTCATCGGAGGGACACAAATAAATCTTTTTCCGACTTTCTCCTGAAGCTTATGAGCATTCACACTTAAGCTTGTTACAATGTCAGCTGTTTAGCTAAACATGAGCTCATGATCTAAATTTACACAATAATGAAGAAATCAGCTACAAGTGGAGACAATCAGCAAAAACAATCAATATGAGAATTAGTTTCCCAAGGCCATCCAGCAGATGTTGAAATAATCAGGTGCAAGGCAGAAAATATACATAAAAATGGAACTGAAACAAGGAACAAGGATGTTTTCAAAGACTGGTAGGATTTCTAAAACATTTGTAAAGTACATTTGTAAAGCACATTTGTAAAGTACATGTCATTGATAAAGCTAAATACTCAAAGGTTGTGTAATACAACAGATTAATCATTGAGAAGAGTGAAATTATGCTGTTTTGAAAACTATGGCAGGTCAGATTTTCTGCCTAATGATATAAGAAGATTTCTCTCAAAAATACACATTATTTCAAAGACTTATTGGCTGTGAAATAAGTTAAGGGTATTTCAAATGGCTTGTCTGCAAAGAAAGGTGAGATGTAGGGAATCACAGAAAGTCGAGGGGAAAATATGTCAATATATACATTGCTATATGGTGAACTAAGCCTTAGGCCAGCAACAATGGAGAGGACCTGACCCTTAGAAACTTACAAGTAAGCTGGAATCTTCAAAAGTTCAAATCTTTATAAGTAAAAAGATTTATTAAAATGAATAACCAAGTGTTTTAATTGACATCAGATGATCAAAACAACAAACCCTGAGAACATAGAAAAAATATAAATAAAGATATGAGCAGAACTTAATACAACAGAAAACGTATAAAATTGAGGTGATTTAGTAAGTCCAAAGAATATTCTTTGAAAAGATTTAAAAGACACACTTTGATTAAGGAAAACAAAAACATAAGTAAAGAATATACAGAAAGAATCAGGACAATGTTATAGCAGAGAATATATGAAATGCCAGTAAAGTTGAACATTTCTGTAAAGGGGACCATTTCCTAGCTCCTAAAGTTGACCAAAACTGACACAAGAGGAAATCATTGAAGGTCATCATGTCTGCCCTTGGCATTCTCGGAACGCCCTGGCCTCAGAATGCAGCATCGGTAGTCCATGGTAACCTGCGGAGAGGGGGCGGGGCTGAAGGAGGTTGGAACACTGCCCTCACTGAGCGAGTGGGTGTGGCCATCTCTGCTGTGACTGAACAAATGGCAGGGGAGCAGGGGGCCCAGGGCAGGGCCCTCAGAGTCTGGCAGGCCCAGGGGTGTGTCACAAGCATTTGGCCCAGGCCAAAGGGCACCTTCTTTGTCTGCACAGCTTCCCAAACACTCACCTTTCCACACAGGCCGCCCTCTTTTTTGAAGTGTGTGTGGAACGTGTCCTTGCAGTACACCTCGCTGCACAGCTAGCCATAGGACTGGGCATCGTACCTTCCTGCCAGGTGACCGAACTTCGCAGGCAGATGGGTCCCTGGGACCAACGCGGAGAGGCTCCTGCCCTGACCACAGGTCGACCAGAGCCGCTGCCCCCGATCGGGGGCCGCAAAGCAGCCCTGTCTGAATCCCTTGCCTCTAGAGGGAGTATTGGACCAACACTTGTAAAAAATGGGTTCCTTGCCGGCCACTCATCGGAGGGACACAAATAAATCTTTGCCGACTTTCTCCTGAAGCTTACGAGCGTTCACACTTAAGCCTGTTACAATGTCAGCTGTTTAGCTAAACATGAGCTCATGATCTAAATTTACACAATAATGACGAAATCAGCTACAAGTGGAGACAATCAGCAAAAACAATCAATATGAGAATTAGTCTCCCAAGGCCATCCATCAGATGTTGGAATAATCAGGTGCAAGGCAGAAAATATACATAAAACTGGAACTGAAACAAGGAACAAGGATGCTTTCAAAGACTGGTAGGATCTCTAAAACATTTGTAAAGTACATGTCATTGATAAAGCTAAATACTCAAAGGTTGTGTAATACAACAGATTAATCATTGAGAAGAGTGAAATTATGCTGTTTTGAAAACTATGGCAGGTCAGATTTTCTGCCTAATGATATAAGAAGATTTCTCTCAAAAATACACATTATTTCAAAGACTTATTGGCTGTGAAATAAGTGAAGGGTATTTCAAATGGCTTGTCTGCAAAGAAAGGTGAGATGTAGGGAATCACAGAAAGTCGAGGGGAAAATATGTCAATATATACATTGCTATATGGTGAACTAAGCCTTAGGCCAACAACATTGGAGAGGACCTGACCCTTAGAAACTTACAAGTAAGCTGGAATCTTCAAAAGTTCAAATCTTTATAAGTAAAAAGATTTATTAAAATGAATAACCAAGTGTTTTAATTGACATCAGATGATCAAAACAACAAACCCTGAGAACATAGAAAAAATATAAATAAAGATATGAGCAGAACTGAATACAACAGATAACGTATAAAATTGAGGTGATTTAGTAAGTCCAAAGAATATTCTTTGAAAAGATTTAAAAGACACACTTTGATTAAGGAAAACAAAAACATAATTAAAGAATATACAGAAAGAATCAGGACAATGTTATAGCAGAGAATATATGAAATGCCAGTAAATTTGAACATTTCTGTAAAGGGGACCATTTCCTAGCTCCTATGGTTGACCAAAACTGACACAAGAGGAAATCATTGAAGGTCATCATGTCTGCCCTTGGCATTCTTGGAACGCCCTGGCCTCAGAATGCAGCATTGGTAGTCCATGGTAACCTGCGGAGAGGGGGCGGGGCTGAAGGAGGTTGGAACACTGCCCTCACTGAGGGAGTGAGTGTGGCCATCTCTGCTGTGACTGAACAAAGGGCAGGGGAGCAGGGGGCACAGGGCAGGGCCCTCAGAGGCCGGCAGGCCCAGGGGTGTGTCACAAGCATTTGGCCCAGGCCAAAGGGCGCCTTCTTTGTCCGCACAGCTTCCCAAACACTCACCTTTCCACTCATGCGGAACTCTTTGTTGAAGTGTGTGTGGAACGTGTCCTCGCAGTACACCTCACTGCACAGCTAACCATAGGACTGGGCATCGTACCTTCCTGCCAGGTGACCGAAGTTTGCAGGCAGATGGGTCCCTGGGACCAATGCGGAGAGGCTCCTGCCCTGACCACAGGTCGAACACAGCTGCTGCCCCAGATCGGCGGCCGCAAAGCAGCCCTGTCTGAATCCCCTGCCTCTAGAGGGAGTATTGGACCAACACTTCTAAAAAATGGGGTCCTTGCGGGCAACTCATCGGAGGGACACAAATAAATCTTTGCCGACTTTCTCCTGAAGCTTACGAGCGTTCACACTTAAGCCTGTTACAATGTCAGCTGTTTAGCTAAACATGAGCTCATGATCTAAACTTACACAATAATGAAGAAATCAGCTACAAGTGGAGACAATCAGCAAAAATAATCAATATGAGAATTAGTTTCCCAAGGCCATCCATCAGATGTTGGAATAATCAGGTGCAAGGCAGAAAATATACATAAAACTGGAACTGAAACAAGGAACAAGGATGTTTTCAAAGACTGGTAGAATCTCTAAAACCTTTGTAAAGTACATGTCATTGATAAAGCTAAATACTCAAAGGTTGTGTAATACAACAGATTATTCATTGAGAAGAGTGAAATTATGCTGTTTTGAAAACTATGGCAGGTCAGATTTTCTGCCTAATGATATAAGAAGATTTCTCTCAAAAATACACATTATTTCAAAGACTTATTGGCTGTGAAATAAGTTAAGGGTATTTCAAATGGCTTGTCTGCAAAGAAAGGTGAGATGTAGGGAATCACAGAAAGTCGAGGGGAAAATATGTCAATATATACATTGCTATATGGTGAACTAAGCCTTAGGCCAGCAACAATGGAGAGGACCTGACCCTTAGTAACTTACAAGTAACCTGGAATCTTCAAAAGTTCAAATCTTTCTAAGTAAAAAGATTTATTAAAATGAATAACCAAGTGTTTTAATTGACATCAGATGATCAAAACAACAAACCCTGAGAACATAGAAAAAATATAAATAAAGATATGAGCAGAACATAATACAACAGAAAACGTATAAAATTGAGGTGATTTAGTAAGTCCAAAGAATATTCTTTGAAAAGATTTAAAAGACACACTTTGATTAAGGAAAACAAAAACATAAGTAAAGAATATACAGAAAGAATCAGGACAATGTTATAGCAGAGAATATATGAAATGCCAGTAAATTTGAATATTTCTGTAAAGGGGACCATTTCCTAGCTCTTAAAGTTGACCAAAACTGACACAAGAGGTAATCATTGAAGGTCATCATGTCTGCCCTTGGCATTCTCGGAAGGCCCTGGCCTCAGAATGCAGCATGTGTAGTCCATGGTAACCTGCGGAGAGGGGGCGGGGCTGAAGGAGGTTGGAACACTGCCCTCACTGAGGGAGTGAGTGTGGCATCTCTGCTGTGACTGAACAAAGGGCAGGGGAGCAGGGGGCACAGGGCAGGGCCCTCAGAGCCCGGCAGGCCCAGGGGTGTGTCACAAGCATTTGGCCCAGGCCAAAGGGCGCCTTCTTTGTCCGCACAGCTTCCCAAACACTCACCTTTCCACTCAGGCGGACCTCTTTGTTGAAGTGTGTGTGGAACGTGTCCTCGCAGTACACCTCACTGCACAGCTAACCATAGGACTGGGCATCGTACCTTCCTGCCAGGTGACCGAAGTTCGCAGGCAGATGGGTCCCTGGGACCAACGCGGAGAGGCTCCTGCCCTGACCACAGGTCGACCACAGCCGCTGCCCCCGATCGGGGGCCACAAAGCAGCCCTGTCTGAATCCCCTGCCTCTAGAGGGACTATTGGACCAACACTTCTAAAAAATGGGGTCCTTGCGGGCAACTCATCCGAGGGACAGAAATAAATCTTTGCCGACTTTCTCCTGAAGCTTACGAGCCTTCACACTTAAGCCTGTTACAATGTCAGCTGTTTAGCTAAACATGAGCTCATGATCTAAATTTACACAATAATGAAGAAATCAGCTACAAGTGGAGACAATCAGCAAAAACAATCAATATGAGAATTAGTTTCCCAAGGCCATCCATCAGATGTTGGAATAATCAGGTGCAAGGCAGAAAATATACATAAAACTGGAACTGGAACAAGCAACAAGGATGTTTTCAAAGACTGGTAGGATCTCTAAAACATTTGTAAAGTACATGTCATTGATAAAGCTAAATACCCAAGGTTGTGTAATACAACAGATTAATCATTGAGAAGAGTGAAATTATGCTGTTTTGAAAACTATGGCAGGTCAGATTTTCTGCCTAATGATATAAGAAGATTTCTCTCAAAAATACACATTATTTCAAAGACTTATTGGCTGTGAAATAAGTGAAGGGTATTTCAAATGGCTTGTCTGCAAAGAAAGGTGAGATGTAGGGAATCACAGAAAGTCGAGGGGAAAATATGTCAATATATACATTGCTATATGGTGAACTAAGCCTTAGGCCAGCAACAATGGAGAGGACCTGACCCTTAGAAACTTACAAGTAAGCTGGAATCTTCAAAAGTTCAAATCTTTCTAAGTAAAAAGGTTTATTAAAATGAATAACAAAGTGTTTTAATTGACATCAGATGATCAAAACAACAAACCCTGAGAACATAGAAAAAATATAAATAAAGATATGAGCAGAACTTAATACAACAGAAAACGTATAAAATTGAGGTGATTTAGTAAGTCCAAAGAATATTCTTTGAAAAGATTTAAAAGACACACTTTGATTAAGGAAAACATAAACATATGTAAAGAATATACAGAAAGAATCAGGACAATGTTATAGCAGAGAATATATGAAATGCCAGTAAATTTGAACATTTCTGTAAAGGGGACCATTTCCTAGCTCCTAAAGTTGACCAAAACTGACACAAGAGGAAATCATTGAAGGTCATCATGTCTGCCCTTGGCATTCTTGGAACGCCCTGGCCTCAGAATGCAGCATCAGTAGTCCATGGTAATCTGCGGAGAGGGGGCGGGGCTGAAGGAGGTTGGAACACTGCCCTCACTGAGGTAGTGGGTGTGGCCATCTCTGCTGTGACTGAACAAAGGGCAGGGGAGCAGGGGGCCCAGGGCACGGCCCTCAGAGCCCGGCAGGCCCAGGGGTGTGTCACAAGCATTTGGCCCAGGCCAAAGGGCGCCTTCTTTGTGCGCACAGCTTCCCAAACACTCACCTTTCCACTCAGGCCGCCCTCTTTGTTGAAGTGTGTGTGGAACGTGTCCTCGCAGTACACCTCGCTGCACAGCTAACCATAGGACTGGGCATCGTACCTTCCTGCCAGGTGACCGAAGTTCGCAGGCAGATGGGTCCCTGGGACCAACGCGGAGAGGCTCCTGCCCTGACCACAGGTCGACCACAGCCGCTGCCCCCGATCGGGGGCCGCAAAGAAGCCCTGTCTGAATCCCCTGCCTCTAGAGGGAGTATTGGACCAACACTTCTAAAAAATGGGGTCCTTGCGGGCAACTCATCGGAGGGACACAAATAAATCTTTGCCGACTTTCTCCTGAAGCTTACGAGCGTTCACACTTAAGCCTGTTACAATGTCAGCTGTATAGCTAAACATGAGCTCATGATCTAAATTTACACAATAATGAAGAAATCAGCTACAAGGGGAGACAATCAGCAAAAACAATCAATATGAGAATTAGTTTCCCAAGGCCATCCATCAGATGTTGGAATAATCAGGGGCAAGGCAGAAAATATACATAAAACTGGAACTGAAACAAGGAACAAAGATGTTTACTAAGACTGATAGGATCTCTAAAACATTTGTAAAGTACATGTCATTGATAAAGCTAAATACTCAAAGGTTGTGTAATACAACAGATTAATCATTGAGAAGAGTGAAATTATGCTGTTTTGAAAACTATGGCAGGTCAGATTTTCTGCCTAATGATATAAGAAGATTTCTCTCAAAAATACACATTATTTCAAAGACGTATTGGCTGTGAAATAAGTTAAGGGTATTTCAAATGGCTTGTCTGCAAAGAAAGGTGAGATGTAGGGAATCACAGAAAGTCGAGGGGAAAATATGTCAATATATACATTGCTATATGGTGAACTAAGCCTTAGGCCAGCAACAATGG
This sequence comes from Hyperoodon ampullatus, assembly GCF_949752795.1. NCBI lineage: Eukaryota > Metazoa > Chordata > Mammalia > Artiodactyla > Ziphiidae > Hyperoodon > Hyperoodon ampullatus. The sequence goes on from NC_136919.1 coordinate 98,945,641, forward strand.
AGAGGACATGACCCTTAGAAACTTACAAGTAAACTGGAATCTTCAAAAGCTCAAATCTTTCTAAGTAAAAAGGTTTATTAAAATGAATAACCAAGTGTTTTAATTGACATCAGATGATCAAAACAACAAACCCTGAGAACATAGAAAAAATATAAATAAAGATATGAGCAGAACTTAATACAACAGAAAACGTATAAAATTGAGGTGATTTAGTAAGTCCAAAGAATATTCTTTGAAAAGATTTAAAAGACACACTTTGATTAAGGAAAACATAAACATATGTAAAGAATATACAGAAAGAATCAGGACAATGTTATAGCAGAGAATATATGAAATGCCAGTAAATTTGAACATTTCTGTAAAGGGGACCATTTCCTAGCTCCTAAAGTTGACCAAAACTGACACAAGAGGAAATCATTGAAGGTCATCATGTCTGCCCTTGGCATTCTTGGAACGCCCTGGCCTCAGAATGCAGCATCGGTAGTCCATGGTAACCTGCGGAGAGGGGGTGGGGCTGAAGGAGGTTGGAACACTGCCCTCACTGAGGGAGTGGGTGTGGCCATCTCTGCTGTGACTGAACAAAGGGCAGGGGAGCAGGGGGCCCAGGGCAGGGCCCTCAGAGCCCGGCAGGACCAGGGGAGTGTCACAAGCATTTGGCCCAGGCCAAAGGGCGCCTTCTTTGTCTGCACAGCTTCCCAAACACTCACATTTCCACTCAGGCCGCCCTCTTTGTTGAAGTGTGTGTGGAACGTGTCCTCGCAGTACACCTCGCTGCACAGCTAACCATAGGACTGGGCATCGTACCTTCCTGCCAGGTGACCGAAGTTCGCAGGCAGATGGGTCACTGGGACCAACGCGGAGAGGCTCCTGCCCTGACCACAGGTCGACCACAGCCGCTGCCCCAGATCGGGGGTTGCAAAGCAGCCCTGTCTGAATCCCCTGCCTCTAGAGGGAGTATTGGACCAACACTTCTAAAAAATGGGGTCCTTGCGGGCAACTCATCGGAGGGACACAAATAAATATTTGCCGACTTTCTCCTGAAGCTTACGAGCGTTCACACTTAAGCCTGATACAATGTCAGCTGTTTCGCTAAACATGAGCTCATGATCTAAATTTACACAATAATGAAGAAATCAGCTACAAGTGGAGACAATCAGCAAAAACAATCAATATGAGAATTAGTTTCCCAAGGCCATCCATCAGATGTTGGAATAATCAGGTGCAAGGCAGAAAATATACATAAAACTGGAACTGAAACAAGGAACAAGGATGTTTACTAAGACTGGTAGGATCTCTAAAACATTTGTAAAGTACATGTCATTGATAAAGCTAAATACTCAAAGGTTGTGTAATACAACAGATTAATCATTGAGAAGAGTGAAATTATGCTGTTTTGAAAACTATGGCAGGTCAGATTTTCTGCCTAATGATATAAGAAGATTTCTCTCAAAAATACACATTATTTCAAAGACTTATTGGCTGTGAAATAAGTTAAGGGTATTTCAAATGGCTTGTCTGCAAAGAAAGGTGAGATGTAGGGAATCACAGAAAGTCGAGGGGAAAATATGTCAATATATACATTGCTATATGGTGAACTAAGCCTTAGGCCAGCAACAATGGAGAGGACCTGACCCTTAGAAACTTACAAGTAAGCTGGAATCTTCAAAAGTTCAAATCTTTATAAGTAAAAAGATTTATTAAAATGAATAACCAAGTGTTTTAATTGACATCAGATGATCAAAACAACAAACCCTGAGAACATAGAAAAAATATAAATAAAGATATGAGCAGAACTTAATACAACAGAAAACGTATAAAATTGAGGTTATTTAGTAAGTCCAAAGAATATTCTTTGAAAAGATTTAAAAGACACACTTTGATTAAGGAAAACATAAACATATGTAAAGAATATACAGAAAGAATCAGGACAATGTTATAGCAGAGAATATATGAAATGCCAGTAAATTTGAACATTTCTGTAAAGGGGACCATTTCCTAGCTCCTAAAGTTGACCAAAACTGACACAAGAGGAAATCATTGAAGGTCATCATGTTTGCCCTTGGCATTCTTGGAACGCCCTGGCCTCAGAATGCAGCATCGGTAGTCCATGGTAACCTGCGGAGAGGGGGCGGGGCTGAAGGAGGTTGGAACACTGCCCTCACTGAGGGAGTGGGTGTGGCCATCTCTGCTGTGACTGAACAAAGGGCAGGGGAGCAGGGGGCCCAGGGCACGGCCCTCAGAGCCCGGCAGGACCAGGGGAGTGTCACAAGCATTTGGCCCAGGCCAAAGGGCGCCTTCTTTGTCTGCACAGCTTCCCAAACACTCACATTTCCACTCAGGCCGCCCTCTTTGTTGAAGTGTGTGTGGAAGGTGTCCTCGCAGTACACCTCGCTGCACAGCTAACCATAGGACTGGGCATCGTACCTTCCTGCCAGGTGACCGAAGTTCGCAGCCAGATTGGTCACTGGGACCAACGCGGAGAGGCTCCTGCCCTGACCACAGGTCGACCACAGCCGCTGCCCCAGATCGGGGGTTGCAAAGCAGCCCTGTCTGAATCCCCTGCCTCTAGAGGGAGTATTGGACCAACACTTCTAAAAAATGGGGTCCTTGCGGGCAACTCATCGGAGGGACACAAAAAAATCTTTGCCGACTTTCTCCTGAAGCTTACGAGCGTTCACACTTAAGCCTTTTACAATGTCAGCTGTTTAGCTAAACATGAGCTCATGATCTAAATTTACACAATAATGAAGAAATCAGCTACAAGGGGAGACAATCAGCAAAAACAATCAATATGAGAATTAGTTTCCCAAGGCCACCCATCAGATGTTGGAATAATCAGGTGCAAGGCAGAATATATACATAAAACTGGAACTGGAACAAGGAACAAGGATGTTTTCAGAGACTGGTAGGATCTCTAAAACTTTTGTAAAGTACATGTCATTGATAAAGCTAAATACTCAAAGGTTGTGTAATACAACAGATTAATCATTGAGAAGAGTGAAATTATGCTGTTTTGAAAACTATGGCAGGTCAGATTTTCTGCCTAATGATATAAGAAGATTTCTCTCAAAATACACATTATTTCAAAGACTTATTGGCTGTGAAATAAGTGAAGGGTATTTCAAATGGCTTGTCTGCAAAGAGAGGTGAGATGTAGGGAATCACAGAAAGTCGAGGGGAAAATATGTCAATATATACATTGCTATATGGTGAACTAAGCCTTAGGCCAGCAACAATGGAGAGGACCTGACCCTTAGAAACTTACAAGTAAGCTGGAATCTTCAAAAGTTCAAATCTTTCTAAGTAAAAAGATTTATTAAAATGAATAACCAAGTGTTTTAATTGACATCAGATGATCAAAACAACAAACCCTGAGAACATAGAAAAAATATAAATAAAGATATGAGCAGAACTTAATACAACAGAAAACGTATAAAATTGAGGTGATTTAGTAAGTCCAAAGAATATTCTTTGAAAAGATTTAAAAGACACACTTTGATTAAGGAAAACAAAAACATAAGTAAAGAATATACAGAAAGAATCAGGACAATGTTATAGCAGAGAATATATGAAATGGCAGTAAATTTGAACATTTCTGTAAAGGGGACCATTTCCTAGCTCCTAAAGTTGACCAAAACTGACACAAGAGGAAATCATTGAAGGTCATCATGTCTGCCCTTGGCATTCTCGGAACGCCCTGGCCTCAGAATGCAGCATCGGTAGTCCATGGTAACCTGCGGAGAGGGGGTGGGGCTGAAGGAGGTTGGAACACTGCCCTCACTGAGGGAGTGGGTGTGGCCATCTCTGCTGTGACTGAACAAAGGGCAGGGGAGCAGAGGGCCCAGGGCAGGGCCCTCAGAGTCTGGCAGGCCCAGGGGTGTGTCACAAGCATTTTGCCCAGGCCAAAGGGCGCCTTCTTTGTCTGCACAGCTTCCCAAACACTCACCTTTCCACTCAGGCCGCCCTCTTTGTTGAAGTGTGTGTGGAACGTGTCCTCGCAGTACACCTCGCTGCACAGCTAACCATAGGACTGGGCATCGTACCTTCCTGCCAGGTGCCCGAAGTTCGCAGGCAGATGGGTCCCTGGGACAAACGTGGAGAGGCTCCTGCCCTGACCAGAGGACGACCACAGCCGCTGCCCCCGATCGGGGGCCGCAAAGCAGCCCTGTCTGAATCCCCTGCCTCTAGAGGGAGTATTGGACCAACACTTCTAAAAAATGGGGTCCTTGCGGGCAACTCATCGGAGGGACACAAATAAATCTTTGCCGACTTTCTCCTGAAGCTTACGAGCGTTCACACTTAAGCCTGTTACAATGTCAGCTGTTTAGCTAAACATGAGCTCATGATCTAAATTTACACAATAATGAAGAAATCAGCTACAAGTGGAGACAATCAGCAAAAACAATCAATATGAGAATTAGTTTCCCAAGGCCATCCATCAGATGTTGGAATAATCAGGTGCAAGGCAGAAAATATACATAAAACTGGAACTGAAACAAGCAACAAGGATGTTTTCAAAGACTGGTAGGATCTCTAAAACATTTGTAAAGTACATGTCATTGATAAAGCTAAATACCCAAGGTTGTGTAATACAACAGATTAATCATTGAGAAGAGTGAAATTATGCTGTTTTGAAAACTATGGCAGGTCAGATTTTCTGCCTAATGATATAAGAAGATTTCTCTCAAAAATACACATTATTTCAAAGACGTATTGGCTGTGAAATAAGTTAAGGGTATTTCAAATGGCTTGTCTGCAAAGAAAGGTGAGATGTAGGGAATCACAGAAAGTCGAGGGGAAAATATGTCAATATATACATTGCTATATGGTGAACTAAGCCTTAGGCCAGCAACAATGGAGAGGACATGACCCTTAGAAACTTACAAGTAAGCTGGAATCTTCAAAAGTTCAAATCTTTCTAAGTAAAAAGATTTATTAAAATGAATAACCAAGTGTTTTAATTGACATCAGATGATCAAAACAACAAACCCTGAGAACATAGAAAAAATATAAATAAAGATATGAGCAGAACTTAATACAACAGAAAACGTATAAAATTGAGGTGATTTAGTAAGTCCAAAGAATATTCTTTGAAAAGATTTAAAAGACACACTTTGATTAAGGAAAACATAAACATATGTAAAGAATATACAGAAAGAATCAGGACAATGTTATAGCAGAGAATATATGAAATGCCAGTAAATTTGAACATTTCTGTAAAGGGGACCATTTCCTAGCTCCTAAAGTTGACCAAAACTGACACAAGAGGAAATCATTGAAGGTCATCATGTCTGCCCTTGGCATTCTTGGAACGCCCTGGCCTCAGAATGCAGCATCGGTAGTCCATGGTAACCTGCGGAGAGGGGGTGGGGCTGAAGGAGGTTGGAACACTGCCCTCACTGAGGGAGTGGGTGTGGCCATCTCTGCTGTGACTGAACAAAGGGCAGGGGAGCAGGGGGCCCAGGGCAGGGCCCTCAGAGCCCGGCAGGACCAGGGGAGTGTCACAAGCATTTGGCCCAGGCCAAAGGGCGCCTTCTTTGTCTGCACAGCTTCCCAAACACTCACATTTCCACTCAGGCCGCCCTCTTTGTTGAAGTGTGTGTGGAAGGTGTCCTCGCAGTACACCTCGCTGCACAGCTAACCATAGGACTGGGCATCGTACCTTCCTGCCAGGTGACCGAAGTTCGCAGCCAGATTGGTCACTGGGACCAACGCGGAGAGGCTCCTGCCCTGACCACAGGTCGACCACAGCCGCTGCCCCAGATCGGGGGTTGCAAAGCAGCCCTGTCTGAATCCCCTGCCTCTAGAGGGAGTATTGGACCAACACTTCTAAAAAATGGGGTCCTTGCGGGCAACTCATCGGAGGGACACAAAAAAATCTTTGCCGACTTTCTCCTGAAGCTTACGAGCGTTCACACTTAAGCCTTTTACAATGTCAGCTGTTTAGCTAAACATGAGCTCATGATCTAAATTTACACAATAATGAAGAAATCAGCTACAAGGGGAGACAATCAGCAAAAACAATCAATATGAGAATTAGTTTCCCAAGGCCACCCATCAGATGTTGGAATAATCAGGTGCAAGGCAGAATATATACATAAAACTGGAACTGGAACAAGGAACAAGGATGTTTTCAGAGACTGGTAGGATCTCTAAAACATTTGTAAAGTACATGTCATTGATAAAGCTAAATACTCAAAGGTTGTGTAATACAACAGATTAATCATTGAGAAGAGTGAAATTATGCTGTTTTGAAAACTATGGCAGGTCAGATTTTCTGCCTAATGATATAAGAAGATTTCTCTCAAAATACACATTATTTCAAAGACTTATTGGCTGTGAAATAAGTGAAGGGTATTTCAAATGGCTTGTCTGCAAAGAGAGGTGAGATGTAGGGAATCACAGAAAGTCGAGGGGAAAATATGTCAATATATACATTGCTATATGGTGAACTAAGCCTTAGGCCAGCAACAATGGAGAGGACCTGACCCTTAGAAACTTACAAGTAAGCTGGAATCTTCAAAAGTTCAAATCTTTCTAAGTAAAAAGATTTATTAAAATGAATAACCAAGTGTTTTAATTGACATCAGATGATCAAAACAACAAACCCTGAGAACATAGAAAAAATATAAATAAAGATATGAGCAGAACTTAATACAACAGAAAACGTATAAAATTGAGGTGATTTAGTAAGTCCAAAGAATATTCTTTGAAAAGATTTAAAAGACACACTTTGATTAAGGAAAACAAAAACATAAGTAAAGAATATACAGAAAGAATCAGGACAATGTTATAGCAGAGAATATACGAAATGGCAGTAAATTTGAACATTTCTGTAAAGGGGACCATTTCCTAGCTCCTAAAGTTGACCAAAACTGACACAAGAGGAAATCATTGAAGGTCATCATGTCTGCCCTTGGCATTCTCGGAACGCCCTGGCCTCAGAATGCAGCATCGGTAGTCCATGGTAACCTGCGGAGAGGGGGTGGGGCTGAAGGAGGTTGGAACACTGCCCTCACTGAGGGAGTGGGTGTGGCCATCTCTGCTGTGACTGAACAAAGGGCAGGGGAGCAGAGGGCCCAGGGCAGGGCCCTCAGAGTCTGGCAGGCCCAGGGGTGTGTCACAAGCATTTTGCCCAGGCCAAAGGGCGCCTTCTTTGTCTGCACAGCTTCCCAAACACTCACCTTTCCACTCAGGCCGCCCTCTTTGTTGAAGTGTGTGTGGAACGTGTCCTCGCAGTACACCTCGCTGCACAGCTAACCATAGGACTGGGCATCGTACCTTCCTGCCAGGTGACCGAAGTTCGCAGGCAGATGGGTCCCTGGGACCAACGCGGAGAGGCTCCTGCCCTGACCACAGGTCGACCACAGCCGATGCCCCCGATCGGGGGCCGCAAAGCAGCCCTGTCTGAATCCCCTGCCTCTAGAGGGAGTATTGGACCAACACTTCTAAAAAATGGGGTCCTTGCGGGCAACTCATCGGAGGGACACAAATAAATCTTTGCCGACTTTCTCCTGAAGCTTACGAGCGTTCACACTTAAGCCTGTTACAATGTCAGCTGTATAGCTAAACATGAGCTCATGATCTAAATTTACACAATAATGAAGAAATCAGCTACAAGGGGAGACAATCAGCAAAAACAATCAATATGAGAATTAGTTTCCCAAGGCCATCCATCAGATGTTGGAATAATCAGGGGCAAGGCAGAAAATATACATAAAACTGGAACTGAAACAAGGAACAAAGATGTTTACTAAGACTGATAGGATCTCTAAAACATTTGTAAAGTACATGTCATTGATAAAGCTAAATACTCAAAGGTTGTGTAATACAACAGATTAATCATTGAGAAGAGTGAAATTATGCTGTTTTGAAAACTATGGCAGGTCAGATTTTCTGCCTAATGATATAAGAAGATTTCTCTCAAAAATACACATTATTTCAAAGACTTATTGGCTGTGAAATAAGTGAAGGGTATTTCAAATGGCTTGTCTGCAAAGAAAGGTGAGATGTAGGGAATCACAGAAAGTCGAGGGGAAAATATGTCAATATATACATTGCTATATGGTGAACTAAGCCTTAGGCCAGCAACAATGGAGAGGACATGACCCTTAGAAACTTACAAGTAAACTGGAATCTTCAAAAGCTCAAATCTTTCTAAGTAAAAAGGTTTATTAAAATGAATAACCAAGTGTTTTAATTGACATCAGATGATCAAAACAACAAACCCTGAGAACATAGAAAAAATATAAATAAAGATATGAGCAGAACTTAATACAACAGAAAACGTATAAAATTGAGGTGATTTAGTAAGTCCAAAGAATATTCTTTGAAAAGATTTTAAAGACACACTTTGATTAAGGAAAACATAAACATATGTAAAGAATATACAGAAAGAATCAGGACAATGTTATAGCAGAGAATATATGAAATGCCAGTAAATTTGAACATTTCTGTAAAGGGGACCATTTCCTAGCTCCTAAAGTTGACCAAAACTGACACAAGAGGAAATCATTGAAGGTCATCATGTCTGCCCTTGGCATTCTTGGAACGCCCTGGCCTCAGAATGCAGCATCGGTAGTCCATGGTAACCTGCGGAGAGGGGGTGGGGCTGAAGGAGGTTGGAACACTGCCCTCACTGAGGGAGTGGGTGTGGCCATCTCTGCTGTGACTGAACAAAGGGCAGGGGAGCAGGGGGCCCAGGGCAGGGCCCTCAGAGCCCGGCAGGACCAGGGGAGTGTCACAAGCATTTGGCCCAGGCCAAAGGGCGCCTTCTTTGTCTGCACAGCTTCCCAAACACTCACATTTCCACTCAGGCCGCCCTCTTTGTTGAAGTGTGTGTGGAACGTGTCCTCGCAGTACACCTCGCTGCACAGCTAACCATAGGACTGGGCATCGTACCTTCCTGCCAGGTGACCGAAGTTCGCAGGCAGATGGGTCACTGGGACCAACGCGGAGAGGCTCCTGCCCTGACCACAGGTCGACCACAGCCGCTGCCCCAGATCGGGGGTTGCAAAGCAGCCCTGTCTGAATCCCCTGCCTCTAGAGGGAGTATTGGACCAACACTTCTAAAAAATGGGGTCCTTGCGGGCAACTCATCGGAGGGACACAAATAAATATTTGCCGACTTTCTCCTGAAGCTTACGAGCGTTCACACTTAAGCCTGATACAATGTCAGCTGTTTCGCTAAACATGAGCTCATGATCTAAATTTACACAATAATGAAGAAATCAGCTACAAGTGGAGACAATCAGCAAAAACAATCAATATGAGAATTAGTTTCCCAAGGCCATCCATCAGATGTTGGAATAATCAGGTGCAAGGCAGAAAATATACATAAAACTGGAACTGAAACAAGGAACAAGGATGTTTACTAAGACTGGTACGATCTCTAAAACATTTGTAAAGTACATGTCATTGATAAAGCTAAATACTCAAAGGTTGTGTAATACAACAGATTAATCATTGAGAAGAGTGAAATTATGCTGTTTTGAAAACTATGGCAGGTCAGATTTTCTGCCTAATGATATAAGAAGATTTCTCTCAAAAATACACATTATTTCAAAGACTTATTGGCTGTGAAATAAGTGAAGGGTATTTCAAATGGCTTGTCTGCAAAGAAAGGTGAGATGTAGGGAATCACAGAAAGTCGAGGGGAAAATATGTCAATATATACATTGCTATATGGTGAACTAAGCCTTAGGCCAGCAACAATGGAGAGGACCTGACCCTTAGAAACTTACAAGTAAGCTGGAATCTTCAAAAGTTCAAATCTTTATAAGTAAAAAGATTTATTAAAATGAATAACCAAGTGTTTTAATTGACATCAGATGATCAAAACAACAAACCCTGAGAACATAGAAAAAATATAAATAAAGATATGAGCAGAACTTAATACAACAGAAAACGTATAAAATTGAGGTGATTTAGTAAGTCCAAAGAATATTCTTTGAAAAGATTTAAAAGACACACTTTGATTAAGGAAAACAAAAACATAAGTAAAGAATATACAGAAAGAATCAGGACAATGTTATAGCAGAGAATATATGAAATGGCAGTAAATTTGAACATTTCTGTAAAGGGGACCATTTCCTAGCTCCTAAAGTTGACCAAAACTGACACAAGAGGAAATCATTGAAGGTCATCATGTCTGCCCTTGGCATTCTCGGAACGCCCTGGCCTCAGAATGCAGCATCGGTAGTCCATGGTAACCTGCGGAGAGGGGGTGGGGCTGAAGGAGGTTGGAACACTGCCCTCACTGAGGGAGTGGGTGTGGCCATCTCTGCTGTGACTGAACAAAGGGCAGGGGAGCAGAGGGCCCAGGGCAGGGCCCTCAGAGTCTGGCAGGCCCAGGGGTGTGTCACAAGCATTTTGCCCAGGCCAAAGGGCGCCTTCTTTGTCTGCACAGCTTCCCAAACACTCACCTTTCCACTCAGGCCGCCCTCTTTGTTGAAGTGTGTGTGGAACGTGTCCTCGCAGTACACCTCGCTGCACAGCTAACCATAGGACTGGGCATCGTACCTTCCTGCCAGGTGCCCGAAGTTCGCAGGCAGATGGGTCCCTGGGACAAACGTGGAGAGGCTCCTGCCCTTACCAGAGGACGACCACAGCCGCTGCCCCCGATCGGGGGCCGCAAAGCAGCCCTGTCTGAATCCCCTGCCTCTAGAGGGAGTATTGGACCAACACTTCTAAAAAATGGGGTCCTTGCGGGCAACTCATCGGAGGGACACAAATAAATCTTTGCCGACTTTCTCCTGAAGCTTACGAGCGTTCACACTTAAGCCTGTTACAATGTCAGCTGTTTAGCTAAACATGAGCTCATGATCTAAATTTACACAATAATGAAGAAATCAGCTACAAGTGGAGACAATCAGCAAAAACAATCAATATGAGAATTAGTTTCCCAAGGCCATCCATCAGATGTTGGAATAATCAGGTGCAAGGCAGAAAATATACATAAAACTGGAACTGAAACAAGCAACAAGGATGTTTTCAAAGACTGGTAGGATCTCTAAAACATTTGTAAAGTACATGTCATTGATAAAGCTAAATACCCAAGGTTGTGTAATACAACAGATTAATCATTGAGAAGAGTGAAATTATGCTGTTTTGAAAACTATGGCAGGTCAGATTTTCTGCCTAATGATATAAGAAGATTTCTCTCAAAAATACACATTATTTCAAAGACGTATTGGCTGTGAAATAAGTTAAGGGTATTTCAAATGGCTTGTCTGCAAAGAAAGGTGAGATGTAGGGAATCACAGAAAGTCGAGGGGAAAATATGTCAATATATACATTGCTATATGGTGAACTAAGCCTTAGGCCAGCAACAATGGAGAGGACATGACCCTTAGAAACTTACAAGTAAGCTGGAATCTTCAAAAGTTCAAATCTTTCTAAGTAAAAAGATTTATTAAAATGAATAACCAAGTGTTTTAATTGACATCAGATGATCAAAACAACAAACCCTGAGAACATAGAAAAAATATAAATAAAGATATGAGCAGAACTTAATACAACAGAAAACGTATAAAATTGATGTGATTTAGTAAGTCCAAAGAATATTCTTTGAAAAGATTTAAAAGACACACTTTGATTAAGGAAAACATAAACATATGTAAAGAATATACAGAAAGAATCAGGACAATGTTATAGCAGAGAATATATGAAATGCCAGTAAATTTGAACATTTCTGTAAAGGGGACCATTTCCTAGCTCCTAAAGTTGACCAAAACTGACACAAGAGGAAATCATTGAAGGTCATCATGTCTGCCCTTGGCATTCTTGGAACGCCCTGGCCTCAGAATGCAGCATCGGTAGTCCATGGTAACCTGCGGAGAGGGGGTGGGGCTGAAGGAGGTTGGAACACTGCCCTCACTGAGGGAGTGGGTGTGGCCATCTCTGCTGTGACTGAACAAAGGGCAGGGGAGCAGGGGGCCCAGGGCAGGGCCCTCAGAGCCCGGCAGGACCAGGGGAGTGTCACAAGCATTTGGCCCAGGCCAAAGGGCGCCTTCTTTGTCTGCACAGCTTCCCAAACACTCACATTTCCACTCAGGCCGCCCTCTTTGTTGAAGTGTGTGTGGAACGTGTCCTCGCAGTACACCTCGCTGCACAGCTAACCATAGGACTGGGCATCGTACCTTCCTGCCAGGTGACCGAAGTTCGCAGGCAGATGGGTCACTGGGACCAACGCGGAGAGGCTCCTGCCCTGACCACAGGTCGACCACAGCCGCTGCCCCAGATCGGGGGTTGCAAAGCAGCCCTGTCTGAATCCCCTGCCTCTAGAGGGAGTATTGGACCAACACTTCTAAAAAATGGGGTCCTTGCGGGCAACTCATCGGAGGGACACAAAAAAATCTTTGCCGACTTTCTCCTGAAGCTTACGAGCGTTCACACTTAAGCCTTTTACAATGTCAGCTGTTTAGCTGAACATGAGCTCATGATCTAAATTTACACAATAATGAAGAAATCAGCTACAAGGGGAGACAATCAGCAAAAACAATCAATATGAGAATTAGTTTCCCAAGGCCACCCATCAGATGTTGGAATAATCAGGTGCAAGGCAGAATATATACATAAAACTGGAACTGGAACAAGGAACAAGGATGTTTTCAAAGACTGGTAGGATCTCTAAAACATTTGTAAAGTACATGTCATTGATAAAGCTAAATACTCAAAGGTTGTGTAATACAACAGATTAATCATTGAGAAGAGTGAAATTATGCTGTTTTGAAAACTATGGCAGGTCAGATTTTCTGCCTAATGATATAAGAAGATTTCTCTCAAAAATACACATTATTTCAAAGACTTATTGGCTGTGAAATAAGTTAAGGGTATTTCAAATGGCTTGTCTACAAAGAAAGGTGAGATGTAGGGAATCACAGAAAGTCGAGGGGAAAATATGTCAATATATACATTGCTATATGGTGAACTAAGCCTTAGGCCAGCAACAATGGAGAGGACCTGACCCTTAGAAACTTACAAGTAAGCTGGAATCTTCAAAAGTTCAAATCTTTATAAGTAAAAAGATTTATTAAAATGAATAACCAAGTGTTTTAATTGACATCAGAAGATCAAAAGAATAAAACCTGAGAACATAGAAAAAATATAAATAAAGATATGAGCAGAACTTAATACAACAGAAAACGTATAAAATTGAGGTGATTTAGTAAGTCCAAAGAATATTCTTTGAAAAGATTTAAAAGACACACTTTGATTAAGGAAAACAAAAACATAAGTAAAGAATATACAGAAAGAATCAGGACAATGTTATAGCAGAGAATATATGAAATGCCAGTAAATTTGAACATTTCTGTAAAGGGGACCATTTCCTAGCTCCTAAAGTTGACCAAAACTGACACAAGAGGAAATCATTGAAGGTCATCATGTCTGCCCTTGGCATTCTTGGAACGCCCTGGCCTCAGAATGCAGCATCGGTAGTCCATGGTAACCTGCGGAGAGGGGGTGGGGCTGAAGGAGGTTGGAACACTGCCCTCACTGAGGGAGTGTGTGTGGCCATCTCTGCTGTGACTGAACAAAGGGCAGGGGAGCAGGGGGCCCAGGGCAGGGCCCTCAGAGCCCGGCAGGACCAGAGGAGTGTCACAAGCATTTGGCCCAGGCCAAAGGGCGCCTTCTTTGTCTGCACAGCTTCCCAAACACTCACATTTCCACTCAGGCCGCCCTCTTTGTTGAAGTGTGTGTGGAACGTGTCCTCGCAGTACACCTCGCTGCACAGCTAACCATAGGACTGGGCATCGTACCTTCCTGCCAGGTGACCGAAGTTCGCAGGCAGATGGGTCACTGGGACCAACGCGGAGAGGCTCCTGCCCTGACCACAGGTCGACCACAGCCGCTGCCCCAGATCGGGGGTTGCAAAGCAGCCCTGTCTGAATCCCCTGCCTCTAGAGGGAGTATTGGACCAACACTTCTAAAAAATGGGGTCCTTGCGGGCAACTCATCGGAGGGAGACAAATAAATCTTTGCCGACTTTCTCCTGAAGCTTACGAGCGTTCACACTTAAGCCTTTTACAATGTCAGCTGTTTAGCTGAACATGAGCTCATGATCTAAATTTACACAATAATGAAGAAATCAGCTACAAGGGGAGACAATCAGCAAAAACAATCAATATGAGAATTAGTTTCCCAAGGCCACCCATCAGATGTTGGAATAATCAGGTGCAAGGCAGAATATATACATAAGACTGGAACTGGAACAAGGAACAAGGATGTTTTCAAAGACTGGTAGGATCTCTAAAACATTTGTAAAGTACATGTCATTGATAAAGCTAAATACTCAAAGGTTGTGTAATACAACAGATTAATCATTGAGAAGAGTGAAATTATGCTGTTTTGAAAACTATGGCAGGTCAGATTTTCTGCCTAATGATATAAGAAGATTTCTCTCAAAAATACACATTATTTCAAAGACTTATTGGCTGTGAAATAAGTGAAGGGTATTTCAAATGGCTTGTCTGCAAAGAAAGGTGAGATGTAGGGAATCACAGAAAGTCGAGGGGAAAATATGTCAATATATACTTTGCTATATGGTGAACTAAGCCTTAGGCCAGCAACAATGGAGAGGACCTGACCCTTAGAAACTTACAAGTAAGCTGGAATCTTCAAAAGTTCAAATCTTTAAAAGTAAAAAGATTTATTAAAATGAATAACCAAGTGTTTTAATTGACATCAGATGATCAAAACAACAAACCCTGAGAACATAGAAAAAATATAAATAAAGATATGAGCAGAACTTAATACAACAGAAAACGTATAAAATTGAGGTGATTTAGTAAGTCCAAAGAATATTCTTTGAAAAGATTTAAAAGACACACTTTGATTAAGGAAAACAAAAACATAAGTAAAGAATATACAGAAAGAATCAGGACAATGTTATAGCAGAGAATATATGAAATGCCAGTAAATTTGAACATTTCTGTAAAGGGGACCATTTCCTAGCTCCTAAAGTTGACCAAAACTGACACAAGAGGAAATCATTGAAGGTCATCATGTCTGCCCTTGGCATTCTCGGAACGCCCTGGCCTCAGAATGCAGCATCGGTAGTCCATGGTAACCTGCGGAGAGGGGGCGGGGCTGAAGGAGGTTGGAACACTGCCCTCACTGAGGGAGTGGGTGTGGCCATCTCTGCTGTGACTGAACAAAGGGCAGGGGAGCAGGGGGCCCATGGCAGGGCCCTCAGAGGCCAGCAGGCCCAGGGGTGTGTCACAAGCATTTGGCCCAGGCCAAAGGGCACCTTCTTTGTCCGCACAGCTTCCCAAACACTCACATTTCCACTCAGGCCGCCCTCTTTGTTGAAGTGTGTGTGGAACGTGTCCTCGCAGTACACCTCGCTGCACAGCTAACCATAGGACTGGGCATCGTACCTTCCTGCCAGGTGACTGAAGTTCGCAGGCAGATGGGTCCCTGGGACCAACGCGGAGAGTCTCCTGCCCTGACCACAGGTCGACCACAGCCGCTGCCCCCGATCGGGGGCCGCAAAGCAGCCCTGTCTGAATCCCCTGCCTCTAGAGGGAGTATTGGACCAACACTTCTAAAAAATGGGGTCCTTGCGGAAAACTCATCGGAGGGACACAACTAAATCGTTGCCGACTTTCTCCTGGAGCTTACGAGCGTTCACACTTAAGCCTGATACAATGTCAGCGGTTTAGCTAAACATGAGCTCATGATCTAAATTTACACAATAATGAAGAAATCAGCTACAAGTGGAGACAATCAGCAAAAACAATCAATATGAGAATTAGTTTCCCAAGGCCATCCATCAGATGTTGGAATAATCAGGTGCAAGGCAGAAAATATACATAAAACTGGAACTGAAACAAGGAACAAGGATGTTTACTAAGAGTGGTAGGATCTCTAAAACATTTGTAAAGTACATGTCATTGATAAAGCTAAATACTCAAAGGTTGTGTAATACAACAGATTAATCATTGAGAAGAGTGAAATTATGCTGTTTTGAAAACTATGGCAGGTCAGATTTTCTGCCTAATGATATAAGAAGATTTCTCTCAAAAATACACATTATTTCAAAGACTTATTGGCTGTGAAATAAGTGAAGGGTATTTCAAATGGCTTGTCTGCAAAGAAAGGTGAGATGTAGGGAATCACAGAAAGTCGAGGGGAAAATATGTCAATATATACATTGCTATATGGTGAACTAAGCCTTAGGCCAGCAACAATGGAGAGGACCTGACCCTTAGTAACTTACAAGTAACCTGGAATCTTCAAAAGTTCAAATCTTTCTAAGTAAAAAGATTTATTAAAATGAATAACCAAGTGTTTTAATTGACATCAGATGATCAAAACAACAAACCCTGAGAACATAGAAAAAATATAAATAAAGATATGAGCAGAACATAATACAACAGAAAACGTATAAAATTGAGGTGATTTAGTAAGTCCAAAGAATATTCTTTGAAAAGATTTAAAAGACACACTTTGATTAAGGAAAACAAAAACATAAGTAAAGAATATACAGAAAGAATCAGGACAATGTTATAGCAGAGAATATATGAAATGCCAGTAAATTTGAATATTTCTGTAAAGGGGACCATTTCCTAGCTCTTAAAGTTGACCAAAACTGACACAAGAGGTAATCATTGAAGGTCATCATGTCTGCCCTTGGCATTCTCGGAAGGCCCTGGCCTCAGAATGCAGCATGTGTAGTCCATGGTAACCTGCGGAGAGGGGGCGGGGCTGAAGGAGGTTGGAACACTGCCCTCACTGAGGGAGTGAGTGTGGCATCTCTGCTGTGACTGAACAAAGGGCAGGGGAGCAGGGGGCACAGGGCAGGGCCCTCAGAGCCCGGCAGGCCCAGGGGTGTGTCACAAGCATTTGGCCCAGGCCAAAGGGCGCCTTCTTTGTCCGCACAGCTTCCCAAACACTCACCTTTCCACTCAGGCGGACCTCTTTGTTGAAGTGTGTGTGGAACGTGTCCTCGCAGTACACCTCACTGCACAGCTAACCATAGGACTGGGCATCGTACCTTCCTGCCAGGTGACCGAAGTTCGCAGGCAGATGGGTCCCTGGGACCAACGCGGAGAGTCTCCTGCCCTGACCACAGGTCGACCACAGCCGCTGCCCCCGATCGGGGGCCACAAAGCAGCCCTGTCTGAATCCCCTGCCTCTAGAGGGACTATTGGACCAACACTTCTAAAAAATGGGGTCCTTGCGGGCAACTCATCCGAGGGACAGAAATAAATCTTTGCCGACTTTCTCCTGAAGCTTACGAGCCTTCACACTTAAGCCTGTTACAATGTCAGCTGTTTAGCTAAGCATGAGCTCATGATCTAAATTTACACAATAATGAAGAAATCAGCTACAAGTGGAGACAATTAGCAAAAACAATCAATATGAGAATTAGTTTCCCAAGGCCATCCATCACATGTTGGAATAATCAAGTGCAAGGCAGAAAATATACATAAGACTGGAACTGGAACAAGGAACAAGGATGTTTTCAAAGACTGGTAGGATCTCTAAAACATTTGTAAAGTACATGTCATTGATAAAGCTAAATACTCAAAGGTTGTGTAATACAACAGATTAATCATTGAGAAGAGTGAAATTATGCTGTTTTGAAAACTATGGCAGGTCAGATTTTCTGCCTAATGATATAAGAAGATTTCTCTCAAAAATACACATTATTTCAAAGACTTATTGGCTGTGAAATAAGTTAAGGGTATTTCAAATGGCTTGTCTGCAAAGAAAGGTGAGATGTAGGGAATCACAGAAAGTCGAGGGGAAAATATGTCAATATATACATTGCTATATGGTGAACTAAGCCTTAGGCCAGCAACAATGGAGAGGACCTGACCCTTAGAAACTTACAAGTAAGCTGGAATCTTCAAAAGTTCAAATCTTTATAAGTAAAAAGATTTATTAAAATGAATAACCAAGTGTTTTAATTGACATCAGATGATCAAAACAACAAACCCTGAGAACATAGAAAAAATATAAATAAAGATATGAGCAGAACTTAATACAACAGAAAACGTATAAAATTGAGGTGATTTAGTAAGTCTAAAGAATATTCTTTGAAAAGATTTAAAAGACACACTTTGATTAAGGAAAACAAAAACATAAGTAAAGAATATACAGAAAGAATCAGGACAATGTTATAGCAGAGAATATATGAAATGCCAGTAAATTTGAATATATCTGTAAAGGGGACCATTTCCTAGCTCCTAAAGTTGACCAAAACTGACACAAGAGGAAATCATTGAAGGTCATCATGTCTGCCCTTGGCATTCTTGGAATGCCCTGGCCTCAGAATGCAGCATCGGTAGTCCATGGTAACCTGCGGAGAGGGGGCGGGGCTGAAGGAGTTTGGAACACTGCCCTCACTGAGGGAGTGGGTGTGGCCATCTCTGCTGTGACTGAACAAAGGGCAGGGGAGCAGGGGGCCCAGGGCAGGGCCCTCAGAGCCCGGCAGGACCAGGGGAGTGTCACAAGCATTTGGCCCAGGCCAAAGGGCGCCTTCTTTGTCTGCACAGCTTCCCAAACACTCACATTTCCACTCAGGCCGCCCTCTTTGTTGAAGTGTGTGTGGAAGGTGTCCTCGCAGTACACCTCGCTGCACAGCTAACCATAGGACTGGGCATCGTACCTTCCTGCCAGGTGACCGAAGTTCGCAGGCAGATGGGTCACTGGGACCAACGCGGAGAGGCTCCTGCCCTGACCACAGGTTGACCACAGCCGCTGCCCCAGATCGGGGGTTGCAAAGCAGCCCTGTCTGAATCCCCTGCCTCTAGAGGGAGTATTGGACCAACACTTCTAAAAAATGGGGTCCTTGCGGGCAACTCATCGGAGGGACACAAATAAATCTTTGCCGACTTTCTCCTGAAGCTTACGAGCGTTCACACTTAAGCCTGTTACAATGTCAGCTGTATAGCTAAACATGAGCTCATGATCTAAATTTACACAATAATGAAGAAATCAGCTACAAGGGGAGACAATCAGCAAAAACAATCAATATGAGAATTAGTTTCCCAAGGCCATCCATCAGATGTTGGAATAATCAGGGGCAAGGCAGAAAATATACATAAAACTGGAACTGAAACAAGGAACAAGGATGTTTACTAAGACTGGTACGATCTCTAAAACATTTGTAAAGTACATGTCATTGATAAAGCTAAATACTCAAAGGTTGTGTAATACAACAGATTAATCATTGAGAAGAGTGAAATTATGCTGTTTTGAAAACTATGGCAGGTCAGATTTTCTGCCTAATGATATAAGAAGATTTCTCTCAAAAATACACATTATTTCAAAGACTTATTGGCTGTGAAATAAGTTAAGGGTATTTCAAATGGCTTGTCTGCAAAGAAAGGTGAGATGTAGGGAATCACAGAAAGTCGAGGGGAAAATATGTCAATATATACATTGCTATATGGTGAACTAAGCCTTAGGCCAGCAACAATGGAGAGGACCTGACCCTTAGAAACTTACAAGTAAGCTGGAATCTTCAAAAGTTCAAATCTTTATAAGTAAAAAGATTTATTAAAATGAATAACCAAGTGTTTTAATTGACATCAGATGATCAAAACAACAAACCCTGAGAACATAGAAAAAATATAAATAAAGATATGAGCAGAACTTAATACAACAGAAAACGTATAAAATTGAGGTGATTTAGTAAGTCCAAAGAATATTCTTTGAAAAGATTTAAAAGACACACTTTGATTAAGGAAAACATAAACATATGTAAAGAATATACAGAAAGAATCAGGACAATGTTATAGCAGAGAATATATGAAATGCCAGTAAATTTGAACATTTCTGTAAAGGGGACCATTTCCTAGCTCCTAAAGTTGACCAAAACTGACACAAGAGGAAATCATTGAAGGTCATCATGTTTGCCCTTGGCATTCTTGGAACGCCCTGGCCTCAGAATGCAGCATCGGTAGTCCATGGTAACCTGCGGAGAGGGGGCGGGGCTGAAGGAGGTTGGAACACTGCCCTCACTGAGGGAGTGGGTGTGGCCATCTCTGCTGTGACTGAACAAAGGGCAGGGGAGCAGGGGGCCCAGGGCAGGGCCCTCAGAGCCCGGCAGGACCAGGGGAGTGTCACAAGCATTTGGCCCAGGCCAAAGGGCGCCTTCTTTGTCTGCACAGCTTCCCAAACACTCACATTTCCACTCAGGCCGCCCTCTTTGTTGAAGTGTGTGTGGAAGGTGTCCTCGCAGTACACCTCGCTGCACAGCTAACCATAGGACTGGGCATCGTACCTTCCTGCCAGGTGACCGAAGTTCGCAGGCAGATGGGTCACTGGGACCAACGCGGAGAGGCTCCTGCCCTGACCACAGGTTGACCACAGCCGCTGCCCCAGATCGGGGGTTGCAAAGCAGCCCTGTCTGAATCCCGTGCCTCTAGAGGGAGTATTGGACCAACACTTCTAAAAAATGGGGTCCTTGCGGGCAACTCATCGGAGGGACACAAAAAAATCTTTGCCGACTTTCTCCTGAAGCTTACGAGCGTTCACACTTAAGCCTTTTACAATGTCAGCTGTTTAGCTAAACATGAGCTCATGATCTAAATTTACACAATAATGAAGAAATCAGCTACAAGGGGAGACAATCAGCAAAAACAATCAATATGAGAATTAGTTTCCCAAGGCCACCCATCAGATGTTGGAATAATCAGGTGCAAGGCAGAATATATACATAAAACTGGAACTGGAACAAGGAACAAGGATGTTTTCAGAGACTGGTAGGATCTCTAAAACATTTGTAAAGTACATGTCATTGATAAAGCTAAATACTCAAAGGTTGTGTAATACAACAGATTAATCATTGAGAAGAGTGAAATTATGCTGTTTTGAAAACTATGGCAGGTCAGATTTTCTGCCTAATGATATAAGAAGATTTCTCTCAAAATACACATTATTTCAAAGACTTATTGGCTGTGAAATAAGTGAAGGGTATTTCAAATGGCTTGTCTGCAAAGAGAGGTGAGATGTAGGGAATCACAGAAAGTCGAGGGGAAAATATGTCAATATATACATTGCTATATGGTGAACTAAGCCTTAGGCCAGCAACAATGGAGAGGACCTGACCCTTAGAAACTTACAAGTAAGCTGGAATCTTCAAAAGTTCAAATCTTTCTAAGTAAAAAGATTTATTAAAATGAATAACCAAGTGTTTTAATTGACATCAGATGATCAAAACAACAAACCCTGAGAACATAGAAAAAATATAAATAAAGATATGAGCAGAACTTAATACAACAGAAAACGTATAAAATTGAGGTGATTTAGTAAGTCCAAAGAATATTCTTTGAAAAGATTTAAAAGACACACTTTGATTAAGGAAAACAAAAACATAAGTAAAGAATATACAGAAAGAATCAGGACAATGTTATAGCAGAGAATATATGAAATGCCAGTAAATTTGAACATTTCTGTAAAGGGGACCATTTCCTAGCTCCTAAAGTTGACCAAAACTGACACAAGAGGAAATCATTGAAGGTCATCATGTCTGCCCTTGGCATTCTCGGAACGCCCTGGCCTCAGAATGCAGCATCGGTAGTCCATGGTAACCTGCGGAGAGGGGGTGGGGCTGAAGGAGGTTGGAACACTGCCCTCACTGAGGGAGTGGGTGTGGCCATCTCTGCTGAGACTGAACAAAGGGCAGGGGAGCAGAGGGCCCAGGGCAGGGCCCTCAGAGTCTGGCAGGCCCAGGGGTGTGTCACAAGCATTTTGCCCAGGCCAAAGGGCGCCTTCTTTGTCTGCACAGCTTCCCAAACACTCACCTTTCCACTCAGGCCGCCCTCTTTGTTGAAGTGTGTGTGGAACGTGTCCTCGCAGTACACCTCGCTGCACAGCTAACCATAGGACTGGGCATCGTACCTTCCTGCCAGGTGACCGAAGTTCGCAGGCAGATGGGTCCCTGGGACCAACGCGGAGAGGCTCCTGCCCTGACCACAGGTCGACCACAGCCGCTGCCCCCGATCGGGGGCCGCAAAGCAGCCCTGTCTGAATCCCCTGCCTCTAGAGGGAGTATTGGACCAACACTTCTAAAAAATGGGGTCCTTGCGGGCAACTCATCGGAGGGACACAAATAAATCTTTGCCGACTTTCTCCTGAAGCTTACGAGCGTTCACACTTAAGCCTGTTACAATGTCAGCTGTTTAGCTAAACATGAGCTCATGATCTAAATTTACACAATAATGAAGAAATCAGCTACAAGTGGAGACAATCAGCAAAAACAATCAATATGAGAATTAGTTTCCCAAGGCCATCCATCAGATGTTGGAATAATCAGGTGCAAGGCAGAAAATATACATAAAACTGGAACTGAAACAAGGAACAAGGATGTTTTCAAAGACTGGTAGGATCTCTAAAACATTTGTAAAGTACATGTCATTGATAAAGCTAAATACCCAAGGTTGTGTAATACAACAGATTAATCATTGAGAAGAGTGAAATTATGCTGTTTTGAAAACTATGGCAGGTCAGATTTTCTGCCTAATGATATAAGAAGATTTCTCTCAAAAATACACATTATTTCAAAGACGTATTGGCTGTGAAATAAGTTAAGGGTATTTCAAATGGCTTGTCTGCAAAGAAGGTGAGATGTAGGGAATCACAGAAAGTCGAGGGGAAAATATGTCAATATATACATTGCTATATGGTGAACTAAGCCTTAGGACAGCAACAATGGAGAGGACATGACCCTTAGAAACTTACAAGTAAGCTGGAATCTTCAAAAGTTCAAATCTTTCTAAGTAAAAAGATTTATTAAAATGAATAACCAAGTGTTTTAATTGACATCAGATGATCAAAACAACAAACCCTGAGAACATAGAAAAAATATAAATAAAGATATGAGCAGAACTTAATACAACAGAAAACGTATAAAATTGAGGTGATTTAGTAAGTCCAAAGAATATTCTTTGAAAAGATTTAAAAGACACACTTTGATTAAGGAAAACATAAACATATGTAAAGAATATACAGAAAGAATCAGGACAATGTTATAGCAGAGAATATATGAAATGCCAGTAAATTTGAACATTTCTGTAAAGGGGACCATTTCCTAGCTCCTAAAGTTGACCAAAACTGACACAAGAGGAAATCATTGAAGGTCATCATGTCTGCCCTTGGCATTCTTGGAACGCCCTGGCCTCAGAATGCAGCATCGGTAGTCCATGGTAACCTGCGGAGAGGGGGTGGGGCTGAAGGAGGTTGGAACACTGCCCTCACTGAGGGAGTGGGTGTGGCCATCTCTGCTGTGACTGAACAAAGGGCAGGGGAGCAGGGGGCCCAGGGCAGGGCCCTCAGAGCCCGGCAGGACCAGGGGAGTGTCACAAGCATTTGGCCCAGGCCAAAGGGCGCCTTCTTTGTCTGCACAGCTTCCCAAACACTCACATTTCCACTCAGGCCGCCCTCTTTGTTGAAGTGTGTGTGGAACGTGTCCTCGCAGTACACCTCGCTGCACAGCTAACCATAGGACTGGGCATCGTACCTTCCTGCCAGGTGACCGAAGTTCGCAGGCAGATGGGTCACTGGGACCAACGCGGAGAGGCTCCTGCCCTGACCACAGGTCGACCACAGCCGCTGCCCCAGATCGGGGGTTGCAAAGCAGCCCTGTCTGAATCCCCTGCCTCTAGAGGGAGTATTGGACCAACACTTCTAAAAAATGGGGTCCTTGCGGGCAACTCATCGGAGGGACACAAAAAAATCTTTGCCGACTTTCTCCTGAAGCTTACGAGCGTTCACACTTAAGCCTTTTACAATGTCAGCTGTTTAGCTGAACATGAGCTCATGATCTCAATTTACACATTAATGAAGAAATCAGATACAAGGGGAGACAATCAGCAAAAACAATCAATATGAGAATTAGTTTCCCAAGGCCACCCATCAGATGTTGGAATAATCAGGTGCAAGGCAGAATATATACATAAAACTGGAACTGGAACAAGGAACAAGGATGTTTTCAAAGACTGGTAGGATCTCTAAAACATTTGTAAAGTACATGTCATTGATAAAGCTAAATACTCAAAGGTTGTGTAATACAACAGATTAATCATTGAGAAGAGTGAAATTATGCTGTTTTGAAAACTATGGCAGGTCAGATTTTCTGCCTAATGATATAAGAAGATTTCTCTCAAAAATACACATTATTTCAAAGACTTATTGGCTGTGAAATAAGTGAAGGGTATTTCAAATGGCTTGTCTGCAAAGAAAGGTGAGATGTAGGGAATCACAGAAAGTCGAGGGGAAAATATGTCAATATATACATTGCTATATGGTGAACTAAGCCTTAGGCCAGCAACAATGGAGAGGACCTGACCCTTAGAAACTTACAAGTAAGCTGGAATCTTCAAAAGTTCAAATCTTTATAAGTAAAAAGATTTATTAAAATGAATAACCAAGTGTTTTAATTGACATCAGATGATCAAAACAACAAACCCTGAGAACATAGAAAAAATATAAATAAAGATATGAGCAGAACTGAATACAACAGAAAACGTATAAAATTGAGGTGATTTAGTAAGTCCAAAGAATATTCTTTGAAAAGATTTAAAAGACACACTTTGATTAAGGAAAACATAAACTTATGTAAAGAATATACAGAAAGAATCAGGACAATGTTATAGCAGAGAATATATGAAATGCCAGTAAATTTGAACATTTCTGTAAAGGGGACCATTTCCTAGCTCCTAAAGTTGACCAAAACTGACACAAGAGGAAATCATTGAAGGTCATCATGTCTGCCCTTGGCATTCTTGGAACGCCCTGGCCTCAGAATGCAGCATCGGTAGTCCATGGTAACCTGCGGAGAGGGGGTGGGGCTGAAGGAGGTTGGAACACTGCCCTCACTGAGGGAGTGGGTGTGGCCATCTCTGCTGTGACTGAACAAAGGGCAGGGGAGCAGGGGGCCCAGGGCAGGGCCCTCAGAGCCCGGCAGGACCAGGGGAGTGTCACAAGCATTTGGCCCAGGCCAAAGGGCGCCTTCTTTGTCTGCACAGCTTCCCAAACACTCACATTTCCACTCAGGCCGCCCTCTTTGTTGAAGTGTGTGTGGAACGTGTCCTCGCAGTACACCTCGCTGCACAGCTAACCATAGGACTGGGCATCGTACCTTCCTGCCAGGTGACCGAAGTTCGCAGGCAGATGGGTCACTGGGACCAACGCGGAGAGGCTCCTGCCCTGACCACAGGTCGACCACAGCCGCTGCCCCAGATCGGGGGTTGCAAAGCAGCCCTGTCTGAATCCCCTGCCTCTAGAGGGAGTATTGGACCAACACTTCTAAAAAATGGGGTCCTTGCGGGCAACTCATCGGAGGGACACAAAAAAATCTTTGCCGACTTTCTCCTGAAGCTTACGAGCGTTCACACTTAAGCCTTTTACAATGTCAGCTGTTTAGCTGAACATGAGCTCATGATCTAAATTTACACAATAATGAAGAAATCAGCTACAAGGGGAGACAATCAGCAAAAACAATCAATATGAGAATTAGTTTCCCAAGGCCACCCATCAGATGTTGGAATAATCAGGTGCAAGGCAGAATATATACATAAAACTGGAACTGGAACAAGGAACAAGGATGTTTTCAAAGACTGGTAGGATCTCTAAAACATTTGTAAAGTACATGTCATTGATAAAGCTAAATACTCAAAGGTTGTGTAATACAACAGATTAATCATTGAGAAGAGTGAAATTATGCTGTTTTGAAAACTATGGCAGGTCAGATTTTCTGCCTAATGATATAAGAAGATTTCTCTCAAAAATACACATTATTTCAAAGACTTATTGGCTGTGAAATAAGTTAAGGGTATTTCAAATGGCTTGTCTACAAAGAAAGGTGAGATGTAGGGAATCACAGAAAGTCGAGGGGAAAATATGTCAATATATACATTGCTATATGGTGAACTAAGCCTTAGGCCAGCAACAATGGAGAGGACCTGACCCTTAGAAACTTACAAGTAAGCTGGAATCTTCAAAAGTTCAAATCTTTATAAGTAAAAAGATTTATTAAAATGAATAACCAAGTGTTTTAATTGACATCAGAAGATCAAAAGAATAAAACCTGAGAACATAGAAAAAATATAAATAAAGATATGAGCAGAACTTAATACAACAGAAAACGTATAAAATTGAGGTGATTTAGTAAGTCCAAAGAATATTCTTTGAAAAGATTTAAAAGACACACTTTGATTAAGGAAAACAAAAACATAAGTAAAGAATATACAGAAAGAATCAGGACAATGTTATAGCAGAGAATATATGAAATGCCAGTAAATTTGAACATTTCTGTAAAGGGGACCATTTCCTAGCTCCTAAAGTTGACCAAAACTGACACAAGAGGAAATCATTGAAGGTCATCATGTCTGCCCTTGGCATTCTTGGAACGCCCTGGCCTCAGAATGCAGCATCGGTAGTCCATGGTAACCTGCGGAGAGGGGGTGGGGCTGAAGGAGGTTGGAACACTGCCCTCACTGAGGGAGTGGGTGTGGCCATCTCTGCTGTGACTGAACAAAGGGCAGGGAAGCAGGGGGCCCAGGGCAGGGCCCTCAGAGCCCGGCAGGACCAGAGGAGTGTCACAAGCATTTGGCCCAGGCCAAAGGGCGCCTTCTTTGTCTGCACAGCTTCCCAAACACTCACATTTCCACTCAGGCCGCCCTCTTTGTTGAAGTGTGTGTGGAACGTGTCCTCGCAGTACACCTCGCTGCACAGCTAACCATAGGACTGGGCATCGTACCTTCCTGCCAGGTGACCGAAGTTCGCAGGCAGATGGGTCACTGGGACCAACGCGGAGAGGCTCCTGCCCTGACCACAGGTCGACCACAGCCGCTGCCCCAGATCGGGGGTTGCAAAGCAGCCCTGTCTGAATCCCCTGCCTCTAGAGGGAGTATTGGACCAACACTTCTAAAAAATGGGGTCCTTGCGGGCAACTCATCGGAGGGAGACAAATAAATCTTTGCCGACTTTCTCCTGAAGCTTACGAGCGTTCACACTTAAGCCTTTTACAATGTCAGCTGTTTAGCTGAACATGAGCTCATGATCTAAATTTACACAATAATGAAGAAATCAGCTACAAGGGGAGACAATCAGCAAAAACAATCAATATGAGAATTAGTTTCCCAAGGCCACCCATCAGA
Source organism: Hyperoodon ampullatus (assembly GCF_949752795.1). Lineage (NCBI taxonomy): Eukaryota > Metazoa > Chordata > Mammalia > Artiodactyla > Ziphiidae > Hyperoodon > Hyperoodon ampullatus. The sequence continues at coordinate 98,972,757 of NC_136919.1, forward strand.
TGTTGGAATAATCAGGTGCAAGGCAGAATATATACATAAGACTGGAACTGGAACAAGGAACAAGGATGTTTTCAAAGACTGGTAGGATCTCTAAAACATTTGTAAAGTACATGTCATTGATAAAGCTAAATACTCAAAGGTTGTGTAATACAACAGATTAATCATTGAGAAGAGTGAAATTATGCTGTTTTGAAAACTATGGCAGGTCAGATTTTCTGCCTAATGATATAAGAAGATTTCTCTCAAAAATACACATTATTTCAAAGACTTATTGGCTGTGAAATAAGTGAAGGGTATTTCAAATGGCTTGTCTGCAAAGAAAGGTGAGATGTAGGGAATCACAGAAAGTCGAGGGGAAAATATGTCAATATATACTTTGCTATATGGTGAACTAAGCCTTAGGCCAGCAACAATGGAGAGGACCTGACCCTTAGAAACTTACAAGTAAGCTGGAATCTTCAAAAGGTCAAATCTTTAAAAGTAAAAAGATTTATTAAAATGAATAACCAAGTGTTTTAATTGACATCAGATGATCAAAACAACAAACCCTGAGAACATAGAAAAAATATAAATAAAGATATGAGCAGAACTTAATACAACAGAAAACGTATAAAATTGAGGTGATTTAGTAAGTCCAAAGAATATTCTTTGAAAAGATTTAAAAGACACACTTTGATTAAGGAAAACAAAAACATAAGTAAAGAATATACAGAAAGAATCAGGACAATGTTATAGCAGAGAATATATGAAATGCCAGTAAATTTGAACATTTCTGTAAAGGGGACCATTTCCTAGCTCCTAAAGTTGACCAAAACTGACACAAGAGGAAATCATTGAAGGTCATCATGTCTGCCCTTGGCATTCTCGGAACGCCCTGGCCTCAGAATGCAGCATCGGTAGTCCATGGTAACCTGCGGAGAGGGGGCGGGGCTGAAGGAGGTTGGAACACTGCCCTCACTGAGGGAGTGGGTGTGGCCATCTCTGCTGTGACTGAACAAAGGGCAGGGGAGCAGGGGGCCCATGGCAGGGCGCTCAGAAGCCAGCAGGCCCAGGGGTGTGTCACAAGCATTTGGCCCAGGCCAAAGGGCACCTTCTTTGTCCGCACAGCTTCCCAAACACTCACATTTCCACTCAGGCCGCCCTCTTTGTTGAAGTGTGTGTGGAACGTGTCCTCGCAGTACACCTCGCTGCACAGCTAACCATAGGACTGGGCATCGTACCTTCCTGCCAGGTGACTGAAGTTCGCAGGCAGATGGGTCCCTGGGACCAACGCGGAGAGGCTCCTGCCCTGACCACAGGTCGACCACAGCCGCTGCCCCCAATCGGGGGCCGCAAAGCAGCCCTGTCTGAATCCCCTGCCTCTAGAGGGAGTATTGGACCAACACTTCTAAAAAATGGGGTCCTTGCGGAAAACTCATCGGAGGGACACAAATAAATCGTTGCCGACTTTCTCCTGGAGCTTACGAGCGTTCACACTTAAGCCTGATACAATGTCAGCGGTTTAGCTAAACATGAGCTCATGATCTAAATTTACACAATAATGAAGAAATCAGCTACAAGTGGAGACAATCAGCAAAAACAATCAATATGAGAATTAGTTTCCCAAGGCCATCCATCAGATGTTGGAATAATCAGGTGCAAGGCAGAAAATATACATAAAACTGGAACTGAAACAAGGAACAAGGATGTTTACTAAGACTGGTAGGATCTCTAAAACATTTGTAAAGTACATGTCATTGATAAAGCTAAATACTCAAAGGTTGTGTAATACAACAGATTAATCATTGAGAAGAGTGAAATTATGCTGTTTTGAAAACTATGGCAGGTCAGATTTTCTGCCTAATGATATAAGAAGATTTCTCTCAAAAATACACATTATTTCAAAGACTTATTGGCTGTGAAATAAGTGAAGGGTATTTCAAATGGCTTGTCTGCAAAGAAAGGTGATATGTAGGGAATCACAGAAAGTCGAGGGGAAAATATGTCAATATATACATTGCTATATGGTGAACTAAGCCTTAGGCCAGCAACAATGGAGAGGACCTGACCCTTAGAAACTTACAAGTAAGCTGGAATCTTCAAAAGTTCAAATCTTTATAAGTAAAAAGATTTATTAAAATGAATAACCAAGTGTTTTAATTGACATCAGATGATCAAAACAACAAACCCTGAGAACATAGAAAAAATATAAATAAAGATATGAGCAGAACTTAATACAACAGAAAACGTATAAAATTGAGGTGATTTAGTAAGTCCAAAGAATATTCTTTGAAAAGATTTAAAAGACACACTTTGATTAAGGAAAACATAAACATATGTAAAGAATATACAGAAAGAATCAGGACAATGTTATAGCAGAGAATATATGAAATGCCAGTAAATTTGAACATTTCTGTAAAGGGGACCATTTCCTAGCTCCTAAAGTTGACCAAAACTGACACAAGAGGAAATCATTGAAGGTCATCATGTCTGCCCTTGGCATTCTTGGAACGCCCTGGCCTCAGAATGCAGCATCGGTAGTCCATGGTAACCTGAGGAGAGGGGGTGGGGCTGAAGGAGGTTGGAACACTGCCCTCACTGAGGGAGTGGGTGTGGCCATCTCTGCTGTGACTGAACAAAGGGCAGGGGAGCAGGGGGCCCAGGGCAGGGCCCTCAGAGCCCGGCAGGACCAGGGGAGTGTCACAAGCATTTGGCCCAGGCCAAAGGGCGCCTTCTTTGTCTGCACAGCTTCCCAAACACTCACATTTCCACTCAGGCCGCCCTCTTTGTTGAAGTGTGTGTGAAACGTGTCCTCGCAGTACACCTCGCTGCACAGCTAACCATAGGACTGGGCATCATACCTTCCTGCCACGTGACCGAAGTTCGCAGGCAGATGGGTCACTGGGACCAACGCGGAGAGGCTCCTGCCCTGACCACAGGTCGACCACAGCCGCTGCCCCAGATCGGGGGTTGCAAAGCAGCCCTGTCTGAATCCCCTGCCTCTAGAGGGAGTATTGGACCAACACTTCTAAAAATGGGGTCCTTGCGGGCAACTCATCAGAGGGACACAAAAAAATCTTTGCCGACTTTCTCCTGAAGCTTACGAGCGTTCACACTTAAGCCTTTTACAATGTCAGCTGTTTAGCTAAACATGAGCTCATGATCTAAATTTACACAATAATGAAGAAATCAGCTACAAGGGGAGACAATCAGCAAAAACAATCAATATGAGAATTAGTTTCCCAAGGCCACCCATCAGATGTTGGAATAATCAGGTGCAAGGCAGAATATATACATAAAACTGGAACTGGAACAAGGAACAAGGATGTTTTCAAAGACTGGTAGGATCTCTAAAACATTTGTAAAGTACATGTCATTGATAAAGCTAAATACTCAAAGGTTGTGTAATACAACAGATTAATCATTGAGAAGAGTGAAATTATGCTGTTTTGAAAACTATGGCAGGTCAGATTTTCTGCCTAATGATATAAGAAGATTTCTCTCAAAAATACACATTATTTCAAAGACTTATTGGCTGTGAAATAAGTGAAGGGTATTTCAAATGGCTTGTCTGCAAAGAAAGGTGAGATGTAGGGAATCACAGAAAGTCGAGGGGAAAATATGTCAATATATACTTTGCTATATGGTGAACTAAGCCTTAGGCCAGCAACAATGGAGAGGACCTGACCCTTAGAAACTTACAAGTAAGCTGGAATCTTCAAAAGTTCAAATCTTTCTAAGTAAAAAGATTTATTAAAATGAATAACCAAGTGTTTTAATTGACATCAGATGATCAAAACAACAAACCCTGAGAACATAGAAAAAATATAAATAAAGATATGAGCAGAACTTAATACAACAGAAAACGTATAAAATTGAGGTGATTTAGTAAGTCCAAAGAATATTCTTTGAAAAGATTTAAAAGACACACTTTGATTAAGGAAAACAAAAACATAAGTAAAGAATATACAGAAAGAATCAGGACAATGTTATAGCAGAGAATATATGAAATGCCAGTAAATTTGAACATTTCTGTAAAGGGGACCATTTCCTAGCTCCTAAAGTTGACCAAAACTGACACAAGAGGAAATCATTGAAGGTCATCATGTCTGCCCTTGGCATTCTCGGAACGCCCTGGCCTCAGAATGCAGCATTGGTAGTCCATGGTAACCTGCGGAGAGGGGGCGGGGCTGAAGGAGGTTGGAACACTGCCCTCACTGAGGGAGTGGGTGTGGCCATCTCTGCTGTGACTGAACAAAGGGCAGGGGAGCAGGGGGCCCAGGGCAGGGCCCTCAGAGGCCAGCAGGCCCAGGGGTGTGTCACAAGCATTTGGCCCAGGCCAAAGGGCACCTTCTTTGTCCGCACAGCTTCCCAAACACTCACATTTCCACTCAGGCCGCCCTCTTTGTTGAAGTGTGTGTGGAACGTGTCCTCGCAGTACACCTCGCTGCACAGCTAACCATAGGACTGGGCATCGTACCTTCCTGCCAGGTGACCGAAGTTCGCAGGCAGATGGGTCACTGGGACCAACGCGGAGAGGCTCCTGCCCTGACCACAGGTCGACCACAGCCGCTGCCCCAGATCGGGGGTTGCAAAGCAGCCCTGTCTGAATCCCCTGCCTCTAGAGGGAGTATTGGACCAACACTTCTAAAAAATGGGGTCCTTGCGGGCAACTCATCGGAGGGACACAAAAAAATCTTTGCCGACTTTCTCCTGAAGCTTACGAGCGTTCACACTTAAGCCTTTTACAATGTCAGCTGTTTAGCTGAACATGAGCTCATGATCTAAATTTACACAATAATGAAGAAATCAGCTACAAGGGGAGACAATCAGCAAAAACAATCAATATGAGAATTAGTTTCCCAAGGCCACCCATCAGATGTTGGAATAATCAGGTGCAAGGCAGAATATATACATAAAACTGGAACTGGAACAAGGAACAAGGATGTTTTCAAAGACTGGTAGGATCTCTAAAACATTTGTAAAGTACATGTCATTGATAAAGCTAAATACTCAAAGGTTGTGTAATACAACAGATTAATCATTGAGAAGAGTGAAATTATGCTGTTTTGAAAACTATGGCAGGTCAGATTTTCTGCCTAATGATATAAGAAGATTTCTCTCAAAAATACACATTATTTCAAAGACTTATTGGCTGTGAAATAAGTTAAGGGTATTTCAAATGGCTTGTCTACAAAGAAAGGTGAGATGTAGGGAATCACAGAAAGTCGAGGGGAAAATATGTCAATATATACATTGCTATATGGTGAACTAAGCCTTAGGCCAGCAACAATGGAGAGGACCTGACCCTTAGAAACTTACAAGTAAGCTGGAATCTTCAAAAGTTCAAATCTTTATAAGTAAAAAGATTTATTAAAATGAATAACCAAGTGTTTTAATTGACATCAGAAGATCAAAAGAATAAAACCTGAGAACATAGAAAAAATATAAATAAAGATATGAGCAGAACTTAATACAACAGAAAACGTATAAAATTGAGGTGATTTAGTAAGTCCAAAGAATATTCTTTGAAAAGATTTAAAAGACACACTTTGATTAAGGAAAACAAAAACATAAGTAAAGAATATACAGAAAGAATCAGGACAATGTTATAGCAGAGAATATATGAAATGCCAGTAAATTTGAACATTTCTGTAAAGGGGACCATTTCCTAGCTCCTAAAGTTGACCAAAACTGACACAAGAGGAAATCATTGAAGGTCATCATGTCTGCCCTTGGCATTCTTGGAACGCCCTGGCCTCAGAATGCAGCATCGGTAGTCCATGGTAACCTGCGGAGAGGGGGTGGGGCTGAAGGAGGTTGGAACACTGCCCTCACTGAGGGAGTGGGTGTGGCCATCTCTGCTGTGACTGAACAAAGGGCAGGGGAGCAGGGGGCCCAGGGCAGGGCCCTCAGAGCCCGGCAGGACCAGAGGAGTGTCACAAGCATTTGGCCCAGGCCAAAGGGCGCCTTCTTTGTCTGCACAGCTTCCCAAACACTCACATTTCCACTCAGGCCGCCCTCTTTGTTGAAGTGTGTGTGGAACGTGTCCTCGCAGTACACCTCGCTGCACAGCTAACCATAGGACTGGGCATCGTACCTTCCTGCCAGGTGACCGAAGTTCGCAGGCAGATGGGTCACTGGGACCAACGCGGAGAGGCTCCTGCCCTGACCACAGGTCGACCACAGCCGCTGCCCCAGATCGGGGGTTGCAAAGCAGCCCTGTCTGAATCCCCTGCCTCTAGAGGGAGTATTGGACCAACACTTCTAAAAAATGGGGTCCTTGCGGGCAACTCATCGGAGGGAGACAAATAAATCTTTGCCGACTTTCTCCTGAAGCTTACGAGCGTTCACACTTAAGCCTTTTACAATGTCAGCTGTTTAGCTGAACATGAGCTCATGATCTAAATTTACACAATAATGAAGAAATCAGCTACAAGGGGAGACAATCAGCAAAAACAATCAATATGAGAATTAGTTTCCCAAGGCCACCCATCAGATGTTGGAATAATCAGGTGCAAGGCAGAATATATACATAAGACTGGAACTGGAACAAGGAACAAGGATGTTTTCAAAGACTGGTAGGATCTCTAAAACATTTGTAAAGTACATGTCATTGATAAAGCTAAATACTCAAAGGTTGTGTAATACAACAGATTAATCATTGAGAAGAGTGAAATTATGCTGTTTTGAAAACTATGGCAGGTCAGATTTTCTGCCTAATGATATAAGAAGATTTCTCTCAAAAATACACATTATTTCAAAGACTTATTGGCTGTGAAATAAGTGAAGGGTATTTCAAATGGCTTGTCTGCAAAGAAAGGTGAGATGTAGGGAATCACAGAAAGTCGAGGGGAAAATATGTCAATATATACTTTGCTATATGGTGAACTAAGCCTTAGGCCAGCAACAATGGAGAGGACCTGACCCTTAGAAACTTACAAGTAAGCTGGAATCTTCAAAAGTTCAAATCTTTAAAAGTAAAAAGATTTATTAAAATGAATAACCAAGTGTTTTAATTGACATCAGATGATCAAAACAACAAACCCTGAGAACATAGAAAAAATATAAATAAAGATATGAGCAGAACTTAATACAACAGAAAACGTATAAAATTGAGGTGATTTAGTAAGTCCAAAGAATATTCTTTGAAAAGATTTAAAAGACACACTTTGATTAAGGAAAACAAAAACATAAGTAAAGAATATACAGAAAGAATCAGGACAATGTTATAGCAGAGAATATATGAAATGCCAGTAAATTTGAACATTTCTGTAAAGGGGACCATTTCCTAGCTCCTAAAGTTGACCAAAACTGACACAAGAGGAAATCATTGAAGGTCATCATGTCTGCCCTTGGCATTCTCGGAACGCCCTGGCCTCAGAATGCAGCATGGGTAGTCCATGGTAACCTGCGGAGAGGGGGCGGGGCTGAAGGAGGTTGGAACACTGCCCTCACTGAGGGAGTGGGTGTGGCCATCTCTGCTGTGACTGAACAAAGGGCAGGGGAGAAGGGGGCCCATGGCAGGGCCCTCAGAGGCCAGCAGGCCCAGGGGTGTGTCACAAGCATTTGGCCCAGGCCAAAGGGCACCTTCTTTGTCCGCACAGCTTCCCAAACACTCACATTTCCACTCAGGCCGCCCTCTTTGTTGAAGTGTGTGTGGAACGTGTCCTCGCAGTACACCTCGCTGCACAGCTAACCATAGGACTGGGCATCGTACCTTCCTGCCAGGTGACTGAAGTTCGCAGGCAGATGGGTCCCTGGGACCAACGCGGAGAGGCTCCTGCCCTGACCACAGGTCGACCACAGCCGCTGCCCCCAATCGGGGGCCGCAAAGCAGCCCTGTCTGAATCCCCTGCCTCTAGAGGGAGTATTGGACCAACACTTCTAAAAAATGGGGTCCTTGCGGAAAACTCATCGGAGGGACACAAATAAATCGTTGCCGACTTTCTCCTGGAGCTTACGAGCGTTCACACTTAAGCCTGATACAATGTCAGCGGTTTAGCTAAACATGAGCTCATGATCTAAATTTACACAATAATGAAGAAATCAGCTACAAGTGGAGACAATCAGCAAAAACAATCAATATGAGAATTAGTTTCCCAAGGCCATCCATCAGATGTTGGAATAATCAGGTGCAAGGCAGAAAATATACATAAAACTGGAACTGAAACAAGGAACAAGGATGTTTACTAAGACTGGTAGGATCTCTAAAACATTTGTAAAGTACATGTCATTGATAAAGCTAAATACTCAAAGGTTGTGTAATACAACAGATTAATCATTGAGAAGAGTGAAATTATGCTGTTTTGAAAACTATGGCAGGTCAGATTTTCTGCCTAATGATATAAGAAGATTTCTCTCAAAAATACACATTATTTCAAAGACTTATTGGCTGTGAAATAAGTGAAGGGTATTTCAAATGGCTTGTCTGCAAAGAAAGGTGAGATGTAGGGAATCACAGAAAGTCGAGGGGAAAATATGTCAATATATACATTGCTATATGGTGAACTAAGCCTTAGGCCAGCAACAATGGAGAGGACCTGACCCTTAGAAACTTACAAGTAAGCTGGAATCTTCAAAAGTTCAAATCTTTATAAGTAAAAAGATTTATTAAAATGAATAACCAAGTGTTTTAATTGACATCAGATGATCAAAACAACAAACCCTGAGAACATAGAAAAAATATAAATAAAGATATGAGCAGAACTTAATACAACAGAAAACGTATAAAATTGAGGTGATTTAGTAAGTCCAAAGAATATTCTTTGAAAAGATTTAAAAGACACACTTTGATTAAGGAAAACATAAACATATGTAAAGAATATACAGAAAGAATCAGGACAATGTTATAGCAGAGAATATATGAAATGCCAGTAAATTTGAACATTTCTGTAAAGGGGACCATTTCCTAGCTCCTAAAGTTGACCAAAACTGACACAAGAGGAAATCATTGAAGGTCATCATGTCTGCCCTTGGCATTCTTGGAACGCCCTGGCCTCAGAATGCAGCATCGGTAGTCCATGGTAACCTGCGGAGAGGGGGTGGGGCTGAAGGAGGTTGGAACACTGCCCTCACTGAGGGAGTGGGTGTGGCCATCTCTGCTGTGACTGAACAAAGGGCAGGGGAGCAGGGGGCCCAGGGCAGGGCCCTCAGAGCCCGGCAGGACCAGGGGAGTGTCACAAGCATTTGGCCCAGGCCAAAGGGCGCCTTCTTTGTCTGCACAGCTTCCCAAACACTCACATTTCCACTCAGGCCGCCCTCTTTGTTGAAGTGTGTGTGAAACGTGTCCTCGCAGTACACCTCGCTGCACAGCTAACCATAGGACTGGGCATCATACCTTCCTGCCACGTGACCGAAGTTCGCAGGCAGATGGGTCACTGGGACCAACGCGGAGAGGCTCCTGCCCTGACCACAGGTCGACCACAGCCGCTGCCCCAGATCGGGGGTTGCAAAGCAGCCCTGTCTGAATCCCCTGCCTCTAGAGGGAGTATTGGACCAACACTTCTAAAAAATGGGGTCCTTGCGGGCAACTCATCAGAGGGACACAAAAAAATCTTTGCCGACTTTCTCCTGAAGCTTACGAGCGTTCACACTTAAGCCTTTTACAATGTCAGCTGTTTAGCTAAACATGAGCTCATGATCTAAATTTACACAATAATGAAGAAATCAGCTACGAGGGGAGACAATCAGCAAAAACAATCAATATGAGAATTAGTTTCCCAAGGCCACCCATCAGATGTTGGAATAATCAGGTGCAAGGCAGAATATATACATAAAACTGGAACTGGAACAAGGAACAAGGATGTTTTCAAAGACTGGTAGGATCTCTAAAACATTTGTAAAGTACATGTCATTGATAAAGCTAAATACTCAAAGGTTGTGTAATACAACAGATTAATCATTGAGAAGAGTGAAATTATGCTGTTTTGAAAACTATGGCAGGTCAGATTTTCTGCCTAATGATATAAGAAGATTTCTCTCAAAAATACACATTATTTCAAAGACTTATTGGCTGTGAAATAAGTGAAGGGTATTTCAAATGGCTTGTCTGCAAAGAAAGGTGAGATGTAGGGAATCACAGAAAGTCGAGGGGAAAATATGTCAATATATACATTGCTATATGGTGAACTAAGCCTTAGGCCAGCAACAATGGAGAGGACCTGACCCTTAGAAACTTACAAGTAAGCTGGAATCTTCAAAAGTTCAAATCTTTATAAGTAAAAAGATTTATTAAAATGAATAACCAAGTGTTTTAATTGACATCAGATGATCAAAACAACAAACCCTGAGAACATAGAAAAAATATAAATAAAGATATGAGCAGAACTTAATACAACAGAAAACGTATAAAATTGAGGTGATTTAGTAAGTCCAAAGAATATTCTTTGAAAAGATTTAAAAGACACACTTTGATTAAGGAAAACAAAAACATAAGTAAAGAATATACAGAAAGAATCAGGACAATGTTATAGCAGAGAATATATGAAATGCCAGTAAATTTGAACATTTCTGTAAAGGGGACCATTTCCTAGCTCCTAAAGTTGACCAAAACTGACACAAGAGGAAATCATTGAAGGTCATCATGTCTGCCCTTGGCATTCTCGGAACGCCCTGGCCTCAGAATGCAGCATTGGTAGTCCATGGTAACCTGCGGAGAGGGGGCGGGGCTGAAGGAGGTTGGAACACTGCCCTCACTGAGGGAGTGGGTGTGGCCATCTCTGCTGTGACTGAACAAAGGGCAGGGGAGCAGGGGGCCCAGGGCAGGGCCCTCAGAGGCCAGCAGGCCCAGGGGTGTGTCACAAGCATTTGGCCCAGGCCAAAGGGCACCTTCTTTGTCCGCACAGCTTCCCAAACACTCACATTTCCACTCAGGCCGCCCTCTTTGTTGACGTGTGTGTGGAACGTGTCCTCGCAGTACACCTCGCTGCACAGCTAACCATAGGACTGGGCATCGTACCTTCCTGCCAGGTGACCGAAGTTCGCAGGCAGATGGGTCACTGGGACCAACGCGGAGAGGCTCCTGCCCTGACCACAGGTCGACCACAGCCGCTGCCCCCGATCGGGGGCCGCAAAGCAGCCCTGTCTGAATCCCCTGCCTCTAGAGGGAGTATTGGACCAACACGTCTAAAAAATGGGGTCCTTGCGGGCAACTCATCGGAGGGACACAAAAAAATCTTTGCCGACTTTCTCCTGAAGCTTACGAGCGTTCACACTTAAGCCTTTTACAATGTCAGCTGTTTAGCTGAACATGAGCTCATGATCTCAATTTACACATTAATGAAGAAATCAGCTACAAGGGGAGACAATCAGCAAAAACAATCAATATGAGAATTAGTTTCCCAAGGCCACCCATCAGATGTTGGAATAATCAGGTGCAAGGCAGAATATATACATAAAACTGGAACTGGAACAAGGAACAAGGATGTTTTCAAAGACTGGTAGGATCTCTAAAACATTTGTAAAGTACATGTCATTGATAAAGCTAAATACTCAAAGGTTGTGTAATACAACAGATTAATCATTGAGAAGAGTGAAATTATGCTGTTTTGAAAACTATGGCAGGTCAGATTTTCTGCCTAATGATATAAGAAGATTTCTCTCAAAAATACACATTATTTCAAAGACTTATTGGCTGTGAAATAAGTGAAGGGTATTTCAAATGGCTTGTCTGCAAAGAAAGGTGAGATGTAGGGAATCACAGAAAGTCGAGGGGAAAATATGTCAATATATACATTGCTATATGGTGAACTAAGCCTTAGGCCAGCAACAATGGAGAGGACCTGACCCTTAGAAACTTACAAGTAAGCTGGAATCTTCAAAAGTTCAAATCTTTATAAGTAAAAAGATTTATTAAAATGAATAACCAAGTGTTTTAATTGACATCAGATGATCAAAACAACAAACCCTGAGAACATAGAAAAAATATAAATAAAGATATGAGCAGAACTGAATACAACAGAAAACGTATAAAATTGAGGTGATTTAGTAAGTCCAAAGAATATTCTTTGAAAAGATTTAAAAGACACACTTTGATTAAGGAAAACATAAACTTATGTAAAGAATATACAGAAAGAATCAGGACAATGTTATAGCAGAGAATATATGAAATGCCAGTAAATTTGAACATTTCTGTAAAGGGGACCATTTCCTAGCTCCTAAAGTTGACCAAAACTGACACAAGAGGAAATCATTGAAGGTCATCATGTCTGCCCTTGGCATTCTTGGAACGCCCTGGCCTCAGAATGCAGCATCGGTAGTCCATGGTAACCTGCGGAGAGGGGGTGGGGCTGAAGGAGGTTGGAACACTGCCCTCACTGAGGGAGTGGGTGTGGCCATCTCTGCTGTGACTGAACAAAGGGCAGGGGAGCAGGGGGCCCAGGGCAGGGCCCTCAGAGCCCGGCAGGACCAGGGGAGTGTCACAAGCATTTGGCCCAGGCCAAAGGGCGCCTTCTTTGTCTGCACAGCTTCCCAAACACTCACATTTCCACTCAGGCCGCCCTCTTTGTTGAAGTGTGTGTGGAACGTGTCCTCGCAGTACACCTCGCTGCACAGCTAACCATAGGACTGGGCATCGTACCTTCCTGCCAGGTGACCGAAGTTCGCAGGCAGATGGGTCACTGGGACCAACGCGGAGAGGCTCCTGCCCTGACCACAGGTCGACCACAGCCGCTGCCCCAGATCGGGGGTTGCAAAGCAGCCCTGTCTGAATCCCCTGCCTCTAGAGGGAGTATTGGACCAACACTTCTAAAAAATGGGGTCCTTGCGGGCAACTCATCGGAGGGACACAAAAAAATCTTTGCCGACTTTCTCCTGAAGCTTACGAGCGTTCACACTTAAGCCTTTTACAATGTCAGCTGTTTAGCTGAACATGAGCTCATGATCTAAATTTACACAATAATGAAGAAATCAGCTACAAGGGGAGACAATCAGCAAAAACAATCAATATGAGAATTAGTTTCCCAAGGCCACCCATCAGATGTTGGAATAATCAGGTGCAAGGCAGAATATATACATAAAACTGGAACTGGAACAAGGAACAAGGATGTTTTCAAAGACTGGTAGGATCTCTAAAACATTTGTAAAGTACATGTCATTGATAAAGCTAAATACTCAAAGGTTGTGTAATACAACAGATTAATCATTGAGAAGAGTGAAATTATGCTGTTTTGAAAACTATGGCAGGTCAGATTTTCTGCCTAATGATATAAGAAGATTTCTCTCAAAAATACACATTATTTCAAAGACTTATTGGCTGTGAAATAAGTTAAGGGTATTTCAAATGGCTTGTCTACAAAGAAAGGTGAGATGTAGGGAATCACAGAAAGTCGAGGGGAAAATATGTCAATATATACATTGCTATATGGTGAACTAAGCCTTAGGCCAGCAACAATGGAGAGGACCTGACCCTTAGAAACTTACAAGTAAGCTGGAATCTTCAAAAGTTCAAATCTTTATAAGTAAAAAGATTTATTAAAATGAATAACCAAGTGTTTTAATTGACATCAGAAGATCAAAAGAATAAAACCTGAGAACATAGAAAAAATATAAATAAAGATATGAGCAGAACTTAATACAACAGAAAACGTATAAAATTGAGGTGATTTAGTAAGTCCAAAGAATATTCTTTGAAAAGATTTAAAAGACACACTTTGATTAAGGAAAACAAAAACATAAGTAAAGAATATACAGAAAGAATCAGGACAATGTTATAGCAGAGAATATATGAAATGCCAGTAAATTTGAACATTTCTGTAAAGGGGACCATTTCCTAGCTCCTAAAGTTGACCAAAACTGACACAAGAGGAAATCATTGAAGGTCATCATGTCTGCCCTTGGCATTCTTGGAACGCCCTGGCCTCAGAATGCAGCATCGGTAGTCCATGGTAACCTGCGGAGAGGGGGTGGGGCTGAAGGAGGTTGGAACACTGCCCTCACTGAGGGAGTGGGTGTGGCCATCTCTGCTGTGACTGAACAAAGGGCAGGGGAGCAGGGGGCCCAGGGCAGGGCCCTCAGAGCCCGGCAGGACCAGGGGAGTGTCACAAGCATTTGGCCCAGGCCAAAGGGCGCCTTCTTTGTCTGCACAGCTTCCCAAACACTCACATTTCCACTCAGGCCGCCCTCTTTGTTGAAGTGTGTGTGGAACGTGTCCTCGCAGTACACCTCGCTGCACAGCTAACCATAGGACTGGGCATCGTACCTTCCTGCCAGGTGACCGAAGTTCGCAGGCAGATGGGTCACTGGGACCAACGCGGAGAGGCTCCTGCCCTGACCACAGGTCGACCACAGCCGCTGCCCCAGATCGGGGGTTGCAAAGCAGCCCTGTCTGAATCCCCTGCCTCTAGAGGGAGTATTGGACCAACACTTCTAAAAAATGGGGTCCTTGCGGGCAACTCATCGGAGGGACACAAAAAAATCTTTGCCGACTTTCTCCTGAAGCTTACGAGCGTTCACACTTAAGCCTTTTACAATGTCAGCTGTTTAGCTGAACATGAGCTCATGATCTAAATTTACACAATAATGAAGAAATCAGCTACAAGGGGAGACAATCAGCAAAAACAATCAATATGAGAATTAGTTTCCCAAGGCCACCCATCAGATGTTGGAATAATCAGGTGCAAGGCAGAATATATACATAAAACTGGAACTGGAACAAGGAACAAGGATGTTTTCAAAGACTGGTAGGATCTCTAAAACATTTGTAAAGTACATGTCATTGATAAAGCTAAATACTCAAAGGTTGTGTAATACAACAGATTAATCATTGAGAAGAGTGAAATTATGCTGTTTTGAAAACTATGGCAGGTCAGATTTTCTGCCTAATGATATAAGAAGATTTCTCTCAAAAATACACATTATTTCAAAGACTTATTGGCTGTGAAATAAGTTAAGGGTATTTCAAATGGCTTGTCTACAAAGAAAGGTGAGATGTAGGGAATCACAGAAAGTCGAGGGGAAAATATGTCAATATATACATTGCTATATGGTGAACTAAGCCTTAGGCCAGCAACAATGGAGAGGACCTGACCCTTAGAAACTTACAAGTAAGCTGGAATCTTCAAAAGTTCAAATCTTTATAAGTAAAAAGATTTATTAAAATGAATAACCAAGTGTTTTAATTGACATCAGAAGATCAAAAGAATAAAACCTGAGAACATAGAAAAAATATAAATAAAGATATGAGCAGAACTTAATACAACAGAAAACGTATAAAATTGAGGTGATTTAGTAAGTCCAAAGAATATTCTTTGAAAAGATTTAAAAGACACACTTTGATTAAGGAAAACATAAACATATGTAAAGAATATACAGAAAGAATCAGGACAATGTTATAGCAGAGAATATATGAAATGCCAGTAAATTTGAACATTTCTGTAAAGGGGACCATTTCCTAGCTCCTAAAGTTGACCAAAACTGACACAAGAGGAAATCATTGAAGGTCATCATGTCTGCCCTTGGCATTCTTGGAACGCCCTGGCCTCAGAATGCAGCATCGGTAGTCCATGGTAACCTGAGGAGAGGGGGTGGGGCTGAAGGAGGTTGGAACACTGCCCTCACTGAGGGAGTGGGTGTGGCCATCTCTGCTGTGACTGAACAAAGGGCAGGGGAGCAGGGGGCCCAGGGCAGGGCCCTCAGAGCCCGGCAGGACCAGGGGAGTGTCACAAGCATTTGGCCCAGGCCAAAGGGCGCCTTCTTTGTCTGCACAGCTTCCCAAACACTCACATTTCCACTCAGGCCGCCCTCTTTGTTGAAGTGTGTGTGAAACGTGTCCTCGCAGTACACCTCGCTGCACAGCTAACCATAGGACTGGGCATCATACCTTCCTGCCACGTGACCGAAGTTCGCAGGCAGATGGGTCACTGGGACCAACGCGGAGAGGCTCCTGCCCTGACCACAGGTCGACCACAGCCGCTGCCCCAGATCGGGGGTTGCAAAGCAGCCCTGTCTGAATCCCCTGCCTCTAGAGGGAGTATTGGACCAACACTTCTAAAAAATGGGGTCCTTGCGGGCAACTCATCAGAGGGACACAAAAAAATCTTTGCCGACTTTCTCCTGAAGCTTACGAGCGTTCACACTTAAGCCTTTTACAATGTCAGCTGTTTAGCTAAACATGAGCTCATGATCTAAATTTACACAATAATGAAGAAATCAGCTACAAGGGGAGACAATCAGCAAAAACAATCAATATGAGAATTAGTTTCCCAAGGCCACCCATCAGATGTTGGAATAATCAGGTGCAAGGCAGAATATATACATAAAACTGGAACTGGAACAAGGAACAAGGATGTTTTCAAAGACTGGTAGGATCTCTAAAACATTTGTAAAGTACATGTCATTGATAAAGCTAAATACTCAAAGGTTGTGTAATACAACAGATTAATCATTGAGAAGAGTGAAATTATGCTGTTTTGAAAACTATGGCAGGTCAGATTTTCTGCCTAATGATATAAGAAGATTTCTCTCAAAAATACACATTATTTCAAAGACTTATTGGCTGTGAAATAAGTGAAGGGTATTTCAAATGGCTTGTCTGCAAAGAAAGGTGAGATGTAGGGAATCACAGAAAGTCGAGGGGAAAATATGTCAATATATACATTGCTATATGGTGAACTAAGCCTTAGGCCAGCAACAATGGAGAGGACCTGACCCTTAGAAACTTACAAGTAAGCTGGAATCTTCAAAAGTTCAAATCTTTATAAGTAAAAAGATTTATTAAAATGAATAACCAAGTGTTTTAATTGACATCAGATGATCAAAACAACAAACCCTGAGAACATAGAAAAAATATAAATAAAGATATGAGCAGAACTTAATACAACAGAAAACGTATAAAATTGAGGTGATTTAGTAAGTCCAAAGAATATTCTTTGAAAAGATTTAAAAGACACACTTTGATTAAGGAAAACAAAAACATAAGTAAAGAATATACAGAAAGAATCAGGACAATGTTATAGCAGAGAATATATGAAATGCCAGTAAATTTGAACATTTCTGTAAAGGGGACCATTTCCTAGCTCCTAAAGTTGACCAAAACTGACACAAGAGGAAATCATTGAAGGTCATCATGTCTGCCCTTGGCATTCTCGGAACGCCCTGGCCTCAGAATGCAGCATTGGTAGTCCATGGTAACCTGCGGAGAGGGGGCGGGGCTGAAGGAGGTTGGAACACTGCCCTCACTGAGGGAGTGGGTGTGGCCATCTCTGCTGTGACTGAACAAAGGGCAGGGGAGCAGGGGGCCCAGGGCAGGGCCCTCAGAGGCCAGCAGGCCCAGGGGTGTGTCACAAGCATTTGGCCCAGGCCAAAGGGCACCTTCTTTGTCCGCACAGCTTCCCAAACACTCACATTTCCACTCAGGCCGCCCTCTTTGTTGAAGTGTGTGTGGAACGTGTCCTCGCAGTACACCTCGCTGCACAGCTAACCATAGGACTGGGCATCGTACCTTCCTGCCAGGTGACCGAAGTTCGCAGGCAGATGGGTCACTGGGACCAACGCGGAGAGGCTCCTGCCCTGACCACAGGTCGACCACAGCCGCTGCCCCAGATCGGGGGTTGCAAAGCAGCCCTGTCTGAATCCCCTGCCTCTAGAGGGAGTATTGGACCAACACTTCTAAAAAATGGGGTCCTTGCGGGCAACTCATCGGAGGGACACAAAAAAATCTTTGCCGACTTTCTCCTGAAGCTTACGAGCGTTCACACTTAAGCCTTTTACAATGTCAGCTGTTTAGCTGAACATGAGCTCATGATCTAAATTTACACAATAATGAAGAAATCAGCTACAAGGGGAGACAATCAGCAAAAACAATCAATATGAGAATTAGTTTCCCAAGGCCACCCATCAGATGTTGGAATAATCAGGTGCAAGGCAGAATATATACATAAAACTGGAACTGGAACAAGGAACAAGGATGTTTTCAAAGACTGGTAGGATCTCTAAAACATTTGTAAAGTACATGTCATTGATAAAGCTAAATACTCAAAGGTTGTGTAATACAACAGATTAATCATTGAGAAGAGTGAAATTATGCTGTTTTGAAAACTATGGCAGGTCAGATTTTCTGCCTAATGATATAAGAAGATTTCTCTCAAAAATACACATTATTTCAAAGACTTATTGGCTGTGAAATAAGTTAAGGGTATTTCAAATGGCTTGTCTACAAAGAAAGGTGAGATGTAGGGAATCACAGAAAGTCGAGGGGAAAATATGTCAATATATACATTGCTATATGGTGAACTAAGCCTTAGGCCAGCAACAATGGAGAGGACCTGACCCTTAGAAACTTACAAGTAAGCTGGAATCTTCAAAAGTTCAAATCTTTATAAGTAAAAAGATTTATTAAAATGAATAACCAAGTGTTTTAATTGACATCAGAAGATCAAAAGAATAAAACCTGAGAACATAGAAAAAATATAAATAAAGATATGAGCAGAACTTAATACAACAGAAAACGTATAAAATTGAGGTGATTTAGTAAGTCCAAAGAATATTCTTTGAAAAGATTTAAAAGACACACTTTGATTAAGGAAAACAAAAACATAAGTAAAGAATATACAGAAAGAATCAGGACAATGTTATAGCAGAGAATATATGAAATGCCAGTAAATTTGAACATTTCTGTAAAGGGGACCATTTCCTAGCTCCTAAAGTTGACCAAAACTGACACAAGAGGAAATCATTGAAGGTCATCATGTCTGCCCTTGGCATTCTTGGAACGCCCTGGCCTCAGAATGCAGCATCGGTAGTCCATGGTAACCTGCGGAGAGGGGGTGGGGCTGAAGGAGGTTGGAACACTGCCCTCACTGAGGGAGTGGGTGTGGCCATCTCTGCTGTGACTGAACAAAGGGCAGGGGAGCAGGGGGCCCAGGGCAGGGCCCTCAGAGCCCGGCAGGACCAGAGGAGTGTCACAAGCATTTGGCCCAGGCCAAAGGGCGCCTTCTTTGTCTGCACAGCTTCCCAAACACTCACATTTCCACTCAGGCCGCCCTCTTTGTTGAAGTGTGTGTGGAACGTGTCCTTGCAGTACACCTCGCTGCACAGCTAACCATAGGACTGGGCATCGTACCTTCCTGCCAGGTGACCGAAGTTCGCAGGCAGATGGGTCACTGGGACCAACGCGGAGAGGCTCCTGCCCTGACCACAGGTCGACCACAGCCGCTGCCCCAGATCGGGGGTTGCAAAGCAGCCCTGTCTGAATCCCCTGCCTCTAGAGGGAGTATTGGACCAACACTTCTAAAAAATGGGGTCCTTGCGGGCAACTCATCGGAGGGAGACAAATAAATCTTTGCCGACTTTCTCCTGAAGCTTACGAGCGTTCACACTTAAGCCTTTTACAATGTCAGCTGTTTAGCTGAACATGAGCTCATGATCTAAATTTACACAATAATGAAGAAATCAGCTACAAGGGGAGACAATCAGCAAAAACAATCAATATGAGAATTAGTTTCCCAAGGCCACCCATCAGATGTTGGAATAATCAGGTGCAAGGCAGAATATATACATAAGACTGGAACTGGAACAAGGAACAAGGATGTTTTCAAAGACTGGTAGGATCTCTAAAACATTTGTAAAGTACATGTCATTGATAAAGCTAAATACTCAAAGGTTGTGTAATACAACAGATTAATCATTGAGAAGAGTGAAATTATGCTGTTTTGAAAACTATGGCAGGTCAGATTTTCTGCCTAATGATATAAGAAGATTTCTCTCAAAAATACACATTATTTCAAAGACTTATTGGCTGTGAAATAAGTGAAGGGTATTTCAAATGGCTTGTCTGCAAAGAAAGGTGAGATGTAGGGAATCACAGAAAGTCGAGGGGAAAATATGTCAATATATACTTTGCTATATGGTGAACTAAGCCTTAGGCCAGCAACAATGGAGAGGACCTGACCCTTAGAAACTTACAAGTAAGCTGGAATCTTCAAAAGTTCAAATCTTTAAAAGTAAAAAGATTTATTAAAATGAATAACCAAGTGTTTTAATTGACATCAGATGATCAAAACAACAAACCCTGAGAACATAGAAAAAATATAAATAAAGATATGAGCAGAACTTAATACAACAGAAAACGTATAAAATTGAGGTGATTTAGTAAGTCCAAAGAATATTCTTTGAAAAGATTTAAAAGACACACTTTGATTAAGGAAAACAAAAACATAAGTAAAGAATATACAGAAAGAATCAGGACAATGTTATAGCAGAGAATATATGAAATGCCAGTAAATTTGAACATTTCTGTAAAGGGGACCATTTCCTAGCTCCTAAAGTTGACCAAAACTGACACAAGAGGAAATCATTGAAGGTCATCATGTCTGCCCTTGGCATTCTCGGAACGCCCTGGCCTCAGAATGCAGCATCGGTAGTCCATGGTAACCTGCGGAGAGGGGGCGGGGCTGAAGGAGGTTGGAACACTGCCCTCACTGAGGGAGTGGGTGTGGCCATCTCTGCTGTGACTGAACAAAGGGCAGGGGAGCAGGGGGCCCATGGCAGGGCCCTCAGAGGCCAGCAGGCCCAGGGGTGTGTCACAAGCATTTGGCCCAGGCCAAAGGGCACCTTCTTTGTCCGCACAGCTTCCCAAACACTCACATTTCCACTCAGGCCGCCCTCTTTGTTGAAGTGTGTGTGGAACGTGTCCTCGCAGTACACCTCGCTGCACAGCTAACCATAGGACTGGGCATCGTACCTTCCTGCCAGGTGACTGAAGTTCGCAGGCAGATGGGTCCCTGGGACCAACGCGGAGAGGCTCCTGCCCTGACCACAGGTCGACCACAGCCGCTGCCCCCAATCGGGGGCCGCAAAGCAGCCCTGTCTGAATCCCCTGCCTCTAGAGGGAGTATTGGACCAACACTTCTAAAAAATGGGGTCCTTGCGGAAAACTCATCGGAGGGACACAAATAAATCGTTGCCGACTTTCTCCTGGAGCTTACGAGCGTTCACACTTAAGCCTGATACAATGTCAGCGGTTTAGCTAAACATGAGCTCATGATCTAAATTTACACAATAATGAAGAAATCAGCTACAAGGGGAGACAATCAGCAAAAACAATCAATATGAGAATTAGTTTCCCAAGGCCATCCATCAGATGTTGGAATAATCAGGTGCAAGGCAGAAAATATACATAAAACTGGAACTGAAACAAGGAACAAGGATGTTTACTAAGACTGGTAGGATCTCTAAAACATTTGTAAAGTACATGTCATTGATAAAGCTAAATACTCAAAGGTTGTGTAATACAACAGATTAATCATTGAGAAGAGTGAAATTATGCTGTTTTGAAAACTATGGCAGGTCAGATTTTCTGCCTAATGATATAAGAAGATTTCTCTCAAAAATACACATTATTTCAAAGACTTATTGGCTGTGAAATAAGTGAAGGGTATTTCAAATGGCTTGTCTGCAAAGAAAGGTGAGATGTAGGGAATCACAGAAAGTCGAGGGGAAAATATGTCAATATATACATTGCTATATGGTGAACTAAGCCTTAGGCCAGCAACAATGGAGAGGACCTGACCCTTAGAAACTTACAAGTAAGCTGGAATCTTCAAAAGTTCAAATCTTTATAAGTAAAAAGATTTATTAAAATGAATAACCAAGTGTTTTAATTGACATCAGATGATCAAAACAACAAACCCTGAGAACATAGAAAAAATATAAATAAAGATATGAGCAGAACTTAATACAACAGAAAACGTATAAAATTGAGGTGATTTAGTAAGTCCAAAGAATATTCTTTGAAAAGATTTAAAAGACACACTTTGATTAAGGAAAACATAAACATATGTAAAGAATATACAGAAAGAATCAGGACAATGTTATAGCAGAGAATATATGAAATGCCAGTAAATTTGAACATTTCTGTAAAGGGGACCATTTCCTAGCTCCTAAAGTTGACCAAAACTGACACAAGAGGAAATCATTGAAGGTCATCATGTCTGCCCTTGGCATTCTTGGAACGCCCTGGCCTCAGAATGCAGCATCGGTAGTCCATGGTAACCTGAGGAGAGGGGGTGGGGCTGAAGGAGGTTGGAACACTGCCCTCACTGAGGGAGTGGGTGTGGCCATCTCTGCTGTGACTGAACAAAGGGCAGGGGAGCAGGGGGCCCAGGGCAGGGCCCTCAGAGCCCGGCAGGACCAGGGGAGTGTCACAAGCATTTGGCCCAGGCCAAAGGGCGCCTTCTTTGTCTGCACAGCTTCCCAAACACTCACATTTCCACTCAGGCCGCCCTCTTTGTTGAAGTGTGTGTGAAACGTGTCCTCGCAGTACACCTCGCTGCACAGCTAACCATAGGACTGGGCATCATACCTTCCTGCCACGTGACCGAAGTTCGCAGGCAGATGGGTCACTGGGACCAACGCGGAGAGGCTCCTGCCCTGACCACAGG
Organism: Hyperoodon ampullatus; assembly: GCF_949752795.1. NCBI lineage: Eukaryota > Metazoa > Chordata > Mammalia > Artiodactyla > Ziphiidae > Hyperoodon > Hyperoodon ampullatus. The sequence continues at coordinate 98,995,115 of NC_136919.1, forward strand.
TCGACCACAGCCGCTGCCCCAGATCGGGGGTTGCAAAGCAGCCCTGTCTGAATCCCCTGCCTCTAGAGGGAGTATTGGACCAACACTTCTAAAAAATGGGGTCCTTGCGGGCAACTCATCAGAGGGACACAAAAAAATCTTTGCCGACTTTCTCCTGAAGCTTACGAGCGTTCACACTTAAGCCTTTTACAATGTCAGCTGTTTAGCTAAACATGAGCTCATGATCTAAATTTACACAATAATGAAGAAATCAGCTACAAGGGGAGACAATCAGCAAAAACAATCAATATGAGAATTAGTTTCCCAAGGCCACCCATCAGATGTTGGAATAATCAGGTGCAAGGCAGAATATATACATAAAACTGGAACTGGAACAAGGAACAAGGATGTTTTCAAAGACTGGTAGGATCTCTAAAACATTTGTAAAGTACATGTCATTGATAAAGCTAAATACTCAAAGGTTGTGTAATACAACAGATTAATCATTGAGAAGAGTGAAATTATGCTGTTTTGAAAACTATGGCAGGTCAGATTTTCTGCCTAATGATATAAGAAGATTTCTCTCAAAAATACACATTATTTCAAAGACTTATTGGCTGTGAAATAAGTGAAGGGTATTTCAAATGGCTTGTCTGCAAAGAAAGGTGAGATGTAGGGAATCACAGAAAGTCGAGGGGAAAATATGTCAATATATACATTGCTATATGGTGAACTAAGCCTTAGGCCAGCAACAATGGAGAGGACCTGACCCTTAGAAACTTACAAGTAAGCTGGAATCTTCAAAAGTTCAAATCTTTATAAGTAAAAAGATTTATTAAAATGAATAACCAAGTGTTTTAATTGACATCAGATGATCCAAACAACAAACCCTGAGAACATAGAAAAAATATAAATAAAGATATGAGCAGAACTTAATACAACAGAAAACGTATAAAATTGAGGTGATTTAGTAAGTCCAAAGAATATTCTTTGAAAAGATTTAAAAGACACACTTTGATTAAGGAAAACAAAAACATAAGTAAAGAATATACAGAAAGAATCAGGACAATGTTATAGCAGAGAATATATGAAATGCCAGTAAATTTGAACATTTCTGTAAAGGGGACCATTTCCTAGCTCCTAAAGTTGACCAAAACTGACACAAGAGGAAATCATTGAAGGTCATCATGTCTGCCCTTGGCATTCTCGGAACGCCCTGGCCTCAGAATGCAGCATTGGTAGTCCATGGTAACCTGCGGAGAGGGGGCGGGGCTGAAGGAGGTTGGAACACTGCCCTCACTGAGGGAGTGGGTGTGGCCATCTCTGCTGTGACTGAACAAAGGGCAGGGGAGCAGGGGGCCCAGGGCAGGGCCCTCAGAGGCCAGCAGGCCCAGGGGTGTGTCACAAGCATTTGGCCCAGGCCAAAGGGCACCTTCTTTGTCCGCACAGCTTCCCAAACACTCACATTTCCACTCAGGCCGCCCTCTTTGTTGAAGTGTGTGTGGAACGTGTCCTCGCAGTACACCTCGCTGCACAGCTAACCATAGGACTGGGCATCGTACCTTCCTGCCAGGTGACCGAAGTTCGCAGGCAGATGGGTCACTGGGACCAACGCGGAGAGGCTCCTGCCCTGACCACAGGTCGACCACAGCCGCTGCCCCCGATCGGGGGCCGCAAAGCAGCCCTGTCTGAATCCCCTGCCTCTAGAGGGAGTATTGGACCAACACGTCTAAAAAATGGGGTCCTTGCGGGCAACTCATCGGAGGGACACAAAAAAATCTTTGCCGACTTTCTCCTGAAGCTTACGAGCGTTCACACTTAAGCCTTTTACAATGTCAGCTGTTTAGCTGAACATGAGCTCATGATCTCAATTTACACATTAATGAAGAAATCAGCTACAAGGGGAGACAATCAGCAAAAACAATCAATATGAGAATTAGTTTCCCAAGGCCACCCATCAGATGTTGGAATAATCAGGTGCAAGGCAGAATATATACATAAAACTGGAACTGGAACAAGGAACAAGGATGTTTTCAAAGACTGGTAGGATCTCTAAAACATTTGTAAAGTACATGTCATTGATAAAGCTAAATACTCAAAGGTTGTGTAATACAACAGATTAATCATTGAGAAGAGTGAAATTATGCTGTTTTGAAAACTATGGCAGGTCAGATTTTCTGCCTAATGATATAAGAAGATTTCTCTCAAAAATACACATTATTTCAAAGACTTATTGGCTGTGAAATAAGTGAAGGGTATTTCAAATGGCTTGTCTGCAAAGAAAGGTGAGATGTAGGGAATCACAGAAAGTCGAGGGGAAAATATGTCAATATATACATTGCTATATGGTGAACTAAGCCTTAGGCCAGCAACAATGGAGAGGACCTGACCCTTAGAAACTTACAAGTAAGCTGGAATCTTCAAAAGTTCAAATCTTTATAAGTAAAAAGATTTATTAAAATGAATAACCAAGTGTTTTAATTGACATCAGATGATCCAAACAACAAACCCTGAGAACATAGAAAAAATATAAATAAAGATATGAGCAGAACTTAATACAACAGAAAACGTATAAAATTGAGGTGATTTAGTAAGTCCAAAGAATATTCTTTGAAAAGATTTAAAAGACACACTTTGATTAAGGAAAACAAAAACATAAGTAAAGAATATACAGAAAGAATCAGGACAATGTTATAGCAGAGAATATATGAAATGCCAGTAAATTTGAACATTTCTGTAAAGGGGACCATTTCCTAGCTCCTAAAGTTGACCAAAACTGACACAAGAGGAAATCATTGAAGGTCATCATGTCTGCCCTTGGCATTCTCGGAACGCCCTGGCCTCAGAATGCAGCATTGGTAGTCCATGGTAACCTGCGGAGAGGGGGCGGGGCTGAAGGAGGTTGGAACACTGCCCTCACTGAGGGAGTGGGTGTGGCCATCTCTGCTGTGACTGAACAAAGGGCAGGGGAGCAGGGGGCCCAGGGCAGGGCCCTCAGAGGCCAGCAGGCCCAGGGGTGTGTCACAAGCATTTGGCCCAGGCCAAAGGGCACCTTCTTTGTCCGCACAGCTTCCCAAACACTCACATTTCCACTCAGGCCGCCCTCTTTGTTGAAGTGTGTGTGGAACGTGTCCTCGCAGTACACCTCGCTGCACAGCTAACCATAGGACTGGGCATCGTACCTTCCTGCCAGGTGACCGAAGTTCGCAGGCAGATGGGTCACTGGGACCAACGCGGAGAGGCTCCTGCCCTGACCACAGGTCGACCACAGCCGCTGCCCCCGATCGGGGGCCGCAAAGCAGCCCTGTCTGAATCCCCTGCCTCTAGAGGGAGTATTGGACCAACACGTCTAAAAAATGGGGTCCTTGCGGGCAACTCATCGGAGGGACACAAAAAAATCTTTGCCGACTTTCTCCTGAAGCTTACGAGCGTTCACACTTAAGCCTTTTACAATGTCAGCTGTTTAGCTGAACATGAGCTCATGATCTCAATTTACACATTAATGAAGAAATCAGCTACAAGGGGAGACAATCAGCAAAAACAATCAATATGAGAATTAGTTTCCCAAGGCCACCCATCAGATGTTGGAATAATCAGGTGCAAGGCAGAATATATACATAAAACTGGAACTGGAACAAGGAACAAGGATGTTTTCAAAGACTGGTAGGATCTCTAAAACATTTGTAAAGTACATGTCATTGATAAAGCTAAATACTCAAAGGTTGTGTAATACAACAGATTAATCATTGAGAAGAGTGAAATTATGCTGTTTTGAAAACTATGGCAGGTCAGATTTTCTGCCTAATGATATAAGAAGATTTCTCTCAAAAATACACATTATTTCAAAGACTTATTGGCTGTGAAATAAGTGAAGGGTATTTCAAATGGCTTGTCTGCAAAGAAAGGTGAGATGTAGGGAATCACAGAAAGTCGAGGGGAAAATATGTCAATATATACATTGCTATATGGTGAACTAAGCCTTAGGCCAGCAACAATGGAGAGGACCTGACCCTTAGAAACTTACAAGTAAGCTGGAATCTTCAAAAGTTCAAATCTTTATAAGTAAAAAGATTTATTAAAATGAATAACCAAGTGTTTTAATTGACATCAGATGATCAAAACAACAAACCCTGAGAACATAGAAAAAATATAAATAAAGATATGAGCAGAACTGAATACAACAGAAAACGTATAAAATTGAGGTGATTTAGTAAGTCCAAAGAATATTCTTTGAAAAGATTTAAAAGACACACTTTGATTAAGGAAAACATAAACTTATGTAAAGAATATACAGAAAGAATCAGGACAATGTTATAGCAGAGAATATATGAAATGCCAGTAAATTTGAACATTTCTGTAAAGGGGACCATTTCCTAGCTCCTAAAGTTGACCAAAACTGACACAAGAGGAAATCATTGAAGGTCATCATGTCTGCCCTTGGCATTCTTGGAACGCCCTGGCCTCAGAATGCAGCATCGGTAGTCCATGGTAACCTGCGGAGAGGGGGTGGGGCTGAAGGAGGTTGGAACACTGCCCTCACTGAGGGAGTGGGTGTGGCCATCTCTGCTGTGACTGAACAAAGGGCAGGGGAGCAGGGGGCCCAGGGCAGGGCCCTCAGAGCCCGGCAGGACCAGGGGAGTGTCACAAGCATTTGGCCCAGGCCAAAGGGCGCCTTCTTTGTCTGCACAGCTTCCCAAACACTCACATTTCCACTCAGGCCGCCCTCTTTGTTGAAGTGTGTGTGGAACGTGTCCTCGCAGTACACCTCGCTGCACAGCTAACCATAGGACTGGGCATCGTACCTTCCTGCCAGGTGACCGAAGTTCGCAGGCAGATGGGTCACTGGGACCAACGCGGAGAGGCTCCTGCCCTGACCACAGGTCGACCACAGCCGCTGCCCCAGATCGGGGGTTGCAAAGCAGCCCTGTCTGAATCCCCTGCCTCTAGAGGGAGTATTGGACCAACACTTCTAAAAAATGGGGTCCTTGCGGGCAACTCATCGGAGGGACACAAAAAAATCTTTGCCGACTTTCTCCTGAAGCTTACGAGCGTTCACACTTAAGCCTTTTACAATGTCAGCTGTTTAGCTGAACATGAGCTCATGATCTAAATTTACACAATAATGAAGAAATCAGCTACAAGGGGAGACAATCAGCAAAAACAATCAATATGAGAATTAGTTTCCCAAGGCCACCCATCAGATGTTGGAATAATCAGGTGCAAGGCAGAATATATACATAAAACTGGAACTGGAACAAGGAACAAGGATGTTTTCAAAGACTGGTAGGATCTCTAAAACATTTGTAAAGTACATGTCATTGATAAAGCTAAATACTCAAAGGTTGTGTAATACAACAGATTAATCATTGAGAAGAGTGAAATTATGCTGTTTTGAAAACTATGGCAGGTCAGATTTTCTGCCTAATGATATAAGAAGATTTCTCTCAAAAATACACATTATTTCAAAGACTTATTGGCTGTGAAATAAGTTAAGGGTATTTCAAATGGCTTGTCTACAAAGAAAGGTGAGATGTAGGGAATCACAGAAAGTCGAGGGGAAAATATGTCAATATATACATTGCTATATGGTGAACTAAGCCTTAGGCCAGCAACAATGGAGAGGACCTGACCCTTAGAAACTTACAAGTAAGCTGGAATCTTCAAAAGTTCAAATCTTTCTAAGTAAAAAGATTTATTAAAATGAATAACCAAGTGTTTTAATTGACATCAGAAGATCAAAAGAATAAAACCTGAGAACATAGAAAAAATATAAATAAAGATATGAGCAGAACTTAATACAACAGAAAACGTATAAAATTGAGGTGATTTAGTAAGTCCAAAGAATATTCTTTGAAAAGATTTAAAAGACACACTTTGATTAAGGAAAACAAAAACATAAGTAAAGAATATACAGAAAGAATCAGGACAATGTTATAGCAGAGAATATATGAAATGCCAGTAAATTTGAACATTTCTGTAAAGGGGACCATTTCCTAGCTCCTAAAGTTGACCAAAACTGACACAAGAGGAAATCATTGAAGGTCATCATGTCTGCCCTTGGCATTCTTGGAACGCCCTGGCCTCAGAATGCAGCATCGGTAGTCCATGGTAACCTGCGGAGAGGGGGTGGGGCTGAAGGAGGTTGGAACACTGCCCTCACTGAGGGAGTGGGTGTGGCCATCTCTGCTGTGACTGAACAAAGGGCAGGGGAGCAGGGGGCCCAGGGCAGGGCCCTCAGAGCCCGGCAGGACCAGGGGAGTGTCACAAGCATTTGGCCCAGGCCAAAGGGCGCCTTCTTTGTCTGCACAGCTTCCCAAACACTCACATTTCCACTCAGGCCGCCCTCTTTGTTGAAGTGTGTGTGGAACGTGTCCTCGCAGTACACCTCGCTGCACAGCTAACCATAGGACTGGGCATCGTACCTTCCTGCCAGGTGACCGAAGTTCGCAGGCAGATGGGTCACTGGGACCAACGCGGAGAGGCTCCTGCCCTGACCACAGGTCGACCACAGCCGCTGCCCCAGATCGGGGGTTGCAAAGCAGCCCTGTCTGAATCCCCTGCCTCTAGAGGGAGTATTGGACCAACACTTCTAAAAAATGGGGTCCTTGCGGGCAACTCATCGGAGGGACACAAAAAAATCTTTGCCGACTTTCTCCTGAAGCTTACGAGCGTTCACACTTAAGCCTTTTACAATGTCAGCTGTTTAGCTGAACATGAGCTCATGATCTAAATTTACACAATAATGAAGAAATCAGCTACAAGGGGAGACAATCAGCAAAAACAATCAATATGAGAATTAGTTTCCCAAGGCCACCCATCAGATGTTGGAATAATCAGGTGCAAGGCAGAATATATACATAAAACTGGAACTGGAACAAGGAACAAGGATGTTTTCAAAGACTGGTAGGATCTCTAAAACATTTGTAAAGTACATGTCATTGATAAAGCTAAATACTCAAAGGTTGTGTAATACAACAGATTAATCATTGAGAAGAGTGAAATTATGCTGTTTTGAAAACTATGGCAGGTCAGATTTTCTGCCTAATGATATAAGAAGATTTCTCTCAAAAATACACATTATTTCAAAGACTTATTGGCTGTGAAATAAGTTAAGGGTATTTCAAATGGCTTGTCTACAAAGAAAGGTGAGATGTAGGGAATCACAGAAAGTCGAGGGGAAAATATGTCAATATATACATTGCTATATGGTGAACTAAGCCTTAGGCCAGCAACAATGGAGAGGACCTGACCCTTAGAAACTTACAAGTAAGCTGGAATCTTCAAAAGTTCAAATCTTTATAAGTAAAAAGATTTATTAAAATGAATAACCAAGTGTTTTAATTGACATCAGAAGATCAAAAGAATAAAACCTGAGAACATAGAAAAAATATAAATAAAGATATGAGCAGAACTTAATACAACAGAAAACGTATAAAATTGAGGTGATTTAGTAAGTCCAAAGAATATTCTTTGAAAAGATTTAAAAGACACACTTTGATTAAGGAAAACAAAAACATAAGTAAAGAATATACAGAAAGAATCAGGACAATGTTATAGCAGAGAATATATGAAATGCCAGTAAATTTGAACATTTCTGTAAAGGGGACCATTTCCTAGCTCCTAAAGTTGACCAAAACTGACACAAGAGGAAATCATTGAAGGTCATCATGTCTGCCCTTGGCATTCTTGGAACGCCCTGGCCTCAGAATGCAGCATCGGTAGTCCATGGTAACCTGCGGAGAGGGGGTGGGGCTGAAGGAGGTTGGAACACTGCCCTCACTGAGGGAGTGGGTGTGGCCATCTCTGCTGTGACTGAACAAAGGGCAGGGAAGCAGGGGGCCCAGGGCAGGGCCCTCAGAGCCCGGCAGGACCAGAGGAGTGTCACAAGCATTTGGCCCAGGCCAAAGGGCGCCTTCTTTGTCTGCACAGCTTCCCAAACACTCACATTTCCACTCAGGCCGCCCTCTTTGTTGAAGTGTGTGTGGAACGTGTCCTCGCAGTACACCTCGCTGCACAGCTAACCATAGGACTGGGCATCGTACCTTCCTGCCAGGTGACCGAAGTTCGCAGGCAGATGGGTCACTGGGACCAACGCGGAGAGGCTCCTGCCCTGACCACAGGTCGACCACAGCCGCTGCCCCAGATCGGGGGTTGCAAAGCAGCCCTGTCTGAATCCCCTGCCTCTAGAGGGAGTATTGGACCAACACTTCTAAAAAATGGGGTCCTTGCGGGCAACTCATCGGAGGGAGACAAATAAATCTTTGCCGACTTTCTCCTGAAGCTTACGAGCGTTCACACTTAAGCCTTTTACAATGTCAGCTGTTTAGCTGAACATGAGCTCATGATCTAAATTTACACAATAATGAAGAAATCAGCTACAAGGGGAGACAATCAGCAAAAACAATCAATATGAGAATTAGTTTCCCAAGGCCACCCATCAGATGTTGGAATAATCAGGTGCAAGGCAGAATATATACATAAGACTGGAACTGGAACAAGGAACAAGGATGTTTTCAAAGACTGGTAGGATCTCTAAAACATTTGTAAAGTACATGTCATTGATAAAGCTAAATACTCAAAGGTTGTGTAATACAACAGATTAATCATTGAGAAGAGTGAAATTATGCTGTTTTGAAAACTAAGGCAGGTCAGATTTTCTGCCTAATGATATAAGAAGATTTCTCTCAAAAATACACATTATTTCAAAGACTTATTGGCTGTGAAATAAGTGAAGGGTATTTCAAATGGCTTGTCTGCAAAGAAAGGTGAGATGTAGGGAATCACAGAAAGTCGAGGGGAAAATATGTCAATATATACTTTGCTATATGGTGAACTAAGCCTTAGGCCAGCAACAATGGAGAGGACCTGACCCTTAGAAACTTACAAGTAAGCTGGAATCTTCAAAAGTTCAAATCTTTAAAAGTAAAAAGATTTATTAAAATGAATAACCAAGTGTTTTAATTGACATCAGATGATCAAAACAACAAACCCTGAGAACATAGAAAAAATATAAATAAAGATATGAGCAGAACTTAATACAACAGAAAACGTATAAAATTGAGGTGATTTAGTAAGTCCAAAGAATATTCTTTGAAAAGATTTAAAAGACACACTTTGATTAAGGAAAACAAAAACATAAGTAAAGAATATACAGAAAGAATCAGGACAATGTTATAGCAGAGAATATATGAAATGCCAGTAAATTTGAACATTTCTGTAAAGGGGACCATTTCCTAGCTCCTAAAGTTGACCAAAACTGACACAAGAGGAAATCATTGAAGGTCATCATGTCTGCCCTTGGCATTCTCGGAACGCCCTGGCCTCAGAATGCAGCATCGGTAGTCCATGGTAACCTGCGGAGAGGGGGCGGGGCTGAAGGAGGTTGGAACACTGCCCTCACTGAGGGAGTGGGTGTGGCCATCTCTGCTGTGACTGAACAAAGGGCAGGGGAGCAGGGGGCCCATGGCAGGGCCCTCAGAGGCCAGCAGGCCCAGGGGTGTGTCACAAGCATTTGGCCCAGGCCAAAGGGCAACTTCTTTGTCTGCACAGCTTCCCAAACACTCACATTTCCACTCAGGCCGCCCTCTTTGTTGAAGTGTGTGTGGAACGTGTCCTCGCAGTACACCTCGCTGCACAGCTAACCATAGGACTGGGCATCGTACCTTCCTGCCAGGTGACTGAAGTTCGCAGGCAGATGGGTCCCTGGGACCAACGCGGAGAGGCTCCTGCCCTGACCACAGGTCGACCACAGCCGCTGCCCCCGATCGGGGGCCGCAAAGCAGCCCTGTCTGAATCCCCTGCCTCTAGAGGGAGTATTGGACCAACACTTCTAAAAAATGGGGTCCTTGCGGAAAACTCATCGGAGGGACACAAATAAATCGTTGCCGACTTTCTCCTGGAGCTTACGAGCGTTCACACTTAAGCCTGATACAATGTCAGCGGTTTAGCTAAACATGAGCTCATGATCTAAATTTACACAATAATGAAGAAATCAGCTACAAGTGGAGACAATCAGCAAAAACAATCAATATGAGAATTAGTTTCCCAAGGCCATCCATCAGATGTTGGAATAATCAGGTGCAAGGCAGAAAATATACATAAAACTGGAACTGAAACAAGGAACAAGGATGTTTACTAAGACTGGTAGGATCTCTAAAACATTTGTAAAGTACATGTCATTGATAAAGCTAAATACTCAAAGGTTGTGTAATACAACAGATTAATCATTGAGAAGAGTGAAATTATGCTGTTTTGAAAACTATGGCAGGTCAGATTTTCTGCCTAATGATATAAGAAGATTTCTCTCAAAAATACACATTATTTCAAAGACTTATTGGCTGTGAAATAAGTGAAGGGTATTTCAAATGGCTTGTCTGCAAAGAAAGGTGAGATGTAGGGAATCACAGAAAGTCGAGGGGAAAATATGTCAATATATACATTGCTATATGGTGAACTAAGCCTTAGGCCAGCAACAATGGAGAGGACCTGACCCTTAGAAACTTACAAGTAAGCTGGAATCTTCAAAAGTTCAAATCTTTATAAGTAAAAAGATTTATTAAAATGAATAACCAAGTGTTTTAATTGACATCAGATGATCAAAACAACAAACCCTGAGAACATAGAAAAAATATAAATAAAGATATGAGCAGAACTTAATACAACAGAAAACGTATAAAATTGCGGTGATTTAGTAAGTCCAAAGAATATTCTTTGAAAAGATTTAAAAGACACACTTTGATTAAGGAAAACATAAACATATGTAAAGAATATACAGAAAGAATCAGGACAATGTTATAGCAGAGAATATATGAAATGCCAGTAAATTTGAACATTTCTGTAAAGGGGACCATTTCCTAGCTCCTAAAGTTGACCAAAACTGACAGAAGAGGAAATCATTGAAGGTCATCATGTCTGCCCTTGGCATTCTTGGAACGCCCTGGCCTCAGAATGCAGCATCGGTAGTCCATGGTAACCTGAGGAGAGGGGGTGGGGCTGAAGGAGGTTGGAACACTGCCCTCACTGAGGGAGTGGGTGTGGCCATCTCTGCTGTGACTGAACAAAGGGCAGGGGAGCAGGGGGCCCAGGGCAGGGCCCTCAGAGCCCGGCAGGACCAGGGGAGTGTCACAAGCATTTGGCCCAGGCCAAAGGGCGCCTTCTTTGTCTGCACAGCTTCCCAAACACTCACATTTCCACTCAGGCCGCCCTCTTTGTTGAAGTGTGTGTGGAACGTGTCCTCGCAGTACACCTCGCTGCACAGCTAACCATAGGACTGGGCATCATACCTTCCTGCCACGTGACCGAAGTTCGCAGGCAGATGGGTCACTGGGACCAACGCGGAGAGGCTCCTGCCCTGACCACAGGTCGACCACAGCCGCTGCCCCAGATCGGGGGTTGCAAAGCAGCCCTGTCTGAATCCCCTGCCTCTAGAGGGAGTATTGGACCAACACTTCTAAAAAATGGGGTCCTTGCGGGCAACTCATCAGAGGGACACAAAAAAATCTTTGCCGACTTTCTCCTGAAGCTTACGAGCGTTCACACTTAAGCCTTTTACAATGTCAGCTGTTTAGCTGAACATGAGCTCATGATCTAAATTTACACACTAATGAAGAAATCAGCTACAAGGGGAGACAATCAGCAAAAACAATCAATATGAGAATTAGTTTCCCAAGGCCACCCATCAGATGTTGGAATAATCAGGTGCAAGGCAGAATATATACATAAAACTGGAACTGGAATAAGGAACAAGGATGTTTTCAAAGACTGGTAGGATCTCTAAAACATTTGTAAAGTACATGTCATTGATAAAGCTAAATACTCAAAGGTTGTGTAATACAACAGATTAATCATTGAGAAGAGTGAAATTATGCTGTTTTGAAAACTATGGCAGGTCAGATTTTCTGCCTAATGATATAAGAAGATTTCTCTCAAAAATACACATTATTTCAAAGACTTATTGGCTGTGAAATAAGTGAAGGGTATTTCAAATGGCTTGTCTGCAAAGAAAGGTGAGATGTAGGGAATCACAGAAAGTCGAGGGGAAAATATGTCAATATATACATTGCTATATGGTGAACTAAGCCTTAGGCCAGCAACAATGGAGAGGACCTGACCCTTAGAAACTTACAAGTAAGCTGGAATCTTCAAAAGTTCAAATCTTTATAAGTAAAAAGATTTATTAAAATGAATAACCAAGTGTTTTAATTGACATCAGATGATCAAAACAACAAACCCTGAGAACATAGAAAAAATATAAATAAAGATATGAGCAGAACTTAATACAACAGAAAACGTATAAAATTGAGGTGATTTAGTAAGTCCAAAGAATATTCTTTGAAAAGATTTAAAAGACACACTTTGATTAAGGAAAACAAAAACATAAGTAAAGAATATACAGAAAGAATCAGGACAATGTTATAGCAGAGAATATATGAAATGCCAGTAAATTTGAACATTTCTGTAAAGGGGACCATTTCCTAGCTCCTAAAGTTGACCAAAACTGACACAAGAGGAAATCATTGAAGGTCATCATGTCTGCCCTTGGCATTCTCGGAACGCCCTGGCCTCAGAATGCAGCATCGGTAGTCCATGGTAACCTGCGGAGAGGGGGCGGGGCTGAAGGAGGTTGGAACACTGCCCTCACTGAGGGAGTGGGTGTGGCCATCTCTGCTGTGACTGAACAAAGGGCAGGGGAGCAGGGGGCCCAGGGCAGGGCCCTCAGAGGCCAGCAGGCCCAGGGGTGTGTCACAAGCATTTGGCCCAGGCCAAAGGGCACCTTCTTTGTCCGCACAGCTTCCCAAACACTCACATTTCCACTCAGGCCGCCCTCTTTGTTGAAGTGTGTGTGGAACGTGTCCTCGCAGTACACCTCGCTGCACAGCTAACCATAGGACTGGGCATCGTACCTTCCTGCCAGGTGACCGAAGTTCGCAGGCAGATGGGTCACTGGGACCAACGCGGAGAGGCTCCTGCCCTGACCACAGGTCGACCACAGCCGCTGCCCCCGATCGGGGGCAGCAAAGCAGCCCTGTCTGAATCCCCTGCCTCTAGAGGGAGTATTGGACCAACACGTCTAAAAAATGGGGTCCTTGCGGGCAACTCATCGGAGGGACACAAATAAATCGTTGCCGACTTTCTCCTGGAGCTTACGAGCGTTCACACTTAAGCCTGATACAATGTCAGCGGTTTAGCTAAACATGAGCTCATGATCTAAATTTACACAATAATGAAGAAATCAGCTACAAGGGGAGACAATCAGCAAAAACAATCAATATGAGAATTAGTTTCCCAAGGCCATCCATCAGATGTTGGAATAATCAGGTGCAAGGCAGAAAATATACATAAAATTGGAACTGAAACAAGGAACAAGGATGTTTTCAAAGACTGGTAGGATCTCTAAAACATTTGTAAAGTACATGTCATTGATAAAGCTAAATACTCAAAGGTTGTGTAATACAACAGATTAATCATTGAGAAGAGTGAAATTATGCTGTTTTGAAAACTAAGGCAGGTCAGATTTTCTGCCTAATGATATAAGAAGATTTCTCTCAAAAATACACATTATTTCAAAGACTTATTGGCTGTGAAATAAGTGAAGGGTATTTCAAATGGCTTGTCTGCAAAGAAAGGTGAGATGTAGGGAATCACAGAAAGTCGAGGGGAAAATATGTCAATATATACTTTGCTATATGGTGAACTAAGCCTTAGGCCAGCAACAATGGAGAGGACCTGACCCTTAGAAACTTACAAGTAAGCTGGAATCTTCAAAAGTTCAAATCTTTAAAAGTAAAAAGATTTATTAAAATGAATAACCAAGTGTTTTAATTGACATCAGATGATCAAAACAACAAACCCTGAGAACATAGAAAAAATATAAATAAAGATATGAGCAGAACTTAATACAACAGAAAACGTATAAAATTGAGGTGATTTAGTAAGTCCAAAGAATATTCTTTGAAAAGATTTAAAAGACACACTTTGATTAAGGAAAACAAAAACATAAGTAAAGAATATACAGAAAGAATCAGGACAATGTTATAGCAGAGAATATATGAAATGCCAGTAAATTTGAACATTTCTGTAAAGGGGACCATTTCCTAGCTCCTAAAGTTGACCAAAACTGACACAAGAGGAAATCATTGAAGGTCATCATGTCTGCCCTTGGCATTCTCGGAACGCCCTGGCCTCAGAATGCAGCATCGGTAGTCCATGGTAACCTGCGGAGAGGGGGTGGGGCTGAAGGAGGTTGGAACACTGCCCTCACTGAGTGAGTGGGTGTGGCCATCTCTGCTGTGACTGAACAAAGGGCAGGGGAGCAGGGGGCCCAGGGCAGGGCCCTCAGAGCCCGGCAGGACCAGGGGAGTGTCACAAGCATTTGGCCCAGGCCAAAGGGCGCCTTCTTTGTCTGCACAGCTTCCCAAACACTCACATTTCCACTCAGGCCGCCCTCTTTGTTGAAGTGTGTGTGGAACGTGTCCTCGCAGTACACCTCGCTGCACAGCTAACCATAGGACTGGGCATCGTACCTTCCTGCCAGGTGACCGAAGTTCGCAGGCAGATGGGTCACTGGGACCAACGCGGAGAGGCTCCTGCCCTGACCACAGGTCGACCACAGCCGCTGCCCCAGATCGGGGGTTGCAAAGCAGCCCTGTCTGAATCCCCTGCCTCTAGAGGGAGTATTGGACCAACACTTCTAAAAAATGGGGTCCTTGCGGGCAACTAATCGGAGGGACACAAAAAAATCTTTGCCGACTTTCTCCTGAAGCTTACGAGCGTTCACACTTAAGCCTTTTACAATGTCAGCTGTTTAGCTAAACATGAGCTCATGATCTGAATTTACACAATAATGAAGAAATCAGCTACAAGTGGAGACAATCAGCAAAAACAATCAATATGAGAATTAGTTTCCCAAGGCCATCCATCAGATGTTGGAATAATCAGGTGCAAGGCAGAAAATATACATAAAACTGGAACTGAAACAAGGAACAAGGATGTTTTCAAAGACTGGTAGGATCTCTAAAACATTTGTAAAGTACATGTCATTGATAAAGCTAAATACTCAAAGGTTGTGTAATACAACAGATTAATCATTGAGAAGAGTGAAATTATGCTGTTTTGAAAACTATGGCAGGTCAGATTTTCTGCCTAATGATATAAGAAGATTTCTCTCAAAAATACACATTATTTCAAAGACTTATTGGCTGTGAAATAAGTGAAGGGTATTTCAAATGGCTTGTCTGCAAAGAAAGGTGAGATGTAGGGAATCACAGAAAGTCGAGGGGAAAATATGTCAATATATACATTGCTATATGGTGAACTAAGCCTTAGGCCAGCAACAATGGAGAGGACCTGACCCTTAGAAACTTACAAGTTAGCTGAAATCTTCAAAAGTTCAAATCTTTATAAGTAAAAAGATTTATTAAAATGAATAACCAAGTGTTTTAATTGACATCAGATGATCAAAACAACAAACCCTGAGAACATAGAAAAAAATATAAATAAAGATATGAGCAGAACTTAATACAACAGAAAACGTATAAAATTGAGGTGATTTAGTAAGTCCAAAGAATATTCTTTGAAAAGATTTAAAAGACACACTTTGATTAAGGAAAACATAAACATATGTAAAGAATATACAGAAAGAATCAGGACAATGTTATAGCAGAGAATATATGAAATGCCAGTAAATTTGAACATTTCTGTAAAGGGGACCATTTCCTAGCTCCTAAAGTTGACCAAAACTGACACAAGAGGAAATCATTGAAGGTCATCATGTCTGCCCTTGGCATTCTCGGAACACCCTGGCCTCAGAATGCAGCATCGGTAGTCCATGGTAACCTGCGGAGAGGGGGCGGGGCTGAAGGAGGTTGGAACACTGCCCTCACTGAGGGAGTGGGTGTGGCCATCTCTGCTGTGACTGAACAAAGGGCATAGAGGCAGGGGGCCCATTCCAGGGCCCTCAGAGGCCGGCAGGCCCAGGGGTGTGTCACAAGCATTTGGCCCAGGCCAAAGGGCACCTTCTTTGTCTGCACAGCTTCCCAAACACTCACCTTTCCACTCAGGCCGCCCTCTTTGTTGAAGTGTGTGTGGAACGTGTCCTTGCAGTACACCTCGCTGCACAGCTAACCATAGGACTGGGCATCGTACCTTCCTGCCAGGTGACCGAAGTTCGCAGGCAGATGGGTCCCTGGGACCAACGCGGAGAGGCTCCTGCCCTGACCACAAGTCGACCACAACCGCTGCCCCAGATCGGGGACCACAAATCATCCCTGTCTGAATCCCCTGCCTGTAGAGGGTGTTTTGGACCAACACTTCTAAAAAATGGGGCCCTTGCGGGCAACTCATCGGAGGGACACAAATAAATCTTTGCCGACTTTCTCCTGAAGCTTACGAGCGTTCACACTTAAACCTGTTACAATGTCAGCTGTTTAGCTAAACATGAGCTCATGATCTAAATTTACACAATAATGAAGAAATCAGCTACAAGTGGAGACAATCAGCAAAAACAATCAATATGAGAATTAGTTTCCCAAGGCCATCCATCAGATGTTGGAATAATCAGGTGCAAGGCAGAAAATATACATAAAACTGGAACTGAAACAAGCAAGAAGGATGTTTTCAAAGACTGGTAGGATCTCTAAAACATTTGTAAAGTACATGTCATTCATAAAGCTAAATACTCAAAGGTTGTGTAATACAACAGATTAATCATTGAGAAGAGTGAAATTATGCTGTTTTGAAAACTATGGCAGGTCAGATGTTCTGCCTAATGATATAAGAAGATTTCTCTCAAAAATACACATTATTTCAAAGACTTATTGGCTGCGAAATAAGTGAAGGGTATTTCAAATGGCTTGTCTGCAAAGAAAGGTGAGATGTAGGGAATCACAGAAAGTCGAGGGGAAAATATGTCAATATATACATTGCTATATGGTGAACTAAGCCTTAGGCCAGCAACAATGGAGAGGACCTGACCCTTAGAAACTTACAAGTAAGCTGGAATCTTCAAAAGTTCAAATCTTTATAAGTAAAAAGATTTATTAAAATGAATAACCAAGTATTTTAATTGACATCAGATGATCAAAACAACAAACCCTGAGAACATAGAAAAAATATAAATAAAGATATGAGCAGAACTTAATACAACAGAAAACGTATAAAATTGAGGTGATTTAGTAAGTCCAAAGAATATTCTTTGAAAAGATTTAAAAGACACACTTTGATTAAGGAAAACATAAACATATGTAAAGAATATACAGAAAGAATCAGGACAATGTTATAGCAGAGAATATATGAAATGCCAGTAAATTTGAACATTTCTGTAAAGGGGACCATTTCCTAGCTCCTAAAGTTGACCAAAACTGACACAAGAGGAAATCATTGAAGGTCATCATGTCTGCCCTTGGCATTCTTGGAACGCCCTGGCCTCAGAATGCAGCATCGGTAGTCCATGGTAACCTGCGGAGAGGGGGTGGGGCTGAAGGAGGTTGGAACACTGCCCTCACTGAGGGAGTGGGTGTGGTCATCTCTGCTGTGACTGAACAAAGGGCAGGGGAGCAGGGGGCCCAGGGCAGGGCCCTCAGAGCCCGGCAGGACCAGGGGAGTGTCACAAGCATTTGGCCCAGGCCAAAGGGCGCCTTCTTTGTCTGCACAGCTTCCCAAACACTCACATTTCCACTCAGGCCGCCCTCTTTGTTGAAGTGTGTGTGGAACGTGTCCTCGCAGTACACCTCGCTGCACAGCTAACCATAGGACTGGGCATCGTACCTTCCTGCCAGGTGACCGAAGTTCGCAGGCAGATGGGTCACTGGGACCAACGCGGAGAGGCTCCTGCCCTGACCACAGGTCGACCACAGCCGCTGCCCCAGATCGGGGGTTGCAAAGCAGCCCTGTCTGAATCCCCTGCCTCTAGAGGGAGTATTGGACCAACACTTCTAAAAAATGGGGTCCTTGCGGGCAACTCATCGGAGGGACACAAAAAAATCTTTGCCGACTTTCTCCTGAAGCTTACGAGCGTTCACACTTAAGCCTTTTACAATGTCAGCTGTTTAGCTAAACATGAGCTCATGATCTAAATTTACACAATAATGAAGAAATCAGCTACAAGGGGAGACAATCAGCAAAAACAATCAATATGAGAATTAGTTTCCCAAGGCCACCCATCAGATGTTGGAATAATCAGGTGCAAGGCAGAATATATACATAAAACTGGAACTGGAACAAGGAACAAGGATGTTTTCAAAGACTGGTAGGATCTCTAAAACATTTGTAAAGTACATGTCATTGATAAAGCTAAATACTCAAAGGTTGTGTAATACAACAGATTAATCATTGAGAAGAGTGAAATTATGCTGTTTTGAAAACTATGGCAGGTCAGATTTTCTGCCTAATGATATAAGAAGATTTCTCTCAAAAATACACATTATTTCAAAGACTTATTGGCTGTGAAATAAGTGAAGGGTATTTCAAATGGCTTGTCTGCAAAGAAAGGTGAGATGTAGGGAAACACAGAAAGTCGAGGGGAAAATATGTCAATATATACATTGCTATATGGTGAACTAAGCCTTAGGCCAGCAACAATGGAGAGGACCTGACCCTTAGAAACTTACAAGTAAGCTGGAATCTTCAAAAGTTCAAATCTTTCTAAGTAAAAAGATTTATTAAAATGAATAACCAAGTGTTTTAATTGACATCAGATGATCAAAACAACAAACCCTGAGAACATAGAAAAAATATAAATAAAGATATGAGCAGAACTTAATACAACAGAAAACGTATAAAATTGAGGTGATTTAGTAAGTCCAAAGAATATTCTTTGAAAAGATTTAAAAGACACACTTTGATTAAGGAAAACATAAACATATGTAAAGAATATACAGAAAGAATCAGGACAATGTTATAGCAGAGAATATATGAAATGCCAGTAAATTTGAACATTTCTGTAAAGGGGACCATTTCCTAGCCCCTAAAGTTGACCAAAACTGACACAAGAGGAAATCATTGAAGGTCATCATGTCTGCCCTTGGCATTCTTGGAACGCCCTGGCCTCAGAATGCAGCATCGGTAGTCCATGGTAACCTGCGGAGAGGGGGTGGGGCTGAAGGAGGTTGGAACACTGCCCTCACTGAGGGAGTGGGTGTGGCCATCTCTGCTGTGACTGAACAAAGGGCAGGGGAGCAGGGGGCCCAGGGCAGGGCCCTCAGAGCCCGGCAGGACCAGGGGAGTGTCACAAGCATTTGGCCCAGGCCAAAGGGCGCCTTCTTTGTCTGCACAGCTTCCCAAACACTCACATTTCCACTCAGGCCTCCCTCTTTGTTGAAGTGTGTGTGGAACGTGTCCTCGCAGTACACCTCGCTGCACAGCTAACCATAGGACTGGGCATCGTACCTTCCTGCCAGGTGACCGAAGTTCGCAGGCAGATGGGTCACTGGGACCAACGCGGAGAGGCTCCTGCCATGACCACAGGTCGACCACAGCCGCTGCCCCAGATCGGGGGTTGCAAAGCAGCCCTGTCTGAATCCCCTGCCTCTAGAGGGAGTATTGGACCAACACTTCTAAAAAATGGGGTCCTTGCGGGCAACTCATCGGAGGGACACAAATATATCGTTGCCGACTTTCTCCTGGAGCTTTCGAGCGTTCACACTTAAGCCTGATACAATGTCAGCCGTTTAGCTAAACATGAGCTCATGATCTAAATTTACACAATAATGAAGAAATCAGCTACAAGTGGAGACAATCAGCAAAAACAATCAATATGAGAATTAGTTTCCCAAGGCCATCCATCAGATGTTGGAATAATCAGGTGCAAGGCAGAAAATATACATAAAACTGGAACTGAAACAAGGAACAAGGATGTTTACTAAGACTGGTAGGATCTCTAAAACATTTGTAAAGTACATGTCATTGATAAAGCTAAATACTCAAAGGTTGTGTAATACAACAGATTAATCATTGAGAAGAGTGAAATTATGCTGTTTTGAAAACTATGGCAGGTCAGATTTTCTGCCTAATGATATAAGAAGATTTCTCTCAAAAATACACATTATTTCAAAGACTTATTGGCTGTGAAATAAGTGAAGGGTATTTCAAATGGCTTGTCTGCAAAGAAAGGTGAGATGTAGGGAATCACAGAAAGTCGAGGGGAAAATATGTCAATATATACATTGCTATATGGTGAACTAAGCCTTAGGCCAGCAACAATGGAGAGGACCTGACCCTTAGAAACTTACAAGTAAGCTGGAATCTTCAAAAGTTCAAATCTTTATAAGTAAAAAGATTTATTAAAATGAATAACCAAGTGTTTTAATTGACATCAGATGATCAAAACAACAAACCCTGAGAACATAGAAAAAAATATAAATAAAGATATGAGCAGAACTTAATACAACAGAAAACGTATAAAATTGAGGTGATTTAGTAAGTCCAAAGAATATTCTTTGAAAAGATTTAAAAGACACACTTTGATTAAGGAAAACATAAACATATGTAAAGAATATACAGAAAGAATCAGGACAATGTTATAGCAGAGAATATATGAAATGCCAGTAAATTTGAACATTTCTGTAAAGGGGACCATTTCCTAGCTCCTAAAGTTGACCAAAACTGACACAAGAGGAAAACATTGAAGGTCATCATGTCTGCCCTTGGCATTCTTGGAACGCCCTGGCCTCAGAATGCAGCATCGGTAGTCCATGGTAACCTGCGGAGAGGGGGTGGGGCTGAAGGAGGTTGGAACACTGCCCTCACTGAGGGAGTGGGTGTGGCCATCTCTGCTGTGACTGAACAAAGGGCAGGGGAGCAGGGGGCCCAGGGCAGGGCCCTCAGAGCCCGGCAGGACCAGGGGAGTGTCACAAGCATTTGGCCCAGGCCAAAGGGCGCCTTCTTTGTCTGCACAGCTTCCCAAACACTCACATTTCCACTCAGGCCTCCCTCTTTGTTGAAGTGTGTGTGGAACGTGTCCTCGCAGTACACCTCGCTGCACAGCTAACCATAGGACTGGGCATCGTACCTTCCTGCCAGGTGACCGAAGTTCGCAGGCAGATGGGTCACTGGGACCAACGCGGAGAGGCTCCTGCCCTGACCACAGGTCGACCACAGCCGCTGCCCCAGATCGGGGGTTGCAAAGCAGCCCTGTCTGAATCCCCTGCCTCTAGAGGGAGTATTGGACCAACACTTCTAAAAAATGGGGTCCTTGCGGGCAACTCATCGGAGGGACACAAATATATCGTTGCCGACTTTCTCCTGGAGCTTTCGAGCGTTCACACTTAAGCCTGATACAATGTCAGCCGTTTAGCTAAACATGAGCTCACGATCTAAATTTACACAATAATGAAGAAATCAGCTACAAGTGGAGACAATCAGCAAAAACAATCAATATGAGAATTAGTTTCCCAAGGCCATCCATCAGATGTTGGAATAATCAGGTGCAAGGCAGAAAATATACATAAAACTGGAACTGAAACAAGGAACAAGGATGTTTTCAAAGACTGGTAGGATCTCTAAAACATTTGTAAAGTACATGTCATTGATAAAGCTAAATACTCAAAGGTTGTGTAATACAACAGATTAATCATTGAGAAGAGTGAAATTATGCTGTTTTGAAAACTATGGCAGGTCAGATTTTCTGCCTAATGATATAAGAAGATTTCTCTCAAAAATACACATTATTTCAAAGACTTATTGGCTGTGAAATAAGTGAAGGGTATTTCAAATGGCTTGTCTGCAAAGAAAGGTGAGATGTAGGGAATCACAGAAAGTCGAGGGGAAAATATGTCAATATATACATTGCTATATGGTGAACTAAGCCTTAGGCCAGCAACAATGGAGAGGACCTGACCCTTAGAAACTTACAAGTTAGCTGGAATCTTCAAAAGTTCAAATCTTTATAAGTAAAAAGATTTATTAAAATGAATAACCAAGTGTTTTAATTGACATCAGATGATCAAAACAACAAACCCTGAGAACATAGAAAAAAATATAAATAAAGATATGAGCAGAACTTAATACAACAGAAAACGTATAAAATTGAGGTGATTTAGTAAGTCCAAAGAATATTCTTTGAAAAGATTTAAAAGACACACTTTGATTAAGGAAAACATAAACATATGTAAAGAATATACAGAAAGAATCAGGACAATGTTATAGCAGAGAATATATGAAATGCCAGTAAATTTGAACATTTCTGTAAAGGGGACCATTTCCTAGCTCCTAAAGTTGACCAAAACTGACACAAGAGGAAATCATTGAAGGTCATCATGTCTGCCCTTGGCATTCTCGGAACACCCTGGCCTCAGAATGCAGCATCGGTAGTCCATGGTAACCTGCGGAGAGGGGGCGGGGCTGAAGGAGGTTGGAACACTGCCCTCACTGAGGGAGTGGGTGTGGCCATCTCTGCTGTGACTGAACAAAGGGCATAGAGGCAGGGGGCCCATTCCAGGGCCCTCAGAGGCCGGCAGGCCCAGGGGTGTGTCACAAGCATTTGGCCCAGGCCAAAGGGCACCTTCTTTGTCTGCACAGCTTCCCAAACACTCACCTTTCCACTCAGGCCGCCCTCTTTGTTGAAGTGTGTGTGGAACGTGTCCTTGCAGTACACCTCGCTGCACAGCTAACCATAGGACTGGGCATCGTACCTTCCTGCCAGGTGACCGAAGTTCGCAGGCAGATGGGTCCCTGGGACCAACGCGGAGAGGCTCCTGCCCTGACCACAAGTCGACCACAACCGCTGCCCCAGATCGGGGACCACAAATCATCCCTGTCTGAATCCCCTGCCTGTAGAGGGTGTTTTGGACCAACACTTCTAAAAAATGGGGCCCTTGCGGGCAACTCATCGGAGGGACACAAATAAATCTTTGCCGACTTTCTCCTGAAGCTTACGAGCGTTCACACTTAAACCTGTTACAATGTCAGCTGTTTAGCTAAACATGAGCTCATGATCTAAATTTACACAATAATGAAGAAATCAGCTACAAGTGGAGACAATCAGCAAAAACAATCAATATGAGAATTAGTTTCCCAAGGCCATCCATCAGATGTTGGAATAATCAGGTGCAAGGCAGAAAATATACATAAAACTGGAACTGAAACAAGCAAGAAGGATGTTTTCAAAGACTGGTAGGATCTCTAAAACATTTGTAAAGTACATGTCATTGATAAAGCTAAATACTCAAAGGTTGTGTAATACAACAGATTAATCATTGAGAAGAGTGAAATTATGCTGTTTTGAAAACTATGGCAGGTCAGATTTTCTGCCTAATGATATAAGAAGATTTCTCTCAAAAATACACATTATTTCAAAGACTTATTGGCTGCGAAATAAGTGAAGGGTATTTCAAATGGCTTGTCTGCAAAGAAAGGTGAGATGTAGGGAATCACAGAAAGTCGAGGGGAAAATATGTCAATATATACATTGCTATATGGTGAACTAAGCCTTAGGCCAGCAACAATGGAGAGGACCTGACCCTTAGAAACTTACAAGTAAGCTGGAATCTTCAAAAGTTCAAATCTTTATAAGTAAAAAGATTTATTAAAATGAATAACCAAGTATTTTAATTGACATCAGATGATCAAAACAACAAACCCTGAGAACATAGAAAAAATATAAATAAAGATATGAGCAGAACTTAATACAACAGAAAACGTATAAAATTGAGGTGATTTAGTAAGTCCAAAGAATATTCTTTGAAAAGATTTAAAAGACACACTTTGATTAAGGAAAACATAAACATATGTAAAGAATATACAGAAAGAATCAGGACAATGTTATAGCAGAGAATATATGAAATGCCAGTAAATTTGAACATTTCTGTAAAGGGGACCATTTCCTAGCTCCTAAAGTTGACCAAAACTGACACAAGAGGAAATCATTGAAGGTCATCATGTCTGCCCTTGGCATTCTTGGAACGCCCTGGCCTCAGAATGCAGCATCGGTAGTCCATGGTAACCTGCGGAGAGGGGGTGGGGCTGAAGGAGGTTGGAACACTGCCCTCACTGAGGGAGTGGGTGTGGTCATCTCTGCTGTGACTGAACAAAGGGCAGGGGAGCAGGGGGCCCAGGGCAGGGCCCTCAGAGCCCGGCAGGACCAGGGGAGTGTCACAAGCATTTGGCCCAGGCCAAAGGGCGCCTTCTTTGTCTGCACAGCTTCCCAAACACTCACATTTCCACTCAGGCCGCCCTCTTTGTTGAAGTGTGTGTGGAACGTGTCCTCGCAGTACACCTCGCTGCACAGCTAACCATAGGACTGGGCATCGTACCTTCCTGCCAGGTGACCGAAGTTCGCAGGCAGATGGGTCACTGGGACCAACGCGGAGAGGCTCCTGCCCTGACCACAGGTCGACCACAGCCGCTGCCCCAGATCGGGGGTTGCAAAGCAGCCCTGTCTGAATCCCCTGCCTCTAGAGGGAGTATTGGACCAACACTTCTAAAAAATGGGGTCCTTGCGGGCAACTCATCGGAGGGACACAAAAAAATCTTTGCCGACTTTCTCCTGAAGCTTACGAGCGTTCACACTTAAGCCTTTTACAATGTCAGCTGTTTAGCTAAACATGAGCTCATGATCTAAATTTACACAATAATGAAGAAATCAGCTACAAGGGGAGACAATCAGCAAAAACAATCAATATGAGAATTAGTTTCCCAAGGCCACCCATCAGATGTTGGAATAATCAGGTGCAAGGCAGAATATATACATAAAACTGGAACTGGAACAAGGAACAAGGATGTTTTCAAAGACTGGTAGGATCTCTAAAACATTTGTAAAGTACATGTCATTGATAAAGCTAAATACTCAAAGGTTGTGTAATACAACAGATTAATCATTGAGAAGAGTGAAATTATGCTGTTTTGAAAACTATGGCAGGTCAGATTTTCTGCCTAATGATATAAGAAGATTTCTCTCAAAAATACACATTATTTCAAAGACTTATTGGCTGTGAAATAAGTGAAGGGTATTTCAAATGGCTTGTCTGCAAAGAAAGGTGAGATGTAGGGAAACACAGAAAGTCGAGGGGAAAATATGTCAATATATACATTGCTATATGGTGAACTAAGCCTTAGGCCAGCAACAATGGAGAGGACCTGACCCTTAGAAACTTACAAGTAAGCTGGAATCTTCAAAAGTTCAAATCTTTCTAAGTAAAAAGATTTATTAAAATGAATAACCAAGTGTTTTAATTGACATCAGATGATCAAAACAACAAACCCTGAGAACATAGAAAAAATATAAATAAAGATATGAGCAGAACTTAATACAACAGAAAACGTATAAAATTGAGGTGATTTAGTAAGTCCAAAGAATATTCTTTGAAAAGATTTAAAAGACACACTTTGATTAAGGAAAACATAAACATATGTAAAGAATATACAGAAAGAATCAGGACAATGTTATAGCAGAGAATATATGAAATGCCAGTAAATTTGAACATTTCTGTAAAGGGGACCATTTCCTAGCCCCTAAAGTTGACCAAAACTGACACAAGAGGAAATCATTGAAGGTCATCATGTCTGCCCTTGGCATTCTTGGAACGCCCTGGCCTCAGAATGCAGCATCGGTAGTCCATGGTAACCTGCGGAGAGGGGGTGGGGCTGAAGGAGGTTGGAACACTGCCCTCACTGAGGGAGTGGGTGTGGCCATCTCTGCTGTGACTGAACAAAGGGCAGGGGAGCAGGGGGCCCAGGGCAGGGCCCTCAGAGCCCGGCAGGACCAGGGGAGTGTCACAAGCATTTGGCCCAGGCCAAAGGGCGCCTTCTTTGTCTGCACAGCTTCCCAAACACTCACATTTCCACTCAGGCCTCCCTCTTTGTTGAAGTGTGTGTGGAACGTGTCCTCGCAGTACACCTCGCTGCACAGCTAACCATAGGACTGGGCATCGTACCTTCCTGCCAGGTGACCGAAGTTCGCAGGCAGATGGGTCACTGGGACCAACGCGGAGAGGCTCCTGCCCTGACCACAGGTCGACCACAGCCGCTGCCCCAGATCGGGGGTTGCAAAGCAGCCCTGTCTGAATCCCCTGCCTCTAGAGGGAGTATTGGACCAACACTTCTAAAAAATGGGGTCCTTGCGGGCAACTCATCGGAGGGACACAAATATATCGTTGCCGACTTTCTCCTGGAGCTTTCGAGCGTTCACACTTAAGCCTGATACAATGTCAGCCGTTTAGCTAAACATGAGCTCATGATCTAAATTTACACAATAATGAAGAAATCAGCTACAAGTGGAGACAATCAGCAAAAACAATCAATATGAGAATTAGTTTCCCAAGGCCATCCATCAGATGTTGGAATAATCAGGTGCAAGGCAGAAAATATACATAAAACTGGAACTGAAACAAGGAACAAGGATGTTTACTAAGACTGGTAGGATCTCTAAAACATTTGTAAAGTACATGTCATTGATAAAGCTAAATACTCAAAGGTTGTGTAATACAACAGATTAATCATTGAGAAGAGTGAAATTATGCTGTTTTGAAAACTATGGCAGGTCAGATTTTCTGCCTAATGATATAAGAAGATTTCTCTCAAAAATACACATTATTTCAAAGACTTATTGGCTGTGAAATAAGTGAAGGGTATTTCAAATGGCTTGTCTGCAAAGAAAGGTGAGATGTAGGGAATCACAGAAAGTCGAGGGGAAAATATGTCAATATATACATTGCTATATGGTGAACTAAGCCTTAGGCCAGCAACAATGGAGAGGACCTGACCCTTAGAAACTTACAAGTTAGCTGGAATCTTCAAAAGTTCAAATCTTTATAAGTAAAAAGATTTATTAAAATGAATAACCAAGTGTTTTAATTGACATCAGATGATCAAAACAACAAACCCTGAGAACATAGAAAAAAATATAAATAAAGATATGAGCAGAACTTAATACAACAGAAAACGTATAAAATTGAGGTGATTTAGTAAGTCCAAAGAATATTCTTTGAAAAGATTTAAAAGACACACTTTGATTAAGGAAAACATAAACATATGTAAAGAATATACAGAAAGAATCAGGACAATGTTATAGCAGAGAATATATGAAATGCCAGTAAATTTGAACATTTCTGTAAAGGGGACCATTTCCTAGCTCCTAAAGTTGACCAAAACTGACACAAGAGGAAATCATTGAAGGTCATCATGTCTGCCCTTGTCATTCTCGGAACACCCTGGCCTCAGAATGCAGCATCGGTAGTCCATGGTAACCTGCGGAGAGGGGGCGGGGCTGAAGGAGGTTGGAACACTGCCCTCACTGAGGGAGTGGGTGTGGCCATCTCTGCTGTGACTGAACAAAGGGCATAGAGGCAGGGGGCCCATTCCAGGGCCCTCAGAGGCCGGCAGGCCCAGGGGTGTGTCACAAGCATTTGGCCCAGGACAAAGGGCACCTTCTTTGTCTGCACAGCTTCCCAAACACTCACCTTTCCACTCAGGCCGCCCTCTTTGTTGAAGTGTGTGTGGAACGTGTCCTTGCAGTACACCTCGCTGCACAGCTAACCATAGGACTGGGCATCGTACCTTCCTGCCAGGTGACCGAAGTTCGCAGGCAGATGGGTCCCTGGGACCAACGCGGAGAGGCTCCTGCCCTGACCACAAGTCGACCACAGCCGCTGCCCCAGATCGGGGACCACAAATCATCCCTGTCTGAATCCCCTGCCTGTAGAGGGTGTTTTGGACCAACACTTCTAAAAAATGGGGCCCTTGCGGGCAACTCATCGGAGGGACACAAATAAATCTTTGCCGACTTTCTCCTGAAGCTTACGAGCGTTCACACTTAAACCTGTTACAATGTCAGCTGTTTAGCTAAACATGAGCTCATGATCTAAATTTACACAATAATGAAGAAATCAGCTACAAGTGGAGACAATCAGCAAAAACAATCAATATGAGAATTAGTTTCCCAAGGCCATCCATCAGATGTTGGAATAATCAGGTGCAAGGCAGAAAATATACATAAAACTGGAACTGAAACAAGCAACAAGGATGTTTTCAAATACTGGTAGGATCTCTAAAACATTTGTAAAGTACATGTCATTGATAAAGCTAAATACTCAAAGGTTGTGTAATACAACAGATTAATCATTGAGAAGAGTGAAATTATGCTGTTTTGAAAACTATGGCAGGTCAGATTTTCTGCCTAATGATATAAGAAGATTTCTATCAAAAATACACATTATTTCAAAGACTTATTGGCTGCGAAATAAGTGAAGGGTATTTCAAATGGCTTGTCTGCAAAGAAAGGTGAGATGTAGGGAATCACAGAAAGTCGAGGGGAAAATATGTCAATATATACATTGCTATATGGTGAACTAAGCCTTAGGCCAGCAACAATGGAGAGGACCTGACCCTTAGAAACTTACAAGTAAGCTGGAATCTTCAAAAGTTCAAATCTTTATAAGTAAAAAGATTTATTAAAATGAATAACCAAGTATTTTAATTGACATCAGATGATCAAAACAACAAACCCTGAGAACATAGAAAAAATATAAATAAAGATATGAGCAGAACTTAATACAACAGAAAACGTATAAAATTGAGGTGATTTAGTAAGTCCAAAGAATATTCTTTGAAAAGATTTAAAAGACACACTTTGATTAAGGAAAACATAAACATATGTAAAGAATATACAGAAAGAATCAGGACAATGTTATAGCAGAGAATATATGAAATGCCAGTAAATTTGAACATTTCTGTAAAGGGGACCATTTCCTAGCTCCTAAAGTTGACCAAAACTGACACAAGAGGAAATCATTGAAGGTCATCATGTCTGCCCTTGGCATTCTTGGAACGCCCTGGCCTCAGAATGCAGCATCGGTAGTCCATGGTAACCTGCGGAGAGGGGGTGGGGCTGAAGGAGGTTGGAACACTGCCCTCACTGAGGGAGTGGGTGTGGTCATCTCTGCTGTGACTGAACAAAGGGCAGGGGAGCAGTGGGCCCAGGGCAGGGCCCTCAGAGCCCGGCAGGACCAGGGGAGTGTCACAAGCATTTGGCCCAGGCCAAAGGGCGCCTTCTTTGTCTGCACAGCTTCCCAAACACTCACATTTCCACTCAGGCCGCCCTCTTTGTTGAAGTGTGTGTGGAACGTGTCCTCGCAGTACACCTCGCTGCACAGCTAACCATAGGACTGGGCATCGTACCTTCCTGCCAGGTGACCGAAGTTCGCAGGCAGATGGGTCACTGGGACCAACGCGGAGAGGCTCCTGCCCTGACCACAGGTCGACCACAGCCGCTGCCCCAGATCGGGGGTTGCAAAGCAGCCCTGTCTGAATCCCCTGCCTCTAGAGGGAGTATTGGACCAACACTTCTAAAAAATGGGGTCCTTGCGGGCAACTCATCGGAGGGACACAAAAAAATCTTTGCCGACTTTCTCCTGAAGCTTACGAGCGTTCACACTTAAGCCTTTTACAATGTCAGCTGTTTAGCTAAACATGAGCTCATGATCTAAATTTACACAATAATGAAGAAATCAGCTACAAGGGGAGACAATCAGCAAAAACAATCAATATGAGAATTAGTTTCCCAAGGCCACCCATCAGATGTTGGAATAATCAGGTGCAAGGCAGAATATATACATAAAACTGGAACTGGAACAAGGAACAAGGATGTTTTCAAAGACTGGTAGGATCTCTAAAACATTTGTAAAGTACATGTCATTGATAAAGCTAAATACTCAAAGGTTGTGTAATACAACAGATTAATCATTGAGAAGAGTGAAATTATGCTGTTTTGAAAACTATGGCAGGTAAGATTTTCTGCCTAATGATATAAGAAGATTTCTCTCAAAAATACACATTATTTCAAAGACTTATTGGCTGTGAAATAAGTGAAGGGTATTTCAAATGGCTTGTCTGCAAAGAAAGGTGAGATGTAGGGAATCACAGAAAGTCGAGGGGAAAATATGTCAATATATACATTGCTATATGGTGAACTAAGCCTTAGGCCAGCAACAATGGAGAGGACCTGACCCTTAGAAACTTACAAGTAAGCTGGAATCTTCAAAAGTTCTAATCTTTCTAAGTAAAAAGATTTATTAAAATGAATAACCAAGTGTTTTAATTGACATCAGATGATCAAAACAACAAACCCTGAGAACATAGAAAAAATATAAATAAAGATATGAGCAGAACTTAATACAACAGAAAACGTATAAAATTGAGGTGATTTAGTAAGTCCAAAGAATATTCTTTGAAAAGATTTAAAAGACACACTTTGATTAAGGAAAACAAAAACATAAGTAAAGAATATACAGAAAGAATCAGGACAATGTTATAGCAGAGAATATATGAAATGCCAGTAAATTTGAACATTTCTGTAAAGGGGACCATTTCCTAGCTCCTAAAGTTGACCAAAACTGACACAAGAGGAAATCATTGAAGGTCATCATGTCTGCCCTTGGCATTCTTGGAACGCCCTGGCCTCAGAATGCAGCATCGGTAGTCCATGGTAACCTGCGGAGAGGGGGTGGGGCTGAAGGAGATTGGAACACTGCCCTCACTGAGGGAGTGGGTGTGGCCATCTCTGCTGTGACTGAACAAAGGGCAGGGGAGCAGGGGGCCCAGGGCAGGGCCCTCAGAGCCCGGCAGGCACAGGGGTGTGTCACAAGCATTTGGCCCAGTCCAAAGGGCGCCTTCTTTGTCCGCACAGCTACCCAAACACTCACCTTTCCACTCAGGCCGCCCTCTTTGTTGAAGTGTGTGTGGAACGTGTCCTCGCAGTACACCTCGCTGCACAGCTAACCATAGGACTGGGCATCGTACATTCCTGCCAGGTGACTGAAGTTCGCAGGCAGATGGGTCCCTGGGACCAACGTGGAGAGGCTCCTGCCCTGACCAGAGGTCGACCACAGCTGCTGCCCCAGATCGGGGTCCGAAAAGCAGCCCTGTCTGAATCCCCTGCCTCTAGAGGGAGTATTGGACCAACACTTCTAAAAAATGGGGTCCTTGCGGGCAACTCATCGGAGGGACACAAAAAAATCTTTGCCGACTTTCTCCTGAAGCTTACGAGCGTTCACACTTAAGCCTGTTACAATGTCAGCTCTTTAGCTAAACATGAGCTCATGATCTAAATTTACACAATAATGAAGAAATCAGCTACAAGTGGAGACAATCAGCAAAAACAATCAATATGAGAATTAGTTTCCCATGGCCATCCATCAGATGTTGGAATAATCAGGTGCAAGGCAGAAAATATACATAAAACTGGAACTGGAACAAGCAACAAGGATGTTTTCAAAGACTGGTAGGATCTCTAAAACATTTGTAAAGTACGTGTTATTGATAAAGCTAAATACTCAAAGGTTGTGTAATACAACAGATTAATCATTGAGAAGAGTGAAATTATGCTGTTTTGAAAACTATGGCAGGTCAGATTTTCTGCCTAATGATATAAGAAGATTTCTCTCAAAAATACACATTATTTCAAAGACTTATTGGCTGTGAAATAAGTTAAGGGTATTTCAAATGGCTTGTCTGCAAAGAAAGTTGAGATGTAGGGAATCACAGAAAGTCGAGGGGAAAATATGTCAATATATACATTGCTATATGGTGAACTAAGCCTTAGGCCAGCAACAATGGAGAGGACCTGACCCTTAGAAACTTACAAGTAAGCTGGAATCTTCAAAAGTTCAAATCTTTCTAAGTAAAAAGATTTATTAAAATGAATAACCAAGTGTTTTAATTGACATCAGATGATCAAAACAACAAACCCTGAGAACATAGAAAAAATATAAATAAAGATATGAGCAGAACTTAATACAACAGAAAACGTATAAAATTGAGGTGATTTAGTAAGTCCAAAGAATATTCTTTGAAAAGATTTAAAAGACACACTTTGATTAAGGAAAACATAAACATATGTAAAGAATATACAGAAAGAACCAGGACAATGTTATAGCAGAGAATATATGAAATGCCAGTAAATTTGAACATTTCTGTAAAGGGGACCATTTCCTAGCTCCTAAAGTTGACCAAAACTGACACAAGAGGAAATCATTGAAGGTCATCATGTCTGCCCTTGGCATTCTTGGAACGCCCTGGCCTCAGAATGCAGCATCGGTAGTCCATGGTAACCTGCGGAGAGGGGGTGGGGCTGAAGGAGGTTGGAACACTGCCCTCACTGAGGGAGTGGGTGTGGCCATCTCTGCTGTGACTGAACAAAGGGCAGGGGAGCAGGGGGCCCAGGGCAGGGCCCTCAGAGCCCGGCAGGACCAGGGGAGTGTCACAAGCATTTGGCCCAGGCCAAAGGGCGCCTTCTTTGTCTGCACAGCTTCCCAAACACTCACATTTCCACTCAGGCCGCCCTCTTTGTTGAAGTGTGTGTGGAACGTGTCCTCGCAGTACACCTCGCTGCACAGCTAACCATAGGACTGGGCATCGTACCTTCCTGCCAGGTGACCGAAGTTCGCAGGCAGATGGGTCACTGGGACCAACGCGGAGAGGCTCCTGCCCTGACCACAGGTCGACCACAGCCGCTGCCCCAGATCGGGGGTTGCAAAGCAGCCCTGTCTGAATCCCCTGCCTCTAGAGAGAGTATTGGACCAACACTTCTAAAAAATGGGGTCCTTGCGGGCAACTCATCGGAGGGACACAAAAAAATCTTTGCCGACTTTCTCCTGAAGCTTACGAGCGTTCACACTTAAGCCTTTTACAATGTCAGCTGTTTAGCTAAACATGAGCTCATGATCTAAATTTACACAATAATGAAGAAATCAGCTACAAGGGGAGACAATCAGCAAAAACAATCAATATGAGAATTAGTTTCCCAAGGCCACCCATCAGATGTTGGAATAATCAGGTGCAAGGCAGAATATATACATAAAACTGGAACTGGAACAAGGAACAAGGATGTTTTCAAAGACTGGTAGGATCTCTAAAACATTTGTAAAGTACATGTCATTGATAAAGCTAAATACTCAAAGGTTGTGTAATACAACAGATTAATCATTGAGAAGAGTGAAATTATGCTGTTTTGAAAACTATGGCAGGTCAGATTTTCTGCCTAATGATATAAGAAGATTTCTCTCAAAAATACACATTATTTCAAAGACTTATTGGCTGTGAAATAAGTGAAGGGTATTTCAAATGGCTTGTCTGCAAAGAAAGGTGAGATGTAGGGAATCACAGAAAGTCGAGGGGAAAATATGTCAATATATACATTGCTATATGGTGAACTAAGCCTTAGGCCAGCAACAATGGAGAGGACCTGACCCTTAGAAACTTACAAGTAAGCTGGAATCTTCAAAAGTTCAAATCTTTATAAGTAAAAAGATTTATTAAAATGAATAACCAAGTGTTTTAATTGACATCAGATGATCAAAACAACAAACCCTGAGAACATAGAAAAAATATAAATAAAGATATGAGCAGAACTTAATACAACAGAAAATGTATAAAATTGAGGTGATTTAGTAAGTCCAAAGAATATTCTTTGAAAAGATTTAAAAGACACACTTTGATTAAGGAAAACATAAACATATGTAAAGAATATACAGAAAGAATCAGGACAATGTTATAGCAGAGAATATATGAAATGCCAGTAAATTTGAACATTTCTGTAAAGGGGACCATTTCCTAGCTCCTAAAGTTGACCAAAACTGACACAAGAGGAAATCATTGAAGGTCATCATGTCTGCCCTTGGCATTCTTGGAACGCCCTGGCCTCAGAATGCAGCATCGGTAGTCCATGGTAACCTGCGGAGAGGGGTTGGGGCTGAAGGAGATTGGAACACTGCCCTCACTGAGGGAGTGGGTGTGGCCATCTCTGCTGTGACTGAACAAAGGGCAGGGGAGCAGGGGGCCCAGGGCAGGGCCCTCAGAGCCCGGCAGGCACAGGGGTGTGTCACAAGCATTTGGCCCAGTCCAAAGGGCGCCTTCTTTGTCCGCACAGCTTCCCAAACACTCACCTTTCCACTCAGGCCGCCCTCTTTGTTGAAGTGTGTGTGGAACGTGTCCTCGCAGTACACCTCGCTGCACAGCTAACCATAGGACTGGGCATCGTACCTTCCTGCCAGGTGACCGAAGTTCGCAGGCAGATGGGTCCCTGGGACCAACGTGGAGAGGCTCCTGCCCTGACCAGAGGTCGACCACAGCTGCTGCCCCAGATCGGGGTCCGAAAAGCAGCCCTGTCTGAATCCCCTGCCTCTAGAGGGAGTATTGGACCAACACTTCTAAAAAATGGGGTCCTTGCGGGCAACTCATCGGAGGGACACAAAAAAATCTTTGCCGACTTTCTCCTGAAGCTTACGAGCGTTCACACTTAAGCCTGTTACAATGTCAGCTCTTTAGCTAAACATGAGCTCATGATCTAAATTTACACAATAATGAAGAAATCAGCTACAAGTGGAGACAATCAGCAAAAACAATCAATATGAGAATTAGTTTCCCATGGCCATCCATCAGATGTTGGAATAATCAGGTGCAAGGCAGAAAATATACATAAAACTGGAACTGGAACAAGCAACAAGGATGTTTTCAAAGACTGGTAGGATCTCTAAAACATTTGTAAAGTACGTGTTATTGATAAAGCTAAATACTCAAAGGTTGTGTAATACAACAGATTAATCATTGAGAAGAGTGAAATTATGCTGTTTTGAAAACTATGGCAGGTCAGATTTTCTGCCTAATGATATAAGAAGATTTCTCTCAAAAATACACATTATTTCAAAGACTTATTGGCTGTGAAATAAGTTAAGGGTATTTCAAATGGCTTGTCTGCAAAGAAAGTTGAGATGTAGGGAATCACAGAAAGTCGAGGGGAAAATATGTCAATATATACATTGCTATATGGTGAACTAAGCCTTAGGCCAGCAACAATGGAGAGGACCTGACCCTTAGAAACTTACAAGTAAGCTGGAATCTTCAAAAGTTCAAATCTTTCTAAGTAAAAAGATTTATTAAAATGAATAACCAAGTGTTTTAATTGACATCAGATGATCAAAACAACAAACCCTGAGAACATAGAAAAAATATAAATAAAGATATGAGCAGAACTTAATACAACAGAAAACGTATAAAATTGAGGTGATTTAGTAAGTCCAAAGAATATTCTTTGAAAAGATTTAAAAGACACACTTTGATTAAGGAAAACATAAACATATGTAAAGAATATACAGAAAGAACCAGGACAATGTTATAGCAGAGAATATATGAAATGCCAGTAAATTTGAACATTTCTGTAAAGGGGACCATTTCCTAGCTCCTAAAGTTGACCAAAACTGACACAAGAGGAAATCATTGAAGGTCATCATGTCTGCCCTTGGCATTCTTGGAACGCCCTGGCCTCAGAATGCAGCATCGGTAGTCCATGGTAACCTGCGGAGAGGGGGTGGGGCTGAAGGAGGTTGGAACACTGCCCTCACTGAGGGAGTGGGTGTGGCCATCTCTGCTGTGACTGAACAAAGGGCAGGGGAGCAGGGGGCCCAGGGCAGGGCCCTCAGAGCCCGGCAGGACCAGGGGAGTGTCACAAGCATTTGGCCCAGGCCAAAGGGCGCCTTCTTTGTCTGCACAGCTTCCCAAACACTCACATTTCCACTCAGGCCGCCCTCTTTGTTGAAGTGTGTGTGGAACGTGTCCTCGCAGTACACCTCGCTGCACAGCTAACCATAGGACTGGGCATCGTACCTTCCTGCCAGGTGACCGAAGTTCGCAGGCAGATGGGTCACTGGGACCAACGCGGAGAGGCTCCTGCCCTGACCACAGGTCGACCACAGCCGCTGCCCCAGATCGGGGGTTGCAAAGCAGCCCTGTCTGAATCCCCTGCCTCTAGAGAGAGTATTGAACCAACACTTCTAAAAAATGGGGTCCTTGCGGGCAACTCATCGGAGGGACACAAAAAAATCTTTGCCGACTTTCTCCTGAAGCTTACGAGCATTCACACTTAAGCCTTTTACAATGTCAGCTGTTTAGCTAAACATGAGCTCATGATCTAAATTTACACAATAATGAAGAAATCAGCTACAAGGGGAGACAATCAGCAAAAACAATCAATATGAGAATTAGTTTCCCAAGGCCACCCATCAGATGTTGGAATAATCAGGTGCAAGGCAGAATATATACATAAAACTGGAACTGGAACAAGGAACAAGGATGTTTTCAAAGACTGGTAGGATCTCTAAAACATTTGTAAAGTACATGTCATTGATAAAGCTAAATACTCAAAGGTTGTGTAATACAACAGATTAATCATTGAGAAGAGTGAAATTATGCTGTTTTGAAAACTATGGCAGGTCAGATTTTCTGCCTAATGATATAAGAAGATTTCTCTCAAAAATACACATTATTTCAAAGACTTATTGGCTGTGAAATAAGTGAAGGGTATTTCAAATGGCTTGTCTGCAAAGAAAGGTGAGATGTAGGGAATCACAGAAAGTCGAGGGGAAAATATGTCAATATATACATTGCTATATGGTGAACTAAGCCTTAGGCCAGCAACAATGGAGAGGACCTGACCCTTAGAAACTTACAAGTAAGCTGGAATCTTCAAAAGTTCAAATCTTTATAAGTAAAAAGATTTATTAAAATGAATAACCAAGTGTTTTAATTGACATCAGATGATCAAAACAACAAACCCTGAGAACATAGAAAAAATATAAATAAAGATATGAGCAGAACTTAATACAACAGAAAATGTATAAAATTGAGGTGATTTAGTAAGTCCAAAGAATATTCTTTGAAAAGATTTAAAAGACACACTTTGATTAAGGAAAACATAAACATATGTAAAGAATATACAGAAAGAATCAGGACAATGTTATAGCAGAGAATATATGAAATGCCAGTAAATTTGAACATTTCTGTAAAGGGGACCATTTCCTAGCTCCTAAAGTTGACCAAAACTGACACAAGAGGAAATCATTGAAGGTCATCATGTCTGCCCTTGGCATTCTTGGAACGCCCTGGCCTCAGAATGCAGCATCGGTAGTCCATGGTAACCTGCGGAGAGGGGTTGGGGCTGAAGGAGATTGGAACACTGCCCTCACTGAGGGAGTGGGTGTGGCCATCTCTGCTGTGACTGAACAAAGGACAGGGGAGCAGGGGGCCCAGGGCAGGGCCCTCAGAGCCCGGCAGGCACAGGGGTGTGTCACAAGCATTTGGCCCAGTCCAAAGGGCGCCTTCTTTGTCCGCACAGCTTCCCAAACACTCACCTTTCCACTCAGGCCGCCCTCTTTGTTGAAGTGTGTGTGGAACGTGTCCTCGCAGTACACCTCGCTGCACAGCTAACCATAGGACTGGGCATCGTACCTTCCTGCCAGGTGACCGAAGTTCGCAGGCAGATGGGTCCCTGGGACCAACGTGGAGAGGCTCCTGCCCTGACCAGAGGTCGACCACAGCTGCTGCCCCAGATCGGGGTCCGAAAAGCAGCCCTGTCTGAATCCCCTGCCTCTAGAGGGAGTATTGGACCAACACTTCTAAAAAATGGGGTCCTTGCGGGCAACTCATCGGAGGGACACAAAAAAATCTTTGCCGACTTTCTCCTGAAGCTTACGAGCGTTCACACTTAAGCCTGTTACAATGTCAGCTCTTTAGCTAAACATGAGCTCATGATCTAAATTTACACAATAATGAAGAAATCAGCTACAAGTGGAGACAATCAGCAAAAACAATCAATATGAGAATTAGTTTCCCATGGCCATCCATCAGATGTTGGAATAATCAGGTGCAAGGCAGAAAATATACATAAAACTGGAACTGGAACAAGCAACAAGGATGTTTTCAAAGACTGGTAGGATCTCTAAAACATTTGTAAAGTACGTGTTATTGATAAAGCTAAATACTCAAAGGTTGTGTAATACAACAGATTAATCATTGAGAAGAGTGAAATTATGCTGTTTTGAAAACTATGGCAGGTCAGATTTTCTGCCTAATGATATAAGAAGATTTCTCTCAAAAATACACATTATTTCAAAGACTTATTGGCTGTGAAATAAGTTAAGGGTATTTCAAATGGCTTGTCTGCAAAGAAAGTTGAGATGTAGGGAATCACAGAAAGTCGAGGGGAAAATATGTCAATATATACATTGCTATATGGTGAACTAAGCCTTAGGCCAGCAACAATGGAGAGGACCTGACCCTTAGAAACTTACAAGTAAGCTGGAATCTTCAAAAGTTCAAATCTTTCTAAGTAAAAAGATTTATTAAAATGAATAACCAAGTGTTTTAATTGACATCAGATGATCAAAACAACAAACCCTGAGAACATAGAAAAAATATAAATAAAGATATGAGCAGAACTTAATACAACAGAAAACGTATAAAATTGAGGTGATTTAGTAAGTCCAAAGAATATTCTTTGAAAAGATTTAAAAGACACACTTTGATTAAGGAAAACATAAACATATGTAAAGAATATACAGAAAGAACCAGGACAATGTTATAGCAGAGAATATATGAAATGCCAGTAAATTTGAACATTTCTGTAAAGGGGACCATTTCCTAGCTCCTAAAGTTGACCAAAACTGACACAAGAGGAAATCATTGAAGGTCATCATGTCTGCCCTTGGCATTCTTGGAACGCCCTGGCCTCAGAATGCAGCATCGGTAGTCCATGGTAACCTGCGGAGAGGGGGTGGGGCTGAAGGAGGTTGGAACACTGCCCTCACTGAGGGAGTGGGTGTGGCCATCTCTGCTGTGACTGAACAAAGGGCAGGGGAGCAGGGGGCCCAGGGCAGGGCCCTCAGAGCCCGGCAGGACCAGGGGAGTGTCACAAGCATTTGGCCCAGGCCAAAGGGCGCCTTCTTTGTCTGCACAGCTTCCCAAACACTCACATTTCCACTCAGGCCGCCCTCTTTGTTGAAGTGTGTGTGGAACGTGTCCTCGCAGTACACCTCGCTGCACAGCTAACCATAGGACTGGGCATCGTACCTTCCTGCCAGGTGACCGAAGTTCGCAGGCAGATGGGTCACTGGGACCAACGCGGAGAGGCTCCTGCCCTGACCACAGGTCGACCACAGCCGCTGCCCCAGATCGGGGGTTGCAAAGCAGCCCTGTCTGAATCCCCTGCCTCTAGAGAGAGTATTGAACCAACACTTCTAAAAAATGGGGTCCTTGCGGGCAACTCATCGGAGGGACACAAAAAAATCTTTGCCGACTTTCTCCTGAAGCTTACGAGCGTTCACACTTAAGCCTTTTACAATGTCAGCTGTTTAGCTAAACATGAGCTCATGATCTAAATTTACACAATAATGAAGAGATCAGCTACAAGGGGAGACAATCAGCAAAAACAATCAATATGAGAATTAGTTTCCCAAGGCCACCCATCAGATGTTGGAATAATCAGGTGCAAGGCAGAATATATACATAAAACTGGAACTGGAACAAGGAACAAGGATGTTTTCAAAGACTGGTAGGATCTCTAAAACATTTGTAAAGTACATGTCATTGATAAAGCTAAATACTCAAAGGTTGTGTAATACAACAGATTAATCATTGAGAAGAGTGAAATTATGCTGTTTTGAAAACTATGGCAGGTCAGATTTTCTGCCTAATGATATAAGAAGATTTCTCTCAAAAATACACATTATTTCAAAGACTTATTGGCTGTGAAATAAGTGAAGGGTATTTCAAATGGCTTGTCTGCAAAGAAAGGTGAGATGTAGGGAATCACAGAAAGTCGAGGGGAAAATATGTCAATATATACATTGCTATATGGTGAACTAAGCCTTAGGCCAGCAACAATGGAGAGGACCTGACCCTTAGAAACTTACAAGTAAGCTGGAATCTTCAAAAGTTCAAATCTTTCTAAGTAAAAAGATTTATTAAAATGAATAACCAAGTGTTTTAATTGACATCAGATGATCAAAACAACAAACCCTGAGATCAAAACAACAAACCCTGAGAACATAGAAAAAAATATAAATAAAGATATGAGCAGAACTTAATACAACAGAAAACGTATAAAATTGAGGTGATTTAGTAAGTCCAAAGAATATTCTTTGAAAAGATTTAAAAGACACACTTTGATTAAGGAAAACATAAACATATGTAAAGAATATACAGAAAGAATCAGGACAATGTTATAGCAGAGAATATATGAAATGCCAGTAAATTTGAACATTTCTGTAAAGGGGACCATTTCCTAGCTCCTAAAGTTGACCAAAACTGACACAAGAGGAAATCATTGAAGGTCATCATGTCTGCCCTTGGCATTCTTGGAACGCCCTGGCCTCAGAATGCAGCATCGGTAGTCCATGGTAACCTGCGGAGAGGGGGTGGGGCTGAAGGAGGTTGGAACACTGCCCTCACTGAGGGAGTGTGTGTGGCCATCTCTGCTGTGACTGAACAAAGGGCAGGGGAGCAGGGGGCCCAGGGCAGGGCCCTCAGAGCCCGGCAGGACCAGGGGAGTGTCACAAGCATTTGGCCCAGGCCAAAGGGCGCCTTCTTTGTCTGCACAGCTTGCCAAACACTCACATTTCCACTCAGGCCGCCCTCTTTGTTGAAGTGTGTGTGGAACGTGTCCTCGCAGTACACCTCGCTGCACAGCTAACCATAGGACTGGGCATCGTACCTTCCTGCCAGGTGACCGAAGTTCGCAGGCAGATGGGTCACTGGGACCAACGCGGAGAGGCTCCTGCCCTGACCACAGGTCGACCACAGCCGCTGCCCCAGATCGGGGGTTGCAAAGCAGCCCTGTCTGAATCCCCTGCCTCTAGAGGGAGTATTGGACCAACACTTCTAAAAAATGGGGTCCTTGCGGGCAACTCATCGGAGGGACACAAAAAAATCTTTGCCGACTTTCTCCTGAAGCTTACGAGCGTTCACACTTAAGCCTTTTACAATGTCAGCTGTTTAGCTAAACATGAGCTCATGATCTAAATTTACACAATAATGAAGAAATCAGCTACAAGGGGAGACAATCAGCAAAAACAATCAATATGAGAATTAGTTTCCCAAGGCCACCCATCAGATGTTGGAATAATCAGGTGCAAGGCAGAAAATATACATAAAACTGGAACTGGAACAAGGAACAAGGATGTTTACTAAGACTGGTAGGATCTCTAAAACATTTGTAAAGTACATGTCATTGATAAAGCTAAATACTCAAAGGTTGTGTAATACAACAGATTAATCATTGAGAAGAGTGAAATTATGCTGTTTTGAAAACTATGGCAGGTCAGATTTTCTGCCTAATGATATAAGAAGATTTCTCTCAAAAATACACATTATTTCAAAGACTTATTGGCTGTGAAATAAGTGAAGGGTATTTCAAATGGCTTGTCTGCAAAGAAAGGTGAGATGTAGGGAATCACAGAAAGTCGAGGGGAATATATGTCAATATATACATTGCTATATGGTGAACTAAGCCTTAGGCCAGCAACAATGGAGAGGACCTGACCCTTAGAAACTTACAAGTAAGCTGGAATCTTCAAAAGTTCAAATATTTCTAAGTAAAAAGATTTATTAAAATGAATAACCAAGTGTTTTAATTGACATCAGATGATCAAAACAACAAACCCTGAGAACATAGAAAAAATATAAATAAAGATATGAGCAGAACTTAATACAACAGAAAACGTATAAAATTGAGGTGATTTAGTAAGTCCAAAGAATATTCTTTGAAAAGATTTAAAAGACACACTTTGATTAAGGAAAACATAAACATATGTAAAGAATATACAGAAAGAATCAGGACAATGTTATAGCAGAGAATATATGAAATGCCAGTAAATTTGAACATTTCTGTAAAGGGGACCATTTCCTAGCTCCTGAAGTTGACCAAAACTGACACAAGAGGAAATCATTGAAGGTCATCATGTCTGCCCTTGGCATTCTTGGAACGCCCTGGCCTCAGAATGCAGCATCGGTAGTCCATGGTAACCTGCGGAGAGGGGGTGGGGCTGAAGGAGGTTGGAACACTGCCCTCACTGAGGGAGTGGGTGTGGCCATCTCTGCTGTGACTGAACAAAGGGCAGGGGAGCAGGGGGCCCAGGGCAGGGCCCTCAGAGCCCGGCAGGACCAGGGGAGTGTCACAAGCATTTGGCCCAGGCCAAAGGGCGCCTTCTTTGTCTGCACAGCTTCCCAAACACTCACATTTCCACTCAGGCCGCCCTCTTTGTTGAAGTGTGTGTGGAACGTGTCCTCGCAGTACACCTCGCTGCACAGCTAACCATAGGACTGGGCATCGTACCTTCCTGCCAGGTGACCGAAGTTCGCAGGCAGATGGGTCACTGGGACCAACGCGGAGAGGCTCCTGCCCTGACCACAGGTCGACCACAGCCGCTGCCCCAGATCGGGGGTTGCAAAGCAGCCCTGTCTGAATCCCCTGCCTCTAGAGGGAGTATTGGACCAACACTTCTAAAAAATGGGGTCCTTGCGGGCAACTCATCGGAGGGACACAAAAAAATCTTTGCCGACTTTCTCCTGAAGCTTACGAGCTTTCACACTTAAGCCTTTTACAATGTCAGCTGTTTAGCTAAACATGAGCTCATGATCTAAATTTACACAATAATGAAGAAATCAGCTACAAGGGGAGACAATCAGCAAAAACAATCAATATGAGAATTAGTTTCCCAAGGCCACCCATCAGATGTTGGAATAATCAGGTGCAAGGCAGAAAATATACATAAAACTGGAACTGGAACAAGGAACAAGGATGTTTACTAAGACTGGTAGGATCTCTAAAACATTTGTAAAGTACATGTCATTGATAAAGCTAAATACTCAAAGGTTGTGTAATACAACAGATTAATCATTGAGAAGAGTGAAATTATGCTGTTTTGAAAACTATGGCAGGTCAGATTTTCTGCCTAATGATATAAGAAGATTTCTCTCAAAAATACACATTATTTCAAAGACTTATTGGCTGTGAAATAAGTGAAGGGTATTTCAAATGGCTTGTCT
This sequence comes from Hyperoodon ampullatus, assembly GCF_949752795.1. Taxonomy (NCBI): domain Eukaryota; kingdom Metazoa; phylum Chordata; class Mammalia; order Artiodactyla; family Ziphiidae; genus Hyperoodon; species Hyperoodon ampullatus. The sequence goes on from NC_136919.1 coordinate 99,037,895, forward strand.
GCAAAGAAAGGTGAGATGTAGGGAATCACAGAAAGTCGAGGGGAAAATATGTCAATATATACATTGCTATATGGTGAACTAAGCCTTAGGCCAGCAACAATGGAGAGGACCTGACCCTTAGAAACTTACAAGTAAGCTGGAATCTTCAAAAGTTCAAATCTTTCTAAGTAAAAAGATTTATTAAAATGAATAACCAAGTGTTTTAATTGACATCAGATGATCAAAACAACAAACCCTGAGAACATAGAAAAAAATATAAATAAAGATATGAGCAGAACTTAATACAACAGAAAACGTATAAAATTGAGGTGATTTAGTAAGTCCAAAGAATATTCTTTGAAAAGATTTAAAAGACACACTTTGATTAAGGAAAACATAAACATATGTAAAGAATATACAGAAAGAATCAGGACAATGTTATAGCAGAGAATATATGAAATGCCAGTAAATTTGAACATTTCTGTAAAGGGGACCATTTCCTAGCTCCTAAAGTTGACCAAAACTGACACAAGAGGAAATCATTGAAGGTCATCATGTCTGCCCTTGGCATTCTTGGAACGCCCTGGCCTCAGAATGCAGCATCGGTAGTCCATGGTAACCTGCGGAGAGGGGGTGGGGCTGAAGGAGGTTGGAACACTGCCCTCACTGAGGGAGTGGGTGTGGCCATCTCTGCTGTGACTGAACAAAGGGCAGGGGAGCAGGGGGCCCAGGGCAGGGCCCTCAGAGCCCGGCAGGACCAGGGGAGTGTCACAAGCATTTGGCCCAGGCCAAAGGGCGCCTTCTTTGTCTGCACAGCTTCCCAAACACTCACATTTCCACTCAGGCCGCCCTCTTTGTTGAAGTGTGTGTGGAACGTGTCCTCGCAGTACACCTCGCTGCACAGCTAACCATAGGACTGGGCATCGTACCTTCCTGCCAGGTGACCGAAGTTCGCAGGCAGATGGGTCACTGGGACGAACGCGGAGAGGCTCCTGCCCTGACCACAGGTCGACCACAGCCGCTGCCCCAGATCGGGGGTTGCAAAGCAGCCCTGTCTGAATCCCCTGCCTCTAGAGGGAGTATTGGACCAACACTTCTAAAAAATGGGGTCCTTGCGGGCAACTCATCGGAGGGACACAAAAAAATCTTTGCCGACTTTCTCCTGAAGCTTACGAGCGTTCACACTTAAGCCTTTTACAATGTCAGCTGTTTAGCTAAACATGAGCTCATGATCTAAATTTACACAATAATGAAGAAATCAGCTACATGGGGAGACAATCAGCAAAAACAATCAATATGAGAATTAGTTTCCCAAGGCCACCCATCAGATGTTGGAATAATCAGGTGCAAGGCAGAATATATACATAAAACTGGAACTGGAACAAGGAACAAGGATGTTTTCAAAGACTGGTAGGATCTCTAAAACATTTGTAAAGTACATGTCTTTGATAAAGCTAAATACTCAAAGGTTGTGTAATACAACAGATTAATCATTGAGAAGAGTGAAATTATGCTGTTTTGAAAACTATGGCAGGTCAGATTTTCTGCCTAATGATATAAGAAGATTTCTCTCAAAAATACACATTATTTCAAAGACTTATTGGCTGTGAAATAAGTTAAGGGTATTTCAAATGGCTTGTCTACAAAGAAAGGTGAGATGTAGGGAATCACAGAAAGTCGAGGGGAAAATATGTCAATATATACATTGCTATATGGTGAACTAAGCCTTAGGCCAGCAACAATGGAGAGGACCTGACCCTTAGAAACTTACAAGTAAGCTGGAATCTTCAAAAGTTCAAATCTTTATAAGTAAAAAGATTTATTAAAATGAATAACCAAGAGTTTTAATTGACATCAAATGATCAAAACAACAAACCCTGAGAACATAGAAAAAAATATAAATAAAGATATGAGCAGAACTTAATACAACAGAAAACGTATAAAATTGAGGTGATTTAGTAAGTCCAAAGAATATTCTTTGAAAAGATTTAAAAGACACACTTTGATTAAGGAAAACATAAACATATGTAAAGAATATACAGAAAGAATCAGGACAATGTTATAGCAGAGAATATATGAAATGCCAGTAAATTTGAACATTTCTGTAAAGGGGACCATTTCCTAGCTCCTAAAGTTGACCAAAACTGACACAAGAGGAAATCATTGAAGGTCATCATGTCTGCCCTTGGCATTCTTGGAATGCCCTGGCCTCAGAATGCAGCATCCGTAGTCCATGGTAACCTGCGGAGAGGGGGTGGGGCTGAAGGAGGTTGGAACACTGCCCTCACTGAGGGAGTGGGTGTGGCCATCTCTGCTGTGACTGAACAAAGGGCAGGGGAGCAGGGGGCCCAGGGCAGGGCCCTCAGAGCCCGGCAGGACCAGGGGAGTGTCACAAGCATTTGGCCCAGGCCAAAGGGCGCCTTCTTTGTCTGCACAGCTTCCCAAACACTCACATTTCCACTCAGGCCGCCCTCTTTGTTGAAGTGTGTGTGGAACGTGACCTCGCAGTACACCTCGCTGCACAGCTAACCATAGGACTGGGCATCGTACCTTCCTGCCAGGTGACCGAAGTTCGCAGGCAGATGGGTCACTGGGACCAACGCGGAGAGGCTCCTGCCCTGACCACAGGTCGACCACAGCCGCTGCCCCAGATCGGGGGTTGCAAAGCAGCCCTGTCTGAATCCCCTGCCTCTAGAGGGAGTATTGGACCAACACTTCTAAAAAATGGGGTCCTTGCGGGCAACTCATCGGAGGGACACAAAAAAATCTTTGCCGACTTTCTCCTGAAGCTTACGAGCGTTCACACTTAAGCCTTTTACAATGTCAGCTGTATAGCTAAACATGAGCTCATGATCTAAATTTACACAATAATGAAGAAATCAGCTACAAGGGGAGACAATCAGCAAAAACAATCAATATGAGAATTAGTTTCCCAAGGCCACCCATCAGATGTTGGAATAATCAGGTGCAAGGCAGAAAATATACATAAAACTGGAACTGGAACAAGGAACAAGGATGTTTACTAAGACTGGTAGGATCTCTAAAACATTTGTAAAGTACATGTCATTGATAAAGCTAAATACTCAAAGGTTGTGTAATACAACAGATTAATCATTGAGAAGAGTGAAATTATGCTGTTTTGAAAACTATGGCAGGTCAGATTTTCTGCCTAATGATATAAGAAGATTTCTCTCAAAAATACACATTATTTCAAAGACTTATTGGCTGTGAAATAAGTGAAGGGTATTTCAAATGGCTTGTCTGCAAAGAAAGGTGAGATGTAGGGAATCACAGAAAGTCGAGGGGAAAATATGTCAATATATACATTGCTATATGGTGAACTAAGCCTTAGGCCAGCAACAATGGAGAGGACCTGACCCTTAGAAACTTACAAGTAAGCTGGAATCTTCAAAAGTTCAAATCTTTATAAGTAAAAAGATTTATTAAAATGAATAACCAAGTGTTTTAATTGACATCAGATGATCAAAACAACAAACCCTGAGAACATAGAAAAAATATAAATAAAGATATGAGCAGAACTTAATACAACAGAAAACGTATAAAATTGAGGTGATTTAGTAAGTCCAAAGAATATTCTTTGAAAAGATTTAAAAGACACACTTTGATTAAGGAAAACATAAACATATGTAAAGAATATACAGAAAGAATCAGGACAATGTTATAGCAGAGAATATATGAAATGCCAGTAAATTTGAACATTTCTGTAAAGGGGACCATTTCCTAGCTCCTAAAGTTGACCAAAACTGACACAAGAGGAAATCATTGAAGGTCATCATGTCTGCCCTTGGCATTCTTGGAACGCCCTGGCCTCAGAATGCAGCATCGGTAGTCCATGGTAACCTGCGGAGAGGGGGTGGGGCTGAAGGAGGTTGGAACACTGCCCTCACTGAGGGAGTGGGTGTGGCCATCTCTGCTGTGACTGAACAAAGGGCAGGGGAGCAGGGGGCCCAGGGCAGGGCCCTCAGAGCCCGGCAGGACCAGGGGAGTGTCACAAGCATTTGGCCCAGGCCAAAGGGCGCCTTCTTTGTCTGCACAGCTTCCCAAACACTCACATTTCCACTCAGGCCGCCCTCTTTGTTGAAGTGTGTGTGGAACGTGTCCTCGCAGTACACCTCGCTGCACAGCTAACCATAGGACTGGGCATCGTACCTTCCTGCCAGGTGACCGAAGTTCGCAGGCAGATGGGTCCCTGGGACCAACACGGAGAGGCTCCTGCCCTGACCACCTGTCGACCACAGTCGCTGCCCCAGATCGGGGACCACAAATCATCCCTGTCTGAATCCCCTGCCTCTAGAGGGTGTTTTGGACCAACACTTCTAAAAAATGGGGCCCTTGCGGGCAACTCATCGGAGGGACACAAATAAATCTTTGCCGACTTTCTCCTGAAGCTTACGAGCGTTCACACTTAAACCTGTTACAATGTCAGCTGTTTAGCTAAACATGAGCTCATGATCTAAATTTACACAATAATGAAGAAATCAGCTACAAGTGGAGACAATCAGCAAAAACAATCAATATGAGAAATAGTTTCCCAAGGCCATCCATCAGATGTTGGAATAATCAGGTTCAAGGCAGAAAATATACATAAAACTGGAACTGAAACAAGCAACAAGGATGTTTTCAAAGACTGGTAGGATCTCTAAAACATTTGTAAAGTACATGTCATTGATAAAGCTAAATACTCAAAGGTTGTGTAATACAACAGATTAATCATTGAGAAGAGTGAAATTATGCTGTTTTGAAAACTATGGCAGGTCAGATTTTATGCCTAATGATATAAGAAGATTTCTCTAAAAAACACACATTATTTCAAAGACTTATTGGCTGTGAAATAAGTTAAGGGTATTTCAAATGGCTTGTCTGCAAAGAAAGGTGAGATGTAGGGAATCACAGAAAGTCGAGGGGAAAATATGTCAATATATACATTGCTATATGGTGAACTAAGCCTTAGGCCAGCAACAATGGAGAGGACCTGACCCTTAGAAACTTACAAGTAAGCTGGAATCTTCAAAAGTTCAAATCTTTCTAAGTAAAAAGATTTATTAAAATGAATAACCAAGTGTTTTAATTGACATCAGATGATCAAAACAACAAACCCTGAGAACATAGAAAAAATATAAATAAAGATATGAGCAGAACTTAATACAACAGAAAACGTATAAAATTGAGGTGATTTAGTAAGTCCAAAGAATATTCTTTGAAAAGATTTAAAAGACACACTTTGATTAAGGAAAACAAAAACATAAGTAAAGAATATACAGAAAGAATCAGGACAATGTTATAGCAGAGAATATATGAAATGCCAGTAAATTTGAACATTTCTGTAAAGGGGACCATTTCCTAGCTCCTGAAGTTGACCAAAACTGACACAAGAGGAAATCATTGAAGGTCATCATGTCTGCCCTTGGCATTCTCGGAACGCCCTGGCCTCAGAATGCAGCATCGGTAGTCCATGGTAACCTGCGGAGAGGGGTTGGGGCTGAAGGAGATTGGAACACTGCCCTCACTGAGGGAGTGGGTGTGGCCATCTATACTGTGACTGAACAAAGGGCAGGGGAGCAGGGTGCCCAGGGCAGGGCCCTCAGAGCCCGGCAGGCCCAGGGGTGTGTCACAAGCATTTGGCCCAGTGCAAAGGGTGCCTTCTTTGTCCGCACAGCTTCCCAAACTCTCACCTTTCCACTCAGGCCGCCCTCTTTGTTGAAGTGTGTGTGGAACGTGTCCTCGCAGTACACCTCGCTGCACAGCTAACCATAGGACTGGGCATCGTACCTTCCTGCCAGGTGAACGATGTTCGCAGGCAGATGGGTCCCTGGGACCAACGTGGAGAGGCTCCTGCCCTGACCACAGGTCAACCACAGCTGCTGCCCCAGATAGGGGTCCGAAAAGCAGCCCTGTCTGAATCCCCTGCCTCTAGAGGGAGTATTGGACCAACACTTCTAAAAAATGGGGTCCTGGCGGGCAACTTATCAGAGGGACACAAAAAAATCTTTGCCGACTTTCTCCTGAAGCTTACGAGCGTTCACACTTAAGCCTGTTACAATGTCCGCTCTTTAGCTAAACATGAGCTCATGATCTAAATTTACACAATAATGAAGAAATCAGCTACAAGTGGAGACAATCAGCAAAAACAATCAATATGAGAATTAGTTTCCCAAGGCCATCCATCAGATGTTGGAATAATCAGGTGCAAGGCAGAAAATATACATAAAACTGGAACTGGAACAAGCAACAAGGATGTTTTCAAAGACTGGTAGGATCTCTAAAACATTTGTAAAGTACATGTCATTGATAAAGCTAAATACTCAAAGGTTGTGTAATACAACAGATTAATCATTGAGAAGAGTGAAATTATGCTGTTTTGAAAACTATGGCAGGTCAGATTTTCTGCCTAATGATATAAGAAGATTTCTCTAAAAAACACACATTATTTCTAAGACTTATTGGCTGTGAAATAAGTTAAGGGTATTTCAAATGGCTTGTCTGCAAAGAAAGGTGAGATGTAGGGAATCACAGAAAGTCGAGGGGAAAATATGTCAATATATACATTGCTATATGGTGAACTAAGCCTTAGGCCAGCAACAATGGAGAGGACCTGACCCTTAGAAACTTACAAGTAAGCTGGAATCTTCAAAAGTTCAAATCTTTCTAAGTAAAAAGATTTATTAAAATGAATAACCAAGTGTTTTAATTGACATCAGATGATCAAAACAACAAACCCTGAGAACATAGAAAAAATATAAATAAAGATATGAGCAGAACTGAATACAACAGAAAACGTATAAAATTGAGGTGATTTAGTAAGTCCAAAGAATATTCTTTGAAAAGATTTAAAAGACACACTTTGATTAAGGAAAACAAAAACATAAGTAAAGAATATACAGAAAGAATCAGGACAATGTTATAGCAGAGAATATATGAAATGCCAGTAAATTTGAACATTTCTGTAAAGGGGACCATTTCCTAGCTCCTGAAGTTGACCAAAACTGACACAAGAGGAAATCATTGAAGGTCATCATGTCTGCCCTTGGCATTCTCGGAACGCCCTGGCCTCAGAATGCAGCATCGGTGGTCCATGGTAACCTGCGGAGAGGGGTTGGGGCTGAAGGAGATTGGAACACTGCCCTCACTGAGGGAGTGGGTGTGGCCATCTCTGCTGTGACTGAACAAAGGGCAGGGGAGCAGGGTGCCCAGGGCAGGGCCCTCAGAGCCCGGCAGGCCCAGGGGTGTGTCACAATCATTTGGCCCAGTGCAAAGGGCGCCTTCTTTGTCCGCACAGCTTCCCAAACTCTCACCTTTCCACTCAGGCCGCCCTCTTTGTTGAAGTGTGTGTGGAACGTGTCCTCGCAGTACACCTCGCTGCACAGCTAACCATAGGACTGGGCATCGTACCTTCCTGCCAGGTGACCGAAGTTCGCAGGCAGATGGGTCCCTGGGACCAACGTGGAGAGGCTCCTGCCCTGACCACAGGTCGACCACAGCTGCTGCCCCAGATCGGGGTCCGAAAAGCAGCCCTGTCTGAATCCCCTGCCTCTAGAGGGAGTATTGGACCAACACTTCTAAAAAATGGGGTCCTTGCGGGCAACTCATCAGAGGGACACAAAAAAGTCTTTGCCGACTTTCTCCTGAAGCTTACGAGCGTTCACACTTAAGCCTGTTACAATGTCCGCTCTTTAGCTAAACATGAGCTCATGATCTAAATTTACACAATAATGAAGAAATCAGCTACAAGTGGAGACAATCAGCAAAAACAATCAATATGAGAATTAGTTTCCCAAGGCCATCCATCAGATGTTGGAATAATCAGGTGCAAGGCAGAAAATATACATAAAACTGGAACTGGAACAAGCAACAAGGATGTTTTCAAAGACTGGTAGGATCTCTAAAACATTTGTAAATACATGTTATTGATAAAGCTAAATACTCAAAGGTTGTGTAATACAACAGATTAATCATTGAGAAGAGTGAAATTATGCTGTTTTGAAAACTATGGCAGGTCAGATTTTCTGCCTAATGATATAAGAAGATTTCTCTCAAAAATACACATTATTTCAAAGACTTATTGGCTGTGAAATAAGTTAAGGGTATTTCAAATGGCTTGTCTGCAAAGAAAGTTGAGATGTAGGGAATCACAGAAAGTCGAGGGGAAAATATGTCAATATATACATTGCTATATGGTGAACTAAGCCTTAGGCCAGCAACAATGGAGAGGACCTGACCCTTATAAACTTACAAGTAAGCTGGAATCTTCAAAAGTTCAAATCTTTCTAAGTAAAAAGATTTTTAAAATGAATAACCAAGTGTTTTAATTGACATCAGATGATCAAAACAACAAACCCTGAGAACATAGAAAAAATATAAATAAAGATATGAGCAGAACTGAATACAACAGAAAACGTATAAAATTGAGGTGATTTAGTAAGTCCAAAGAATATTCTTTGAAAAGATTTAAAAGACACACTTTGATTAAGGAAAACAAAAACATAAGTAAAGAATATACAGAAAGAATCAGGACAATGTTATAGCAGAGAATATATGAAATGCCAGTAAAGTTGAACATTTCTGTAAAGGGGACCATTTCCTAGCTCCAAAAGTTGACCAAAACTGACACAAGAGGAAATCATTGAAGGTCATCATGTCTGCCCTTGGCATTCTCGGAATGCCCTGGCCTCAGAATGCAGCATCGGTAGTCCATGGTAACCTGCGCAGAGGGGGCGGGGCTGAAGGAGGTTGGAACACTGCCCTCACTGAGGGAGTGGGTGTGGCCATCTCTGCTGTGACTGAACAAAGGGCAGAGAGGCAGGGGGCCCATTCCAGGGCCCTCAGAGGCCGGCAGGCCCAGGGGTGTGTCACAAGCATTTGGCCCAGGCCAAAGGGCACCTTCTTTGTCTGCACAGCTTCCCAAACACTCACCTTTCCACTCAGGCCGCCCTCTTTCTTGAAGTGTGTGTGGAACGTGTCCTTGCAGTACACCTCGCTGCACAGCTAACCATAGGACTGGGCATCGTACCTTCCTGCCAGGTGACCGAAGTTCGCAGGCAGATGGGTCCCTGGGACCAACGCGGAGAGGCTCCTGCCCTGACCACAAGTCGACCACAGCCGCTGCCCCAGATCGGGGGCCGCAAAGCAGCCCTGTCTGAATCCCTTGCCTCTAGAGGGAGTATTGGACCAACACTTGTAAAAAATGGGTTCCTTGCCGGCAACTCATCGGAGGGACACATATAAATCTTTGCCGACTTTCTCCTGAAGCTTACGAGCGTTCACACTTAAGCCTGTTACAATGTCAGCTGTTTAGCTAAACATGAGCTCATGATCTAAATTTACACAATAATGAAGAAATCAGCTACAAGTGGAGACAATCAGCAAAAACAATCAATATGAGAATTAGTCTCCCAAGGCCATCCATCAGATGTTGGAATAATCAGGTGCAAGGCACAAAATATACATAAAACTGGAACTGAAACAAGGAACAAGGATGCTTTCAAAGACTGGTAGGATCTCTAAAACATTTGTAAAGTACATGTCATTGATAAAGCTAAATACTCAAAGGTTGTGTAATACAACAGATTAATCATTGAGAAGAGTGAAATTATGTTGTTTTGAAAACTATGGCAGGTCAGATTTTCTGCCTAATGATATAAGAAGATTTCTCTAAAAAACACACATTATTTCCAAGACTTATTGGCTGTGAAATAAGTTAAGGGTATTTCAAATGGCTTGTCTGCAAAGAATGGTGACATGTAGGGAATCACAGAAAGTCGAGGGGAAAATATGTCAATATATACATTGCTATATGGTGAACTAAGCCTTAGGCCAGCAACAATGGAGAGGACCTGACCCTTAGAAACTTACAAGTAAGCTGGAATCTTCAAAAGTTCAAATCTTTCTAAGTAAAAAGATTTATTAAAATGAATAACCAAGTGTTTTAATTGACATCAGATGATCAAAACAACAAACCCTGAGAACATAGAAAAAATATAAATAAAGATATGAGCAGAACTGAATACAACAGAAAACGTATAAAATTGAGGTGATTTAGTAAGTCCAAAGAATATTCTTTGAAAAGATTTAAAAGACACACTTTGATTAAGGAAAACAAAAACATAAGTAAAGAATATACAGAAAGAATCAGGACAATGTTATAGCAGAGAATATATGAAATGCCAGTAAATTTGAACATTTCTGTAAAGGGGACCATTTCCTAGCTCCTAAAGTTGACCAAAACTGACACAAGAGGAAATCATTGAAGGTCATCATGTCTGCCCTTGGCATTCTCGGAACGCCCTGTCCTCAGAATGCAGCATCGGTAGTCCATGGTAACCTGCGGAGAGGGGGCGGGGCTGAAGGAGGTTGGAACACTGCCCTCACTGAGGGAGTGGGTGTGGCCATCTCTGCTGTGACTGAACAAAGGGCAGGGGAGCAGGGGGCCCAGGGCAGGGCCCTCAGAGGCCGGGAGGCCCAGGGTTGTGTCACAAGCATTTCGCCCAGGCCAAAGGGCGACTTCTTTGTCTGCACAGCTTCCCAAACACTCACCTTTCCACTCAGGCCGCCCTCTTTGTTGAAGTGTGTGTGGAACGTGTCCTCGCAGTACACCTCGCTGCACAGCTAACCATAGGACTGGGCATCGTACCTTCCTGCCAGGTGCCCGAAGTTCGCAGGCAGATGGGTCCCTGGGACAAACGCGGAGAGGCTCCTGCCCTGACCAGAGGACGACCACAGCCGCTGCCCCAGATCGGGGGCCGCAAAGCAGCCCTGTCTGAATCCCCTGCCTCTAGAGGGAGTGTTGGACCAACACTTCTAAAAAATGGGGTCCTTGCGGGCAACTCATCGGAGGGACACAAATAATTCTTTGCCGACTTTCTCCTGAAGCTTATGAGCATTCACACTTAAGCTTGTTACAATGTCAGCTGTTTAGCTAAACATGAGCTCATGATCTAAATTTACACAATAATGAAGAAATCAGCTACAAGTGGAGACAATCAGCAAAAACAATCAATATGAGAATTAGTTTCCCAAGGCCATCCATCAGATGTTGAAATAATCAGGTGCAAGGCAGAAAATATACATAAAACTGGAACTGAAACAAGGAACAAGGATGTTTTCAAAGACTGGTAGGATTTCTAAAACATTTGTAAAGTACATTTGTAAAGCACATTTGTAAAGTACATGTCATTGATAAAGCTAAATACTCAAAGGTTGTGTAATACAACAGATTAATCATTGAGAAGAGTGAAATTATGCTGTTTTAAAAACTATGGCAGGTCAGATTTTCTGCCTAATGATATAAGAAGATTAATCTCAAAAATACACATTATTTCAAAGACTTATTGGCTGTGAAATAAGTGAAGGGTATTTCAAATGGCTTGTCTGCAAAGAAAGGTGAGATGTAGGGAATCACAGAAAGTCGAGGGGAAAATATGTCAATATATACATTGCTATATGGTGAACTAAGCCTTAGGCCAACAACAATGGAGAGGACCTGACCCTTAGAAACTTACAAGTAAGCTGGAATCTTCAAAAGTTCAAATCTTTATAAGTAAAAAGATTTATTAAAATGAATAACCAAGTGTTTTAATTGACATCAGATGATCAAAACAACAAACCCTGAGAACATAGAAAAAATATAAATAAAGATATGAGCAGAACTTAATACAACAGAAAACGTATAAAATTGAGGTGATTTAGTAAGTCCAAAGAATATTCTTTGAAAAGATTTAAAAGACACACTTTGATTAAGGAAAACAAAAACATAATTAAAGAATATACAGAAAGAATCAGGACAATATTATAGCAGAGAATATATGAAATGCCAGTAAATTTGAACATTTCTGTAAAGGGGACCATTTCCTAGCTCCTATGGTTGACCAAAACTGACACAAGAGGAAATCATTGAAGGTCATCATGTCTGCCCTTGGCATTCTCGGAACGCCCTGGCCTCAGAATGCAGCATCGGTAGTCCATGGTAACCTGCGGAGAGGGGGCGGGGCTGAAGGAGGTTGGAACACTGCCCTCACTGAGGGAGTGAGTGTGGCCATCTCTGCTGTGACTGAACAAAGGGCAGGGGAGCAGGGGGCACAGGGCAGGGCCCTCAGAGGCCGGCAGGCCCAGGGGTGTGTCACAAGCATTTGGCCCAGGCCAAAGGGCGCCTTCTTTGTCCGCACAGCTTCCCAAACACTCACCTTTCCACTCATGCGGACCTCTTTGTTGAAGTGTGTGTGGAACGTGTCCTCGCAGTACACCTCACTGCACAGCTAACCATAGGACTGGGCATCGTACCTTCCTGCCAGGTGACCGAAGTTTGCAGGCAGATGGGTCCCTGGGACCAATGCGGAGAGGCTCCTGCCCTGACCACAGGTCGAACACAGCTGCTGCCCCAGATCGGCGGCCGCAAACAGCCCTGTCTGAATCCCCTGCCTCTAGAGGGAGTATTGGACCAACACTTCTAAAAAATGGGGTCCTTGCGGGCAACTCATAGGAGGGACACAAATAAATCTTTGCCGACTTTCTCCTGAAGCTTACGAGCGTTCACACTTAAGCCTGTTACAATGTCAGCTGTTTAGCTAAACATGAGCTCATGATCTAAACTTACACAATAATGAAGAAATCAGCTACAAGTGGAGACAATCAGCAAAAACAATCAATATGAGAATTAATCTCCCAAGGCCATCCATCAGATGTTGGAATAATCAGGTGAAAGGCAGAAAATATACATAAAACTGGAACTGAAACAAGGAACAAGGATGCTTTCAAAGACTGGTAGAATCTCTAAAACATTTGTAAAGTACATGTCATTGATAAAGCTAAATACTCAAAGGTTGTGTAATACCACAGATTAATCATTGAGAAGAGTGAAATTATGCTGTTTTGAAAACTATGGCAGGTCAGATTTTCTGCCTAATGATATAAGAAGATTTCTCTCAAAAATACACATTATTTCAAAGACTTATTGGCTGTGAAATAAGTGAAGGGTATTTCAAATGGCTTGTCTGCAAAGAAAGGTGAGATGTAGGGAATCACAGAAAGTCGAGGGGAAAATATGTCAGTATATACATTGCTATATGGTGAACTAAGCCTTAGGCCAGCAACAATGGAGAGGACCTGACCCTTAGTAACTTACAAGTAACCTGGAATCTTCAAAAGTTCAAATCTTTCTAAGTAAAAAGATTTATTAAAATGAATAACCAAGTGTTTTAATTGACATCAGATGATCAAAACAACAAACCCTGAGAACATAGAAAAAATATAAATAAAGATATGAGCAGAACATAATACAACAGAAAACGTATAAAATTGAGGTGATTTAGTAAGTCCAAAGAATATTCTTTGAAAAGATTTAAAAGACACACTTTGATTAAGGAAAACAAAAACATAAGTAAAGAATATACAGAAAGAATCAGGACAATGTTATAGCAGAGAATATATGAAATGCCAGTAAATTTGAACATTTCTGTAAAGGGGACCACTTCCTAGCTCCTGAAGTTGACCAAAACTGACACAAGAGGAAATCATTGAAGGTCATCATGTCTGCCCTTGGCATTCTCGGAACGCCCTGGCCTCAGAATGCAGCATCGGTAGTCCATGGTAACATGCGGAGAGGGGGCGGGGCTGAAGGAGGTTGGAACACTGCCCTCACTGAGGGAGTGGGTGTGGCCATCTCTGCTGTGACTGAACAAAGGGCAGGGGAGCAGGGGGCCCAGGGCAGGGCCCTCAGAGGCCGGGAGGCCCAGGGTTGTGTCACAAGCATTTCGCCCAGGCCAAAGTGCGACTTCTTTGTCTGCACAGCTTCCCAAACACTCACCTTTCCACTCAGGCCGCCCTCTTTGTTGAAGTGTGTGTGGAACGTGTCCTCGCAGTACACCTCGCTGCACAGCTAACCATAGGACTGGGCATAGTACCTTCCTGCCAGGTGACTGAAGTTCGCAGGCAGATGGGTCCCTGGGACCAATGCGGAGAGGCTCCTGCCCTGACCACAGGTCGACCACAGCCGCTGCCCCCGATCGGGGGCCGCAAAGCAGCCCTGTCTGAATCCCCTGCCTCTAGAGGGAGTATTGGACCAACACTTCTAAAAAATGGGGTCCTTGCGGGCAACTCATCGGATGGACACAAAAAAATCTTTGCCGACTTTCTCCTGGAGCTTACGAGCGTTCACACTTAAGACTGATAAAATGTCAGCTGTTTAGCTAAACATGAGCTCATGATCTAAATTTACACAATAATGAAGAAATCAGCTACAAGTGGAGACAATCAGCAAAAACAATCAATATGAGAATTAGTTTCCCAAGGCCATCCATCAGATGTTGGAATAATCAGGTGCAAGGCAGAAAATATACATAAAACTGGAACTGAAACAAGGAACAAGGATGTTTACTAAGACTGGTAGGATCTCTAAAACATTTGTAAAGTACATGTCATTGATAAAGCTAAATACTCAAAGGTTGTGAAATACAACAGATTAATCATTGAGAAGAGTGAAATTATGCTGTTTTGAAAACTATGGCAGGTCAGATTTTCTGCCTAATGATATAAGAAGATTTCTCTCAAAAATACACATTATTTCAAAGACTTATTGGCTGTGAAATAAGTGAAGGGTATTTCAAATGGCTTGTCTGCAAAGAAAGGTGAGATGTAGGGAATCACAGAAAGTCGAGGGGAAAATATGTCAATATATACATTGCTATATGGTGAACTAAGCCTTAGGCCAGCAACAATGGAGAGGACCTGACCCTTAGAAACTTACAAGTAAGCTGGAATCTTCAAAAGTTCAAATCTTTCTAAGTAAAAAGATTTATTAAAATGAATAACCAAGTGTTTTAATTGACATCAGATGATCAAAACAACAAACCCTGAGAACATAGAAAAAATATAAATAAAGATATGAGCAGAACTTAATACAACAGAAAACGTATAAAATTGAGGTGATTTAGTAAGTCCAAAGAATATTCTTTGAAAAGATTTAAAAGACACACTTTGATTAAGGAAAACATAAACATATGTAAAGAATATACAGAAAGAATCAGGACAATGTTATAGCAGAGAATATATGAAATGCCAGTAAATTTGAACATTTCTGTAAAGGGGACCATTTCCTAGCTCCTGAAGTTGACCAAAACTGACACAAGAGGAAATCATTGAAGGTCATCATGTCTGCCCTTGGCATTCTCGGAACGCCCTGGCCTCAGAATGCAGCATCGGTAGTCCATGGTAACCTGCGGAGAGGGGGCGGGGCTGAAGGAGGTTGGAACACTGCCCTCACTGAGGGAGTGGGTGTGGCCATCTCTGCTGTGACTGAACAAAGGGCAGGGGAGCAGGGGGCCCAGGGCAGGGCCCTCAGAGCCCGGCAGGACCAGGGGAGTGTCACAAGCATTTGGCCCAGGCCAAAGGGCGCCTTCTTTGTCTGCACAGCTTCCCAAACACTCACATTTCCACTCAGGCCGCCCTCTTTGTTGAAGTGTGTGTGGAACGTGTCCTCGCAGTACACCTCGCTGCACAGCTAACCATAGGACTGGGCATCGTACCTTCCTGCCAGGTGACCGAAGTTCGCAGGCAGATGGGTCACTGGGACCAACGCGGAGAGGCTCCTGCCCTGACCACAGGTCGACCACAGCCGCTGCCCCAGATCGGGGGTTGCAAAGCAGCCCTGTCTGAATCCCCTGCCTCTAGAGGGAGTATTGGACCAACACTTCTAAAAAATGGGGTCCTTGCGGGCAACTCATCGGAGGGACACAAAAAAATCTTTGCCGACTTTCTCCTGAAGCTTACGAGCGTTCACACTTAAGCCTTTTACAATGTCAGCTGTTTAGCTAAACATGAGCTCATGATCTAAATTTACACAATAATGAAGAAATCAGCTACAAGGGGAGACAATCAGCAAAAACAATCAATATGAGAATTAGTTTCCCAAGGCCACCCATCAGATGTTGGAATAATCAGGTGCAAGGCAGAATATATACATAAAACTGGAACTGGAACAAGGAACAAGGATGTTTTCAAAGACTGGTAGGATCTCTAAAACATTTGTAAAGTACATGTCATTGATAAAGCTAAATACTCAAAGGTTGTGTAATACAACAGATTAATCATTGAGAAGAGTGAAATTATGCTGTTTTGAAAACTATGGCAGGTCAGATTTTCTGCCTAATGATATAAGAAGATTTCTCTCAAAAATACACATTATTTCAAAGACTTATTGGCTGTGAAATAAGTTAAGGGTATTTCAAATGGCTTGTCTGCAAAGAAAGGTGAGATGTAGGGAATCACAGAAAGTCGAGGGGAAAATATGTCAATATATACATTGCTATATGGTGAACTAAGCCTTAGGCCAGCAACAATGGAGAGGACCTGACCCTTAGAAACTTACAAGTAAGCTGGAATCTTCAAAAGTTCAAATCTTTATAAGTAAAAAGATTTATTAAAATGAATAACCAAGTGTTTTAATTGACATCAGATGATCAAAACAACAAACCCTGAGAACATAGAAAAATATATAAATAAAGATATGAGCAGAACTTAATACAACAGAAAACGTATAAAATTGAGGTGATTTAGTAAGTCCAAAGAATATTCTTTGAAAAGCTTTAAAAGACACACTTTGATTAAGGAAAACAAAAACATAAGTAAAGAATATACAGAAAGAATCAGGACAATGTTATAGCAGAGAATATATGAAATGCCAGTAAATTTGAACATTTCTGTAAAGGGGACCATTTCCTAGCTCCTAAAGTTGACCAAAACTGACACAAGAGGAAATCATTTAAGGTCATCATGACTGCCCTCGGCATTCTCGGAACGCCCTGGCCTCAGAATGCAGCATCGGTAGTCCATGGTAACCTGCGGAGAGGGGGCGGGGCTGAAGGAGGTTGGAACACTGCCCTCACTGAGGGAGTGGGTGTGGCCATCTCTGCTGTGACTGAACAAAGGGCAGGGGAGCAGGGGGCCCAGGGCAGGGCCCTCAGAGTCTGGCAGGCCCAGGGGTGTGTCACAAGCATTTGGCCCAGGCCAAAGGGCACCTTCTTTGTCCGCACAGCTTCCCAAACACTCACCTTTCCACTCAGGCCGCCCTCTTTGTTGAAGTGTGTGTGGAACGTGTCCTCGCAGTACACCTCGCTGCACAGCTAACCATAGGACTGGGCATCGTACCTTCCTGCCAGGTGACCGAAGTTCGCAGGCAGATGGGTCCCTGGGACCAACGCGGAGAGGCTCCTGCCCTGACCACAGGTCGACCACAGACGCTGCCCCCGATCGGGGGCCGCAAAGCAGCCCTGTCTGAATCCCCTGCCTCTAGAGGGAGTATTGGACCAACACTTCTAAAAAATGGGGCCCTTGCGGGCAACTCATCGGAGGGACACAAATAAATCTTTGCCGACATTCTCCTGAAGCTTACGAGCGTTCACACTTAAGCCTGTTACAATGTCAGCTGTATAGCTAAACATGAGCTCATGATCTAAATTTACACAATAATGAAGAAATCAGCTACAAGTGGAGACAATCAGCAAAAACAATCAATATGAGAATTAGTTTCCCAAGGCCATCCATCAGATGTTGGAATAATCAGGTGCAAGGCAGAAAATATACATAAAACTGGAACTGAAACAAGCAACAAGGATGTTTTGAAAGACTGGTAGGATCTCTAAAACATTTGTAAAGTACATGTCATTGATAAAGCTAAATACCCAAGGTTGTGTAATACAACAGATTAATCATTGAGAAGAGTGAAATTGTGCTGTTTTGAAAACTATGGCAGGTCAGATTTTCTGCCTAATGATATAAGAAGATTTCTCTCAAAAATACACATTATTTCAAAGACTTATTGGCTGTGAAATAAGTGAAGGGTATTTCAAATGGCTTGTCTGCAAAGAAAGGTGAGATGTAGGGAATCACAGAAAGTCGAGGGGAAAATATGTCAATATATACATTGCTATATGGTGAACTAAGCCTTAGGCCAGCAACAATGGAGAGGACCTGACCCTTAGAAACTTACAAGTAAGCTGGAATCTTCAAAAGTTCAAATCTTTGTAAGTAAAAAGATTTATTAAAATGAATAACCAAGTGTTTTAATTGACATCAGATGATCAAAACAACAAACCCTGAGAACATAGAAAAAATATAAATAAAGATATGAGCAGAACTTAATACAACAGAAAACGTATAAAATTGAGGTGATTTAGTAAGTCCAAAGAATATTCTTTGAAAAGATTTAAAAGACACACTTTGATTAAGGAAAACATAAACATATGTAAAGAATATACAGAAAGAATCAGGACAATGTTATAGCAGAGAATATATGAAATACCAGTAAATTTGAACATTTCTGTAAAGGGGACCATTTCCTAGCTCCTAAAGTTGACCAAAACTGACACAAGAGGAAATCATTGAAGGTCATCATGTCTACCCTTGGCATTCTTGGAACGCCCTGGCCTCAGAATGCAGCATTGGTAGTCCATGGTAAACTGCGGAGAGGGGGTGGGGCTGAAGGAGGTTGGAACACTGCCCTCACTGAGGGAGTGGGTGTGGCCATCTCTGCTGTGACTGAACAAAGGGCAGGGGAGCAGGGGTCCCAGGGCAGGGCCCTCAGAGCCCGGCAGTACCAGGGGAGTGTCACAAGCATTTGGCCCAGGCCAAAGGGCGCCTTCTTTGTCTGCACACCTTCCCAAACAATCACCTTTCCACTCAGGCCGCCCTCTTTGTTGAAGTGTGTGTGGAACGTGTCCTCGCAGTACACCTCGCTGCACAGCTAACCATAGGACTGGGCATCGTACCTTCCTGCCAGGTGACTGAAGTTCGCAGGCAGATGGGTCCCTGGGACCAACGCGGAGAGGCTCCTGCCCTGACCACAGGTCGACCACAGCCGCTGCCCCCGATCGGGGGCCGCAAAGCAGCCCTGTCTGAATCCCCTGCCTCTAGATGGAGTATTGGACCAACACTTCTAAAAAATGGGGTCCTTGCGGGCAACTCATCGGAGGGACACAAATAAATCTTTGCCGACTTTCTCCTGGAGCTTACGAGCGTTCGCACTTAAGCCTGATACAATGTCAGCTGTTTAGCTAAACATGAGCTCATGATCCAAATTTACACAATAATGAAGAAATCAGCTACAAGTGGAGACAATCAGCAAAAACAATCAATATGAGAATTAGTTTCCCAAGGCCATCCATCAGATGTTGGAATAATCAGGTGCAAGGCAGAAAATATACATAAAACTGGAACTGAAACAAGGAACAAGGATGTTTACTAAGACTGGTAGGATCTCTAAAACATTTGTAAAGTACATGTCATTGATAAAGCTAAATACTCAAAGGTTGTGTAATACAACAGATTAATCATTGAGAAGAGTGAAATTATGCTGTTTTGAAAACTATGGCAGGTCAGATTTTCTGCCTAATGATATACGAAGATTTCTCTCAAAAATACACATTATTTCAAAGACTTATTGGCTGTGAAATAAGTGAAGGGTATTTCAAATGGTTTGTCTGCAAAGAAAGGTGAGATGTAGGGAATCACAGAAAGTCGAGGGGAAAATATGTCAGTATATACATTGCTATATGGTGAACTAAGCCTTAGGCCAGCAACAATGGAGAGGACCTGACCCTTAGAAACTTACAAGTAAGCTGGAATCTTCAAAAGTTCAAATCTTTCTAAATAAAAAGATTTATTAAAATGAATAACCAAGTGTTTTAATTGACATCAGATGATCAAAACAACAAACCCTGAGAACATAGAAAAAATATAAATAAAGATATGAGCAGAACTTAATACAACAGAAAACGTATAAAATTGAGGTGATTTAGTAAGTCCAAAGAATATTCTTTGAAAAGATTTAAAAGACACACTTTGATTAAGGAAAACATAAACATATGTAAAGAATATACAGAAAGAATCAGGACAATGTTATAGCAGAGAATATATGAAATGCCAGTAAATTTGAACATTTCTGTAAAGGGGACCATTTCCTAGCTCCTAAAGTTGACCAAAACTGACACAAGAGGAAATCATTGAAGGTCATCATGTCTGCCCTTGGCATTCTTGGAACGCCCTGGCCTCAGAATGCAGCATCGGTAGTCCATGGTAACCTGCGGAGAGGGGGTGGGGCTGAAGGAGGTTGGAACACTGCCCTCACTGAGGGAGTGGGTGTGGCCATCTCTGCTGTGACTGAACAAAGGGCAGGGGAGCAGGGGGCCCAGGGCAGGGCCCTCAGAGCCCGGCAGGACCAGGGGAGTGTCACAAGCATTTGGCCCAGGCCAAAGGGCGCCTTCTTTGTCTGCACAGCTTCCCAAACACTCACATTTCCACTCAGGCCGCCCTCTTTGTTGAAGTGTGTGTGGAACGTGTCCTCGCAGTACACCTCGCTGCACAGCTAACCATAGGACTGGGCATCGTACCTTCCTGCCAGGTGACCGAAGTTCGCAGGCAGATGGGTCACTGGGACCAACGCGGAGAGGCTCCTGCCCTGACCACAGGTCGACCACAGCCGCTGCCCCAGATCGGGGGTTGCAAAGCAGCCCTGTCTGAATCCCCTGCCTCTAGAGGGAGTATTGGACCAACACTTCTAAAAAATGGGGTCCTTGTGGGCAACTCATCGGAGGGAAACAAAAAAATCTTTGCCGACTTTCTCCTGAAGCTTACGAGCGTTCACACTTAAGCCTTTTACAATGTCAGCTGTTTAGCTAAACATGAGCTCATGATCTAAATTTACACAATAATGAAGAAATCAGCTACAAGGGGAGACAATCAGCAAAAACAATCAATATGAGAATTAGTTTCCCAAGGCCACCCATCAGATGTTGGAATAATCAGGTGCAAGGCAGAATATATACAAAAAACTGGAAGTGGAACAAGGAACAAGGATGTTTTCAAAGACTGGTAGGATCTCTAAAACATTTGTAAAGTACATGTCATTGATAAAGCTAAATACTCAAAGGTTGTGTAATACAACAGATTAATCATTGAGAAGAGTGAAATTATGCTGTTTTGAAAACTATGGCAGGTCAGATTTTCTGCCTAATGATATACGAAGATTTCTCTCAAAAATACACATTATTTCAAAGACTTATTGGCTGTGAAATAAGTGAAGGGTATTTCAAATGGCTTGTCTGCAAAGAAAGGTGAGATGTAGGGAATCACAGAAAGTCGAGGGGAAAATATGTCAGTATATACATTGCTATATGGTGAACTAAGCCTTAGGCCAGCAACAATGGAGAGGACCTGACCCTTAGAAACTTACAAGTAAGCTGGAATCTTCAAAAGTTCAAATCTTTCTAAATAAAAAGATTTATTAAAATGAATAACCAAGTGTTTTAATTGACATCAGATGATCAAAACAACAAACCCTGAGAACATAGAAAAAATATAAATAAAGATATGAGCAGAACTTAATACAACAGAAAACGTATAAAATTGAGGTGATTTAGTAAGTCCAAAGAATATTCTTTGAAAAGATTTAAAAGACACACTTTGATTAAGGAAAACATAAACATATGTAAAGAATATACAGAAAGAATCAGGACAATGTTATAGCAGAGAATATATGAAATGCCAGTAAATTTGAACATTTCTGTAAAGGGGACCATTTCCTAGCTCCTAAAGTTGACCAAAACTGACACAAGAGGAAATCATTGAAGGTCATCATGTCTGCCCTTGGCATTCTTGGAACGCCCTGGCCTCAGAATGCAGCATCGGTAGTCCATGGTAACCTGCGGAGAGGGGGTGGGGCTGAAGGAGGTTGGAACACTGCCCTCACTGAGGGAGTGGGTGTGGCCATCTCTGCTGTGACTGAACAAAGGGCAGGGGAGCAGGGGGCCCAGGGCAGGGCCCTCAGAGCCCGGCAGGACCAGGGGAGTGTCACAAGCATTTGGCCCAGGCCAAAGGGCGCCTTCTTTGTCTGCACAGCTTCCCAAACACTCACATTTCCACTCAGGCCGCCCTCTTTGTTGAAGTGTGTGTGGAACGTGTCCTCGCAGTACACCTCGCTGCACAGCTAACCATAGGACTGGGCATCGTACCTTCCTGCCAGGTGACCGAAGTTCGCAGGCAGATGGGTCACTGGGACCAACGCGGAGAGGCTCCTGCCCTGACCACAGGTCGACCACAGCCGCTGCCCCAGATCGGGGGTTGCAAAGCAGCCCTGTCTGAATCCCCTGCCTCTAGAGGGAGTATTGGACCAACACTTCTAAAAAATGGGGTCCTTGTGGGCAACTCATCGGAGGGAAACAAAAAAATCTTTGCCGACTTTCTCCTGAAGCTTACGAGCGTTCACACTTAAGCCTTTTACAATGTCAGCTGTTTAGCTAAACATGAGCTCATGATCTAAATTTACACAATAATGAAGAAATCAGCTACAAGGGGAGACAATCAGCAAAAACAATCAATATGAGAATTAGTTTCCCAAGGCCACCCATCAGATGTTGGAATAATCAGGTGCAAGGCAGAATATATACAAAAAACTGGAAGTGGAACAAGGAACAAGGATGTTTTCAAAGACTGGTAGGATCTCTAAAACATTTGTAAAGTACATGTCATTGATAAAGCTAAATACTCAAAGGTTGTGTAATACAACAGATTAATCATTGAGAAGAGTGAAATTATGCTGTTTTGAAAACTATGGCAGGTCAGATTTTCTGCCTAATGATATAAGAAGATTTCTCTCAAAAATACACATTATTTCAAAGACTTATTGGCTGTGAAATAAGTTAAGGGTATTTCAAATGGCTTGTCTACAAAGAAAGGTGAGATGTAGGGAATCACAGAAAGTCGAGGGGAAAATATGTCAATATATACATTGCTATATGGTGAACTAAACCTTAGGCCAGCAACAATGGAGAGTACCTGACCCTTAGAAACTTACAAGTAAGCTGGAATCTTCAAAAGTTCAAATCTTTCTAAGTAAAAAGATTTATTAAAATGAATAACCAAGTGTTTTAATTGACATCAGATGATCAAAACAACAAACCCTGAGAACATAGAAAAAATATAAATAAAGATATGAGCAGAACTTAATACAACAGAAAACGTATAAAATTGAGGTGATTTAGTAAGTCCAAAGAATATTCTTTGAAAAGATTTAAAAGACACACTTTGATTAAGGAAAACAAAAACATAAGTAAAGAATATACAGAAAGAATCAGGACAATGTTATAGCAGAGAATATATGAAATGCCAGTAAATTTGAACATTTCTGTAAAGGGGACCATTTCCTAGCTCCTAAAGTTGACCAAAACTGACACAAGAGGAAATCATTGAAGGTCATCATGTCTGCCCTTGGCATTCTCGGAACGCCCTGGCCTCAGAATGCAGCATCGGTAGTCCATGGTAACCTGCGGAGAGGGGGCGGGGCTGAAGGAGGTTGGAACACTGCCCTCACTGAGGGAGTGGGTGTGGCCATCTCTGCTGTGACTGAACAAAGGGCAGGGGAGCAGGGGGCCCAGGGCAGGGCCCTCAGAGTCTGGCAGGCCCAGGGGTGTGTCACAAGCATTTGGCCCAGGCCAAAGGGCGCCTTCTTTGTCCGCACAGCTTCCCAAACACTCACCTTTCCACTCAGGCCGCCCTCTTTGTTGAAGTGTGTGTGGAACGTGTCCTCGCAGTACACCTCGCTGCACAGCTAACCATAGGACTGGGCATAGTACCTTCCTGCCAGGTGACCGAAGTTCGCAGGCAGATGGGTCCCTGGGACCAACGCGGAGAGGCTCCTGCCCTGACCACAGGTCGACCACAGCCGCTGCCCCCGATCGGGGGCCGCAAAGCAGCCCTGTCTGAATCCCCTGCCTCTAGAGGGAGTATTGGACCAACACTTCTAAAAAATGGGGTCCTTGCGGGCAACTCATCGGAGGGACACAAATAAATCTTTGCCGACTTTCTCCTGAAGCTTACGAGCGTTCACACTTAAGCCTGTTACAATGTCAGCTGTATAGCTAAACATGAGCTCATGATCTAAATTTACACAATAATGAAGAAATCAGCTACAAGTGGAGACAATCAGCAAAAACAATCAATATGAGAATTAGTTTCCCAAGGCCATCCATCAGATGTTGGAATAATCAGGTGCAAGGCAGAAAATATACATAAAACTGGAACTGAAACAAGCAACAAGGATGTTTTCAAAGACTGGTAGGATCTCTAAAACATTTGTAAAGTACATGTCATTGATAAAGCTAAATACCCAAGGTTGTGTAATACAACAGATTAATCATTGAGAAGAGTGAAATTATGCTGTTTTGAAAACTATGGCAGGTCAGATTTTCTGCCTAATGATATAAGAAGATTTATCTAAAAAATACACATTATTTCAAAGACTTATTGGCTGTGAAATAAGTGAAGGGTATTTCAAATGGTTTGTCTGCAAAGAAAGGTGAGATGTAGGGAATCACAGAAAGTCGAGGGGAAAATATGTCAATATATACATTGCTATATGGTGAACTAAGCCTTAGGCCAGCAACAATGGAGAGGACCTGACCCTTAGAAACTTACAAGTAAGCTGGAATCTTCAAAAGTTCAAATCTTTCTAAGTAAAAAGATTTATTAAAATGAATAACCAAGTGTTTTAATTGACATCAGATGATCAAAACAACAAACCCTGAGAACATAGAAAAAATATAAATAAAGATATGAGCAGAACTTAATACAACAGAAAACGTATAAAATTGAGGTGATTTAGTAAGTCCAAAGAATATTCTTTGAAAAGATTTAAAAGACACACTTTGATTAAGGAAAACATAAACATATGTAAAGAATATACAGAAAGAATCAGGACAATGTTATAGCAGAGAATATATGAAATGCCAGTAAATTTGAACATTTCTGTAAAGGGGACCATTTCCTAGCTCCTAAAGTTGACCAAAACTGACACAAGAGGAAATCATTGAAGGTCATCATGTCTGCCCTTGGCATTCTTGGAACGCCCTGGCCTCAGAATGCAGCATCGGTAGTCCATGGTAACCTGCGGAGAGGGGGTGGGGCTGAAGGAGGTTGGAACACTGCCCTCACTGAGGGAGTGGGTGTGGCCATCTCTGCTGTGACTGAACAAAGGGCAGGGGAGCAGGGGGCCCAGGGCAGGGCCCTCAGAGCCCGGCAGGACCAGGGGAGTGTCACAAGCATTTGGCCCAGGCCAAAGGGCGCCTTCTTTGTCTGCACAGCTTCCCAAACACTCACATTTCCACTCAGGCCGCCCTATTTGTTGAAGTGTGTGTGGAACGTGTCCTCGCAGTACACCTCGCTGCACAGCTAACCATAGGACTGGGCATCGTACCTTCCTGCCAGGTGACCGAAGTTCGCAGGCAGATGGGTCACTGGGACCAACGCGGAGAGGCTCCTGCCCTGACCACAGGTCGACCACAGCCGCTGCCCCAGATCGGGGGTTGCAAAGCAGCCCTGTCTGAATCCCCTGCCTCTAGAGGGAGTATTGGACCAACACTTCTAAAAAATGGGGTCTTTGCGGGCAACTCATCGGAGGGACACAAAAAAATCTTTGCCGACTTTCTCCTGAAGCTTACGAGCGTTCACACTTAAGCCTTTTACAATGTCAGCTGTTTAGCTAAACATGAGCTCATGATCTAAATTTACACAATAATGAAGAAATCAGCTACAAGGGGAGACAATCAGCAAAAACAATCAATATGAGAATTAGTTTCCCAAGGCCACCCATCAGATGTTGGAATAATCAAGTGCAAGGCAGAATATATACAAAAAACTGGAACTGGAACAAGGAACAAGGATGTTTTCAAAGACTGGTAGGATCTCTAAAACATTTGTAAAGTACATGTCATTGATAAAGCTAAATACTCAAAGGTTGTGTAATACAACAGATTAATCATTGAGAAGAGTGAAATTATGCTGTTTTGAAAACTATGGCAGGTCAGATTTTCTGCCTAATGACATAAGAAGATTTCTCTCAAAAATACACATTATTTCAAAGACTTATTGGCTGTGAAATAAGTGAAGGGTATTTCAAATGGCTTGTCTGCAAAGAAAGGTGAGATGTAGGGAATCACAGAAAGTCGAGGGGAAAATATGTCAATATATACATTGCTATATGGTGAACTAAGCCTTAGGCCAGCAACAATGGAGAGGACCTGACCCTTAGAAACTTGCAAGTAAGCTGGAATCTTCAAAAGTTCAAATCTTTATAAGTAAAAAGATTTATTAAAATGAATAACCAAGTGTTTTAATTGACATCAGATGATCAAAACAACAAACCCTGAGAACATAGAAAAAATATAAATAAAGATATGAGCAGAACTTAATACAACAGAAAACGTATAAAATTGAGGTGATTTAGTAAGTCCAAAGAATATTCTTTGAAAAGATTTAAAAGACACACTTTGATTAAGGAAAACAAAAACATAAGTAAAGAATATACAGAAAGAATCAGGACAATGTTATAGCAGAGAATATATGAAATGCCAGTAAATTTGAATATTTCTGTAAAGGGGACCATTTCCTAGCTCCTAAAGTTGACCAAAACTGACACAAGAGGAAATCATTGAAGGTCATCATGTCTGCCCTTGGCATTCTCGGAACGCCCTGGCCTCAGAATGCAGCATCGGTAGTCCATGGTAACCTGCGGAGAGGGGGCGGGGCTGAAGGAGGTTGGAACACTGCCCTCACTGAGGGAGTGGGTGTGGCCATCTCTGCTGTGACTGAACAAAGGGCAGGGGAGCAGGGGGCCCAGGGCAGGGCCCTCAGAGTCTGGCAGGCCCAGGGGTGTGTCACAAGCATTTGGCCCAGGCCAAAGGGCGCCTTCTTTGTCCGCACAGCTTCCCAAACACTCACCTTTCCACTCAGGCCGCCCTCTTTGTTGAAGTGTGTGTGGAACGTATCCTCGCAGTACACCTCGCTGCACAGCTAACCATAGGACTGGGCATAGTACCTTCCTGCCAGGTGACCGAAGTTCGCAGGCAGATGGGTCCCTGGGACCAACGCGGAGAGGCTCCTGCCCTGACCACAGGTCGACCACAGCCGCTGCCCCCGATCGGGGGCCGCAAAGCAGCCCTGTCTGAATCCCCTGCCTCTAGAGGGAGTATTGGACCAACACTTCTAAAAAATGGGGTCCTTGCGGGCAACTCATCGGAGGGACACAAATAAATCTTTGCCGACTTTCTCCTGAAGCTTACGAGCGTTCACACTTAAGCCTGTTACAATGTCAGCTGTATAGCTAAACATGAGCTCATGATCTAAATTTACACAATAATGAAGAAATCAGCTACAAGTGGAGACAATCAGCAAAAAGAATCAATATGAGAATTAGTTTCCCAAGGCCATCCATCAGATGTTGGAATAATCAGGTGCAAGGCAGAAAATATACATAAAACTGGAACTGAAACAAGCAACAAGGATGTTTTCAAAGACTGGTAGGATCTCTAAAACTTTTGTAAAGTACATGTCATTGATAAAGCTAAATACTCAAAGGTTGTGTAATACAACAGATTAATCATTGAGAAGAGTGAAATTATGCTGTTTTGAAAACTATGGCAGGTCAGATTTTCTGCCTAATGATATAAGAAGATTTCTCTCAAAAATACACATTATATCAAAGACTTATTGGCTGTGAAATAAGTGAAGGGTATTTCAAATGGCTTGTCTACAAAGAAAGGTGAGATGTAGGGAATCACAGAAAGTCGAGGGGAAAATATGTCAATATATACATTGCTATATGGTGAACTAAGCCTTAGGCCAGCAACAATGGAGAGTACCTGACCCTTAGAAACTTACAAGTAAGCTGGAATCTTCAAAAGTTCAAATCTTTCTAAGTAAAAAGATTTATTAAAATGAATAACCAAGTGTTTTAATTGACATCAGATGATCAAAACAACAAACCCTGAGAACATAGAAAAAATATAAATAAAGATATGAGCAGAACTTAATACAACAGAAAACGTATAAAATTGAGGTGATTTAGTAAGTCCAAAGAATATTCTTTGAAAAGATTTAAAAGACACACTTTGATTAAGGAAAACATAAACATATTTAAAGAATATACAGAAAGAATCAGGACAATGTTATAGCAGAGAATATATGAAATGCCAGTAAATTTGAACATTTCTGTAAAGGGGACCATTTCCTAGCTCCTAAAGTTGACCAAAACTGACACAAGAGGAAATCATTGAAGGTCATCATGTCTGCCCTTGGCATTCTTGGAACGCCCTGGCCTCAGAATGCAGCATCGGTAGTCCATGGTAACCTGCGGAGAGGGGGTGGGGCTGAAGGAGGTTAGAACACTGCCCTCACTGAGGGAGTGGGTGTGGCCATCTCTGCTGTGACTGAACAAAGGGCAGGGGAGCAGGGGGCCCAGGGCAGGGCCCTCAGAGCCCGGCAGGACCAGGGGAGTGTCACAAGCATTTGGCCCAGGCCAAAGGGCGCCTTCTTTGTCTGCACAGCTTCCCAAACACTCACATTTCCACTCAGGCCGCCCTCTTTGTTGAAGTGTGTGTGGAACGTGTCCTCGCAGTACACCTCGCTGCACAGCTAACCATAGGACTGGGCATCGTACCTTCCTGCCAGGTGACCGAAGTTCACAGGCAGATGGGTCACTGGGACCAACGCGGAGAGGCTTCTGCCCTGACCACAGGTCGACCACAGCCGCTGCCCCAGATCGGGGGTTGCAAAGCAGCCCTGTCTGAATCCCCTGCCTCTAGAGGGAGTATTGGACCAACACTTCTAAAAAATGGGGTCCTTGCGGGCAACTCATCGGAGGGACACAAAAAAATCTTTGCCGACTTTCTCCTGAAGCTTACGAGCGTTCACACTTAAGCCTTTTACAATGTCAGCTGTTTAGCTAAACATGAG
Source organism: Hyperoodon ampullatus (assembly GCF_949752795.1). Taxonomy (NCBI): domain Eukaryota; kingdom Metazoa; phylum Chordata; class Mammalia; order Artiodactyla; family Ziphiidae; genus Hyperoodon; species Hyperoodon ampullatus. The sequence continues at coordinate 99,066,662 of NC_136919.1, forward strand.
CTCATGATCTAAATTTACACAATAATGAAGAAATCAGCTACAAGGGGAGACAATCAGCAAAAACAATCAATGTGAGAATTAGTTTCCCAAGGCCACCCATCAGATGTTGGAATAATCAGGTGCAAGGCAGAATATATACAAAAAACTGGAACTGGAACAAGGAACAAGGATGTTTTCAAAGACTGGTAGGATCTCTAAAACATTTGTAAAGTACATGTCATTGATAAAGCTAAATACTCAAAGGTTGTGTAATACAACAGATTAATCATTGAGAAGAGTGAAATTATGCTGTTTTGAAAACTATGGCAGGTCAGATTTTCTGCCTAATGATATAAGAAGTTTTCTCTCAAAAATACACATTATTTCAAAGACTTATTGGCTGTGAAATAAGTTAAGGGTATTTCAAATGGCTTGTCTGCAAAGAAAGGTGAGATGTAGGGAATCACAGAAAGTCGAGGGGAAAATATGTCAATATATACATTGCTATATGGTGAACTAAGCCTTAGGCCAGCAACAATGGAGAGGACCTGACCCTTAGAAACTTACAAGTAAGCTGGAATCTTCAAAAGTTCAAATCTTTCTAAGTAAAAAGATTTATTAAAATGAATAACCAAGTGTTTTAATTGACATCAGATGATCAAAACAACAAACCCTGAGAACATAGAAAAAATATAAATAAAGATATGAGCAGAACTTAATACAACAGAAAACGTATAAAATTGAGGTGATTTAGTAAGTCCAAAGAATATTCTTTGAAAAGATTTAAAAGACACACTTTGATTAAGGAAAACATAAACATATGTAAAGAATATACAGAAAGAATCAGGACAATGTTATAGCAGAGAATATATGAAATGCCAGTAAATTTGAACATTTCTGTAAAGGGGACCATTTCCTAGCTCCTAAAGTTGACCAAAACTGACACAAGAGGAAATCATTGAAGGTCATCATGTCTGCCCTTGGCATTCTTGGAACGCCCTGGCCTCAGAATGCAGCATCGGGAGTCCATGGTAACCTGCGGAGAGGGGGTGGGGCTGAAGGAGGTTGGAACACTGCCCTCACTGAGGGAGTGGGTGTGGCCATCTCTGCTGTGACTGAACAAAGGGCAGGGGAGCAGGGGGCCCAGGGCAGGGCCCTCAGAGCCCGGCAGGACCAGGGGAGTGTCACAAGCATTTGGCCCAGGCCAAAGGGCGCCTTCTTTGTCTGCACAGCTTCCCAAACACTCACATTTCCACTCAGGCCGCCCTCTTTGTTGAAGTGTGTGTGGAACGTGTCCTCGCAGTACACCTCGCTGCACAGCTAACCATAGGACTGGGCATCGTACCTTCCTGCCAGGTGACCGAAGTTCGCAGGCAGATGGGTCACTGGGACTAACCCGGAGAGGCTCCTGCCCTGACCACAGGTCAACCACAGCCGCTGCCCCAGATCGGGGGTTGCAAAGCAGCCCTGTCTGAATCCCCTGCCTCTAGAGGGAGTATTGGACCAACACTTCTAAAAAATGGGGTCCTTGCGGGCAACTCATGGGAGGGACACAAAAAAATCTTTGCCGACTTTCTCCTGAAGCTTACGAGCATTCACACTTAAGCCTTTTACAATGTCAGCTGTTTAGCTAAACATGAGCTCATGATCTAAATTTACACAATAATGAAGAAATCAGCTACAAGGGGAGACAATCAGCAAAAACAATCAATATGAGAATTAGTTTCCCAAGGCCACCCATCAGATGTTGGAATAATCAGGTGCAAGGCAGAATATATACATAAAACTGGAACTGGAACAAGGAACAAGGATGTTTTCAAAGACTGGTAGGATCTCTAAAACATTTGTAAAGTACATGTCATTGATAAAGCTAAATACTCAAAGGTTGTGTAATACAACAGATTAATCATTGAGAAGAGTGAAATTATGCTGTTTTGAAAACTATGGCAGGTCAGATTTTCTGCCTAATGATATAAGAAGATTTCTCTCAAAAATACACATTATTTCAAAGACTTATTGGCTGTGAAATAAGTGAAGGGTATTTCAAATGGCTTGTCTACAAAGAAAGGTGAGATGTAGGGAATCACAGAAAGTCGAGGGGAAAATATGTCAATATATACATTGCTATATGGTGAACTAAGCCTTAGGCCAGCAACAATGGAGAGTACCTGACCCTTAGAAACTTACAAGTAAGCTGGAATCTTCAAAAGTTCAAATCTTTCTAAGTAAAAAGATTTATTAAAATGAATAACCAAGTGTTTTAATTGACATCAGATGATCAAAACAACAAACCCTGAGAACATAGAAAAAATATAAATAAAGATATGAGCAGAACTGAATACAACAGAAAACGTATAAAAGTGAGGTGATTTAGTAAGTCCAAAGAATATTCTTTGAAAAGATTTAAAAGACACACTTTGATTAAGGAAAACATAAACATATGTAAAGAATATACAGAAAGAATCAGGACAATGTTATAGCAGAGAATATATGAAATGCCAGTAAATTTGAACATTTCTGTAAAGGGGACCATTTCCTAGCTCCTAAAGTTGACCAAAACTGACACAAGAGGAAATCATTGAAGGTCATCATGTCTGCCCTTGGCATTCTTGGAACGCCCTGGCCTCAGAATGCAGCATCGGTAGTCCATGGTAACCTGCGGAGAGGGGGTGGGGCTGAAGGAGGTTGGAACACTGCCCTCACTGAGGGAGTGGGTGTGGCCATCTCTGCTGTGACTGAACAAAGGGCAGGGGAGCAGGGGGCCCAGGGCAGGGCCCTCAGAGCCCGGCAGGACCAGGGGAGTGTCACAAGCATTTGGCCCAGGCCAAAGGGCGCCTTCTTTGTCTGCACAGCTTCCCAAACACTCACATTTCCACTCAGGCCGCCCTCTTTGTTGAAGTGTGTGTGGAACGTGTCCTCGCAGTACACCTCGCTGCACAGCTAACCATAGGACTGGGCATCGTACCTTCCTGCCAGGTGACCGAAGTTCGCAGGCAGATGGGTCACTGGGACCAACGCGGAGAGGCTCCTGCCCTGACCACAGGTCGACCACAGCCGCTGCCCCAGATCGGGGGTTGCAAAGCAGCCCTGTCTGAATCCCCTGCCTCTAGAGGGAGTATTGGACCAACACTTCTAAAAAATGGGGTCTTTGCGGGCAACTCATCGGAGGGACACAAAAAAATCTTTGCCGACTTTCTCCTGAAGCTTACGAGCGTTCACACTTAAGCCTTTTACAATGTCAGCTGTTTAGCTAAACATGAGCTCATGATCTAAATTTACACAATAATGAAGAAATCAGCTACAAGGGGAGACAATCAGCAAAAACAATCAATATGAGAATTAGTTTCCCAAGGCCACCCATCAGATGTTGGAATAATCAAGTGCAAGGCAGAATATATACAAAAAACTGGAACTGGAACAAGGAACAAGGATGTTTTCAAAGACTGGTAGGATCTCTAAAACATTTGTAAAGTACATGTCATTGATAAAGCTAAATACTCAAAGGTTGTGTAATACAACAGATTAATCATTGAGAAGAGTGAAATTATGCTGTTTTGAAAACTATGGCAGGTCAGATTTTCTGCCTAATGACATAAGAAGATTTCTCTCAAAAATACACATTATTTCAAAGACTTATTGGCTGTGAAATAAGTGAAGGGTATTTCAAATGGCTTGTCTGCAAAGAAAGGTGAGATGTAGGGAATCACAGAAAGTCGAGGGGAAAATATGTCAATATATACATTGCTATATGGTGAACTAAGCCTTAGGCCAGCAACAATGGAGAGGACCTGACCCTTAGAAACTTACAAGTAAGCTGGAATCTTCAAAAGTTCAAATCTTTCTAAGTAAAAAGATTTATTAAAATGAATAACCAAGTGTTTTAATTGACATCAGATGATCAAAACAACAAACCCTGAGAACATAGAAAAAATATAAATAAAGATATGAGCAGAACTTAATACAACAGAAAACGTATAAAATTGAGGTGATTTAGTAAGTCCAAAGAATATTCTTTGAAAAGATTTAAAAGACACACTTTGATTAAGGAAAACAAAAACATAAGTAAAGAATATACAGAAAGAATCAGGACAATGTTATAGCAGAGAATATATGAAATGCCAGTAAATTTGAATATTTCTGTACAGGGGACCATTTCCTAGCTCCTAAAGTTGACCAAAACTGACACAAGAGGAAATCATTGAAGGTCATCATGTCTGCCCTTGGCATTCTCGGAACGCCCTGGCCTCAGAATGCAGCATCGGTAGTCCATGGTAACCTGCGGAGAGGGGGCGGGGCTGAAGGAGGTTGGAACACTGCCCTCACTGAGGGAGTGGGTGTGGCCATCTCTGCTGTGACTGAACAAAGGGCAGGGGAGCAGGGGGCCCAGGGCAGGGCCCTCAGAGTCTGGCAGGCCCAGGGGTGTGTCACAAGCATTTGGCCCAGGCCAAAGGGCGCCTTCTTTGTCCGCACAGCTTCCCAAACACTCACCTTTCCACTCAGGCCGCCCTCTTTGTTGAAGTGTGTGTGGAACGTATCCTCGCAGTACACCTCGCTGCACAGCTAACCATAGGACTGGGCATAGTACCTTCCTGCCAGGTGACCGAAGTTCGCAGGCAGATGGGTCCCTGGGACCAACGCGGAGAGGCTCCTGCCCTGACCACAGGTCGACCACAGCCGCTGCACCCGATCGGGGGCCGCAAAGCAGCCCTGTCTGAATCCCCTGCCTCTAGAGGGAGTATTGGACCAACACTTCTAAAAAATGGGGTCCTTGCGGGCAACTCATCGGAGGGACACAAATAAATCTTTGCCGACTTTCTCCTGAAGCTTACGAGCGTTCACACTTAAGCCTGTTACAATGTCAGCTGTATAGCTAAACATGAGCTCATGATCTAAATTTACACAATAATGAAGAAATCAGCTACAAGTGGAGACAATCAGCAAAAAGAATCAATATGAGAATTAGTTTCCCAATGCCATCCATCAGATGTTGGAATAATCAGGTGCAAGGCAGAAAATATACATAAAACTGGAACTGACACAAGCAACAAGGATGTTTTCAAAGACTGGTAGGATCTCTAAAACATTTGTAAAGTACATGTCATTGATAAAGCTAAATACTCAAAGGTTGTGTAATACAACAGATTAATCATTGAGAAGAGTGAAATTATGCTGTTTTGAAAACTATGGCAGGTCAGATTTTCTGCCTAATGATATAAGAAGATTTCTCTCAAAAATACACATTATTTCAAAGACTTATTGGCTGTGAAATAAGTGAAGGGTATTTCAAATGGCTTGTCTACAAAGAAAGGTGAGATGTAGGGAATCACAGAAAGTCGAGGGGAAAATATGTCAATATATACATTGCTATATGGTGAACTAAGCCTTAGGCCAGCAACAATGGAGAGGACCTGACCCTTAGAAACTTACAAGTAAGCTGGAATCTTCAAAAGTTCAAATCTTTATAAGTAAAAAGATTTATTAAAATGAATAACCAAGTGTTTTAATTGACATCAGATGATCAAAACAACAAACCCTGAGAACATAGAAAAAATATAAATAAAGATATGAGCAGAACTTAATACAACAGAAAACGTATAAAATTGAGGTGATTTAGTAAGTCCAAAGAATATTCTTTGAAAAGCTTTAAAAGACACACTTTGATTAAGGAAAACAAAAACATATGTAAAGAATATACAGAAAGAATCAGGACAATGTTATAGCAGAGAATATATGAAATGCCAGTAAATTTGAACATTTCTGTAAAGGGGACCATTTCCTAGCTCCTAAAGTTGACCAAAACTGACACAAGAGGAAATCATTGAAGGTCATCATGTCTGCCCTTGGCATTCTTGGAACGCCCTGGCCTCAGAATGCAGCATCGGTAGTCCATGGTAACCTGCGGAGAGGGGGTGGGGCTGAAGGAGGTTGGAACACTGCCCTCACTGAGGGAGTGGGTGTGGCCATCTCTGCTGTGACTGAACAAAGGGCAGGGGAGCAGGGGGCCCAGGGCAGGGCCCTCAGAGCCCGGCAGGACCAGGGGAGTGTCACAAGCATTTGGCCCAGGCCAAAGGGCGCCTTCTTTGTCTGCACAGCTTCCCAAACACTCACATTTCCACTCAGGCCGCCCTCTTTGTTGAAGTGTGTGTGGAACGTGTCCTCGCAGTACACCTCGCTGCACAGCTAACCATAGGACTGGGCATCGTACCTTCCTGCCAGGTGACCGAAGTTCGCAGGCAGATGGGTCACTGGGACCAACGCGGAGAGGCTTCTGCCCTGACCACAGGTCGACCACAGCCGCTGCCCCAGATCGGGGGTTGCAAAGCAGCCCTGTCTGAATCCCCTGCCTCTAGAGGGAGTATTGGACCAACACTTCTAAAAAATGGGGTCCTTGCGGGCAACTCATCGGAGGGACACAAAAAAATCTTTGCCGACTTTCTCCTGAAGCTTACGAGCGTTCACACTTAAGCCTTTTACAATGTCAGCTGTTTAGCTAAACATGAGCTCATGATCTAAATTTACACAATAATGAAGAAATCAGCTACAAGGGGAGACAATCAGCAAAAACAATCAATATGAGAATTAGTTTCCCAAGGCCACCCATCAGATGTTGGAATAATCAGGTGCAAGGCAGAATATATACAAAAAACTGGAACTGGAACAAGGAACAAGGATGTTTTCAAAGACTGGTAGGATCTCTAAAACATTTGTAAAGTACATGTCATTGATAAAGCTAAATAATCAAAGGTTGTGTAATACAACAGATTAATCATTGAGAAGAGTGAAATTATGCTGTTTTGAAAACTATGGCAGGTCAGATTTTCTGCCTAATGATATAAGAAGATTTCTCTCAAAAATACACATTATTTCAAAGACTTATTGGCTGTGAAATAAGTGAAGGGTATTTCAAATGGCTTGTCTGCAAAGAAAGGTGAGATGTAGGGAATCACAGAAAGTCGAGGGGAAAATATGTCAATATATACATTGCTATATGGTGAACTAAGCCTTAGGCCAGCAACAATGGAGAGGACCTGACCCTTAGAAACTTACAAGTAAGCTGGAATCTTCAAAAGTTCAAATCTTTCTAAGTAAAAAGATTTATTAAAATGAATAACCAAGTGTTTTAATTGACATCAGATGATCAAAACAACAAACCCTGAGAACATAGAAAAAATATAAATAAAGATATGAGCAGAACTTAATACAACAGAAAACGTATAAAATTGAGGTGATTTAGTAAGTCCAAAGAATATTCTTTGAAAAGATTTAAAAGACACACTTTGATTAAGGAAAACATAAACATATGTAAAGAATATACAGAAAGAATCAGGACAATGTTATAGCAGAGAATATATGAAATGCCAGTAAATTTGAACATTTCTGTAAAGGGGACCATTTCCTAGCTCCTAAAGTTGACCAAAACTGACACAAGAGGAAATCATTGAAGGTCATCATGTCTGCCCTTGGCATTCTTGGAACGCCCTGGCCTCAGAATGCAGCATCGGTAGTCCATGGTAACCTGCGGAGAGGGGGTGGGGCTGAAGGAGGTTGGAACACTGCCCTCACTGAGGGAGTGGGTGTGGCCATCTCTGCTGTGACTGAACAAAGGGCAGGGGAGCAGAGGGCCCAGGGCAGGGCCCTCAGAGGCCAGCAGGCCCAGGGGTGTGTCACAAGCATTTGGCCCAGGCCAAAGGGCACCTTCTTTGTCCGCACAGCTTCCCAAACACTCACATTTCCACTCAGGCCGCCCTCTTTGTTGAAGTGTGTGTGGAACGTGTCCTCGCAGTACACCTCGCTGCAGAGCTAACCATAGGACTGGGCATCGTACCTTCCTGCCAGGTGACTGAAGTTCGCAGGCAGATGGGTCCCTGGGACCAACGCGGAGAGGCTCCTGCCCTGACCACAGGTCGACCACAGCCGCTGTCCCCGATCGGGGGCCGCAAAGCAGCCCTGTCTGAATCCCCTGCCTCTAGAGGGAGTATTGGACCAACACTTCTAAAAAATGGGGTCCTTGCGGGCAACTCATCGGAGGGACACAAATAAATCGTTGCCAACTTTCTCCTGGAGCTTACGAGCGTTCACACTTAAGCCTGATACAATGTCAGCTGTTTAGCTAAACATGAGCTCATGATCTAAATTTACACAATAATGAAGAAATCAGCTACAAGTGGAGACAATCAACAAAAACAATCAATATGAGAATTAGTTTCCCAAGGCCATCCATCAGATTTTGGAATAATCAGGTGCAAGGCAGAAAATATACATAAAACTGGAACTGAAACAAGGAACAAGGATGTTTACTAAGACTGGTAGGATCTCTAAAACATTTGTAAAGCACATGTCATTGATAAAGCTAAATACTCAAAGGTTGTGTAATACAACAGATTAATCATTGAGAAGAGTGAAATTATGCTGTTTTGAAAACTATTGCAGGTCAGATTTTCTGCCTAATGATATAAGAAGATTTCTCTCAAAAATACACATTATTTCAAAGATTTATTGGCTGTGAAATAAGTTAAGGGTATTTCAAATGGCTTGTCTGCAAAGAAAGGTGAGATGTAGGGAATCACAGAAAGTCGAGGGGAAAATATGTCAGTATATACATTGCTATATGGTGAACTAAGCCTTAGGCCAGCAACAATGGAGAGGACCTGACCCTTAGAAACTTACAAGTAAGCTGGAATCTTCAAAAGTTCAAATCTTTCTAAGTAAAAAGGTTTATTAAAATGAATAACCAAGTGTTTTAATTGACATCAGATGATCAAAACAACAAACCCTGAGAACATAGAAAAAATATGAATAAAGATATGAGCAGAACTTAATACAACAGAAAACGTATAAAATTGAGGTGATTTAGTAAGTCCAAAGAATATTCTTTGAAAAGATTTAAAAGACACACTTTGATTAAGGAAAACATAAACATATGTAAAGAATATACAGAAAGAATCAGGACAATGTTATAGCAGAGAATATATGAAATGCCAGTAAATTTGAACATTTCTGTAAAGGGGACCATTTCCTAGCTCCTAAAGTTGACCAAAACTGACACAAGAGGAAATCATTGAAGGTCATCATGTCTGCCCTTGGCATTCTTGGAACACCCTGGCCTCAGAATGCAGCATCGGTAGTCCATGGTAACCTGCGGAGAGGGGGCGGGGCTGAAGGAGGTTGGAACACTGCCCTCACTGAGGGAGTGGGTGTGGCCATCTCTGCTGTGACTGAACAAAGGGCAGGGGAGCAGGGGGCCCAGGGCAGGGCCCTCAGAGTCTGGCAGGCCCAGGGGTGTGTCACAAGAATTTGGCCCAGGCCAAAGGGCGCCTTCTTTGTCCGCACAGCTTCCCAAACACTCACCTTTCCACTCAGGCCGCCCTCTTTGTTGAAGTGTGTGTGGAACGTATCCTCGCAGTACACCTCGCTGCACAGCTAACCATAGGACTGGGCATCGTACCTTCCTGCCAGGTGACCGAAGTTCGCAGGCAGATGGGTCCCTGGGACCAACGCGGAGAGGCTCCTGCCCTGACCACAGGTCGACCACAGCCGCTGCCCCCGATTGGGGGCCGCAAAGCAGCCCTGTCTGAATCCCCTGCCTCTAGAGGGAGTATTGGACCAACACTTCTAAAAAATGGGGTCCTTGCGGGCAACTCATCGGAGGGACACAAATAAATCTTTGCCGACTTTCTCCTGAAGCTTACGAGCGTTCACACTTAAGCCTGTTACAATGTCAGCTGTATAGCTAAACATGAGCTCATGATCTAAATTTACACAATAATGAAGAAATCAGCTACAAGTGGAGACAATCAGCAAAAACAATCAATATGAGAATTAGTTTCCCAAGGCCATACATCAGATGTTGGAATAATCAGGTGCAAGGCAGAAAATATACATAAAACTGGAACTGAAACAAGCAACAAGGATGTTTTCAAAGACTGGTAGGATCTCTAAAACATTTGTAAAGTACATGTCATTGATAAAGCTAAATACCCAAGGTTGTGTAATACAACAGATTAATCATTGAGAAGAGTGAAATTATGCTGTTTTGAAAACTATGGCAGGTCAGATTTTCTGCCTAATGATATAAGAAGATTTCTCTAAAAAATACACATTATTTCAAAGACTTATTGGCTGTGAAATAAGTTAAGGGTATTTCAAATGGCTTGTCTGCAAAGAAAGGTGAGATGTAGGGAATCACAGAAAGTCGAGGGGAAAATATGTCAGTATATACATTGCTATATGGTGAACTAAGCCTTAGGCCAGCAACAATGGAGAGGACCTGACCCTTAGAAACTTACAAGTAAGCTGGAATCTTCAAAAGTTCAAATCTTTCTAAGTAAAAAGGTTTATTAAAATGAATAACCAAGTGTTTTAATTGACATCAGATGATCAAAACAACAAACCCTGAGAACATAGAAAAAATATGAATAAAGATATGAGCAGAACTTAATACAACAGAAAACGTATAAAATTGAGGTGATTTAGTAAGTCCAAAGAATATTCTTTGAAAAGATTTAAAAGACACACTTTGATTAAGGAAAACATAAACATATGTAAAGAATATACAGAAAGAATCAGGACAATGTTATAGCAGAGAATATATGAAATGCCAGTAAATTTGAACATTTCTGTAAAGGGGACCATTTCCTAGCTCCTAAAGTTGACCAAAACTGACACAAGAGGAAATCATTGAAGGTCATCATGTCTGCCCTTGGCATTCTTGGAACGCCCTGGCCTAAGAATGCAGCATCGGTAGTCCATGGTAACCTGCGGAGAGGGGGTGGGGCTGAAGGAGGTTGGAACACTGCCCTCACTGAGGGAGTGGGTGTGGCCATCTCTGCTGTGACTGAACAAAGGGCAGGGGAGCAGGGGGCCCAGGGCAGGGCCCTCAGAGCCCGGCAGGACCAGGGGAGTGTCACAAGCATTTGGCCCAGGCCAAAGGGCGCCTTCTTTGTCTGCACAGCTTCCCAAACACTCACATTTCCACTCAGGCCGCCCTCTTTGTTGAAGTGTGTGTGGAACGTGTCCTCGCAGTACACCTCGCTGCACAGCTAACCATAGGACTGGGCATCGTACCTTCCTGCCAGGTGACCGAAGTTCGCAGGCAGATGGGTCACTGGGACCAACGCGGAGAGGCTCCTGCCCTGACCACAGGTCGACCACAGCCGCTGCCCCAGATTGGGGGTTGCAAAGCAGCCCTGTCTGAATCCCCTGCCTCTAGAGGGAGTATTGGACCAACACTTCTAAAAAATGGGGTCCTTGCGGGCAACTCATCGGAGGGACACAAAAAAATCTTTGCCGACTTTCTCCTGAAGCTTACGAGCGTTCACACTTAAGCCTTTTACAATGTCAGCTGTTTAGCTAAACATGAGCTCATGATCTAAATTTACACAATAATGAAGAAATCAGCTACAAGGGGAGACAATCAGCAAAAACAATCAATATGAGAATTAGTTTCCCAAGGCCACGCATCAGATGTTGGAATAATCAGGTGCAAGGCAGAATATATACATAAAACTGGAACTGGAACAAGGAACAAGGATGTTTTCAAAGACTGGTAGGATCTCTAAAACATTTGTAAAGTACATGTCATTGATAAAGCTAAATACTCAAAGGTTGTGTAATACAACAGATTAATCATTGAGAAGAGTGAAATTATGCTGTTTTGAAAACTATGGCAGGTCAGATTTTCTGCCTAATGATATAAGAAGATTTCTCTCAAAAATACACATTATTTCAAAGACTTATTGGCTGTGAAATAAGTGAAGGGTATTTCAAATGGCTTCTCTGCAAAGAAAGGTGAGATGTAGGGAATCACAGAAAGTCGAGGGGAAAATATGTCAATATATACATTGCTATATGGTGAACTAAGCCTTAGGCCAGCAACAATGGAGAGGACATGACCCTTAGAAACTTACAAGTAAACTGGAATCTTCAAAAGTTCAAATCTTTCTAAGTAAAAAGATTTATTAAAATGAATAACCAAGTGTTTTAATTGACATCAGATGATCAAAACAACAAACCCTGAGAACATAGAAAAAATATAAATAAAGATATGAGCAGAACTTAATACAACAGAAAACGTATAAAATTGAGGTGATTTAGTAAGTCCAAAGAATATTCTTTGAAAAGATTTAAAAGACACACTTTGATTAAGGAAAACATAAACATATGTAAAGAATATACAGAAAGAATCAGGACAATGTTATAGCAGAGAATATATGAAATGCCAGTAAATTTGAACATTTCTGTAAAGGGGACCATTTCCTAGCTCCTAAAGTTGACCAAAACTGACACAAGAGGAAATCATTGAAGGTCATCATGTCTGCCCTTGGCATTCTTGGAACGCCCTGGCCTCAGAATGCAGCATCGGTAGTCCATGGTAACCTGCGGAGAGGGGGTGGGGCTGAAGGAGGTTGGAACACTGCCCTCACTGAGGGAGTGGGTGTGGCCATCTCTGCTGTGACTGAACAAAGGGCAGGGGAGCAGGGGGCCCAGGGCAGGGCCCTCAGAGCCCGGCAGGACCAGGGGAGTGTCACAAGCATTTGGCCCAGGCCAAAGGGCGCCTTCTTTGTCTGCACAGCTTCCCAAACACTCACATTTCCACTCAGGCCGCCCTCTTTGTTGAAGTGTGTGTGGAACGTGTCCTCGCAGTACACCTCGCTGCACAGCTAACCATAGGACTGGGCATCGTACCTTCCTGCCAGGTGACCGAAGTTCGCAGGCAGATGGGTCACTGGGACCAACGCGGAGAGGCTCCTGCCCTGACCACAGGTCGACCACAGCCGCTGCCCCAGATCGGGGGTTGCAAAGCAGCCCTGTCTGAATCCCCTGCCTCTAGAGGGAGTATTGGACCAACACTTCTAAAAAATGGGGTCCTTGCGGGCAACTCATCGGAGGGACACAAAAAAATCTTTGCCGACTTTCTCCTGAAGCTTACGAGCGTTCACACTTAAGCCTTTTACAATGTCAGCTGTTTAGCTAAACATGAGCTCATGATCTAAATTTACACAATAATGAAGAAATCAGCTACAAGGGGAGACAATCAGCAAAAACAATCAATATGAGAATTAGTTTCCCAAGGCCACCCATCAGATGTTGGAATAATCAGGTGCAAGGCAGAATATATACATAAAACTGGAACTGGAACAAGGAACAAGGATGTTTTCAAAGACTGGTAGGATCTCTAAAACATTTGTAAAGTACATGTCATTGATAAAGCTAAATACTCAAAGGTTGTGTAATACAACAGATTAATCATTGAGAAGAGTGAAATTATGCTGTTTTGAAAACTATGGCAGGTCAGATTTTCTGCCTAATGATATAAGAAGATTTCTCTCAAAAATACACATTATTTCAAAGACTTATTGGCTGTGAAATAAGTGAAGGGTATTTCAAATGGCTTGTCTGCAAAGAAAGGTGAGATGTAGGGAATCACTGAAAGTCGAGGGGAAAATATGTCAATATATACATTGCTATATGGTGAACTAAGCCTTAGGCCAGCAACAATGGAGAGGACCTGACCCTTAGAAACTTACAAGTAAGCTGGAATCTTCAAAAGTTCAAATCTTTATAAGTAAAAAGATTTATTAAAATGAATAACCAAGTGTTTTAATTGACATCAGATGATCAAAACAACAAACCCTGAGAACATAGAAAAAATATAAATAAAGATATGAGCAGAACTTAATACAACAGAAAACGTATAAAATTGAGGTGATTTAGTAAGTCCAAAGAATATTCTTTGAAAAGATTTAAAAGACACACTTTGATTAAGGAAAACAAAAACATAAGTAAAGAATATACAGAAAGAATCAGGACAATGTTATAGCAGAGAATATATGAAATGCCAGTAAATTTGAATATTTCTGTAAAGGGGACCATTTCCTAGTTCTTAAAGTTGACCAAAACTGACACAAGAGGAAATCATTGAAGGTCATCATGTCTGCCCTTGGCATTCTCGGAACGCCCTGGCCTCAGAATGCAGCATGGGTAGTCCATGGTAACTTGCGGAGAGGGGGGGGGCTGAAGTAGGTTGGTACACTGCCCTCACTGAGGGAGTGTGTGTGGCCATCACTGCTGTGACTGAACAAAGGGCAGGGGAGCAGGGGGCACAGGGCAGGGCCCTCAGATGCCGGCAGGCCCAGGGGTGTGTCACAAGCATTTGGCCCAGGCCAAAGGGCACCTTCTTTGTCCGCACAGCTTCCCAAACACTCACCTTTCCACTCAGGCGGACCTCTTTGTTGAAGTGGGTGTGGAACGTGTCCTCGCAGTACACCTCACTGCACAGCTAACCATAGGACTGGGCATGGTACCTTCCTGCCAGGTGACTGAAGTTCGCAGGCAGATGGGTCCCTGGGACCAACGCGGAGAGGCTCCTGCCCTGACCACAGGTCGACCACAGCCGCTGCCCCAGATCGGGGGCCGCAAAGCAGCCCTGTCTGAATCCACTGCCTCTAGAGGGAGTATTGGACCAACACTTCTAAAAAATGTGGTCCTTGCGGGCAACTCATCAGAGGGACACAAAAAAATCTTTGCCGACTTTCTCCTGAAGCTTACGAGCGTTCACACTTAAGCCTTTTACAATGTCAGCTGTTTAGCTAAACATGAGCTCATGATCTAAATTTACACAATAATGAAGAAATCAGCTACAAGGGGAGACAATCAGCAAAAACAATCAATATGAGAATTAGTTTCCCAAGGCCACCCATCAGATGTTGGAATAATCAGGTGCAAGGCAGAATATATACATAAAACTGGAACTGGAACAAGGAACAAGGATGTTTTCAAAGACTGGTAGGATCTCTAAAACATTTGTAAAGTACATGTCATTGATAAAGCTAAATACTCAAAGGTTGTGTAATACAACAGATTAATCATTGAGAAGAGTGAAATTATGCTGTTTTGAAAACTATGGCAGGTCAGATTTTCTGCCTAATGATATAAGAAGATTTCTCTCAAAAATACACATTATTTCAAAGACTTATTGGCTGTGAAATAAGTGAAGGGTATTTCAAATGGCTTGTCTGCAAAGAAAGGTGAGATGTAGGGAATCACAGAAAGTCGAGGGGAAAATATGTCAATATATACATTGCTATATGGTGAACTAAGCCTTAGGCCAGCAACAATGGAGAGGACCTGACCCTTAGAAACTTACAAGTAAGCTGGAATCTTCAAAAGTTCAAATCTTTATAAGTAAAAAGATTTATTAAAATGAATAACCAAGTGTTTTAATTGACATCAGATGATCAAAACAACAAACCCTGAGAACATAGAAAAAATATAAATAAAGATATGAGCAGAACTGAATACAACAGAAAACGTATAAAATTGAGGTGATTTAGTAAGTCCAAAGAATATTCTTTGAAAAGATTTAAAAGACACACTTTGATTAAGGAAAACATAAACATATGTAAAGAATATACAGAAAGAATCAGGACAATGTTATAGCAGAGAATATATGAAATGCCAGTAAATTTGAACATTTCTGTAAAGGGGACCATTTCCTAGCTCCTAAAGTTGACCAAAACTGACACAAGAGGAAATCATTGAAGGTCATCATGTCTGCCCTTGGCATTCTTGGAACGCCCTGGCCTCAGAATGCAGCATCGGTAGTCCATGGTAACCTGCGGAGAGGGGGTGGGGCTGAAGGAGGTTGGAACACTGCCCTCACTGAGGGAGTGGGTGTGGCCATCTCTGCTGTGACTGAACAAAGGGCAGGGGAGCAGGGGGCCCAGGGCAGGGCCCTCAGAGCCCGGCAGGACCAGGGGAGTGTCACAAGCATTTGGCCCAGGCCAAAGGGCGCCTTCTTTGTCTGCACAGCTTCCCAAACACTCACATTTCCACTCAGGCCGCCCTCTTTGTTGAAGTGTGTGTGGAACGTGTCCTCGCAGTACACCTCGCTGCACAGCTAACCATAGGACTGGGCATCGTACCTTCCTGCCAGGTGACCGAAGTTCGCAGGCAGATGGGTCACTGGGACCAACGCGGAGAGGCTCCTGCCCTGACCACAGGTCGACCACAGCCGCTGCCCCAGATCGGGGGTTGCAAAGCAGCCCTGTCTGAATCCCCTGCCTCTAGAGGGAGTATTGGACCAACACTTCTAAAAAATGGGGTCCTTGCGGGCAACTCATCGGAGGGACACAAAAAAATCTTTGCCGACTTTCTCCTGAAGCTTACGAGCGTTCACACTTAAGCCTTTTACAATGTCAGCTGTTTAGCTAAACATGAGCGCATGATCTAAATTTACACAATAATGAAGAAATCAGCTACAAGGGGAGACAATCAGCAAAAACAATCAATATGAGAATTAGTTTCCCAAGGCCACCCATCAGATGTTGGAATAATCAGGTGCAAGGCAGAATATATACATAAAACTGGAACTGGAACAAGGAACAAGGATGTTTTCAAAGACTGGTAGGATCTCTAAAACATTTGTAAAGTACATGTCATTGATAAAGCTAAATACTCAAAGGTTGTGTAATACAACAGATTAATCATTGAGAAGAGTGAAATTATGCTGTTTTGAAAACTATGGCAGGTCAGATTTTCTGCCTAATGATATAAGAAGATTTCTCTCAAAAATACACATTATTTCAAAGACTTATTGGCTGTGAAATAAGTGAAGGGTATTTCAAATGGCTTGTCTGCAAAGAAAGGTGAGATGTAGGGAATCACAGAAAGTCGAGGGGAAAATATGTCAATATATACATTGCTATATGGTGAACTAAGCCTTAGGCCAGCAACAATGGAGAGGACCTGACCCTTAGAAACTTACAAGTAAGCTGGAATCTTCAAAAGTTCAAATCTTTATAAGTAAAAAGATTTATTAAAATGAATAACCAAGTGTTTTAATTGACATCAGATGATCAAAACAACAAACCCTGAGAACATAGAAAAAATATAAATAAAGATATGAGCAGAACTTAATACAACAGAAAACGTATAAAATTGAGGTGATTTAGTAAGTCCAAAGAATATTCTTTGAAAAGATTTAAAAGACACACTTTGATTAAGGAAAACATAAACATATGTAAAGAATATACAGAAAGAATCAGGACAATGTTATAGCAGAGAATATATGAAATGCCAGTAAATTTGAACATTTCTGTAAAGGGGACCATTTCCTAGCTCCTAAAGTTGACCAAAACTGACACAAGAGGAAATCATTGAAGGTCATCATGTCTGCCCTTGGCATTCTTGGAACGCCCTGGCCTCAGAATGCAGCATCGGTAGTCCATGGTAACCTGCGGAGAGGGGGTGGGGCTGAAGGAGGTTGGAACACTGCCCTCACTGAGGGAGTGGGTGTGGCCATCTCTGCTGTGACTGAACAAAGGGCAGGGGAGCAGGGGGCCCAGGGCAGGGCCCTCAGAGCCCGGCAGGACCAGGGGAGTGTCACAAGCATTTGGCCCAGGCCAAAGGGCGCCTTCTTTGTCTGCACAGCTTCCCAAACACTCACATTTCCACTCAGGCCGCCCTCTTTGTTGAAGTGTGTGTGGAACGTGTCCTCGCAGTACACCTCGCTGCACAGCTAACCATAGGACTGGGCATCGTACCTTCCTGCCAGGTGACCGAAGTTCGCAGGCAGATGGGTCACTGGGACCAACGCGGAGAGGCTCCTGCCCTGACCACAGGTCGACCACAGCCGCTGCCCCAGATCGGGGGTTGCAAAGCAGCCCTGTCTGAATCCCCTGCCTCTAGAGGGAGTATTGGACCAACACTTCTAAAAAATGGGGTCCTTGCGGGCAACTCATCGGAGGGACACAAAAAAATCTTTGCCGACTTTCTCCTGAAGCTTACGAGCGTTCACACTTAAGCCTTTTACAATGTCAGCTGTTTAGCTAAACATGAGCTCATGATCTAAATTTACACAATAATGAAGAAATCAGCTACAAGGGGAGACAATCAGCAAAAACAATCAATATGAGAATTAGTTTCCCAAGGCCACCCATCAGATGTTGGAATAATCAGGTGCAAGGCAGAATATATACATAAAACTGGAACTGGAACAAGGAACAAGGATGTTTTCAAAGACTGGTAGGATCTCTAAAACATTTGTAAAGTACATGTCATTGATAAAGCTAAATACTCAAAGGTTGTGTAATACAACAGATTAATCATTGAGAAGAGTGAAATTATGCTGTTTTGAAAACTATGGCAGGTCAGATTTTCTGCCTAATGATATAAGAAGATTTCTCTCAAAAATACACATTATTTCAAAGACTTATTGGCTGTGAAATAAGTGAAGGGTATTTCAAATGGCTTGTCTGCAAAGAAAGGTGAGATGTAGGGAATCACAGAAAGTCGAGGGGAAAATATGTCAATATATACATTGCTATATGGTGAACTAAGCCTTAGGCCAGCAACAATGGAGAGGACCTGACCCTTAGAAACTTACAAGTAAGCTGGAATCTTCAAAAGTTCAAATCTTTATAAGTAAAAAGATTTATTAAAATGAATAACCAAGTGTTTTAATTGACATCAGATGATCAAAACAACAAACCCTGAGAACATAGAAAAAATATAAATAAAGATATGAGCAGAACTTAATACAACAGAAAACGTATAAAATTGAGGTGATTTAGTAAGTCCAAAGAATATTCTTTGAAAAGATTTAAAAGACACACTTTGATTAAGGAAAACAAAAACATAAGTAAAGAATATACAGAAAGAATCAGGACAATGTTATAGCAGAGAATATATGAAATGCCAGTAAATTTGAACATTTCTGTAAAGGGGACCATTTCCTAGCTCCTAAAGTTGACCAAAACTGACACAAGAGGAAATCATTGAAGGTCATCATGTCTGCCCTTGGCATTCTCGGAACGCCCTGGCCTCAGAATGCAGCATCGGTAGTCCATGGTAACCTGCGGAGAGGGGGCGGGGCTGAAGGAGGTTGGAACACTGCCCTCACTGAGGGAGTGGGTGTGGCCATCTCTGCTGTGACTGAACAAAGGGCAGGGGAGCAGGGGGCCCAGGGCAGGGCCCTCAGAGTCTGGCAGGCCCAGCGGCGTGTCACAAGCATTTGGCCCAGGCCAAAGGGCACCTTCTTTGTCCGCACAGCTTCCCAAACACTCACATTTCCACTCAGGCCGCCCTCTTTGTTGAAGTGTGTGTGGAACGTGTCCTCGCAGTACACCTCGCTGCACAGCTAACCATAGGACTGGGTATCGTACCTTCCTGCCAGGTGACCGAAGTTCGCAGGCAGATGGGTCCCTGGGACCAACGCGGAGAGGCTCCTGCCCTGACCACAGGTCGACCACAGCCGCTGTCCCCGATCGGGGGCCGCAAAGCAGCCCTGTCTGAATCCCCTGCCTCTAGAGGGAGTATTGGACCAACACTTCTAAAAAATGGGGTCCTTGCGGGCAACTCATCGGAGGGACACAAATAAATCGTTGCCGACTTTCTCCTGGAGCTTACGAGCGTTCACACTTAAGCCTGATACAATGTCAGCTGTTTAGCTAAACATGAGCTCATGATCTAAATTTACACAATAATGAAGAAATCAGCTACAAGTGGAGACAATCAGCAAAAACAATCAATATGAGAATTAGTTTCCCAAGGCCACCCATCAGATGTTGGAATAATCAGGTGCAAGGCAGAAAATATACATAAAACTGGAACTGAAACAAGGAACAAGGATGTTTACTAAGACTGGTAGGATCTCTAAAACATTTGTAAAGTACATGTCATTGATAAAGCTAAATACTCAAAGGTTGTGTAATACAACAGATTAATCATTGAGAAGAGTGAAATTATGCTGTTTTGAAAACTATGGCAGGTCAGATTTTCTGCCTAATGATATAAGAAAATTTCTCTCAAAAATACACATTATTTCAAAGACTTATTGGCTGTGAAATAAGTTAAGGGTATTTCAAATGGCTTGTCTGCAAAGAAAGGTGAGATGTAGGGAATCACAGAAAGTCGAGGGGAAAATATGTCAATATATACATTGCTATATGGTGAACTAAGCCTTAGGCCAGCAACAATGGAGAGGACCTGACCCTTAGAAACTTACAAGTAAGCTGAAATCTTCAAAAGTTCAAATCTTTATAAGTAAAAAGATTTATTAAAATGAATAACCAAGTGTTTTAATTGACATCAGATGATCCAAACAACAAACCCTGAGAACATAGAAAAAATATAAATAAAGATATGAGCAGAACTTAATACAACAGAAAACGTATAAAATTGAGGTGATTTAGTAAGTCCAAAGAATATTCTTTGAAAAGATTTAAAAGACACACTTTGATTAAGGAAAACAAAAACATAAGTAAAGAATATACAGAAAGAATCAGGACAATGTTATAGCAGAGAATATATGAAATGCCAGTAAATTTGAACATTTCTGTAAAGGGGACCATTTCCTAGCTCCTAAAGTTGACCAAAACTGACACAAGAGGA
Source organism: Hyperoodon ampullatus (assembly GCF_949752795.1). Lineage (NCBI taxonomy): Eukaryota > Metazoa > Chordata > Mammalia > Artiodactyla > Ziphiidae > Hyperoodon > Hyperoodon ampullatus. The sequence continues at coordinate 99,087,032 of NC_136919.1, forward strand.
AATCATTGAAGGTCATCATGTCTGCCCTTGGCATTCTTGGAACGCCCTGGCCTCAGAATGCAGCATCGGTAGTCCATGGTAACCTGCGGAGAGGGGGCGGGGCTGAAGGAGGTTGGAACACTGCCCTCACTGAGGGAGTGGGTGTGGCCATCTCTGCTGTGACTGAACAAAGGGCAGAGAGGCAGGGGGCCCATTCCAGGGCCCTCAGAGGCCGGCAGGCCCAGGGGTGTGTCACAAGCATTTGGCCCAGGCCAAAGGGCACCTTCTTTGCCTGCACAGCTTCCCAAACACTCACCTTTCCACTCAGGCCGCCCTCTTTGTTGAAGTGTGTGTGGAACGTGTCCTTGCAGTACACCTCGCTGCACAGCTAACCATAGGACTGGGCATCGTACCTTCCTGCCAGGTGACCGAAGTTCGCAGGCAGATGGGTCCCTGGGACCAACGCGGAGAGGCTCCTGCCCTGACCACAGGTCGACCACAGCCGCTGCCCCAGATCGGGGGCCGCAAAGCAGCCCTGTCTGAATCCCTTGCCTCTAGAGGGAGTATTGGACCAACACTTCTAAAAAATGGGGTCCTTGCGGGCAACTCATCAGAGGGACACAAAAAAATCTTTGCCGACTTTCTCCTGAAGCTTACGAGCGTTCACACTTAAGCCTGTTACAATGTCAGCTGTTTAGCTAAACATGATCTCATGATCTAAATTTACACAATAATGAAGAAATCAGCTACAAGTGGAGACAATCAGCAAAAACAATCAATATGAGAATTAGTCTCCCAGGCCATCCATCAGATGTTGGAATAATCAGGTGCAAGGCAGAAAATATACATAAAACTGGAACTGAAACAAGGAACAAGGATGCTTTCAAAGACTGGTAGGATCTCTAAAACATTTGTAAAGTACATGTCATTGATAAAGCTAAATACTCAAAGGTTGTGTAATACAACAGATTAATCATTGAGAAGAGTGAAATTATGCTGTTTTGAAAACTATGGCAGGTCAGATTTTCTGCCTAATGATATAAGAAGATTTCTCTCAAAAATACACATTATTTCAAAGACTTATTGGCTGTGAAATAAGTTAAGGGTATTTCAAATGGCTTGTCTGCAAGGAAAGGTGAGATGTAGGGAATCACAGAAAGTCGAGGGGAAAATATGTCAATATATACATTGCTATATGGTGAACTAAGCATTAGGCCAACAACAATGGAGAGGACCTGACCCTTAGAAACTTACAAGTAAGCTGGAATCTTCAAAAGTTCAAATCTTTCTAAGTAAAAAGATTTATTAAAATGAATAACCAAGTGTTTTAATTGACATCAGATGATCAAAACAACAAACCCTGAGAACATAGAAAAAATATAAATAAAGATATGAGCAGAACTTAATACAACAGAAAACGTATAAAATTGAGGTGATTTAGTAAGTCCAAAGAATATTCTTTGAAAAGATTTAAAAGACACACTTTGATTAAGGAAAACAAAAACATAATTAAAGAATATACAGAAAGAATCAGGACAATATTATAGCAGAGAATATATGAAATGCCAGTAAATTTGAACATTTCTGTAAAGGGGACCATTTCCTAGCTCCTAAAGTTGACCAAAACTGACACAAGAGGAAATCATTGAAGGTCATCATGTCTGCCCTTGGCATTCTCGGAACGCCCTGGCCTCAGAATGCAGCATCGGTAGTCCATGGTAACCTGCGGAGAGGGGGCGGGGCTGAGGGAGGTTGGAACACTGCCCTCACTGAGGGAGTGAGTGTGGCCATCTCTGCTGTGACTGAACAAAGGGCAGGGGAGCAGGGGACCCAGTGCAGGGCCCTCAGAGGCCGGCAGGCCCAGGGGTGTGTCACAAGCATTTGGCCCAGGCCAAAGGGCGCCTTCTTTGTCTGCACAGCTTCCCAAACACTCACCTTTCCACTCAGGCCGCCCTCTTTGTTGAAGTGTGTGTGGAACATGTCCTCGCAGTACACCTCGCTGCACAGCTAACCATAGGACTGGGCATCGTACCTTCCTGCCAGGTGACTGAAGTTCGCAGGCAGATGGGTCCCTGGGACCAACACGGAGAGGCTCCTGCCCTGACCACAGGTCGACCACAGTCGCTGCCCCAGATCGGGGACCACAAATCATCCCTGTCTGAATCCCCTGCCTCTAGAGGGTGTTTTGGACCAACACTTCTAAAAAATGGGGCCCTTCCGGGCAACTCATCGGAGGGACACAAATAAATCTTTGCCGACTTTCTCCTGAAGCTTACGAGCGTTCACACTTAAACCTGTTACAATGTCAGCTGTTTAGCTAAACATGAGCTCATGATCTAAATTTACACAATAATGAAGAAATCAGCTACAAGTGGAGACATTCAGCAAAAACAATCAATATGAGAATTAGTTTCCCAAGGCCATCCATCAGATGTTGGAATAATCAGGTGCAAGGCAGAAAATATACATAAAACTGGAACTGAAACAAGGAACAAGGATGTTTTCAAAGACTGGTAGGATCTCTAAAACATTTGTAAAGTACATGTCATTGATAAAGCTAAATACTCAAAGGTTGTGTAATACAACAGATAAATCATTGAGAAGAGTGAAATTATGCTGTTTTGAAAACTATGGCAGGTCAGATTTTCTGCCTAATGATATAAGAAGATTTCTGTAAAAAACACACATTATTTCCAAGACTTATTGGCTGTGAAATAAGTTAAGGGTATTTCAAATTGCTTGTCTGCAAAGAAAGGTGAGATGTAGGGAATCACAGAAAGTCGAGGGGAAAATATGTCAATATATACATTGCTATATGGTGAACTAAGCCTTAGGCCAGCAACAATGGAGAGGACCTGACCCTTAGAAACTTACAAGTAAGCTGGAATCTTCAAAAGTTCAAATCTTTCTAAGTAAAAAGATTTATTAAAATGAATAACCAAGTGTTTTAATTGACATCAGATGATCAAAACAACAAACCCTGAGAACATAGAAAAAATATAAATAAAGATATGAGCAGAACTTAATACAACAGAAAACGTATAAAATTGACGTGATTAATAAGTCCAAAGAATATTCTTTGAAAAGATTTAAAAGACACACTTTGATTAAGGAAAACAAAAACATAAGTAAAGAATATACAGAAAGAATCAGGACAATGTTATAGCAGAGAATATATGAAATGCCAGTAAATTTGAATATTTCTGTAAAGGGGACCATTTCCTAGTTCTTAAAGTTGACCAAAACTGACACAAGAGGAAATCATTGAAGGTCATCATGTCTGCCCTTGGCATTCTCGGAACGCCCTGGCCTCAGAATGCAGCATGGGTAGTCCATGGTAACTTGCGGAGAGGGGGCGGGGCTGAAGTAGGTTGGTACACTGCCCTCACTGAGGGAGTGTGTGTGGCCATCTCTGCTGTGACTGAACAAAGGGCAGGGGAGCAGGGGGCACAGGGCAGGGCCCTCAGATGCCGGCAGGCCCTGGGGTGTGTCACAAGCATTTGGCCCAGGCCAAAGGGCACCTTCTTTGTCCGCACAGCTTCCCAAACACTCACCTTTCCACTCAGGCGGACCTCTTTGTTGAAGTGTGTGTGGAACGTGTCCTCGCAGTACACCTCACTGCACAGCTAACCATAGGACTGGGCATCGTACCTTCCTGCCAGGTGACTGAAGTTCGCAGGCAGATGGGTCCCTGGGACCAACGCGGAGAGGCTCCTGCCCTGACCACAGGTCGACCACAGCCGCTGCCCCAGATCGGGGGCCGCAAAGCAGCCCTGTCTGAATCCACTGCCTCTAGAGGGAGTATTGGACCAACACTTCTAAAAAATGTGGTCCTTGCGGGCAACTCATCAGAGGGACACAAAAAAATCTTTGCCGACTTTCTCCTGAAGCTTACGAGCGTTCACACTTAAGCCTTTTACAATGTCAGCTGTTTAGCTAAACATGAGCTCATGATCTAAATTTACACAATAATGAAGAAATCAGCTACAAGGGGAGACAATCAGCAAAAACAATCAATATGAGAATTAGTTTCCCAAGGCCACCCATCAGATGTTGGAATAATCAGGTGCAAGGCAGAATATATACATAAAACTGGAACTGGAACAAGGAACAAGGATGTTTTCAAAGACTGGTAGGATCTCTAAAACATTTGTAAAGTACATGTCATTGATAAAGCTAAATACTCAAAGGTTGTGTAATACAACAGATTAATCATTGAGAAGAGTGAAATTATGCTGTTTTGAAAACTATGGCAGGTCAGATTTTCTGCCTAATGATATAAGAAGATTTCTCTCAAAAATACACATTATTTCAAAGACTTATTGGCTGTGAAATAAGTGAAGGGTATTTCAAATGGCTTGTCTGCAAAGAAAGGTGAGATGTAGGGAATCACAGAAAGTCGAGGGGAAAATATGTCAATATATACATTGCTATATGGTGAACTAAGCCTTAGGCCAGCAACAATGGAGAGGACCTGACCCTTAGAAACTTACAAGTAAGCTGGAATCTTCAAAAGTTCAAATCTTTCTAAGTAAAAAGATTTATTAAAATGAATAACCAAGTGTTTTAATTGACATCAGATGATCAAAACAACAAACCCTGAGAACATAGAAAAAATATAAATAAAGATATGAGCAGAACTGAATACAACAGAAAACGTATAAAATTGAGGTGATTTAGTAAGTCCAAAGAATATTCTTTGAAAAGATTTAAAAGACACACTTTGATTAAGGAAAACATAAACATATGTAAAGAATATACAGAAAGAATCAGGACAATGTTATAGCAGAGAATATATGAAATGCCAGTAAATTTGAACATTTCTGTAAAGGGGACCATTTCCTAGCTCCTAAAGTTGACCAAAACTGACACAAGAGGAAATCATTGAAGGTCATCATGTCTGCCCTTGGCATTCTTGGAACGCCCTGGCCTCAGAATGCAGCATCGGTAGTCCATGGTAACCTGCGGAGAGGGGGTGGGGCTGAAGGAGGTTGGAACACTGCCCTCACTGAGGGAGTGGGTGTGGCCATCTCTGCTGTGACTGAACAAAGGGCAGGGGAGCAGGGGGCCCAGGGCAGGGCCCTCAGAGCCCGGCAGGACCAGGGGAGTGTCACAAGCATTTGGCCCAGGCCAAAGGGCGCCTTCTTTGTCTGCACAGCTTCCCAAACACTCACATTTCCACTCAGGCCGCCCTCTTTGTTGAAGTGTGTGTGGAACGTGTCCTCGCAGTACACCTCGCTGCACAGCTAACCATAGGACTGGGCATCGTACCTTCCTGCCAGGTGACTGAAGTTCGCAGGCAGATGGGTCCCTGGGACCAACGCGGAGAGGCTTCTGCTCTGACCACAGGTCGACCACAGCTGCTGCCCCCGATCGGGGGCCTCAAAGCAGCCCTGTCTGAATCCCCTGCCTCTAGAGGGAGTATTGGACCAACACTTCTAAAAAATGGGGTCCTTGCGGGCAACTCATCGGAGGGACACAAATAAATCGTTGCCGACTTTCTCCTGGAGCTTACGAGCGTTCACACTTAAGCCTGATACAATGTCAGCTGTTTAGCTAAACATGAGCTCATGATCTAAATTTACACAATAATGAAGAAATCAGCTACAAGTGGAGACAATCAGCAAAAACAATCAATATGAGAATTAGTTTCCCAAGGCCATCCATCAGATGTTGGAATAATCAGGTGCAAGGCCGAAAATATACATAAAACTGGAACTGAAACAAGGAACAAGGATGTTTACTAAGACTGGTAGGATCTCTAAAACATTTGTAAAGTACATGTCATTGATAAATCTAAATACTCAAAGGTTGTGTAATACAACAGATTAATCATTGAGAAGAGTGAAATTATGCTGTTTTGAAAACTATGGCAGGTCAGATTTTCTGCCTAATGATATAAGAAGATTTCTCTCAAAAATACACATTATTTCAAAGACTTATTGGCTGTGAAATAAGTGAAGGGTATTTCAAATGGCTTGTCTGCAAAGAAAGGTGAGATGTAGGGAATCACAGAAAGTCGAGGGGAAAATATGTCAATATATACACTGCTATATGGTGAACTAAGCCTTAGGCCAGCAACAATGGAGAGGACCTGACCCTTAGAAACTTACAAGTAAGCTGGAATCTTCAAAAGTTCAAATCTTTATAAGTAAAAAGATTTATTAAAATGAATAACCAAGTGTTTTAATTGACATCAGATGATCAAAACAACAAACCCTGAGAACATAGAAAAAATATAAATAAAGATATGAGCAGAACTTAATACAACAGAAAACGTATAAAATTGAGGTGATTTAGTAAGTCCAAAGAATATTCTTTGAAAAGATTTAAAAGACACACTTTGATTAAGGAAAACATAAACATATGTAAAGAATATACAGAAAGAATCAGGACAATGTTATAGCAGAGAATATATGAAATGCCAGTAAATTTGAACATTTCTGTAAAGGGGACCATTTCCTAGCTCCTAAAGTTGACCAAAACTGACACAAGAGGAAATCATTGAAGGTCATCATGTCTGCCCTTGGCATTCTTGGAACGCCCTGGCCTCAGAATGCAGCATCGGTAGTCCATGGTAACCTGCGGAGAGGGGGTGGGGCTGAAGGAGGTTGGAACACTGCCCTCACTGAGGGAGTGGGTGTGGCCATCTCTGCTGTGACTGAACAAAGGGCAGGGGAGCAGGGGGCCCAGGGCAGGGCCCTCAGAGCCCGGCAGGACCAGGGGAGTGTCACAAGCATTTGGCCCAGGCCAAAGGGCGCCTTCTTTGTCTGCACAGCTTCCCAAACACTCACATTTCCACTCAGGCCGCCCTCTTTGTTGAAGTGTGTGTGGAACGTGTCCTCGCAGTACACCTCGCTGCACAGCTAACCATAGGACTGGGCATCGTACCTTCCTGCCAGGTGACCGAAGTTCGCAGGCAGATGGGTCACTGGGACCAACGCGGAGAGGCTCCTGCCCTGACCACAGGTCGACCACAGCCGCTGCCCCAGATCGGGGGTTGCAAAGCAGCCCTGTCTGAATCCCCTGCCTCTAGAGGGAGTATTGGACCAACACTTCTAAAAAATGGGGTCCTTGCGGGCAACTCATCGGAGGGACACAAAAAAATCTTTGCCGACTTTCTCCTGAAGCTTACGAGCGTTCACACTTAAGCCTTTTACAATGTCAGCTGTTTAGCTAAACATGAGCTCATGATCTAAATTTACACAATAATGAAGAAATCAGCTACAAGGGGAGACAATCAGCAAAAACAATCAATATGAGAATTAGTTTCCCAAGGCCACCCATCAGATGTTGGAATAATCAGGTGCAAGGCAGAATATATACATAAAACTGGAACTGGAACAAGGAACAAGGATGTTTTCAAAGACTGGTAGGATCTCTAAAACATTTGTAAAGTACATGTCATTGATAAAGCTAAATACTCAAAGGTTGTGTAATACAACAGATTAATCATTGAGAAGAGTGAAATTATGCTGTTTTGAAAACTATGGCAGGTCAGATTTTCTGCCTAATGATATAAGAAGATTTCTCTCAAAAATACACATTATTTCGAAGACTTATTGGCTGTGAAATAAGTGAAGGGTATTTCAAATGGCTTGTCTGCAAAGAAAGGTGAGATGTAGGGAATCACAGAAAGTCGAGGGGAAAATATGTCAATATATACATTGCTATATGGTGAACTAAGCCTTAGGCCAGCAACAATGGAGAGGACCTGACCCTTAGAAACTTACAAGTAAGCTGGAATCTTCAAAAGTTCAAATCTTTCTAAGTAAAAAGATTTATTAAAATGAATAACCAAGTGTTTTAATTGACATCAGATGATCAAAACAACAAACCCTGAGAACATAGAAAAAATATAAATAAAGATATGAGCAGAACTGAATACAACAGAAAACGTATAAAATTGAGGTGATTTAGTAAGTCCAAAGAATATTCTTTGAAAAGATTTAAAAGACACACTTTGATTAAGGAAAACATAAACATATGTAAAGAATATACAGAAAGAATCAGGACAATGTTATAGCAGAGAATATATGAAATGCCAGTAAATTTGAACATTTCTGTAAAGGGGACCATTTCCTAGCTCCTAAAGTTGACCAAAACTGACACAAGAGGAAATCATTGAAGGTCATCATGTCTGCCCTTGGCATTCTTGGAACGCCCTGGCCTCAGAATGCAGCATCGGTAGTCCATGGTAACCTGCGGAGAGGGGGTGGGGCTGAAGGAGGTTGGAACACTGCCCTCACTGAGGGAGTGGGTGTGGCCATCTCTGCTGTGACTGAACAAAGGGCAGGGGAGCAGGGGGCCCAGGGCAGGGCCCTCAGAGCCCGGCAGGACCAGGGGAGTGTCACAAGCATTTGGCCCAGGCCAAAGGGCGCCTTCTTTGTCTGCACAGCTTCCCAAACACTCACATTTCCACTCAGGCCGCCCTCTTTGTTGAAGTGTGTGTGGAACGTGTCCTCGCAGTACACCTCGCTGCACAGCTAACCATAGGACTGGGCATCGTACCTTCCTGCCAGGTGACTGAAGTTGGCAGGCAGATGGGTCCCTGGGACCAACGCGGAGAGGCTTCTGCTCTGACCACAGGTCGACCACAGCTGCTGCCCCCGATCGGGGGCCTCAAAGCAGCCCTGTCTGAATCCCCTGCCTCTAGAGGGAGTATTGGACCAACACTTCTAAAAAATGGGGTCCTTGCGGGCAACTCATTGGAGGGACACAAATAAATCGTTGCCGACTTTCTCCTGGAGCTTACGAGCGTTCACACTTAAGCCTGATACAATGTCAGCTGTTTAGCTAAACATGAGCTCATGATCTAAATTTACACAATAATGAAGAAATCAGCTACAAGTGGAGACAATCAGCAAAAACAATCAATATGAGAATTAGTTTCCCAAGGCCATCCATCAGATGTTGGAATAATCAGGTGCAAGGCCGAAAATATACATAAAACTGGAACTGAAACAAGGAACAAGGATGTTTACTAAGACTGGTAGGATCTCTAAAACATTTGTAAAGTACATGTCATTGATAAAGCTAAATACTCAAAGGTTGTGTAATACAACAGATTAATCATTGAGAAGAGTGAAATTATGCTGTTTTGAAAACTATGGCAGGTCAGATTTTCTGCCTAATGATATAAGAAGATTTCTCTCAAAAATACACATTATTTCAAAGACTTATTGGCTGTGAAATAAGTGAAGGGTATTTCAAATGGCTTGTCTGCAAAGAAAGGTGAGATGTAGGGAATCACAGAAAGTCGAGGGGAAAATATGTCAATATATACATTGCTATATGGTGAACTAAGCCTTAGGCCAGCAACAATGGAGAGGACCTGACCCTTAGAAACTTACAAGTAAGCTGGAATCTTCAAAAGTTCAAATCTTTATAAGTAAAAAGATTTATTAAAATGAATAACCAAGTGTTTTAATTGACATCAGATGATCAAAACAACAAACCCTGAGAACATAGAAAAAATATAAATAAAGATATGAGCAGAACTGAATACAACAGAAAACGTATAAAATTGAGGTGATTTAGTAAGTCCAAAGAATATTCTTTGAAAAGATTTAAAAGACACACTTTGATTAAGGAAAACATAAACATATGTAAAGAATATACAGAAAGAATCAGGACAATGTTATAGCAGAGAATATATGAAATGCCAGTAAATTTGAACATTTCTGTAAAGGGGACCATTTCCTAGCTCCTAAAGTTGACCAAAACTGACACAAGAGGAAATCATTGAAGGTCATCATGTCTGCCCTTGGCATTCTTGGAACGCCCTGGCCTCAGAATGCAGCATCGGTAGTCCATGGTAACCTGCGGAGAGGGGGTGGGGCTGAAGGAGGTTGGAACACTGCCCTCACTGAGGGAGTGGGTGTGGCCATCTCTGCTGTGACTGAACAAAGGGCAGGGGAGCAGGGGGCCCAGGGCAGGGCCCTCAGAGCCCGGCAGGACCAGGGGAGTGTCACAAGCATTTGGCCCAGGCCAAAGGGCGCCTTCTGTGTCTGCACAGCTTCACAAACACTCACATTTCCACTCAGGCCGCCCTCTTTGTTGAAGTGTGTGTGGAACGTGTCCTCGCAGTACACCTCGCTGCACAGCTAACCATAGGACTGGGCATCGTACCTTCCTGCCAGGTGACCGAAGTTCGCAGGCAGATGGGTCACTGGGACCAACGCGGAGAGGCTCCTGCCCTGACCACAGGTCGACCACAGCCGCTGCCCCAGATCGGGGGTTGCAAAGCAGCCCTGTCTGAATCCCCTGCCTCTAGAGGGAGTATTGGACCAACACTTCTAAAAAATGTGGTCCTTGCGGGCAACTCATCAGAGGGACACAAAAAAATCTTTGCCGACTTTCTCCTGAAGCTTACGAGCGTTCACACTTAAGCCTTTTACAATGTCAGCTGTTTAGCTAAACATGAGCTCATGATCTAAATTTACACAATAATGAAGAAATCAGCTACAAGGGGAGACAATCAGCAAAAACAATCAATATGAGAATTAGTTTCCCAAGGCCACCCATCAGATGTTGGAATAATCAGGTGCAAGGCAGAATATATACATAAAACTGGAACTGGAACAAGGAACAAGGATGTTTTCAAAGACTGGTAGGATCTCTAAAACATTTGTAAAGTACATGTCATTGATAAAGCTAAATACTCAAAGGTTGTGTAATACAACAGATTAATCATTGAGAAGAGTGAAATTATGCTGTTTTGAAAACTATGGCAGGTCAGATTTTCTGCCTAATGATATAAGAAGATTTCTCTCAAAAATACACATTATTTCAAAGACTTATTGGCTGTGAAATAAGTGAAGGGTATTTCAAATGGCTTGTCTGCAAAGAAAGGTGAGATGTAGGGAATCACAGAAAGTCGAGGGGAAAATATGTCAATATATACATTGCTATATGGTGAACTAAGCCTTAGGCCAGCAACAATGGAGAGGACCTGACCCTTAGAAACTTACAAGTAAGCTGGAATCTTCAAAAGTTCAAATCTTTCTAAGTAAAAAGATTTATTAAAATGAATAACCAAGTGTTTTAATTGACATCAGATGATCAAAACAACAAACCCTGAGAACATAGAAAAAATATAAATAAAGATATGAGCAGAACTGAATACAACAGAAAACGTATAAAATTGAGGTGATTTAGTAAGTCCAAAGAATATTCTTTGAAAAGATTTAAAAGACACACTTTGATTAAGGAAAACATAAACATATGTAAAGAATATACAGAAAGAATCAGGACAATGTTATAGCAGAGAATATATGAAATGCCAGTAAATTTGAACATTTCTGTAAAGGGGACCATTTCCTAGCTCCTAAAGTTGACCAAAACTGACACAAGAGGAAATCATTGAAGGTCATCATGTCTGCCCTTGGCATTCTCGGAACGCCCTGGCCTCAGAATGCAGCATCGGTAGTCCATGGTAACCTGCGGAGAGGGGGTGGGGCTGAAGGAGGTTGGAACACTGCCCTCACTGAGGGAGTGGGTGTGGCCATCTCTGCTGTGACTGAACAAAGGGCAGGGGAGCAGGGGGCCCAGGGCAGGGCCCTCAGAGCCCGGCAGGACCAGGGGAGTGTCACAAGCATTTGGCCCAGGCCAAAGGGCGCCTTCTTTGTCTGCACAGCTTCCCAAACACTCACATTTCCACTCAGGCCGCCCTCTTTGTTGAAGTGTGTGTGGAACGTGTCCTCGCAGTACACCTCGCTGCACAGCTAACCATAGGACTGGGCATCGTACCTTCCTGCCAGGTGACCGAAGTTCGCAGGCAGATGGGTCACTGGGACCAACGCGGAGAGGCTCCTGCCCTGACCACAGGTTGACCACAGCCGCTGCCCCAGATCGGGGGTTGCAAAGCAGCCCTGTCTGAATCCCCTGCCTCTAGAGGGAGTATTGGACCAACACTTCTAAAAAATGGGGTCCTTGCGGGCAACTCATCGGAGGGACACAAAAAAATCTTTGCCGACTTTCTCCTGAAGCTTACGAGCGTTCACACTTAAGCCTTTTACAATGTCAGCTGTTTAGCTAAACATGAGCTCATGATCTAAATTTACACAATAATGAAGAAATCAGCTACAAGGGGAGACAATCAGCAAAAACAATCAATATGAGAATTAGTTTCCCAAGGCCACCCATCAGATGTTGGAATAATCAGGTGCAAGGCAGAATATATACATAAAACTGGAACTGGAACAAGGAACAAGGATGTTTTCAAAGACTGGTAGGATCTCTAAAACATTTGTAAAGTACATGTCATTGATAAAGCTAAATACTCAAAGGTTGTGTAATACAACAGATTAATCATTGAGAAGAGTGAAATTATGCTGTTTTGAAAACTATGGCAGGTCAGATTTTCTGCCTAATGATATAAGAAGATTTCTCTCAAAAATACACATTATTTCGAAGACTTATTGGCTGTGAAATAAGTGAAGGGTATTTCAAATGGCTTGTCTGCAAAGAAAGGTGAGATGTAGGGAATCACAGAAAGTCGAGGGGAAAATATGTCAATATATACATTGCTATATGGTGAACTAAGCCTTAGGCCAGCAACAATGGAGAGGACCTGACCCTTAGAAACTTACAAGTAAGCTGGAATCTTCAAAAGTTCAAATCTTTATAAGTAAAAAGATTTATTAAAATGAATAACCAAGTGTTTTAATTGACATCAGATGATCAAAACAACAAACCCTGAGAACATAGAAAAAATATAAATAAAGATATGAGCAGAACTGAATACAACAGAAAACGTATAAAATTGAGGTGATTTAGTAAGTCCAAAGAATATTCTTTGAAAAGATTTAAAAGACACACTTTGATTAAGGAAAACATAAACATATGTAAAGAATATACAGAAAGAATCAGGACAATGTTATAGCAGAGAATATATGAAATGCCAGTAAATTTGAACATTTCTGTAAAGGGGACCATTTCCTAGCTCCTAAAGTTGACCAAAACTGACACAAGAGGAAATCATTGAAGGTCATCATGTCTGCCCTTGGCATTCTTGGAACGCCCTGGCCTCAGAATGCAGCATCGGTAGTCCATGGTAACCTGCGGAGAGGGGGTGGGGCTGAAGGAGGTTGGAACACTGCCCTCACTGAGGGAGTGGGTGTGGCCATCTCTGCTGTGACTGAACAAAGGGCAGGGGAGCAGGGGGCCCAGGGCAGGGCCCTCAGAGCCCGGCAGGACCAGGGGAGTGTCACAAGCATTTGGCCCAGGCCAAAGGGCGCCTTCTTTGTCTGCACAGCTTCCCAAACACTCACATTTCCACTCAGGCCGCCCTCTTTGTTGAAGTGTGTGTGGAACGTGTCCTCGCAGTACACCTCGCTGCACAGCTAACCATAGGACTGGGCATCGTACCTTCCTGCCAGGTGACCGAAGTTCGCAGGCAGATGGGTCACTGGGACCAACGCGGAGAGGCTCCTGCCCTGACCACAGGTCGACCACAGCCGCTGCCCCAGATCGGGGGTTGCAAAGCAGCCCTGTCTGAATCCCCTGCCTCTAGAGGGAGTATTGGACCAACACTTCTAAAAAATGGGGTCCTTGCGGGCAACTCATCGGAGGGACACAAAAAAATCTTTGCCGACTTTCTCCTGAAGCTTACGAGCGTTCACACTTAAGCCTTTTACAATGTCAGCTGTTTAGCTAAACATGAGCTCATGATCTAAATTTACACAATAATGAAGAAATCAGCTACAAGGGGAGACAATCAGCAAAAACAATCAATATGAGAATTAGTTTCCCAAGGCCACGCATCAGATGTTGGAATAATCAGGTGCAAGGCAGAATATATACATAAAACTGGAACTGGAACAAGGAACAAGGATGTTTTCAAAGACTGGTAGGATCTCTAAAACATTTGTAAAGTACATGTCATTGATAAAGCTAAATACTCAAAGGTTGTGTAATACAACAGATTAATCATTGAGAAGAGTGAAATTATGCTGTTTTGAAAACTATGGCAGGTCAGATTTTCTGCCTAATGATATAAGAAGATTTCTCTCAAAAATACACATTATTTCAAAGACTTATTGGCTGTGAAATAAGTGAAGGGTATTTCAAATGGCTTGTCTGCAAAGAAAGGTGAGATGTAGGGAATCACAGAAAGTCGAGGGGAAAATATGTCAATATATACATTGCTATATGGTGAACTAAGCCTTAGGCCAGCAACAATGGAGAGGACCTGACCCTTAGAAACTTACAAGTAAGCTGGAATCTTCAAAAGTTCAAATCTTTATAAGTAAAAAGATTTATTAAAATGAATAACCAATGAGAGTCCGCCTGCCGATGCAGGGGACACGGGTTCGTGCCCCGGTCCGGGAAGATCCCACATGCCGCGGAGCGGCTGGGCCTGTGAGCCATGGCCGCTGAGCCTGCGCGTCCGGAGCCTGTGCTCCACAACGGGAGAGGCCACAACAGTGAGAGGCCCACATACCGCAAAAAAAAAAAAAAAAAAAAAAAAAAAAAAAAAAAAAAATGAATAACCAAGTGTTTTAATTGACATCAGATGATCAAAACAACAAACCCTGAGAACATAGAAAAAATATAAATAAATATATGAGCAGAACTTAATACAACAGAAAACGTATAAAATTGAGGTGATTTAGTAAGTCCAAAGAATATTCTTTGAAAAGATTTAAAAGACACACTTTGATTAAGGAAAACATAAACATATGTAAAGAATATACAGAAAGAATCAGGACAATGTTATAGCAGAGAATATATGAAATGCCAGTAAATTTGAACATTTCTGTAAAGGGGACCATTTCCTAGCTCCTAAAGTTGACCAAAACTGACACAAGAGGAAATCATTGAAGGTCATCATGTCTGCCCTTGGCATTCTCGGAACGCCCTGGCCTCAGAATGCAGCATCGGTAGTCCATGGTAACCTGCGGAGAGGGGGTGGGGCTGAAGGAGGTTGGAACACTGCCCTCACTGAGGGAGTGGGTGTGGCCATCTCTGCTGTGACTGAACAAAGGGCAGGGGAGCAGGGGGCCCAGGGCAGGGCCCTCAGAGCCCGGCAGGACCAGGGGAGTGTCACAAGCATTTGGCCCAGGCCAAAGGGCGCCTTCTTTGTCTGCACAGCTTCCCAAACACTCAGATTTCCACTCAGGCCGCCCTCTTTGTTGAAGTGTGTGTGGAACGTGTCCTCGCAGTACACCTCGCTGCACAGCTAACCATAGGACTGGGCATCGTACCTTCCTGCCACGTGACCGAAGTTCGCAGGCAGATGGGTCACTGGGACCAACGCGGAGAGGCTCCTGCCCTGACCACAGGTCGACCACAGCCGCTGCCCCAGATCGGGGGTTGCAAAGCAGCCCTGTCTGAATCCCCTGCCTCTAGAGGGAGTATTGGACCAACACTTCTAAAAAATGGGGTCCTTGCGGGCAACTCATCGGAGGGACACAAAAAAATCTTTGCCGACTTTCTCCTGAAGCTTACGAGCGTTCACACTTAAGCCTTTTACAATGTCAGCTGTTTAGCTAAACATGAGCTCATGATCTAAATTTACACAATAATGAAGAAATCAGCTACAAGGGGAGACAATCAGCAAAAACAATCAATATGAGAATTAGTTTCCCAAGGCCACCCATCAGATGTTGGAATAATCAGGTGCAAGGCAGAATATATACATAAAACTGGAACGGGAACAAGGAACAAGGATGTTTTCAAAGACTGGTAGGATCTCTAAAACATTTGTAAAGTATATGTCATTGATAAAGCTAAATACTCAAAGGTTGTGTAATACAACAGATTAATCATTGAGAAGAGTGAAATTATGCTGTTTTGAAAACTATGGCAGGTCAGATTTTCTGCCTAATGATATAAGAAGATTTCTCTCAAAAATACACATTATTTCGAAGACTTATTGGCTGTGAAATAAGTGAAGGGTATTTCAAATGGCTTGTCTGCAAAGAAAGGTGAGATGTAGGGAATCACAGAAAGTCGAGGGGAAAATATGTCAATATATACATTGCTATATGGTGAACTAAGCCTTAGGCCAGCAACAATGGAGAGGACCTGACCCTTAGAAACTTACAAGTAAGCTGGAATCTTCAAAAGTTCAAATCTTTCTAAGTAAAAAGATTTATTAAAATGAATAACCAAGTGTTTTAATTGACATCAGATGATCAAAACAACAAACCCTGAGAACATAGAAAAAATATAAATAAAGATATGAGCAGAACTGAATACAACAGAAAACGTATAAAATTGAGGTGATTTAGTAAGTCCAAAGAATATTCTTTGAAAAGATTTAAAAGACACACTTTGATTAAGGAAAACATAAACATATGTAAAGAATATACAGAAAGAATCAGGACAATGTTATAGCAGAGAATATATGAAATGCCAGTAAATTTGAACATTTCTGTAAAGGGGACCATTTCCTAGCTCCTAAAGTTGACCAAAACTGACACAAGAGGAAATCATTGAAGGTCATCATGTCTGCCCTTGGCATTCTTGGAACGCCCTGGCCTCAGAATGCAGCATCGGTAGTCCATGGTAACCTGCGGAGAGGGGGTGGGGCTGAAGGAGGTTGGAACACTGCCCTCACTGAGGGAGTGGGTGTGGCCATCTCTGCTGTGACTGAACAAAGGGCAGGGGAGCAGGGGGCCCAGGGCAGGGCCCTCAGAGCCCGGCAGGACCAGGGGAGTGTCACAAGCATTTGGCCCAGGCCAAAGGGCGCCTTCTTTGTCTGCACAGCTTCCCAAACACTCACATTTCCACTCAGGCCGCCCTCTTTGTTGAAGTGTGTGTGGAACGTGTCCTCGCAGTACACCTCGCTGCACAGCTAACCATAGGACTGGGCATCGTACCTTCCTGCCAGGTGACTGAAGTTGGCAGGCAGATGGGTCCCTGGGACCAACGCGGAGAGGCTTCTGCTCTGACCACAGGTCGACCACAGCTGCTGCCCCCGATCGGGGGCCTCAAAGCAGCCCTGTCTGAATCCCCTGCCTCTAGAGGGAGTATTGGACCAACACTTCTAAAAAATGGGGTCCTTGCGGGCAACTCATCGGAGGGACACAAATAAATCGTTGCCGACTTTCTCCTGGAGCTTACGAGCGTTCACACTTAAGCCTGATACAATGTCAGCTGTTTAGCTAAACATGAGCTCATGATCTAAATTTACACAATAATGAAGAAATCAGCTACAAGTGGAGACAATCAGCAAAAACAATCAATATGAGAATTAGTTTCCCAAGGCCATCCATCAGATGTTGGAATAATCAGGTGCAAGGCCGAAAATATACATAAAACTGGAACTGAAACAAGGAACAA
This sequence comes from Hyperoodon ampullatus, assembly GCF_949752795.1. Lineage (NCBI taxonomy): Eukaryota > Metazoa > Chordata > Mammalia > Artiodactyla > Ziphiidae > Hyperoodon > Hyperoodon ampullatus. Next base: position 99,104,303 of record NC_136919.1, read on the forward strand.
GGATGTTTACTAAGACTGGTAGGATCTCTAAAACATTTGTAAAGTACATGTCATTGATAAAGCTAAATACTCAAGGGCTTCCCTGGTGGCGCAGTGGTTGAGAGTCCGCCTGCCGGTGCAGGGGAAACGGGTTCGTGCCCCGGTCTGGGAGGATCCCACATGCCGCGGAGCGGCGGGGCCCGTGAGCCATGGCCGCTGGGCCTGTGCGTCCGGAGCCTGTGCTCCGCAACGGGAGAGGCCACAACAGTGAGAGGCCCACATACCGCAAAAAAAAAAAAAAAAAAAAAAAAGCTAAATACTCAAAGGTTGTGTAATACAACAGATTAATCATTGAGAAGAGTGAAATTATGCTGTTTTGAAAACTATGGCAGGTCAGATTTTCTGCCTAATGATATAAGAAGATTTCTCTCAAAAATACACATTATTTCAAAGACTTATTGGCTGTGAAATAAGTGAAGGGTATTTCAAATGGCTTGTCTGCAAAGAAAGGTGAGATGTAGGGAATCACAGAAAGTCGAGGGGAAAATATGTCAATATATACATTGCTATATGGTGAACTAAGCCTTAGGCCAGCAACAATGGAGAGGACCTGACCCTTAGAAACTTACAAGTAAGCTGGAATCTTCAAAAGTTCAAATCTTTATAAGTAAAAAGATTTATTAAAATGAATAACCAAGTGTTTTAATTGACATCAGATGATCAAAACAACAAACCCTGAGAACATAGAAAAAATATAAATAAAGATATGAGCAGAACTGAATACAACAGAAAACGTATAAAATTGAGGTGATTTAGTAAGTCCAAAGAATATTCTTTGAAAAGATTTAAAAGACACACTTTGATTAAGGAAAACATAAACATATGTAAAGAATATACAGAAAGAATCAGGACAATGTTATAGCAGAGAATATATGAAATGCCAGTAAATTTGAACATTTCTGTAAAGGGGACCATATCCTAGCTCCTAAAGTTGACCAAAACTGACACAAGAGGAAATCATTGAAGGTCATCATGTCTGCCCTTGGCATTCTTGGAACGCCCTGGCCTCAGAATGCAGCATTGGTAGTCCATGGTAACCTGCGGAGAGGGGGTGGGGCTGAAGGAGGTTGGAACACTGCCCTCACTGAGGGAGTGGGTGTGGCCATCTCTGCTGTGACTGAACAAAGGGCAGGGGAGCAGGGGGCCCAGGGCAGGGCCCTCAGAGCCCGGCAGGACCAGAGGAGTGTCACAAGCATTTGGCCCAGGCCAAAGGGCGCCTTCTTTGTCTGCACAGCTTCCCAAACACTCACATTTCCACTCAGGCCGCCCTCTTTGTTGAAGTGTGTGTGGAACGTGTCCTCGCAGTACACCTCGCTGCACAGCTAACCATAGGACTGGGCATCGTACCTTCCTGCCAGGTGACCGAAGTTCGCAGGCAGATGGGTCACTGGGACCAACGCGGAGAGGCTCCTGCCCTGACCACAGGTTGACCACAGCCGCTGCCCCAGATCGGGGGTTGCAAAGCAGCCCTGTCTGAATCCCCTGCCTCTAGAGGGAGTATTGGACCAACACTTCTAAAAAATGGGGTCCTTGCGGGCAACTCATCGGAGGGACACAAAAAAATCTTTGCCGACTTTCTCCTGAAGCTTACGAGCGTTCACACTTAAGCCTTTTACAATGTCAGCTGTTTAGCTAAACATGAGCTCATGATCTAAATTTACACAATAATGAAGAAATCAGCTACAAGGGGAGACAATCAGCAAAAACAATCAATATGAGAATTAGTTTCCCAAGGCCACCCATCAGATGTTGGAATAATCAGGTGCAAGGCAGAATATATACATAAAACTGGAACTGGAACAAGGAACAAGGATGTTTTCAAAGACTGGTAGGATCTCTAAAACATTTGTAAAGTACATGTCATTGATAAAGCTAAATACTCAAAGGTTGTGTAATACAACAGATTAATCATTGAGAAGAGTGAAATTATGCTGTTTTGAAAACTATGGCAGGTCAGATTTTCTGCCTAATGATATAAGAAGATTTCTCTCAAAAATACACATTATTTCGAAGACTTATTGGCTGTGAAATAAGTGAAGGGTATTTCAAATGGCTTGTCTGCAAAGAAAGGTGAGATGTAGGGAATCACAGAAAGTCGAGGGGAAAATATGTCAATATATACATTGCTATATGGTGAACTAAGCCTTAGGCCAGCAACAATGGAGAGGACCTGACCCTTAGAAACTTACAAGTAAGCTGGAATCTTCAAAAGTTCAAATCTTTATAAGTAAAAAGATTTATTAAAATGAATAACCAAGTGTTTTAATTGACATCAGATGATCAAAACAACAAACCCTGAGAACATAGAAAAAATATAAATAAAGATATGAGCAGAACTGAATACAACAGAAAACGTATAAAATTGAGGTGATTTAGTAAGTCCAAAGAATATTCTTTGAAAAGATTTAAAAGACACACTTTGATTAAGGAAAACATAAACATATGTAAAGAATATACAGAAAGAATCAGGACAATGTTATAGCAGAGAATATATGAAATGCCAGTAAATTTGAACATTTCTGTAAAGGGGACCATTTCCTAGCTCCTAAAGTTGACCAAAACTGACACAAGAGGAAATCATTGAAGGTCATCATGTCTGCCCTTGGCATTCTCGGAACGCCCTGGCCTCAGAATGCAGCATCGGTAGTCCATGGTAACCTGCGGAGAGGGGGTGGGGCTGAAGGAGGTTGGAACACTGCCCTCACTGAGGGAGTGGGTGTGGCCATCTCTGCTGTGACTGAACAAAGGGCAGGGGAGCAGGGGGCCCAGGGCAGGGCCCTCAGAGCCCGGCAGGACCAGGGGAGTGTCACAAGCATTTGGCCCAGGCCAAAGGGCGCCTTCTTTGTCTGCACAGCTTCCCAAACACTCACATTTCCACTCAGGCCGCCCTCTTTGTTGAAGTGTGTGTGGAACGTGTCCTCGCAGTACACCTCGCTGCACAGCTAACCATAGGACTGGGCATCGTACCTTCCTGCCAGGTGACCGAAGTTCGCAGGCAGATGGGTCACTGGGACCAACGCGGAGAGGCTCCTGCCCTGACCACAGGTCGACCACAGCCGCTGCCCCAGATCGGGGGTTGCAAAGCAGCCCTGTCTGAATCCCCTGCCTCTAGAGGGAGTATTGGACCAACACTTCTAAAAAATGGGGTCCTTGCGGGCAACTCATCGGAGGGACACAAAAAAATCTTTGCCGACTTTCTCCTGAAGCTTACGAGCGTTCACACTTAAGCCTTTTACAATGTCAGCTGTTTAGCTAAACATGAGCTCATGATCTAAATTTACACAATAATGAAGAAATCAGCTACAAGGGGAGACAATCAGCAAAAACAATCAATATGAGAATTAGTTTCCCAAGGCCACGCATCAGATGTTGGAATAATCAGGTGCAAGGCAGAATATATACATAAAACTGGAACTGGAACAAGGAACAAGGATGTTTTCAAAGACTGGTAGGATCTCTAAAACATTTGTAAAGTACATGTCATTGATAAAGCTAAATACTCAAAGGTTGTGTAATACAACAGATTAATCATTGAGAAGAGTGAAATTATGCTGTTTTGAAAACTATGGCAGGTCAGATTTTCTGCCTAATGATATAAGAAGATTTCTCTCAAAAATACACATTATTTCAAAGACTTATTGGCTGTGAAATAAGTGAAGGGTATTTCAAATGGCTTGTCTGCAAAGAAAGGTGAGATGTAGGGAATCACAGAAAGTCGAGGGGAAAATATGTCAATATATACATTGCTATATGGTGAACTAAGCCTTAGGCCAGCAACAATGGAGAGGACCTGACCCTTAGAAACTTACAAGTAAGCTGGAATCTTCAAAAGTTCAAATCTTTATAAGTAAAAAGATTTATTAAAATGAATAACCAATGAGAGTCCGCCTGCCGATGCAGGGGACACGGGTTCGTGCCCCGGTCCGGGAAGATCCCACATGCCGCGGAGCGGCTGGGCCTGTGAGCCATGGCCGCTGAGCCTGCGCGTCCGGAGCCTGTGCTCCACAACGGGAGAGGCCACAACAGTGAGAGGCCCACATACCGCAAAAAAAAAAAAAAAAAAAAAAAAAAAAAAAAAAATGAATAACCAAGTGTTTTAATTGACATCAGATGATCAAAACAACAAACCCTGAGAACATAGAAAAAATATAAATAAATATATGAGCAGAACTTAATACAACAGAAAACGTATAAAATTGAGGTGATTTAGTAAGTCCAAAGAATATTCTTTGAAAAGATTTAAAAGACACACTTTGATTAAGGAAAACATAAACATATGTAAAGAATATACAGAAAGAATCAGGACAATGTTATAGCAGAGAATATATGAAATGCCAGTAAATTTGAACATTTCTGTAAAGGGGACCATTTCCTAGCTCCTAAAGTTGACCAAAACTGACACAAGAGGAAATCATTGAAGGTCATCATGTCTGCCCTTGGCATTCTCGGAACGCCCTGGCCTCAGAATGCAGCATCGGTAGTCCATGGTAACCTGCGGAGAGGGGGTGGGGCTGAAGGAGGTTGGAACACTGCCCTCACTGAGGGAGTGGGTGTGGCCATCTCTGCTGTGACTGAACAAAGGGCAGGGGAGCAGGGGGCCCAGGGCAGGGCCCTCAGAGCCCGGCAGGACCAGGGGAGTGTCACAAGCATTTGGCCCAGGCCAAAGGGCGCCTTCTTTGTCTGCACAGCTTCCCAAACACTCAGATTTCCACTCAGGCCGCCCTCTTTGTTGAAGTGTGTGTGGAACGTGTCCTCGCAGTACACCTCGCTGCACAGCTAACCATAGGACTGGGCATCGTACCTTCCTGCCACGTGACCGAAGTTCGCAGGCAGATGGGTCACTGGGACCAACGCGGAGAGGCTCCTGCCCTGACCACAGGTCGACCACAGCCGCTGCCCCAGATCGGGGGTTGCAAAGCAGCCCTGTCTGAATCCCCTGCCTCTAGAGGGAGTATTGGACCAACACTTCTAAAAAATGGGGTCCTTGCGGGCAACTCATCGGAGGGACACAAAAAAATCTTTGCCGACTTTCTCCTGAAGCTTACGAGCGTTCACACTTAAGCCTTTTACAATGTCAGCTGTTTAGCTAAACATGAGCTCATGATCTAAATTTACACAATAATGAAGAAATCAGCTAGAAGGGGAGACAATCAGCAAAAACAATCAATATGAGAATTAGTTTCCCAAGGCCACCCATCAGATGTTGGAATAATCAGGTGCAAGGCAGAATATATACATAAAACTGGAACGGGAACAAGGAACAAGGATGTTTTCAAAGACTGGTAGGATCTCTAAAACATTTGTAAAGTACATGTCATTGATAAAGCTAAATACTCAAAGGTTGTGTAATACAACAGATTAATCATTGAGAAGAGTGAAATTATGCTGTTTTGAAAACTATGGCAGGTCAGATTTTCTGCCTAATGATATAAGAAGATTTCTCTCAAAAATACACATTATTTTGAAGACTTATTGGCTGTGAAATAAGTGAAGGGTATTTCAAATGGCTTGTCTGCAAAGAAAGGTGAGATGTAGGGAATCACAGAAAGTCGAGGGGAAAATATGTCAATATATACATTGCTATATGGTGAACTAAGCCTTAGGCCAGCAACAATGGAGAGGACCTGACCCTTAGAAACTTACAAGTAAGCTGGAATCTTCAAAAGTTCAAATCTTTCTAAGTAAAAAGATTTATTAAAATGAATAACCAAGTGTTTTAATTGACATCAGATGATCAAAACAACAAACCCTGAGAACATAGAAAAAATATAAATAAAGATATGAGCAGAACTGAATACAACAGAAAACGTATAAAATTGAGGTGATTTAGTAAGTCCAAAGAATATTCTTTGAAAAGATTTAAAAGACACACTTTGATTAAGGAAAACATAAACATATGTAAAGAATATACAGAAAGAATCAGGACAATGTTATAGCAGAGAATATATGAAATGCCAGTAAATTTGAACATTTCTGTAAAGGGGACCATTTCCTAGCTCCTAAAGTTGACCAAAACTGACACAAGAGGAAATCATTGAAGGTCATCATGTCTGCCCTTGGCATTCTTGGAACGCCCTGGCCTCAGAATGCAGCATCGGTAGTCCATGGTAACCTGCGGAGAGGGGGTGGGGCTGAAGGAGGTTGGAACACTGCCCTCACTGAGGGAGTGGGTGTGGCCATCTCTGCTGTGACTGAACAAAGGGCAGGGGAGCAGGGGGCCCAGGGCAGGGCCCTCAGAGCCCGGCAGGACCAGGGGAGTGTCACAAGCATTTGGCCCAGGCCAAAGGGCGCCTTCTTTGTCTGCACAGCTTCCCAAACACTCACATTTCCACTCAGGCCGCCCTCTTTGTTGAAGTGTGTGTGGAACGTGTCCTCGCAGTACACCTCGCTGCACAGCTAACCATAGGACTGGGCATCGTACCTTCCTGCCAGGTGACTGAAGTTGGCAGGCAGATGGGTCCCTGGGACCAACGCGGAGAGGCTTCTGCTCTGACCACAGGTCGACCACAGCTGCTGCCCCCGATCGGGGGCCTCAAAGCAGCCCTGTCTGAATCCCCTGCCTCTAGAGGGAGTATTGGACCAACACTTCTAAAAAATGGGGTCCTTGCGGGCAACTCATCGGAGGGACACAAATAAATCGTTGCCGACTTTCTCCTGGAGCTTACGAGCGTTCACACTTAAGCCTGATACAATGTCAGCTGTTTAGCTAAACATGAGCTCATGATCTAAATTTACACAATAATGAAGAAATCAGCTACAAGTGGAGACAATCAGCAAAAACAATCAATATGAGAATTAGTTTCCCAAGGCCATCCATCAGATGTTGGAATAATCAGGTGCAAGGCCGAAAATATACATAAAACTGGAACTGAAACAAGGAACAAGGATGTTTACTAAGACTGGTAGGATCTCTAAAACATTTGTAAAGTACATGTCATTGATAAAGCTAAATACTCAAAGGTTGTGAAATACAACAGATTAATCATTGAGAAGAGTGAAATTATGCTGTTTTGAAAACTATGGCAGGTCAGATTTTCTGCCTAATGATATAAGAAGATTTCTCTCAAAAATACACATTATTTCAAAGACTTATTGGCTGTGAAATAAGTGAAGGGTATTTCAAATGGCTTGTCTGCAAAGAAAGGTGAGATGTAGGGAATCACAGAAAGTCGAGGGGAAAATATGTCAATATATACATTGCTATATGGTGAACTAAGCCTTAGGCCAGCAACAATGGAGAGGACCTGACCCTTAGAAACTTACAAGTAAGCTGGAATCTTCAAAAGTTCAAATCTTTATAAGTAAAAAGATTTATTAAAATGAATAACCAAGTGTTTTAATTGACATCAGATGATCAAAACAACAAACCCTGAGAACATAGAAAAAATATAAATAAAGATATGAGCAGAACTGAATACAACAGAAAACGTATAAAATTGAGGTGATTTAGTAAGTCCAAAGAATATTCTTTGAAAAGATTTAAAAGACACACTTTGATTAAGGAAAACATAAACATATGTAAAGAATATACAGAAAGAATCAGGACAATGTTATAGCAGAGAATATATGAAATGCCAGTAAATTTGAACATTTCTGTAAAGGGGACCATATCCTAGCTCCTAAAGTTGACCAAAACTGACACAAGAGGAAATCATTGAAGGTCATCATGTCTGCCCTTGGCATTCTTGGAACGCCCTGGCCTCAGAATGCAGCATTGGTAGTCCATGGTAACCTGCGGAGAGGGGGTGGGGCTGAAGGAGGTTGGAACACTGCCCTCACTGAGGGAGTGGGTGTGGCCATCTCTGCTGTGACTGAACAAAGGGCAGGGGAGCAGGGGGCCCAGGGCAGGGCCCTCAGAGCCCGGCAGGACCAGGGGAGTGTCACAAGCATTTGGCCCAGGCCAAAGGGCGCCTTCTTTGTCTGCACAGCTTCCCAAACACTCACATTTCCACTCAGGCCGCCCTCTTTGTTGAAGTGTGTGTGGAACGTGTCCTCGCAGTACACCTCGCTGCACAGCTAACCATAGGACTGGGCATCGTACCTTCCTGCCAGGTGACCGAAGTTCGCAGGCAGATGGGTCACTGGGACCAACGCGGAGAGGCTCCTGCCCTGACCACAGGTCGACCACAGCCGCTGCCCCAGATCGGGGGTTGCAAAGCAGCCCTGTCTGAATCCCCTGCCTCTAGAGGGAGTATTGGACCAACACTTCTAAAAAATGGGGTCCTTGCGGGCAACTCATCGGAGGGACACAAAAAAATCTTTGCCGACTTTCTCCTGAAGCTTACGAGCGTTCACACTTAAGCCTTTTACAATGTCAGCTGTTTAGCTAAACATGAGCTCATGATCTAAATTTACACAATAATGAAGAAATCAGCTACAAGGGGAGACAATCAGCAAAAACAATCAATATGAGAATTAGTTTCCCAAGGCCACCCATCAGATGTTGGAATAATCAGGTGCAAGGCAGAATATATACATAAAACTGGAACTGGAACAAGGAACAAGGATGTTTTCAAAGACTGGTAGGATCTCTAAAACATTTGTAAAGTACATGTCATTGATAAAGCTAAATACTCAAAGGTTGTGTAATACAACAGATTAATCATTGAGAAGAGTGAAATTATGCTGTTTTGAAAACTATGGCAGGTCAGATTTTCTGCCTAATGATATAAGAAGATTTCTCTCAAAAATACACATTATTTCGAAGACTTATTGGCTGTGAAATAAGTGAAGGGTATTTCAAATGGCTTGTCTGCAAAGAAAGGTGAGATGTAGGGAATCACAGAAAGTCGAGGGGAAAATATGTCAATATATACATTGCTATATGGTGAACTAAGCCTTAGGCCAGCAACAATGGAGAGGACCTGACCCTTAGAAACTTACAAGTAAGCTGGAATCTTCAAAAGTTCAAATCTTTCTAAGTAAAAAGATTTATTAAAATGAATAACCAAGTGTTTTAATTGACATCAGATGATCAAAACAACAAACCCTGAGAACATAGAAAAAATATAAATAAAGATATGAGCAGAACTGAATACAACAGAAAACGTATAAAATTGAGGTGATTTAGTAAGTCCAAAGAATATTCTTTGAAAAGATTTAAAAGACACACTTTGATTAAGGAAAACATAAACATATGTAAAGAATATACAGAAAGAATCAGGACAATGTTATAGCAGAGAATATATGAAATGCCAGTAAATTTGAACATTTCTGTAAAGGGGACCATTTCCTAGCTCCTAAAGTTGACCAAAACTGACACAAGAGGAAATCATTGAAGGTCATCATGTCTGCCCTTGGCATTCTTGGAACGCCCTGGCCTCAGAATGCAGCATCGGTAGTCCATGGTAACCTGCGGAGAGGGGGTGGGGCTGAAGGAGGTTGGAACACTGCCCTCACTGAGGGAGTGGGTGTGGCCATCTCTGCTGTGACTGAACAAAGGGCAGGGGAGCAGGGGGCCCAGGGCAGGGCCCTCAGAGCCCGGCAGGACCAGGGGAGTGTCACAAGCATTTGGCCCAGGCCAAAGGGCGCCTTCTTTGTCTGCACAGCTTCCCAAACACTCACATTTCCACTCAGGCCGCCCTCTTTGTTGAAGTGTGTGTGGAACGTGTCCTCGCAGTACACCTCGCTGCACAGCTAACCATAGGACTGGGCATCGTACCTTCCTGCCAGGTGACCGAAGTTCGCAGGCAGATGGGTCACTGGGACCAACGCGGAGAGGCTCCTGCCCTGACCACAGGTCGACCACAGCCGCTGCCCCAGATCGGGGGTTGCAAAGCAGCCCTGTCTGAATCCCCTGCCTCTAGAGGGAGTATTGGACCAACACTTCTAAAAAATGGGGTCCTTGCGGGCAACTCATCGGAGGGACACAAAAAATTCTTTGCCGACTTTCTCCTGAAGCTTACGAGCGTTCACACTTAAGCCTTTTACAATGTCAGCTGTTTAGCTAAACATGAGCTCATGATCTAAATTTACACAATAATGAAGAAATCAGCTACAAGGGGAGACAATCAGCAAAAACAATCAATATGAGAATTAGTTTCCCAAGGCCACCCATCAGATGTTGGAATAATCAGGTGCAAGGCAGAATATATACATAAAACTGGAACTGGAACAAGGAACAAGGATGTTTTCAAAGACTGGTAGGATCTCTAAAACATTTGTAAAGTACATGTCATTGATAAAGCTAAATACTCAAAGGTTGTGTAATACAACAGATTAATCATTGAGAAGAGTGAAATTATGCTGTTTTGAAAACTATGGCAGGTCAGATTTTCTGCCTAATGATATAAGAAGATTTCTCTCAAAAATACACATTATTTCAAAGACTTATTGGCTGTGAAATAAGTGAAGGGTATTTCAAATGGCTTGTCTGCAAAGAAAGGTGAGATGTAGGGAATCACAGAAAGTCGAGGGGAAAATATGTCAATATATACATTGCTATATGGTGAACTAAGCCTTAGGCCAGCAACAATGGAGAGGACCTGACCCTTAGAAACTTACAAGTAAGCTGGAATCTTCAAAAGTTCAAATTTTTCTAAGTAAAAAGGTTTATTAAAATGAATAACCAAGTGTTTTAATTGACATCAGATGATCAAAACAACAAACCCTGAGAACATAGAAAAAATATAAATAAAGATATGAGCAGAACTTAATACAACAGAAAACGTATAAAATTGAGGTGATTTAGTAAGTCCAAAGAATATTCTTTGAAAAGATTTAAAAGACACACTTTGATTAAGGAAAACATAAACATATGTAAAGAATATACAGAAAGAATCAGGACAATGTTATAGCAGAGAATATATGAAATGCCAGTAAATTTGAACATTTCTGTAAAGGGGACCATTTCCTAGCTCCTAAAGTTGACCAAAACTGACACAAGAGGAAATCATTGAAGGTCATCATGTCTGCCCTTGGCATTCTTGGAACGCCCTGGCCTCAGAATGCAGCATCGGTAGTCCATGGTAACCTGCGGAGAGGGGGCGGGGCTGAAGGAGGTTGGAACACTGCCCTCACTGAGGGAGTGGGTGTGGCCATCTCTGCTGTGACTGAACAAAGGGCAGGGGAGCAGGGGGCCCAGGGCAGGGCCCTCAGAGCCCGGCAGGACCAGGGGAGTGTCACAAGCATTTGGCCCAGGCCAAAGGGCGCCTTCTTTGTCTGCACAGCTTCCCAAACACTCAGATTTCCACTCAGGCCGCCCTCTTTGTTGAAGTGTGTGTGGAACGTGTCCTCGCAGTACACCTCGCTGCACAGCTAACCATAGGACTGGGCATCGTACCTTCCTGCCACGTGACCGAAGTTCGCAGGCAGATGGGTCACTGGGACCAACGCGGAGAGGCTCCTGCCCTGACCACAGGTCGACCACAGCCGCTGCCCCAGATCGGGGGTTGCAAAGCAGCCCTGTCTGAATCCCCTGCCTCTAGAGGGAGTATTGGACCAACACTTCTAAAAAATGGGGTCCTTGTGGGCAACTCATCGGAGGGACACAAATAAATCGTTGCCGACACTCTCCTGGAGCTTATGAGCGTTCGCACTTAAGCCTGATACAATGTCAGCTGTTTAGCTAAACATGAGCTCATGATCTAAATTTACACAATAATGAAGAAATCAGCTACAAGTGGAGACAATCAGCAAAAACAATCAATATGAGAATTAGTTTCCCAAGGCCATCCATCAGATGTTGGAACAATCAGGTGCAAGGCAGAAAATATACATAAAACTGGAACTGAAACAAGGAACAAGGATGTTTACTAAGACTGGTAGGATCTCTAAAACATTTGTAAAGTACATGTCATTGATAAAGCTAAATACTCAAAGGTTGTGTAATACAACAGATTAATCATTGAGAAGAGTGAAATTATGCTGTTTTGAAAACTATGGCAGGTCAGATTTTCTGCCTAATGATATAAGAAGATTTCTCTCAAAAATACACATTATTTCAAAGACTTATTGGCTGTGAAATAAGTTAAGGGTATTTCAAATGGCTTGTATGCAAAGAAAGGTGAGATGTAGGGAATCACAGAAAGTCGAGGGGAAAATATGTCAATATATACATTGCTATATGGTGAACTAAGCCTTAGGCCAGCAACAATGGAGAGGACCTGACCCTTAGAAACTTACAAGTAAGCTGGAATCTTCAAAAGTTCAAATCTTTATAAGTAAAATGATTTATTAAAATGAATAACCAAGTGTTTTAATTGACATCAGATGATCAAAACAACAAACCCTGAGAACATAGAAAAAAATATAAATAAAGATATGAGCAGAACTTAATACAACAGAAAACGTATAAAATTGAGGTGATTTAGTAAGTCCAAAGAATATTCTTTGAAAAGATTTAAAAGACACACTTTGATTAAGGAAAACATAAACATATGTAAAGAATATACAGATAGAATCAGGACAATGTTATAGCAGAGAATATATGAAATGCCAGTAAATTTGAACATTTCTGTAAAGGGGACCATTTCCTAGCTCCTAAAGTTGACCAAAACTGACACAAGAGGAAATCATTGAAGGTCATCATGTCTGCCCTTGGCATTCTTGGAACGCCCTGGCCTCAGAATGCAGCATCGGTAGTCCATGGTAACCTGCGGAGAGGGGGTGGGGCTGAAGGAGGTTGGAACACTGCCCTCACTGAGGGAGTGGGTGTGGCCATCTCTGCTGTGACTGAACAAAGGGCAGGGGAACAGGGGGCCGAGGGCAGGGCCCTCAGAGCCCGGCAGGACCAGGGGAGTGTCACAAGCATTTGGCCCAGGCCAAAGGGCGCCTTCTTTGTCTGCACAGCTTCCCAAACACTCACATTTCCACTCAGGCCGCCCTCTTTGTTGAAGTGTGTGTGGATCGTGTCCTCGGAGTACACCTCGCTGCACAGCTAACCATAGGACTGGGCATCGTACCTTCCTGCCAGGTGACCGTAGTTCACAGGCAGATGGGTCACTGGGACCAACGCGGAGAGGCTCCTGCCCTGACCACAGGTCGACCACAGCCGCTGCCCCAGATCGGGGGTTGCAAAGCAGCCCTGTCTGAATCCCCTGCCTCTAGAGGGAGTATTGGACCAACACTTCTAAAAAATGGGGTCCTTGCGGGCAACTCATCGGAGGGACACAAAAAAATCTTTGCCGACTTTCTCCTGAAGCTTACGAGCGTTCACACTTAAGCCTTTTACAATGTCAGCTGTTTAGCTAAACATGAGCTCATGATCTAAATTTACACAATAATGAAGAAATCAGCTACAAGGGGAGACAATCAGCAAAAACAATCAATATGAGAATTAGTTTCCCAAGGCCACCCATCAGATGTTGGAATAATCAGGTGCAAGGCAGAATATATACATAAAACTGGAACTGGAACAAGGAACAAGGATGTTTTCAAAGACTGGTAGGATCTCTAAAACATTTGTAAAGTACATGTCACTGATAAAGCTAAATACTCAAAGGTTGTGTAATACAACAGATTAATCATTGAGAAGAGTGAAATTATGCTGTTTTGAAAACTATGGCAGGTCAGATTTTCTGCCTAATGATATAAGAAGATTTCTCTCAAAAATACACATTATTTCGAAGACTTATTGGCTGTGAAATAAGTGAAGGGTATTTCAAATGGCTTGTCTGCAAAGAAAGGTGAGATGTAGGGAATCACAGAAAGTCGAGGGGAAAATATGTCAATATATACATTGCTATATGGTGAACTAAGCCTTAGGCCAGCAACAATGGAGAGGACCTGACCCTTAGAAACTTACAAGTAAGCTGGAATCTTCAAAAGTTCAAATCTTTCTAAGTAAAAAGATTTATTAAAATGAATAACCAAGTGTTTTAATTGACATCAGATGATCAAAACAACAAACCCTGAGAACATAGAAAAAATATAAATAAAGATATGAGCAGAACTGAATACAACAGAAAACGTATAAAATTGAGGTGATTTAGTAAGTCCAAAGAATATTCTTTGAAAAGATTTAAAAGACACACTTTGATTAAGGAAAACATAAACATATGTAAAGAATATACAGAAAGAATCAGGACAATGTTATAGCAGAGAATATATGAAATGCCAGTAAATTTGAACATTTCTGTAAAGGGGACCATTTCCTAGCTCCTAAAGTTGACCAAAACTGACACAAGAGGAAATCATTGAAGGTCATCATGTCTGCCCTTGGCATTCTTGGAACGCCCTGGCCTCAGAATGCAGCATCGGTAGTCCATGGTAACCTGCGGAGAGGGGGTGGGGCTGAAGGAGGTTGGAACACTGCCCTCACTGAGGGAGTGGTTGTGGCCATCTCTGCTGTGACTGAACAAAGTGCAGGGGAGCAGGGGGCCCAGGGCAGGGCCCTCAGAGCCCGGCAGGACCAGGGGAGTGTCACAAGCATTTGGCCCAGGCCAAAGGGCGCCTTCTTTGTCTGCACAGCTTCCCAAACACTCACATTTCCACTCAGGCCGCCCTCTTTGTGGAAGTGTGTGTGGAACGTGTCCTCGCAGTACACCTCGCTGCACAGCTAACCATAGGACTGGGCATCGTACCTTCCTGCCACGTGACCGAAGTTCGCAGGCAGATGGGTCACTGGGACCAACGCGGAGAGGCTCCTGCCCTGACCACAGGTCGACCACAGCCGCTGCCCCAGATCGGGGGTTGCAAAGCAGCCCTGTCTGAATCCCCTGCCTCTAGAGGGAGTATTGGACCAACACTTCTAAAAAATGGGGTCCTTGCGGGCAACTCATCGGAGGGACACAAAAAAATCTTTGCCGACTTTCTCCTGAAGCTTACGAGCGTTCACACTTAAGCCTTTTACAATGTCAGCTGTTTAGCTAAACATGAGCTCATGATCTAAATTTACACAATAATGAAGAAATCAGCTACAAGGGGAGACAATCAGCAAAAACAATCAATATGAGAATTAGTTTCCCAAGGCCACCCATCAGATGTTGGAATAATCAGGTGCAAGGCAGAATATATACATAAAACTGGAACTGGAACAAGGAACAAGGATGTTTTCAAAGACTGGTAGGATCTCTAAAACATTTGTAAAGTACATGTCATTGATAAAGCTAAATACTCAAAGGTTGTGTAATACAACAGATTAATCATTGAGAAGAGTGAAATTATGCTGTTTTGAAAACTATGGCAGGTCAGATTTTCTGCCTAATGATATAAGAAGATTTCTCTCAAAAATACACATTATTTCAAAGACTTATTGGCTGTGAAATAAGTGAAGGGTATTTCAAATGGCTTGTCTGCAAAGAAAGGTGAGATGTAGGGAATCACAGAAAGTCGAGGGGAAAATATGTCAATATATACATTGCTATATGGTGAACTAAGCCTTAGGCCAGCAACAATGGAGAGGACCTGACCCTTAGAAACTTACAAGTAAGCTGGAATCTTCAAAAGTTCAAATCTTTATAAGTAAAAAGATTTATTAAAATGAATAACCAAGTGTTTTAATTGACATCAGATGATCAAAACAACAAACACTGACAACATAGAAAAAATATAAATAAAGATATGAGCAGAACTTAAAACAACAGAAAACGTATAAAATTGAGGTGATTTAGTAAGTCCAAAGAATATTCTTTGAAAAGATTTAAAAGACACACTTTGATTAAGGAAAACATAAACATATGTAAAGAATATACAGAAAGAATCAGGACAATGTTATAGCAGAGAATATATGAAATGCCAGTAAATTTGAACATTTCTGTAAAGGGGACCATTTCCTAGCTCCTAAAGTTGACCAAAACTGACACAAGAGGAAATCATTGAAGGTCATCATGTCTGCCCTTGGCATTCTTGGAACGCCCTGCCCTCAGAATGCAGCATCGGTAGTCCATGGTAACCTGCGGAGAGGGGGCGGGGCTGAAGCAGGTTGGAACACTGCCCTCACTGAGGGAGTGGGTGTGGCCATCTCTGCTGTGACTGAACAAAGGGCAGGGGAGCAGGGTGCACAGGGCAGGGCCCTCAGAGCCCGGAAGGACCAGGGGAGTGTCACAAGCATTTGGCCCAGGCCAAAGGGCGCCTTCTTTGTCTGCACAGCTTCCCAAACACTCACATTTCCACTCAGGCCGCCCTCTTTGTTGAAGTGTGTGTGGAACGTGTCCTCGCAGTACACCTCGCTGCACAGCTAACCATAGGACTGGGCATCGTACCTTCCTGCCAGGTGACCGAAGTTCGCAGGCAGATGGGTCACTGGGACCAACGCGGAGAGGCTCCTGCCCTGACCACAGGTCGACCACAGACGCTGCCCCAGATCGGGGGTTGCAAAGCAGCCCTGTCTGAATCCCCTGCCTCTAGAGGGAGTATTGGACCAACACTTCTAAAAAATGGGGTCCTTGTGGGCAACTCATCGGAGGGACACAAATAAATCGTTGCCGACACTCTCCTGGAGCTTATGAGCGTTCACACTTAAGCCTGATACAATGTCAGCTGTTTAGCTAAACATGAGCTCATGATCTAAATTTACACAATAATGAAGAAATCAGCTACAAGTGGAGACAATCAGCAAAAACAATCAATATGAGAATTAGTTTCCCAAGGCCATCCATCAGATGTTGGAACAATCAGGTGCAAGGCAGAAAATATACATAAAACTGGAACTGAAACAAGGAACAAGGATGTTTACTAAGACTGGTAGGATCTCTAAAACATTTGTAAAGTACATGTCATTGATAAAGCTAAATACTCAAAGGTTGTGTAATACAACAGATTAATCATTGAGAAGAGTGAAATTATGCTGTTTTGAAAACTATGGCAGGTCAGATTTTCTGCCTAATGATATAAGAAGATTTCTCTCAAAAATACACATTATTTCAAAGACTTATTGGCTGTGAAATAAGTGAAGGGTATTTCAAATGGCTTGTCTGCAAAGAAAGGTGAGATGTAGGGAATCACAGAAAGTCGAGGGGAAAATATGTCAATATATACATTGCTATATGGTGAACTAAGCCTTAGGCCAGCAACAATGGAGAGGACCTGACCCTTAGAAACTTACAAGTAAGCTGGAATCTTCAAAAGTTCAAATCTTTATAAGTAAAATGATTTATTAAAATGAATAACCAAGTGTTTTAATTGACATCAGATGATCAAAACAACAAACCCTGAGAACATAGAAAAAAATATAAATAAAGATATGAGCAGAACTTAATACAACAGAAAACGTATAAAATTGAGGTGATTTAGTAAGTCCAAAGAATATTCTTTGAAAAGATTTAAAAGACACACTTTGATTAAGGAAAACATAAACATATGTAAAGAATATACAGATAGAATCAGGACAATGTTATAGCAGAGAATATATGAAATGCCAGTAAATTTGAACATTTCTGTAAAGGGGACCATTTCCTAGCTCCTAAAGTTGACCAAAACTGACACAAGAGGAAATCATTGAAGGTCATCATGTCTGCCCTTGGCATTCTTGGAACGCCCTGGCCTCAGAATGCAGCATCGGTAGTCCATGGTAACCTGCGGAGAGGGGGTGGGGCTGAAGGAGGTTGGAACACTGCCCTCACTGAGGGAGTGGGTGTGGCCATCTCTGCTGTGACTGAACAAAGGGCAGGGGAACAGGGGGCCGAGGGCAGGGCCCTCAGAGCCCGGCAGGACCAGGGGAGTGTCACAAGCATTTGGCCCAGGCCAAAGGGCGCCTTCTTTGTCTGCACAGCTTCCCAAACACTCACATTTCCACTCAGGCCGCCCTCTTTGTTGAAGTGTGTGTGGATCGTGTCCTCGCAGTACACCTCGCTGCACAGCTAACCATAGGACTGGGCATCGTACCTTCCTGCCAGGTGACCGTAGTTCACAGGCAGATGGGTCACTGGGACCAACGCGGAGAGGCTCCTGCCCTGACCACAGGTCGACCACAGCCGCTGCCCCAGATCGGGGGTTGCAAAGCAGCCCTGTCTGAATCCCCTGCCTCTAGAGGGAGTATTGGACCAACACTTCTAAAAAATGGGGTCCTTGCGGGCAACTCATCGGAGGGACACAAAAAAATCTTTGCCGACTTTCTCCTGAAGCTTACGAGCGTTCACACTTAAGCCTTTTACAATGTCAGCTGTTTAGCTAAACATGAGCTCATGATCTAAATTTACACAATAATGAAGAAATCAGCTACAAGGGGAGACAATCAGCAAAAACAATCAATATGAGAATTAGTTTCCCAAGGCCACCCATCAGATGTTGGAATAATCAGGTGCAAGGCAGAATATATACATAAAACTGGAACTGGAACAAGGAACAAGGATGTTTTCAAAGACTGGTAGGATCTCTAAAACATTTGTAAAGTACATGTCATTGATAAAGCTAAATACTCAAAGGTTGTGTAATACAACAGATTAATCATTGAGTCGAGTGAAATTATGCTGTTTTGAAAACTATGGTAGGTCAGATTTTCTGCCTAATGATATAAGAAGATTTCTCTCAAAAATACACCTTATTTCGAAGACTTATTGGCTGTGAAATAAGTGAAGGGTATTTCAAATGGCTTGTCTGCAAAGAAAGGTGAGATGTAGGGAATCACAGAAAGTCGAGGGGAAAATATGTCAATATATACATTGCTATATGGTGAACTAAGCCTTAGGCCAGCAACAATGGAGAGGACCTGACCCTTAGAAACTTACAAGTAAGCTGGAATCTTCAAAAGTTCAAATCTTTCTAAGTAAAAAGGTTTATTAAAATGAATAACCAAGTGTTTTAATTGACATCAGATGATCAAAACAACAAACCCTGAGAACATAGAAAAAATATAAATAAAGATATGAGCAGAACTTAATACAACAGAAAACGTATAAAATTGAGGTGATTTAGTAAGTCCAAAGAATATTCTTTGAAAAGATTTAAAAGACACACTTTGATTAAGGAAAACATAAACATATGTAAAGAATATACAGAAAGAATCAGGACAATGTTATAGCAGAGAATATATGAAATGCCAGTAAATTTGAACATTTCTGTAAAGGGGACCATTTCCTAGCTCCTAAAGTTGACCAAAACTGACACAAGAGGAAATCATTGAAGGTCATCATGTCTGCCCTTGGCATTCTTGGAACGCCCTGGCCTCAGAATGCAGCATCGGTAGTCCATGGTAACCTGCGGAGAGGGGGTGGGGCTGAAGGAGGTTGGAACACTGCCCTCACTGAGGGAGTGGGTGTGGCCATCTCTGCTGTGACTGAACAAAGGGCAGGGGAGCAGGGGGCCCAGGGCAGGGCCCTCAGAGCCCGGCAGGACCAGGGGAGTGTCACAAGCATTTGGCCCAGGCCAAAGGGCGCCTTCTTTGTCTGCACAGCTTCCCAAACACTCACATTTCCACTCAGGCCGCCCTCTTTGTTGAAGTGTGTGTGGAACGTGTCCTCGCAGTACACCTCGCTGCACAGCTAACCATAGGACTGGGCATCGTACCTTCCTGCCAGGTGACCGAAGTTCGCAGGCAGATGGGTCACTGGGACCAACGCGGAGAGGCTCCTGCCCTGACCACAGGTCGACCACAGCCGCTGCCCCAGATCGGGGGTTGCAAAGCAGCCCTGTCTGAATCCCCTGCCTCTAGAGGGAGTATTGGACCAACACTTCTAAAAAATGGGGTCCTTGTGGGCAACTCATCGGAGGGACACAAATAAATCGTTGCCGACACTCTCCTGGAGCTTATGAGCGTTCGCACTTAAGCCTGATACAATGTCAGCTGTTTAGCTAAACATGAGCTCATGATCTAAATTTACACAATAATGAAGAAATCAGCTACAAGTGGAGACAATCAGCAAAAACAATCAATATGAGAATTAGTTTCCCAAGGCCATCCATCAGATGTTGGAACAATCAGGTGCAAGGCAGAAAATATACATAAAACTGGAACTGAAACAAGGAACAAGGATGTTTACTAAGACTGGTAGGATCTCTAAAACATTTGTAAAGTACATGTCATTGATAAAGCTAAATACTCAAAGGTTGTGTAATACAACAGATTAA
Organism: Hyperoodon ampullatus; assembly: GCF_949752795.1. Taxonomy (NCBI): domain Eukaryota; kingdom Metazoa; phylum Chordata; class Mammalia; order Artiodactyla; family Ziphiidae; genus Hyperoodon; species Hyperoodon ampullatus. The sequence continues at coordinate 99,124,286 of NC_136919.1, forward strand.
TCATTGAGAAGAGTGAAATTATGCTGTTTTGAAAACTATGGCAGGTCAGATTTTCTGCCTAATGATATAAGAAGATTTCTCTCAAAAATACACATTATTTCAAAGACTTATTGGCTGTGAAATAAGTTAAGGGTATTTCAAATGGCTTGTATGCAAAGAAAGGTGAGATGTAGGGAATCACAGAAAGTCGAGGGGAAAATATGTCAATATATACATTGCTATATGGTGAACTAAGCCTTAGGCCAGCAACAATGGAGAGGACCTGACCCTTAGAAACTTACAAGTAAGCTGGAATCTTCAAAAGTTCAAATCTTTATAAGTAAAATGATTTATTAAAATGAATAACCAAGTGTTTTAATTGACATCAGATGATCAAAACAACAAACCCTGAGAACATAGAAAAAAATATAAATAAAGATATGAGCAGAACTTAATACAACAGAAAACGTATAAAATTGAGGTGATTTAGTAAGTCCAAAGAATATTCTTTGAAAAGATTTAAAAGACACACTTTGATTAAGGAAAACATAAACATATGTAAAGAATATACAGATAGAATCAGGACAATGTTATAGCAGAGAATATATGAAATGCCAGTAAATTTGAACATTTCTGTAAAGGGGACCATTTCCTAGCTCCTAAAGTTGACCAAAACTGACACAAGAGGAAATCATTGAAGGTCATCATGTCTGCCCTTGGCATTCTTGGAACGCCCTGGCCTCAGAATGCAGCATCGGTAGTCCATGGTAACCTGCGGAGAGGGGGTGGGGCTGAAGGAGGTTGGAACACTGCCCTCACTGAGGGAGTGGGTGTGGCCATCTCTGCTGTGACTGAACAAAGGGCAGGGGAACAGGGGGCCGAGGGCAGGGCCCTCAGAGCCCGGCAGGACCAGGGGAGTGTCACAAGCATTTGGCCCAGGCCAAAGGGCGCCTTCTTTGTCTGCACAGCTTCCCAAACACTCACATTTCCACTCAGGCCGCCCTCTTTGTTGAAGTGTGTGTGGATCGTGTCCTCGCAGTACACCTCGCTGCACAGCTAACCATAGGACTGGGCATCGTACCTTCCTGCCAGGTGACCGTAGTTCACAGGCAGATGGGTCACTGGGACCAACGCGGAGAGGCTCCTGCCCTGACCACAGGTCGACCACAGCCGCTGCCCCAGATCGGGGGTTGCAAAGCAGCCCTGTCTGAATCCCCTGCCTCTAGAGGGAGTATTGGACCAACACTTCTAAAAAATGGGGTCCTTGCGGGCAACTCATCGGAGGGACACAAAAAAATCTTTGCCGACTTTCTCCTGAAGCTTACGAGCGTTCACACTTAAGCCTTTTACAATGTCAGCTGTTTAGCTAAACATGAGCTCATGATCTAAATTTACACAATAATGAAGAAATCAGCTACAAGGGGAGACAATCAGCAAAAACAATCAATATGAGAATTAGTTTCCCAAGGCCACCCATCAGATGTTGGAATAATCAGGTGCAAGGCAGAATATATACATAAAACTGGAACTGGAACAAGGAACAAGGATGTTTTCAAAGACTGGTAGGATCTCTAAAACATTTGTAAAGTACATGTCATTGATAAAGCTAAATACTCAAAGGTTGTGTAATACAACAGATTAATCATTGAGTCGAGTGAAATTATGCTGTTTTGAAAACTATGGTAGGTCAGATTTTCTGCCTAATGATATAAGAAGATTTCTCTCAAAAATACACCTTATTTCGAAGACTTATTGGCTGTGAAATAAGTTAAGGGTATTTCAAATGGCTTGTCTGCAAAGAAAGGTGAGATGTAGGGAATCACAGAAAGTCGAGGGGAAAATATGTCAATATATACATTGCTATATGGTGAACTAAGCCTTAGGCCAGCAACAATGGAGAGGACCTGACCCTTAGAAACTTACAAGTAAGCTGGAATCTTCAAAAGTTCAAATCTTTCTAAGTAAAAAGGTTTATTAAAATGAATAACCAAGTGTTTTAATTGACATCAGATGATCAAAACAACAAACCCTGAGAACATAGAAAAAATATAAATAAAGATATGAGCAGAACTTAATACAACAGAAAACGTATAAAATTGAGGTGATTTAGTAAGTCCAAAGAATATTCTTTGAAAAGATTTAAAAGACACACTTTGATTAAGGAAAACATAAACATATGTAAAGAATATACAGAAAGAATCAGGACAATGTTATAGCAGAGAATATATGAAATGCCAGTAAATTTGAACATTTCTGTAAAGGGGACCATTTCCTAGCTCCTAAAGTTGACCAAAACTGACACAAGAGGAAATCATTGAAGGTCATCATGTCTGCCCTTGGCATTCTTGGAACGCCCTGGCCTCAGAATGCAGCATCGGTAGTCCATGGTAACCTGCGGAGAGGGGGTGGGGCTGAAGGTGGTTGGAACACTGCCCTCACTGAGGGAGTGGGTGTGGCCATCTCTGCTGTGACTGAACAAAGGGCAGGGGAGCAGGGGGCCCAGGGCAGGGCCCTCAGAGCCCGGCAGGACCAGGGGAGTGTCACAAGCATTTGGCCCAGGCCAAAGGGCGCCTTCTTTGTCTGCACAGCTTCCCAAACACTCACATTTCCACTCAGGCCGCCCTCTTTGTTGAAGTGTGTGTGGAACGTGTCCTCGCAGTACACCTCGCTGCACAGCTAACCATAGGACTGGGCATCGTACCTTCCTGCCAGGTGACCGAAGTTCGCAGGCAGATGGGTCACTGGGACCAACGCGGAGAGGCTCCTGCCCTGACCACAGGTCGACCACAGCCGCTGCCCCAGATCGGGGGTTGCAAAGCAGCCCTGTCTGAATCCCCTGCCTCTAGAGGGAGTATTGGACCAACACTTCTAAAAAATGGGGTCCTTGCGGGCAACTCATCGGAGGGACACAAAAAAATCTTTGCCGACTTTCTCCTGAAGCTTACGAGCGTTCACACTTAAGCCTTTTACAATGTCAGCTGTTTAGCTAAACATGAGCTCATGATCTAAATTTACACAATAATGAAGAAATCAGCTACAAGGGGAGACAATCAGCAAAAACAATCAATATGAGAATTAGTTTCCCAAGGCCACCCATCAGATGTTGGAATAATCAGGTGCAAGGCAGAATATATACATAAAACTGGAACGGGAACAAGGAACAAGGATGTTTTCAAAGACTGGTAGGATCTCTAAAACATTTGTAAAGTACATGTCATTGATAAAGCTAAATACTCAAAGGTTGTGTAATACAACAGATTAATCATTGAGAAGAGTGAAATTATGCTGTTTTGAAAACTATGGCAGGTCAGATTTTCTGCCTAATGATATAAGAAGATTTCTCTCAAAAATACACATTATTTCAAAGACTTATTGGCTGTGAAATAAGTGAAGGGTATTTCAAATGGCTTGTCTGCAAAGAAAGGTGAGATGTAGGGAATCACAGAAAGTCGAGGGGAAAATATGTCAATATATACATTGCTATATGGTGAACTAAGCCTTAGGCCAGCAACAATGGACAGAACCTGACCCTTAGAAACTTACAAGTAAGCTGGAATCTTCAAAAGTTCAAATCTTTCTAAGTAAAAAGATTTATTAAAATGAATAACCAAGTGTTTTAATTGACATCAGATGATCAAAACAACAAACACTGACAACATAGAAAAAATATAAATAAAGATATGAGCAGAACTTAATACAACAGAAAACGTATAAAATTGAGGTGATTTAGTAAGTCCAAAGAATATTCTTTGAAAAGATTTAAAAGACACACTTTGATTAAGGAAAACATAAACATATGTAAAGAATATACAGAAAGAATCAGGACAATGTTATAGCAGAGAATATATGAAATGCCAGTAAATTTGAACATTTCTGTAAAGGGGACCATTTCCTAGCTCCTAAAGTTGACCAAAACTGACACAAGAGGAAATCATTGAAGGTCATCATGTCTGCCCTTGGCATTCTTGGAACGCCCTGGCCTCAGAATGCAGCATCGGTAGTCCATGGTAACCTGCGGAGAGGGGGTGGGGCTGAAGGAGGTTGGAACACTGCCCTCACTGAGGGAGTGTGTGTGGCCATCTCTGCTGTGACTGAACAAAGGGCAGGGGAGCAGGGGGCCCAGGGCAGGGCCCTCAGAGCCCGGCAGGACCAGGGGAGTGTCACAAGCATTTGGCCCAGGCCAAAGGGCGCCTTCTGTGTCTGCACAGCTTCACAAACACTCACATTTCCACTCAGGCCGCCCTCTTTGTTGAAGTGTGTGTGGAACGTGTCCTCGCAGTACACCTCGCTGCACAGCTAACCATAGGACTGGGCATCGTACCTTCCTGCCAGGTGACCGAAGTTCGCAGGCAGATGGGTCACTGGGACCAACGCGGAGAGGCTCCTGCCCTGACCACAGGTCGACCACAGCCGCTGCCCCAGATCGGGGGTTGCAAAGCAGCCCTGTCTGAATCCCCTGCCTCTAGAGGGAGTATTGGACCAACACTTCTAAAAAATGGGGTCCTTGCGGGCAACTCATCGGAGGGACACAAAAAAATCTTTGCCGACTTTCTCCTGAAGCTTACGAGCGTTCACACTTAAGCCTTTTACAATGTCAGCTGTTTAGCTAAACATGAGCTCATGATCTAAATTTACACAATAATGAAGAAATCAGCTACAAGGGGAGACAATCAAAAACAATCAATATGAGAATTAGTTTCCCAAGGCCACCCATCAGATGTTGGAATAATCAGGTGCAAGGCAGAATATATACATAAAACTGGAACTGGAACAAGGAACAAGGATGTTTTCAAAGACTGGTAGGATCTCTAAAACATTTGTAAAGTACATGTCATTGATAAAGCTAAATACTCAAAGGTTGTGTAATACAACAGATTAATCATTGAGAAGAGTGAAATTATGCTGTTTTGAAAACTATGGCAGGTCAGATTTTCTGCCTAATGATATAAGAAGATTTCTCTCAAAAATACACATTATTTCAAAGACTTATTGGCTGTGAAATAAGTGAAGGGTATTTCAAATGGCTTGTCTGCAAAGAAAGGTGAGATGTAGGGAATCACAGAAAGTCGAGGGGAAAATATGTCAATATATACATTGCTATATGGTGAACTAAGCCTTAGGCCAGCAACAATGGAGAGGACCTGACCCTTAGAAACTTACAAGTAAGCTGGAATCTTCAAAAGTTCAAATCTTTATAAGTAAAAAGATTTATTAAAATGAATAACCAAGTGTTTTAATTGACATCAGATGATCAAAACAACAAACCCTGAGAACATAGAAAAAAATATAAATAAAGATATGAGCAGAACTGAATACAACAGAAAACGTATAAAATTGAGGTGATTTAGTAAGTCCAAAGAATATTCTTTGAAAAGATTTAAAAGACACACTTTGATTAAGGAAAAAAATAAACATATGTAAAGAATATACAGAAAGAATCAGGACAATGTTATAGCAGAGAATATATGAAATGCCAGTAAATTTGAACATTTCTGTAAAGGGGACCATTTCCTAGCTCCTAAAGTTGACCAAAACTGACACAAGAGGAAATCATTGAAGGTCATCATGTCTGCCCTTGGCATTCTTGGAACGCCCTGGCCTCAGAATGCAGCATCGGTAGTCCATGGTAACCTGCGGAGAGGGGGCGGGGCTGAAGGAGGTTGGAACACTGCCCTCACTGAGGGAGTGGGTGTGGCCATCTCTGCTGTGACTGAACAAAGGGCAGGGGAGCAGGGGGCCCAGGGCAGGGCCCTCAGAGCCCGGCAGGACCAGGGGAGTGTCACAAGCATTTGGCCCAGGCCAAAGGGCGCCTTCTTTGTCTGCACAGCTTCCCAAACACTCACATTTCCACTCAGGCCGCCCTCTTTGTTGAAGTGTGTGTGGAACGTGTCCTCGCAGTACACCTCGCTGCACAGCTAACCATAGGACTGGGCATCGTACCTTCCTGCCAGGTGACCGAAGTTCGCAGGCAGATGGGTCCCTGGGACCAACGCGGAGAGGCTCCTGCCCTGACCACAGGTCGACCACAGCCGCTGCCCCAGATCGGGGGTTGCAAAGCAGCCCTGTCTGAATCCCCTGCCTCTAGAGGGAGTATTGGACCAACACTTCTAAAAAATGGGGTCCTTGCGGGCAACTCATCGGAGGGACACAAAAAAATCTTTGCCGACTTTCTCCTGAAGCTTACGAGCGTTCACACTTAAGCCTTTTACAATGTCAGCTGTTTAGCTAAACATGAGCTCATGATCTAAATTTACACAATAATGAAGAAATCAGCTACAAGGGGAGACAATCAGCAAAAACAATCAATATGAGAATTAGTTTCCCAAGGCCACCCATCAGATGTTGGAATAATCAGGTGCAAGGCAGAATATATACATAAAACTGGAACTGGAACAAGGAACAAGGATGTTTTCAAAGACTGGTAGGATCTCTAAAACATTTGTAAAGTACATGTCATTGATAAAGCTAAATACTCAAAGGTTGTGTAATACAACAGATTAATCATTGAGAAGAGTGAAATTATGCTGTTTTGAAAACTATGGCAGGTCAGATTTTCTGCCTAATGATATAAGAAGATTTCTCTCAAAAATACACATTATTTCAAAGACTTATTGGCTGTGAAATAAGTGAAGGGTATTTCAAATGGCTTGTCTGCAAAGAAAGGTGAGATGTAGGGAATCACAGAAAGTCGAGGGGAAAATATGTCAATATATACATTGCTATATGGTGAACTAAGCCTTAGGCCAGCAACAATGGAGAGGACCTGACCCTTAGAAACTTACAAGTAAGCTGGAATCTTCAAAAGTTCAAATCTTTATAAGTAAAAAGATTTATTAAAATGAATAACCAAGTGTTTTAATTGACATCAGATGATCAAAACAACAAACCCTGAGAACATAGAAAAAAATATAAATAAAGATATGAGCAGAACTTAATACAACAGAAAACGTATAAAATTGAGGTGATTTAGTAAGTCCAAAGAATATTCTTTGAAAAGATTTAAAAGACACACTTTGATTAAGGAAAAAATAAACATATGTAAAGAATATACAGAAAGAATCAGGACAATGTTATAGCAGAGAATATATGAAATGCCAGTAAATTTGAACATTTCTGTAAAGGGGACCATTTCCTAGCTCCTAAAGTTGACCAAAACTGACACAAGAGGAAATCATTGAAGGTCATCATGTCTGCCCTTGGCATTCTTGGAACGCCCTGGCCTCAGAATGCAGCATCGGTAGTCCATGGTAACCTGCGGAGAGGGGGTGGGGCTGAAGGAGGTTGGAACACTGCCCTCACTGAGGGAGTGGGTGTGGCCATCTCTGCTGTGACTGAACAAAGGGCAGGGGAGCAGGGGGCCCAGGGCAGGGCCCTCAGAGCCCGGCAGGACCAGGGGAGTGTCACAAGCATTTGGCCCAGGCCAAAGGGCGCCTTCTTTGTCTGCACAGCTTCCCAAACACTCACATTTCCACTCAGGCCGCCCTCTTTGTTGAAGTGTGTGTGGAACGTGTCCTCGCAGTACACCTCGCTGCACAGCTAACCATAGGACTGGGCATCGTACCTTCCTGCCAGGTGACCGAAGTTCGCAGGCAGATGGGTCCCTGGGACCAACGCGGAGAGGCTCCTGCCCTGACCACAGGTCGACCACAGCCGCAGCCCCAGATCGGGGGTTGCAAAGCAGCCCTGTCTGAATCCCCTGCCTCTAGAGGGAGTATTGGACCAACACTTCTAAAAAATGGGGTCCTTGCGGGCAACTCATCGGAGGGACACAAAAAAATCTTTGCCGACTTTCTCCTGAAGCTTACGAGCGTTCACACTTAAGCCTTTTACAATGTCAGCTGTTTAGCTAAACATGAGCTCATGATCTAAATTTACACAATAATGAAGAAATCAGCTACAAGGGGAGACAATCAGCAAAAACAATCAATATGAGAATTAGTTTCCCAAGGCCACCCATCAGATGTTGGAATAATCAGGTGCAAGGCAGAATATATACATAAAACTGGAACTGGAACAAGGAACAAGGATGTTTTCAAAGACTGGTAGGATCTCTAAAACATTTGTAAAGTACATGTCATTGATAAAGCTAAATACTCAAAGGTTGTGTAATACAACAGATTAATCATTGAGAAGAGTGAATTATGCTGTTTTGAAAACTATGGCAGGTCAGATTTTCTGCCTAATGATATAAGAAGATTTCTCTCAAAAATACACATTATTTCAAAGACTTATTGGCTGTGAAATAAGTGAAGGGTATTTCAAATGGCTTGTCTGCAAAGAAAGGTGAGATGTAGGGAATCACAGAAAGTCGAGGGGAAAATATGTCAATATATACATTGCTATATGGTGAACTAAGCCTTAGGCCAGCAACAATGGAGAGGACCTGACCCTTAGAAACTTACAAGTAAGCTGGAATCTTCAAAAGTTCAAATCTTTATAAGTAAAAAGATTTATTAAAATGAATAACCAAGTGTTTTAATTGACATCAGATGATCAAAACAACAAACCCTGAGAACATAGAAAAAATATAAATAAAGATATGAGCAGAACTTAATACAACAGAAAACGTATAAAATTGAGGTGATTTAGTAAGTCCAAAGAATATTCTTTGAAAAGATTTAAAAGACACACTTTGATTAAGGAAAACATAAACATATGTAAAGAATATACAGAAAGAATCAGGACAATGTTATAGCAGAGAATATATGAAATGCCAGTAAATTTGAACATTTCTGTAAAGGGGACCATTTCCTAGCTCCTAAAGTTGACCAAAACTGACACAAGAGGAAATCATTGAAGGTCATCATGTCTGCCCTTGGCATTCTTGGAACGCCCTGGCCTCAGAATGCAGCATCGGTAGTCCATGGTAACCTGCGGAGAGGGGGTGGGGCTGAAGGAGGTTGGAACACTGCCCTCACTGAGGGAGTGGGTGTGGCCATCTCTGCTGTGACTGAACAAAGGGCAGGGGAGCAGGGGGCCCAGGGCAGGGCCCTCAGAGCCCGGCAGGACCAGGGGAGTGTCACAAGCATTTGGCCCAGGCCAAAGGGCGCCTTCTTTGTCTGCACAGCTCCCCAAACACTCACATTTCCACTCAGGCCGCCCTCTTTGTTGAAGTGTGTGTGGAACGTGTCCTCGCAGTACACCTCGCTGCACAGCTAACCATAGGACTGGGCATCGTACCTTCCTGCCAGGTGACCGAAGTTCGCAGGCAGATGGGTCACTGGGACCAACGCGGAGAGGCTCCTGCCCTGACCACAGGTCGACCACAGCCGCTGCCCCAGATCGGGGGTTGCAAAGCAGCCCTGTCTGAATCCCCTGCCTCTAGAGGGAGTATTGGACCAACACTTCTAAAAAATGGGGTCCTTGCGGGCAACTCATCGGAGGGACACAAAAAAATCTTTGCCGACTTTCTCCTGAAGCTTACGAGCGTTCACACTTAAGCCTTTTACAATGTCAGCTGTTTAGCTAAACATGAGCGCATGATCTAAATTTACACAATAATGAAGAAATCAGCTACAAGGGGAGACAATCAGCAAAAACAATCAATATGAGATTTAGTTTCCCAAGGCCACACATCAGATGTTGGAATAATCAGGTGCAAGGCAGAATATATACATAAAACTGGAACTGGAACAAGGAACAAGGATGTTTTCAAAGACTGGTAGGATCTCTAAAACATTTGTAAAGTACATGTCATTGATAAAGCTAAATACTCAAAGGTTGTGTAATACAACAGATTAATCATTGAGAAGAGTGAAATTATGCTGTTTTGAAAACTATGGCAGGTCAGATTTTCTGCCTAATGATATAAGAAGATTTCTCTCAAAAATACACATTATTTCAAAGACTTATTGGCTGTGAAATAAGTGAAGGGTATTTCAAATGGCTTGTCTGCAAAGAAAGGTGAGATGTAGGGAATCACAGAAAGTCGAGGGGAAAATATGTCAATATATACATTGCTATATGGTGAACTAAGCCTTAGGCCAGCAACAATGGAGAGGACCTGACCCTTAGAAACTTACAAGTAAGCTGGAATCTTCAAAAGTTCAAATCTTTATAAGGAAAAAGATTTATTAAAATGAATAACCAAGTGTTTTAATTGACATCAGATGATCAAAACAACAAACCCTGAGAACATAGAAAAAATATAAATAAAGATATGAGCAGAACTTAATACAACAGAAAACGTATAAAATTGAGGTGATTTAGTAAGTCCAAAGAATATTCTTTGAAAAGATTTAAAAGACACACTTTGATTAAGGAAAACATAAACATATGTAAAGAATATACAGAAAGAATCAGGACAATGTTATAGCAGAGAATATATGAAATGCCAGTAAATTTGAACATTTCTGTAAAGGGGACCATTTCCTAGCTCCTAAAGTTGACCAAAACTGACACAAGAGGAAATCATTGAAGGTCATCATGTCTGCCCTTGGCATTCTTGGAACGCCCTGGCCTCAGAATGCAGCATCCGTAGTCCATGGTAACCTGCGGAGAGGGGGTGGGGCTGAAGGAGGTTGGAACACTGCCCTCACTGAGGGAGTGGGTGTGGCCATCTCTGCTGTGACTGAACAAAGGGCAGGGGAGCAGGGGGCCCAGGGCAGGGCCCTCAGAGCCCGGCAGGACCAGGGGAGTGTCACAAGCATTTGGCCCAGGCCAAAGGGCGCCTTCTTTGTCTGCACAGCTTCCCAAACACTCACATTTCCACTCAGGCCGCCCTCTTTGTTGAAGTGTGTGTGGAACGTGTCCTCGCAGTACACCTCGCTGCACAGCTAACCATAGGACTGGGCATCGTACCTTCCTGCCACGTGACCGAAGTTCGCAGGCAGATGGGTCACTGGGACCAACGCGGAGAGGCTCCTGCCCTGACCACAGGTCGACCACAGCCGCTGCCCCAGATCGGGGGTTGCAAAGCAGCCCTGTCTGAATCCCCTGCCTCTAGAGGGAGTATTGGACCAACACTTCTAAAAAATGGGGTCCTTGCGGGCAACTCATCGGAGGGACACAAAAAAATCTTTGCCGACTTTCTCCTGAAGCTTACGAGCGTTCACACTTAAGCCTTTTACAATGTCAGCTGTTTAGCTAAACATGAGCTCATGATCTAAATTTACACAATAATGAAGAAATCAGCTACAAGGGGAGACAATCAGCAAAAACAATCAATATGAGAATTAGTTTCCCAAGGCCACCCATCAGATGTTGGAATAATCAGGTGCAAGGCAGAATATATACATAAAACTGGAACTGGAACAAGGAACAAGGATGTTTTCAAAGACTGGTAGGATCTCTAAAACATTTGTAAAGTACATGTCATTGATAAAGCTAAATACTCAAAGGTTGTGTAATACAACAGATTAATCATTGAGAAGAGTGAAATTATGCTGTTTTGAAAACTATGGCAGGTCAGATTTTCTGCCTAATGATATAAGAAGATTTCTCTCAAAAATACACATTATTTCAAAGACTTATTGGCTGTGAAATAAGTGAAGGGTATTTCAAATGGCTTGTCTGCAAAGAAAGGTGAGATGTAGGGAATCACAGAAAGTCGAGGGGAAAATATGTCAATATATACATTGCTATATGGTGAACTAAGCCTTAGGCCAGCAACAATGGACAGGACCTGACCCTTAGAAACTTACAAGTAAGCTGGAATCTTCAAAAGTTCAAATCTTTATAAATAAAAAGATTTATTAAAATGAATAACCAAGTGTTTTAATTGACATCAGATGATCAAAACAACAAACCCTGAGAACATAGAAAAAATATAAATAAAGATATGAGCAGAACTTAATACAACAGAAAACGTATAAAATTGAGGTGATTTAGTAAGTCCAAAGAATATTCTTTGAAAAGATTTAAAAGACACACTTTGATTAAGGAAAAAAATAAACATATGTAAAGAATATACAGAAAGAATCAGGACAATGTTATAGCAGAGAATATATGAAATGCCAGTAAATTTGAACATTTCTGTAAAGGGGACCATTTCCTAGCTCCTAAAGTTGACCAAAACTGACACAAGAGGAAATCATTGAAGGTCATCATGTCTGCCCTTGGCATTCTTGGAACGCCCTGGCCTCAGAATGCAGCATGGGTAGTCCATGGTAACCTGCGGAGAGGGGGTGGGGCTGAAGGAGGTTGGAACACTGCCCTCACTGAGGGAGTGGGTGTGGCCATCTCTGCTGTGACTGAACAAAGGGCAGGGGAGCAGGGGGCCCAGGGCAGGGCCCTCAGAGCCCGGCAGGACCAGGGGAGTGTCACAAGCATTTGGCCCAGGCCAAAGGGCGCCTTCTTTGTCTGCACAGCTTCCCAAACACTCACATTTCCACTCAGGCCGCCCTCTTTGTTGAAGTGTGTGTGGAACGTGTCCTCGCAGTACACCTCGCTGCACAGCTAACCATAGGACTGGGCATCGTACCTTCCTGCCACGTGACCGAAGTTCGCAGGCAGATGGGTCACTGGGACCAACGCGGAGAGGCTCCTGCCCTGACCACAGGTCGACCACAGCCGCTGCCCCAGATCGGGGGTTGCAAAGCAGCCCTGTCTGAATCCCCTGCCTCTAGAGGGAGTATTGGACCAACACTTCTAAAAAATGGGGTCCTTGCGGGCAACTCATCGGAGGGACACAAAAAAATCTTTGCCGACTTTCTCCTGAAGTTTACGAGCGTTCACACTTAAGCCTTTTACAATGTCAGCTGTTTAGCTAAACATGAGCTCATGATCTAAATTTACACAATAATGAAGAAATCAGCTACAAGGGGAGACAATCAGCAAAAACAATCAATATGAGAATTAGTTTCCCAAGGCCACCCATCAGATGTTGGAATAATCAGGTGCAAGGCAGAATATATACATAAAACTGGAACTGGAACAAGGAACAAGGATGTTTTCAAAGACTGGTAGGATCTCTAAAACATTTGTAAAGTACATGTCATTGATAAAGCTAAATACTCAAAGGTTGTGTAATACAACAGATTAATCATTGAGAAGAGTGAAATTATGCTGTTTTGAAAACTATGGCAGGTCAGATTTTCTGCCTAATGATATAAGAAGATTTCTCTCAAAAATATACATTATTTCAAAGACTTATTGGCTGTGAAATAAGTGAAGGGTATTTCAAATGGCTTGTCTGCAAAGAAAGGTGAGATGTAGGGAATCACAGAAAGTCGAGGGGAAAATATGTCAATATATACATTGCTATATGGTGAACTAAGCCTTAGGCCAGCAACAATGGAGAGGACCTGACCCTTAGAAACTTACAAGTAAGCTGGAATCTTCAAAAGTTCAAATCTTTATAAGTAAAAAGATTTATTAAAATGAATAACCAAGTGTTTTAATTGACATCAGATGATCAAAACAACAAACCCTGAGAACATAGAAAAAATATAAATAAAGATATGAGCAGAACTTAATACAACAGAAAACGTATAAAATTGAGGTGATTTAGTAAGTCCAAAGAATATTCTTTGAAAAGATTTAAAAGACACACTTTGATTAAGGAAAACATAAACATATGTAAAGAATATACAGAAAGAATCAGGACAATGTTATAGCAGAGAATATATGAAATGCCAGTAAATTTGAACATTTCTGTAAAGGGGACCATTTCCTAGCTCCTAAAGTTGACCAAAACTGACACAAGAGGAAATCATTGAAGGTCATCATGTCTGCCCTTGGCATTCTTGGAACGCCCTGGCCTCAGAATGCAGCATCGGTAGTCCATGGTAACCTGCGGAGAGGGGGTGGGGCTGAAGGAGGTTGGAACACTGCCCTCACTGAGGGAGTGGGTGTGGCCATCTCTGCTGTGACTGAACAAAGGGCAGGGGAGCAGGGGGCCCAGGGCAGGGCCCTCAGAGCCCGGCAGGACCAGGGGAGTGTCACAAGCATTTGGCCCAGGCCAAAGGGCGCCTTCTTTGTCTGCACAGCTTCCCAAACACTCACATTTCCACTCAGGCCGCCCTCTTTGTTGAAGTGTGTGTGGAACGTGTCCTCGCAGTACACCTCGCTGCACAGCTAACCATAGGACTGGGCATCGTACCTTCCTGCCAGGTGACCGAAGTTCGCAGGCAGATGGGTCACTGGGACCAACGCGGAGAGGCTCCTGCCCTGACCACAGGTCGACCACAGCCGCTGCCCCAGATCGGGGGTTGCAAAGCAGCCCTGTCTGAATCCCCTGCCTCTAGAGGGAGTATTGGACCAACACTTCTAAAAAATGGGGTCCTTGCGGGCAACTCATCGGAGGGACACAAAAAAATCTTTGCCGACTTTCTCCTGAAGCTTACGAGCGTTCACACTTAAGCCTTTTACAATGTCAGCTGTTTAGCTAAACATGAGCGCATGATCTAAATTTACACAATAATGAAGAAATCAGCTACAAGGGGAGACAATCAGCAAAAACAATCAATATGAGATTTAGTTTCCCAAGGCCACACATCAGATGTTGGAATAATCAGGTGCAAGGCAGAATATATACATAAAACTGGAACTGGAACAAGGAACAAGGATGTTTTCAAAGACTGGTAGGATCTCTAAAACATTTGTAAAGTACATGTCATTGATAAAGCTAAATACTCAAAGGTTGTGTAATACAACAGATTAATCATTGAGAAGAGTGAAATTATGCTGTTTTGAAAACTATGGCAGGTCAGATTTTCTGCCTAATGATATAAGAAGATTTCTCTCAAAAATACACATTATTTCAAAGACTTATTGGCTGTGAAATAAGTGAAGGGTATTTCAAATGGCTTGTCTGCAAAGAAAGGTGAGATGTAGGGAATCACAGAAAGTCGAGGGGAAAATATGTCAATATATACATTGCTATATGGTGAACTAAGCCTTAGGCCAGCAACAATGGAGAGGACCTGACCCTTAGAAACTTACAAGTAAGCTGGAATCTTCAAAAGTTCAAATCTTTATAAGTAAAAAGATTTATTAAAATGAATAACCAAGTGTTTTAATTGACATCAGATGATCAAAACAACAAACCCTGAGAACATAGAAAAAAATATAAATAAAGATATGAGCAGAACTGAATACAACAGAAAACGTATAAAATTGAGGTGATTTAGTAAGTCCAAAGAATATTCTTTGAAAAGATTTAAAAGACACACTTTGATTAAGGAAAAAAATAAACATATGTAAAGAATATACAGAAAGAATCAGGACAATGTTATAGCAGAGAATATATGAAATGCCAGTAAATTTGAACATTTCTGTAAAGGGGACCATTTCCTAGCTCCTAAAGTTGACCAAAACTGACACAAGAGGAAATCATTGAAGGTCATCATGTCTGCCCTTGGCATTCTTGGAACGCCCTGGCCTCAGAATGCAGCATGGGTAGTCCATGGTAACCTGCGGAGAGGGGGTGGGGCTGAAGGAGGTTGGAACACTGCCCTCACTGAGGGAGTGGGTGTGGCCATCTCTGCTGTGACTGAACAAAGGGCAGGGGAGCAGGGGGCCCAGGGCAGGGCCCTCAGAGCCCGGCAGGACCAGGGGAGTGTCACAAGCATTTGGCCCAGGCCAAAGGGCGCCTTCTTTGTCTGCACAGCTTCCCAAACACTCACCTTTCCACTCAGGCCGCCCTCTTTGTTGAAGTGTGTGTGGAACGTGTCCTCGCAGTACACCTCGCTGCACAGCTAACCATAGGACTGGGCATCGTACCTTCCTGCCACGTGACCGAAGTTCGCAGGCAGATGGGTCCCTGGGACCAACGCGGAGAGGCTCCTGCCCTGACCACAGGTCGACCACAGCCGCTGCCCCAGATCGGGGGTTGCAAAGCAGCCCTGTCTGAATCCCCTGCCTCTAGAGGGAGTATTGGACCAACACTTCTAAAAAATGGGGTCCTTGCGGGCAACTCATCGGAGGGACACAAAAAAATCTTTGCCGACTTTCTCCTGAAGCTTACGAGCGTTCACACTTAAGCCTTTTACAATGTCAGCTGTTTAGCTAAACATGAGCTAATGATCTAAATTTACACAATAATGAAGAAATCAGCTACAAGGGGAGACAATCAGCAAAAACAATCAATATGAGAATTAGTTTCCCAAGGCCACCCATCAGATGTTGGAATAATCAGGTGCAAGGCAGAATATATACATAAAACTGGAACTGGAACAAGGAACAAGGATGTTTTCAAAGACTGGTAGGATCTCTAAAACATTTGTAAAGTACATGTCATTGATAAAGCTAAATACTCAAAGGTTGTGTAATACAACAGATTAATCATTGAGAAGAGTGAAATTATGCTGTTTTGAAAACTATGGCAGGTCAGATTTTCTGCCTAATGATATAAGAAGATTTCTCTCAAAAATACACATTATTTCAAAGACTTATTGGCTGTGAAATAAGTGAAGGGTATTTCAAATGGCTTGTCTGCAAAGAAAGGTGAGATGTAGGGAATCACAGAAAGTCGAGGGGAAAATATGTCAATATATACATTGCTATATGGTGAACTAAGCCTTAGGCCAGCAACAATGGAGAGGACCTGACCCTTAGAAACTTACAAGTAAGCTGGAATCTTCAAAAGTTCAAATCTTTATAAGTAAAAAGATTTATTAAAATGAATAACCAAGTGTTTTAATTGACATCAGATGATCAAAACAACAAACCCTGAGAACATAGAAAAAAATATAAATAAAGATATGAGCAGAACTTAATACAACAGAAAACGTATAAAATTGAGGTGATTTAGTAAGTCCAAAGAATATTCTTTGAAAAGATTTAAAAGACACACTTTGATTAAGGAAAAAATAAACATATGTAAAGAATATACAGAAAGAATCAGGACAATGTTATAGCAGAGAATATATGAAATGCCAGTAAATTTGAACATTTCTGTAAAGGGGACCATTTCCTAGCTCCTAAAGTTGACCAAAACTGACACAAGAGGAAATCATTGAAGGTCATCATGTCTGCCCTTGGCATTCTTGGAACGCCCTGGCCTCAGAATGCAGCATCGGTAGTCCATGGTAACCTGCGGAGAGGGGGTGGGGCTGAAGGAGGTTGGAACACTGCCCTCACTGAGGGAGTGGGTGTGGCCATCTCTGCTGTGACTGAACAAAGGGCAGGGGAGCAGGGGGCCCAGGGCAGGGCCCTCAGAGCCCGGCAGGACCAGGGGAGTGTCACAAGCATTTGGCCCAGGCCAAAGGGTGCCTTCTTTGTCTGCACAGCTTCCCAAACACTCACATTTCCACTCAGGCCGCCCTCTTTGTTGAAGTGTGTGTGGAACGTGTCCTCGCAGTACACCTCGCTGCACAGCTAACCATAGGACTGGGCATCGTACCTTCCTGCCAGGTGACCGAAGTTCGCAGGCAGATGGGTCCCTGGGACCAACGCGGAGAGGCTCCTGCCCTGACCACAGGTCGACCACAGCCGCAGCCCCAGATCGGGGGTTGCAAAGCAGCCCTGTCTGAATCCCCTGCCTCTAGAGGGAGTATTGGACCAACACTTCTAAAAAATGGGGTCCTTGCGGGCAACTCATCGGAGGGACACAAAAAAATCTTTGCCGACTTTCTCCTGAAGTTTACGAGCGTTCACACTTAAGCCTTTTACAATGTCAGCTGTTTAGCTAAACATGAGCTCATGATCTAAATTTACACAATAATGAAGAAATCAGCTACAAGGGGAGACAATCAGCAAAAACAATCAATATGAGAATTAGTTTCCCAAGGCCACCCATCAGATGTTGGAATAATCAGGTGCAAGGCAGAATATATACATAAAACTGGAACTGGAACAAGGAACAAGGATGTTTTCAAAGACTGGTAGGATCTCTAAAACATTTGTAAAGTACATGTCATTGATAAAGCTAAATACTCAAAGGTTGTGTAATACAACAGATTAATCATTGAGAAGAGTGAAATTATGCTGTTTTGAAAACTATGGCAGGTCAGATTTTCTGCCTAATGATATAAGAAGATTTCTCTCAAAAATATACATTATTTCAAAGACTTATTGGCTGTGAAATAAGTGAAGGGTATTTCAAATGGCTTGTCTGCAAAGAAAGGTGAGATGTAGGGAATCACAGAAAGTCGAGGGGAAAATATGTCAATATATACATTGCTATATGGTGAACTAAGCCTTAGGCCAGCAACAATGGAGAGGACCTGACCCTTAGAAACTTACAAGTAAGCTGGAATCTTCAAAAGTTCAAATCTTTATAAGTAAAAAGATTTATTAAAATGAATAACCAAGTGTTTTAATTGACATCAGATGATCAAAACAACAAACCCTGAGAACATAGAAAAAATATAAATAAAGATATGAGCAGAACTTAATACAACAGAAAACGTATAAAATTGAGGTGATTTAGTAAGTCCAAAGAATATTCTTTGAAAAGATTTAAAAGACACACTTTGATTAAGGAAAACATAAACATATGTAAAGAATATACAGAAAGAATCAGGACAATGTTATAGCAGAGAATATATGAAATGCCAGTAAATTTGAACATTTCTGTAAAGGGGACCATTTCCTAGCTCCTAAAGTTGACCAAAACTGACACAAGAGGAAATCATTGAAGGTCATCATGTCTGCCCTTGGCATTCTTGGAACGCCCTGGCCTCAGAATGCAGCATCGGTAGTCCATGGTAACCTGCGGAGAGGGGGTGGGGCTGAAGGAGGTTGGAACACTGCCCTCACTGAGGGAGTGGGTGTGGCCATCTCTGCTGTGACTGAACAAAGGGCAGGGGAGCAGGGGGCCCAGGGCAGGGCCCTCAGAGCCCGGCAGGACCAGGGGAGTGTCACAAGCATTTGGCCCAGGCCAAAGGGCGCCTTCTTTGTCTGCACAGCTTCCCAAACACTCACATTTCCACTCAGGCCGCCCTCTTTGTTGAAGTGTGTGTGGAACGTGTCCTCGCAGTACACCTCGCTGCACAGCTAACCATAGGACTGGGCATCGTACCTTCCTGCCAGGTGACCGAAGTTCGCAGGCAGATGGGTCACTGGGACCAACGCGGAGAGGCTCCTGCCCTGACCACAGGTCGACCACAGCCGCTGCCCCAGATCGGGGGTTGCAAAGCAGCCCTGTCTGAATCCCCTGCCTCTAGAGGGAGTATTGGACCAACACTTCTAAAAAATGGGGTCCTTGCGGGCAACTCATCGGAGGGACACAAAAAAATCTTTGCCGACTTTCTCCTGAAGCTTACGAGCGTTCACACTTAAGCCTTTTACAATGTCAGCTGTTTAGCTAAACATGAGCGCATGATCTAAATTTACACAATAATGAAGAAATCAGCTACAAGGGGAGACAATCAGCAAAAACAATCAATATGAGATTTAGTTTCCCAAGGCCACACATCAGATGTTGGAATAATCAGGTGCAAGGCAGAATATATACATAAAACTGGAACTGGAACAAGGAACAAGGATGTTTTCAAAGACTGGTAGGATCTCTAAAACATTTGTAAAGTACATGTCATTGATAAAGCTAAATACTCAAAGGTTGTGTAATACAACAGATTAATCATTGAGAAGAGTGAAATTATGCTGTTTTGAAAACTATGGCAGGTCAGATTTTCTGCCTAATGATATAAGAAGATTTCTCTCAAAAATACACATTATTTCAAAGACTTATTGGCTGTGAAATAAGTGAAGGGTATTTCAAATGGCTTGTCTGCAAAGAAAGGTGAGATGTAGGGAATCACAGAAAGTCGAGGGGAAAATATGTCAATATATACATTGCTATATGGTGAACTAAGCCTTAGGCCAGCAACAATGGAGAGGACCTGACCCTTAGAAACTTACAAGTAAGCTGGAATCTTCAAAAGTTCAAATCTTTATAAGTAAAAAGATTTATTAAAATGAATAACCAAGTGTTTTAATTGACATCAGATGATCAAAACAACAAACCCTGAGAACATAGAAAAAAATATAAATAAAGATATGAGCAGAACTGAATACAACAGAAAACGTATAAAATTGAGGTGATTTAGTAAGTCCAAAGAATATTCTTTGAAAAGATTTAAAAGACACACTTTGATTAAGGAAAAAAATAAACATATGTAAAGAATATACAGAAAGAATCAGGACAATGTTATAGCAGAGAATATATGAAATGCCAGTAAATTTGAACATTTCTGTAAAGGGGACCATTTCCTAGCTCCTAAAGTTGACCAAAACTGACACAAGAGGAAATCATTGAAGGTCATCATGTCTGCCCTTGGCATTCTTGGAACGCCCTGGCCTCAGAATGCAGCATGGGTAGTCCATGGTAACCTGCGGAGAGGGGGTGGGGCTGAAGGAGGTTGGAACACTGCCCTCACTGAGGGAGTGGGTGTGGCCATCTCTGCTGTGACTGAACAAAGGGCAGGGGAGCAGGGGGCCCAGGGCAGGGCCCTCAGAGCCCGGCAGGACCAGGGGAGTGTCACAAGCATTTGGCCCAGGCCAAAGGGCGCCTTCTTTGTCTGCACAGCTTCCCAAACACTCACCTTTCCACTCAGGCCGCCCTCTTTGTTGAAGTGTGTGTGGAACGTGTCCTCGCAGTACACCTCGCTGCACAGCTAACCATAGGACTGGGCATCGTACCTTCCTGCCACGTGACCGAAGTTCGCAGGCAGATGGGTCCCTGGGACCAACGCGGAGAGGCTCCTGCCCTGACCACAGGTCGACCACAGCCGCTGCCCCAGATCGGGGGTTGCAAAGCAGCCCTGTCTGAATCCCCTGCCTCTAGAGGGAGTATTGGACCAACACTTCTAAAAAATGGGGTCCTTGCGGGCAACTCATCGGAGGGACACAAAAAAATCTTTGCCGACTTTCTCCTGAAGCTTACGAGCGTTCACACTTAAGCCTTTTACAATGTCAGCTGTTTAGCTAAACATGAGCTCATGATCTAAATTTACACAATAATGAAGAAATCAGCTACAAGGGGAGACAATCAGCAAAAACAATCAATATGAGAATTAGTTTCCCAAGGCCACCCATCAGATGTTGGAATAATCAGGTGCAAGGCAGAATATATACATAAAACTGGAACTGGAACAAGGAACAAGGATGTTTTCAAAGACTGGTAGGATCTCTAAAACATTTGTAAAGTACATGTCATTGATAAAGCTAAATACTCAAAGGTTGTGTAATACAACAGATTAATCATTGAGAAGAGTGAAATTATGCTGTTTTGAAAACTATGGCAGGTCAGATTTTCTGCCTAATGATATAAGAAGATTTCTCTCAAAAATACACATTATTTCAAAGACTTATTGGCTGTGAAATAAGTGAAGGGTATTTCAAATGGCTTGTCTGCAAAGAAAGGTGAGATGTAGGGAATCACAGAAAGTCGAGGGGAAAATATGTCAATATATACATTGCTATATGGTGAACTAAGCCTTAGGCCAGCAACAATGGAGAGGACCTGACCCTTAGAAACTTACAAGTAAGCTGGAATCTTCAAAAGTTCAAATCTTTATAAGTAAAAAGATTTATTAAAATGAATAACCAAGTGTTTTAATTGACATCAGATGATCAAAACAACAAACCCTGAGAACATAGAAAAAATATAAATAAAGATATGAGCAGAACTTAATACAACAGAAAACGTATAAAATTGAGGTGATTTAGTAAGTCCAAAGAATATTCTTTGAAAAGATTTAAAAGACACACTTTGATTAAGGAAAACATAAACATATGTAAAGAATATACAGAAAGAATCAGGACAATGTTATAGCAGAGAATATATGAAATGCCAGTAAATTTGAACATTTCTGTAAAGGGGACCATTTCCTAGCTCCTAAAGTTGACCAAAACTGACACAAGAGGAAATCATTGAAGGTCATCATGTCTGCCCTTGGCATTCTTGGAACGCCCTGGCCTCAGAATGCAGCATCGGTAGTCCATGGTAACCTGCGGAGAGGGGGTGGGGCTGAAGGAGGTTGGAACACTGCCCTCACTGAGGGAGTGGGTGTGGCCATCTCTGCTGTGACTGAACAAAGGGCAGGGGAGCAGGGGGCCCAGGGCAGGGCCCTCAGAGCCCGGCAGGACCAGGGGAGTGTCACAAGCATTTGGCCCAGGCCAAAGGGCGCCTTCTTTGTCTGCACAGCTTCCCAAACACTCACATTTCCACTCAGGCCGCCCTCTTTGTTGAAGTGTGTGTGGAACGTGTCCTCGCAGTACACCTCGCTGCACAGCTAACCATAGGACTGGGCATCGTACCTTCCTGCCAGGTGACCGAAGTTCGCAGGCAGATGGGTCACTGGGACCAACGCGGAGAGGCTCCTGCCCTGACCACAGGTCGACCACAGCCGCTGCCCCAGATCGGGGGTTGCAAAGCAGCCCTGTCTGAATCCCCTGCCTCTAGAGGGAGTATTGGACCAACACTTCTAAAAAATGGGGTCCTTGCGGGCAACTCATCGGAGGGACACAAAAAAATCTTTGCCGACTTTCTCCTGAAGCTTACGAGCGTTCACACTTAAGCCTTTTACAATGTCAGCTGTTTAGCTAAACATGAGCGCATGATCTAAATTTACACAATAATGAAGAAATCAGCTACAAGGGGAGACAATCAGCAAAAACAATCAATATGAGATTTAGTTTCCCAAGGCCACACATCAGATGTTGGAATAATCAGGTGCAAGGCAGAATATATACATAAAACTGGAACTGGAACAAGGAACAAGGATGTTTTCAAAGACTGGTAGGATCTCTAAAACATTTGTAAAGTACATGTCATTGATAAAGCTAAATACTCAAAGGTTGTGTAATACAACAGATTAATCATTGAGAAGAGTGAAATTATGCTGTTTTGAAAACTATGGCAGGTCAGATTTTCTGCCTAATGATATAAGAAGATTTCTCTCAAAAATACACATTATTTCAAAGACTTATTGGCTGTGAAATAAGTGAAGGGTATTTCAAATGGCTTGTCTGCAAAGAAAGGTGAGATGTAGGGAATCACAGAAAGTCGAGGGGAAAATATGTCAATATATACATTGCTATATGGTGAACTAAGCCTTAGGCCAGCAACAATGGAGAGGACCTGACCCTTAGAAACTTACAAGTAAGCTGGAATCTTCAAAAGTTCAAATCTTTATAAGTAAAAAGATTTATTAAAATGAATAACCAAGTGTTTTAATTGACATCAGATGATCAAAACAACAAACCCTGAGAACATAGAAAAAAATATAAATAAAGATATGAGCAGAACTGAATACAACAGAAAACGTATAAAATTGAGGTGATTTAGTAAGTCCAAAGAATATTCTTTGAAAAGATTTAAAAGACACACTTTGATTAAGGAAAAAAATAAACATATGTAAAGAATATACAGAAAGAATCAGGACAATGTTATAGCAGAGAATATATGAAATGCCAGTAAATTTGAACATTTCTGTAAAGGGGACCATTTCCTAGCTCCTAAAGTTGACCAAAACTGACACAAGAGGAAATCATTGAAGGTCATCATGTCTGCCCTTGGCATTCTTGGAACGCCCTGGCCTCAGAATGCAGCATGGGTAGTCCATGGTAACCTGCGGAGAGGGGGTGGGGCTGAAGGAGGTTGGAACACTGCCCTCACTGAGGGAGTGGGTGTGGCCATCTCTGCTGTGACTGAACAAAGGGCAGGGGAGCAGGGGGCCCAGGGCAGGGCCCTCAGAGCCCGGCAGGACCAGGGGAGTGTCACAAGCATTTGGCCCAGGCCAAAGGGCGCCTTCTTTGTCTGCACAGCTTCCCAAACACTCACCTTTCCACTCAGGCCGCCCTCTTTGTTGAAGTGTGTGTGGAACGTGTCCTCGCAGTACACCTCGCTGCACAGCTAACCATAGGACTGGGCATCGTACCTTCCTGCCAGGTGACCGAAGTTCGCAGGCAGATGGGTCCCTGGGACCAACGCGGAGAGGCTCCTGCCCTGACCACAGGTCGACCACAGCCGCTGCCCCAGATCGGGGGTTGCAAAGCAGCCCTGTCTGAATCCCCTGCCTCTAGAGGGAGTATTGGACCAACACTTCTAAAAAATGGGGTCCTTGCGGGCAACTCATCGGAGGGACACAAAAAAATCTTTGCCGACTTTCTCCTGAAGCTTACGAGCGTTCACACTTAAGCCTTTTACAATGTCAGCTGTTTAGCTAAACATGAGCTCATGATCTAAATTTACACAATAATGAAGAAATCAGCTACAAGGGGAGACAATCAGCAAAAACAATCAATATGAGAATTAGTTTCCCAAGGCCACCCATCAGATGTTGGAATAATCAGGTGCAAGGCAGAATATATACATAAAACTGGAACTGGAACAAGGAACAAGGATGTTTTCAAAGACTGGTAGGATCTCTAAAACATTTGTAAAGTACATGTCATTGATAAAGCTAAATACTCAAAGGTTGTGTAATACAACAGATTAATCATTGAGAAGAGTGAAATTATGCTGTTTTGAAAACTATGGCAGGTCAGATTTTCTGCCTAATGATATAAGAAGATTTCTCTCAAAAATACACATTATTTCAAAGACTTATTGGCTGTGAAATAAGTGAAGGGTATTTCAAATGGCTTGTCTGCAAAGAAAGGTGAGATGTAGGGAATCACAGAAAGTCGAGGGGAAAATATGTCAATATATACATTGCTATATGGTGAACTAAGCCTTAGGCCAGCAACAATGGAGAGGACCTGACCCTTAGAAACTTACAAGTAAGCTGGAATCTTCAAAAGTTCAAATCTTTATAAGTAAAAAGATTTATTAAAATGAATAACCAAGTGTTTTAATTGACATCAGATGATCAAAACAACAAACCCTGAGAACATAGAAAAAAATATAAATAAAGATATGAGCAGAACTTAATACAACAGAAAACGTATAAAATTGAGGTGATTTAGTAAGTCCAAAGAATATTCTTTGAAAAGATTTAAAAGACACACTTTGATTAAGGAAAAAATAAACATATGTAAAGAATATACAGAAAGAATCAGGACAATGTTATAGCAGAGAATATATGAAATGCCAGTAAATTTGAACATTTCTGTAAAGGGGACCATTTCCTAGCTCCTAAAGTTGACCAAAACTGACACAAGAGGAAATCATTGAAGGTCATCATGTCTGCCCTTGGCATTCTTGGAACGCCCTGGCCTCAGAATGCAGCATCGGTAGTCCATGGTAACCTGCGGAGAGGGGGTGGGGCTGAAGGAGGTTGGAACACTGCCCTCACTGAGGGAGTGGGTGTGGCCATCTCTGCTGTGACTGAACAAAGGGCAGGGGAGCAGGGGGCCCAGGGCAGGGCCCTCAGAGCCCGGCAGGACCAGGGGAGTGTCACAAGCATTTGGCCCAGGCCAAAGGGTGCCTTCTTTGTCTGCACAGCTTCCCAAACACTCACATTTCCACTCAGGCCGCCCTCTTTGTTGAAGTGTGTGTGGAACGTGTCCTCGCAGTACACCTCGCTGCACAGCTAACCATAGGACTGGGCATCGTACCTTCCTGCCAGGTGACCGAAGTTCGCAGGCAGATGGGTCCCTGGGACCAACGCGGAGAGGCTCCTGCCCTGACCACAGGTCGACCACAGCCGCAGCCCCGGATCGGGGGTTGCAAAGCAGCCCTGTCTGAATCCCCTGCCTCTAGAGGGAGTATTGGACCAACACTTCTAAAAAATGGGGTCCTTGCGGGCAACTCATCGGAGGGACACAAAAAAATCTTTGCCGACTTTCTCCTGAAGCTTACGAGCGTTCACACTTAAGCCTTTTACAATGTCAGCTGTTTAGCTAAACATGAGCTCATGATCTAAATTTACACAATAATGAAGAAATCAGCTACAAGGGGAGACAATCAGCAAAAACAATCAATATGAGAATTAGTTTCCCAAGGCCACCCATCAGATGTTGGAATAATCAGGTGCAAGGCAGAATATATACATAAAACTGGAACTGGAACAAGGAACAAGGATGTTTTCAAAGACTGGTAGGATCTCTAAAACATTTGTAAAGTACATGTCATTGATAAAGCTAAATACTCAAAGGTTGTGTAATACAACAGATTAATCATTGAGAAGAGTGAAATTATGCTGTTTTGAAAACTATGGCAGGTCAGATTTTCTGCCTAATGATATAAGAAGATTTCTCTCAAAAATACACATTATTTCAAAGACTTATTGGCTGTGAAATAAGTGAAGGGTATTTCAAATGGCTTGTCTGCAAAGAAAGGTGAGATGTAGGGAATCACAGAAAGTCGAGGGGAAAATATGTCAATATATACATTGGTATATGGTGAACTAAGCCTTAGGCCAGCAACAATGGAGAGGACCTGACCCTTAGAAACTTACAAGTAAGCTGGAATCTTCAAAAGTTCAAATCTTTATAAGTAAAAAGATTTATTAAAATGAATAACCAAGTGTTTTAATTGACATCAGATGATCAAAACAACAAACCCTGAGAACATAGAAAAAATATAAATAAAGATATGAGCAGAACTGAATACAACAGAAAACGTATAAAATTGAGGTGATTTAGTAAGTCCAAAGAATATTCTTTGAAAAGATTTAAAAGACACACTTTGATTAAGGAAAACATAAACATATGTAAAGAATATACAGAAAGAATCAGGACAATGTTATAGCAGAGAATATATGAAATGCCAGTAAATTTGAACATTTCTGTAAAGGGGACCATTTCCTAGCTCCTAAAGTTGACCAAAACTGACACAAGAGGAAATCATTGAAGGTCATCATGTCTGCCCTTGGCATTCTTGGAACGCCCTGGCCTCAGAATGCAGCATCGGTAGTCCATGGTAACCTGCGGAGAGGGGGTGGGGCTGAAGGAGGTTGGAACACTGCCCTCACTGAGGGAGTGGGTGTGGCCATCTCTGCTGTGACTGAACAAAGGGCAGGGGAGCAGGGGGCCCAGGGCAGGGCCCTCAGAGCCCGGCAGGACCAGGGGAGTGTCACAAGCATTTGGCCCAGGCCAAAGGGCGCCTTCTTTGTCTGCACAGCTTCCCAAACACTCACATTTCCACTCAGGCCGCCCTCTTTGTTGAAGTGTGTGTGGAACGTGTCCTCGCAGTACACCTCGCTGCACAGCTAACCATAGGACTGGGCATCGTACCTTCCTGCCACGTGACCGAAGTTCGCAGGCAGATGGGTCACTGGGACCAACGCGGAGAGGCTCCTGCCCTGACCACAGGTCGACCACAGCCGCTGCCCCAGATCGGGGGTTGCAAAGCAGCCCTGTCTGAATCCCCTGCCTCTAGAGGGAGTATTGGACCAACACTTCTAAAAAATGGGGTCCTTGCGGGCAACTCATCGGAGGGACACAAAAAAATCTTTGCCGACTTTCTCCTGAAGCTTACGAGCGTTCACACTTAAGCCTTTTACAATGTCAGCTGTTTAGCTAAACATGAGCTCATGATCTAAATTTACACAATAATGAAGAAATCAGCTACAAGGGGAGACAATCAGCAAAAACAATCAATATGAGAATTAGTTTCCCAAGGCCACCCATCAGATGTTGGAATAATCAGGTGCAAGGCAGAATATATACATAAAACTGGAACTGGAACAAGGAACAAGGATGTTTTCAAAGACTGGTAGGATCTCTAAAACATTTGTAAAGTACATGTCATTGATAAAGCTAAATACTCAAAGGTTGTGTAATACAACAGATTAATCATTGAGAAGAGTGAAATTATGCTGTTTTGAAAACTATGGCAGGTCAGATTTTCTGGCTAATGATATAAGAAGATTTCTCTCAAAAATACACATTATTTCAAAGACTTATTGGCTGTGAAATAAGTGAAGGGTATTTCAAATGGCTTGTCTGCAAAGAAAGGTGAGATGTAGGGAATCACAGAAAGTCGAGGGGAAAATATGTCAATATATACATTGGTATATGGTGAACTAAGCCTTAGGCCAGCAACAATGGAGAGGACCTGACCCTTAGAAACTTACAAGTAAGCTGGAATCTTCAAAAGTTCAAATCTTTATAAGTAAAAAGATTTATTAAAATGAATAACCAAGTGTTTTAATTGACATCAGATGATCAAAACAACAAACCCTGAGAACATAGAAAAAATATAAATAAAGATATGAGCAGAACTGAATACAACAGAAAACGTATAAAATTGAGGTGATTTAGTAAGTCCAAAGAATATTCTTTGAAAAGATTTAAAAGACACACTTTGATTAAGGAAAACATAAACATATGTAAAGAATATACAGAAAGAATCAGGACAATGTTATAGCAGAGAATATATGAAATGCCAGTAAATTTGAACATTTCTGTAAAGGGGACCATTTCCTAGCTCCTAAAGTTGACCAAAACTGACACAAGAGGAAATCATTGAAGGTCATCATGTCTGCCCTTGGCATTCTTGGAACGCCCTGGCCTCAGAATGCAGCATGGGTAGTCCATGGTAACCTGCGGAGAGGGGGTGGGGCTGAAGGAGGTTGGAACACTGCCCTCACTGAGGGAGTGGGTGTGGCCATCTCTGCTGTGACTGAACAAAGGGCAGGGGAGCAGGGGGCCCAGGGCAGGGCCCTCAGAGCCCGGCAGGACCAGGGGAGTGTCACAAGCATTTGGCCCAGGCCAAAGGGCGCCTTCTTTGTCTGCACAGCTTCCCAAACACTCACATTTCCACTCAGGCCGCCCTCTTTGTTGAAGTGTGTGTGGAACGTGTCCTCGCAGTACACCTCGCTGCACAGCTAACCATAGGACTGGGCATCGTACCTTCCTGCCACGTGACCGAAGTTCGCAGGCAGATGGGTCACTGGGACCAACGCGGAGAGGCTCCTGCCCTGACCACAGGTCGACCACAGCCGCTGCCCCAGATCGGGGGTTGCAAAGCAGCCCTGTCTGAATCCCCTGCCTCTAGAGGGAGTATTGGACCAACACTTCTAAAAAATGGGGTCCTTGCGGGCAACTCATCGGAGGGACACAAAAAAATCTTTGCCGACTTTCTCCTGAAGCTTACGAGCGTTCACACTTAAGCCTGTTACAATGTCAGCTGTTTAGCTAAACATGAGCTCATAATCTAAATTTACACAATAATGAAGAAATCAGCTACAAGGGGAGACAATCAGCAAAAACAATCAATATGAGAATTAGTTTCCCAAGGCCACCCATCAGATGTTGGAATAATCAGGTGCAAGGCAGAATATATACATAAAACTGGAACTGGAACAAGGAACAAGGATGTTTTCAAAGACTGGTAGGATCTCTAAAACATTTGTAAAGTACATGTCATTGATAAAGCTAAATACTCAAAGGTTGTGTAATACAACAGATTAATCATTGAGAAGAGTGAAATTATGCTGTTTTGAAAACTATGGCAGGTCAGATTTTCTGGCTAATGATATAAGAAGATTTCTCTCAAAAATACACATTATTTCAAAGACTTATTGGCTGTGAAATAAGTGAAGGGTATTTCAAATGGCTTGTCTGCAAAGAAAGGTGAGATGTAGGGAATCACAGAAAGTCGAGGGGAAAATATGTCAATATATACATTGCTATATGGTGAACTAAGCCTTAGGCCAGCAACAATGGACAGGACCTGACCCTTAGAAACTTACAAGTAAGCTGGAATCTTCAAAAGTTCAAATCTTTATAAATAAAAAGATTTATTAAAATGAATAACCAAGTGTTTTAATTGACATCAGATGATCAAAACAACAAACCCTGAGAACATAGAAAAAATATAAATAAAGATATGAGCAGAACTTAATACAACAGAAAACGTATAAAATTGAGGTGATTTAGTAAGTCCAAAGAATATTCTTTGAAAAGATTTAAAAGACACACTTTGATTAAGGAAAAAAATAAACATATGTAAAGAATATACAGAAAGAATCAGGACAATGTTATAGCAGAGAATATATGAAATGCCAGTAAATTTGAACATTTCTGTAAAGGGGACCATTTCCTAGCTCCTAAAGTTGACCAAAACTGACACAAGAGGAAATCATTGAAGGTCATCATGTCTGCCCTTGGCATTCTTGGAACGCCCTGGCCTCAGAATGCAGCATGGGTAGTCCATGGTAACCTGCGGAGAGAGGGTGGGGCTGAAGGAGGTTGGAACACTGCCCTCACTGAGGGAGTGGGTGTGGCCATCTCTGCTGTGACTGAACAAAGGGCAGGGGAGCAGGGGGCCCAGGGCAGGGCCCTCAGAGCCCGGCAGGACCAGGGGAGTGTCACAAGCATTTGGCCCAGGCCAAAGGGCGCCTTCTTTGTCTGCACAGCTTCCCAAACACTCACATTTCCACTCAGGCCGCCCTCTTTGTTGAAGTGTGTGTGGAACGTGTCCTCGCAGTACACCTCGCTGCACAGCTAACCATAGGACTGGGCATCGTACCTTCCTGCCACGTGACCGAAGTTCGCAGGCAGATGGGTCACTGGGACCAACGCGGAGAGGCTCCTGCCCTGACCACAGGTCGACCACAGCCGCTGCCCCAGATCGGGGGTTGCAAAGCAGCCCTGTCTGAATCCCCTGCCTCTAGAGGGAGTATTGGACCAACACTTCTAAAAAATGGGGTCCTTGCGGGCAACTCATCGGAGGGACACAAAAAAATCTTTGCCGACTTTCTCCTGAAGTTTACGAGCGTTCACACTTAAGCCTTTTACAATGTCAGCTGTTTAGCTAAACATGAGCTCATGATCTAAATTTACACAATAATGAAGAAATCAGCTACAAGGGGAGACAATCAGCAAAAACAATCAATATGAGAATTAGTTTCCCAAGGCCACCCATCAGATGTTGGAATAATCAGGTGCAAGGCAGAATATATACATAAAACTGGAACTGGAACAAGGAACAAGGATGTTTTCAAAGACTGGTAGGATCTCTAAAACATTTGTAAAGTACATGTCATTGATAAAGCTAAATACTCAAAGGTTGTGTAATACAACAGATTAATCATTGAGAAGAGTGAAATTATGCTGTTTTGAAAACTATGGCAGGTCAGATTTTCTGCCTAATGATATAAGAAGATTTCTCTCAAAAATACACATTATTTCAAAGACTTATTGGCTGTGAAATAAGTTAAGGGTATTTCAAATGGCTTGTCTGCAAAGAAAGGTGAGATGTAGGGAATCACAGAAAGTCGAGGGGAAAATATGTCAATATATACATTGCTATATGGTGAACTAAGCCTTAGGCCAGCAACAATGGAGAGGACCTGACCCTTAGAAACTTACAAGTAAGCTGGAATCTTCAAAAGTTCAAATCTTTATAAGTAAAAAGATTTATTAAAATGAATAACCAAGTGTTTTAATTGACATCAGATGATCAAAACAACAAACCCTGAGAACATAGAAAAAATATAAATAAAGATATGAGCAGAACTTAATACAACAGAAAACGTATAAAATTGAGGTGATTTAGTAAGTCCAAAGAATATTCTTTGAAAAGATTTAAAAGACACACTTTGATTAAGGAAAACATAAACATATGTAAAGAATATACAGAAAGAATCAGGACAATGTTATAGCAGAGAATATATGAAATGCCAGTAAATTTGAACATTTCTGTAAAGGGGACCATTTCCTAGCTCCTAAAGTTGACCAAAACTGACACAAGAGGAAATCATTGAAGGTCATCATGTCTGCCCTTGGCATTCTTGGAACGCCCTGGCCTCAGAATGCAGCATCGGTAGTCCATGGTAACCTGCGGAGAGGGGGTGGGGCTGAAGGAGGTTGGAACACTGCCCTCACTGAGGGAGTGGGTGTGGCCATCTCTGCTGTGACTGAACAAAGGGCAGGGGAGCAGGGGGCCCAGGGCAGGGCCCTCAGAGCCCGGCAGGACCAGGGGAGTGTCACAAGCATTTGGCCCAGGCCAAAGGGCGCCTTCTTTGTCTGCACAGCTTCCCAAACACTCACATTTCCACTCAGGCCGCCCTCTTTGTTGAAGTGTGTGTGGAACATGTCCTCGCAGTACACCTCGCTGCACAGCTAACCATAGGACTGGGCATCGTACCTTCCTGCCAGGTGACCGAAGTTCGCAGGCAGATGGGTCACTGGGACCAACGCGGAGAGGCTCCTGCCCTGACCACAGGTCGACCACAGCCGCTGCCCCAGATCGGGGGTTGCAAAGCAGCCCTGTCTGAATCCCCTGCCTCTAGAGGGAGTATTGGACCAACACTTCTAAAAAATGGGGTCCTTGCGGGCAACTCATCGGAGGGACACAAAAAAATCTTTGCCGACTTTCTCCTGAAGCTTACGAGCGTTCACACTTAAGCCTTTTACAATGTCAGCTGTTTAGCTAAACATGAGCTCATGATCTAAATTTACACAATAATGAAGAAATCAGCTACAAGGGGAGACAATCAGCAAAAACAATCAATATGAGAATTAGTTTCCCAAGGCCACCCATCAGATGTTGGAATAATCAGGTGCAAGGCAGAATATATACATAAAACTGGAACTGGAACAAGGAACAAGGATGTTTTCAAAGACTGGTAGGATCTCTAAAACATTTGTAAAGTACATGTCATTGATAAAGCTAAATACTCAAAGGTTGTGTAATACAACAGATTAATCATTGAGAAGAGTGAAATTATGCTGTTTTGAAAACTATGGCAGGTCAGATTTTCTGCCTAATGATATAAGAAGATTTCTCTCAAAAATACACATTATTTCGAAGACTTATTGGCTGTGAAATAAGTGAAGGGTATTTCAAATGGCTTGTCTGCAAAGAAAGGTGAGATGTAGGGAATCACAGAAAGTCGAGGGGAAAATATGTCAATATATACATTGCTATATGGTGAACTAAGCCTTAGGCCAGCAACAATGGAGAGGACCTGACCCTTAGAAACTTACAAGTAAGCTGGAATCTTCAAAAGTTCAAATCTTTATAAGTAAAAAGATTTATTAAAATGAATAACCAAGTGTTTTAATTGACATCAGATGATCAAAACAACAAACCCTGAGAACATAGAAAAAATATAAATAAAGATATGAGCAGAACTGAATACAACAGAAAACGTATAAAATTGAGGTGATTTAGTAAGTCCAAAGAATATTCTTTGAAAAGATTTAAAAGACACACTTTGATTAAGGAAAACATAAACATATGTAAAGAATATACAGAAAGAATCAGGACAATGTTATAGCAGAGAATATATGAAATGCCAGTAAATTTGAACATTTCTGTAAAGGGGACCATTTCCTAGCTCCTAAAGTTGACCAAAACTGACACAAGAGGAAATCATTGAAGGTCATCATGTCTGCCCTTGGCATTCTTGGAACGCCCTGGCCTCAGAATGCAGCATCGGTAGTCCATGGTAACCTGCGGAGAGGGGGTGGGGCTGAAGGAGGTTGGAACACTGCCCTCACTGAGGGAGTGGGTGTGGCCATCTCTGCTGTGACTGAACAAAGGGCAGGGGAGCAGGGGGCCCAGGGCAGGGCCCTCAGAGCCCGGCAGGACCAGGGGAGTGTCACAAGCATTTGGCCCAGGCCAAAGGGCGCCTTCTTTGTCTGCACAGCTTCCCAAACACTCACATTTCCACTCAGGCCGCCCTCTTTGTTGAAGTGTGTGTGGAACGTGTCCTCGCAGTACACCTCGCTGCACAGCTAACCATAGGACTGGGCATCGTACCTTCCTGCCAGGTGACCGAAGTTCGCAGGCAGATGGGTCACTGGGACCAACGCGGAGAGGCTCCTGCCCTGACCACAGGTCGACCACAGCCGCTGCCCCAGATCGGGGGTTGCAAAGCAGCCCTGTCTGAATCCCCTGCCTCTAGAGGGAGTATTGGACCAACACTTCTAAAAAATGGGGTCCTTGCGGGCAACTCATCGGAGGGACACAAAAAAATCTTTGCCGACTTTCTCCTGAAGCTTACGAGCGTTCACACTTAAGCCTTTTACAATGTCAGCTGTTTAGCTAAACATGAGCTCATGATCTAAATTTACACAATAATGAAGAAATCAGCTACAAGGGGAGACAATCAGCAAAAACAATCAATATGAGAATTAGTTTCCCAAGGCCACCCATCAGATGTTGGAATAATCAGGTGCAAGGCAGAATATATACATAAAACTGGAACTGGAACAAGGAACAAGGATGTTTTCAAAGACTGGTAGGATCTCTAAAACATTTGTAAAGTACATGTCATTGATAAAGCTAAATACTCAAAGGTTGTGTAATACAACAGATTAATCATTGAGAAGAGTGAAATTATGCTGTTTTGAAAACTATGGCAGGTCAGATTTTCTGCCTAATGATATAAGAAGATTTCTCTCAAAAATACACATTATTTCAAAGACTTATTGGCTGTGAAATAAGTGAAGGGTATTTCAAATGGCTTGTCTGCAAAGAAAGGTGAGATGTAGGGAATCACAGAAAGTCGAGGGGAAAATATGTCAATATATACATTGCTATATGGTGAACTAAGCCTTAGGCCAGCAACAATGGACAGGACCTGACCCTTAGAAACTTACAAGTAAGCTGGAATCTTCAAAAGTTCAAATCTTTCTAAGTAAAAAGATTTATTAAAATGAATAACCAAGTGTTTTAATTGACATCAGATGATCAAAACAACAAACCCTGAGAACATAGAAAAAATATAAATAAAGATATGAGCAGAACTTAATACAACAGAAAACGTATAAAATTGAGGTGATTTAGTAAGTCCAAAGAATATTCTTTGAAAAGATTTAAAAGACACACTTTGATTAAGGAAAACATAAACATATGTAAAGAATATACAGAAAGAATCAGGACAATGTTATAGCAGAGAATATATGAAATGCCAGTAAATTTGAACATTTCTGTAAAGGGGACCATTTCCTAGCTCCTAAAGTTGACCAAAACTGACACAAGAGGAAATCATTGAAGGTCATCATGTCTGCCCTTGGCATTCTCGGAACGCCCTGGCCTCAGAATGCAGCATCGGTAGTCCATGGTAACCTGCGGAGAGGGGGTGGGGCTGAAGGAGGTTGGAACACTGCCCTCACTGAGGGAGTGGGTGTGGCCATCTCTGCTGTGACTGAACAAAGGGCAGGGGAGCAGGGGGCCCAGGGCAGGGCCCTCAGAGCCCGGCAGGACCAGGGGAGTGTCACAAGCATTTGGCCCAGGCCAAAGGGCGCCTTCTTTGTCTGCACAGCTTCCCAAACACTCACATTTCCACTCAGGCCGCCCTCTTTGTTGAAGTGTGTGTGGAACGTGTCCTCGCAGTACACCTCGCTGCACAGCTAACCATAGGACTGGGCATCGTACCTTCCTGCCACGTGACCGAAGTTCGCAGGCAGATGGGTCACTGGGACCAACGCGGAGAGGCTCCTGCCCTGACCACAGGTCGACCACAGCCGCTGCCCCAGATCGGGGGTTGCAAAGCAGCCCTGTCTGAATCCCCTGCCTCTAGAGGGAGTATTGGACCAACACTTCTAAAAAATGGGGTCCTTGCGGGCAACTCATCGGAGGGACACAAAAAAATCTTTGCCGACTTTCTCCTGAAGCTTACGAGCGTTCACACTTAAGCCTTTTACAATGTCAGCTGTTTAGCTAAACATGAGCTCATGATCTAAATTTACACAATAATGAAGAAATCAGCTACAAGGGGAGACAATCAGCAAAAACAATCAATATGAGAATTAGTTTCCCAAGGCCACCCATCAGATGTTGGAATAATCAGGTGCAAGGCAGAATATATACATAAAACTGGAACTGGAACAAGGAACAAGGATGTTTTCAAAGACTGGTAGGATCTCTAAAACATTTGTAAAGTACATGTCATTGATAAAGCTAAATACTCAAAGGTTGTGTAATACAACAGATTAATCATTGAGAAGAGTGAAATTATGCTGTTTTGAAAACTATGGCAGGTCAGATTTTCTGCCTAATGATATAAGAAGATTTCTCTCAAAAATACACATTATTTCGAAGACTTATTGGCTGTGAAATAAGTGAAGGGTATTTCAAATGGCTTGTCTGCAAAGAAAGGTGAGATGTAGGGAATCACAGAAAGTCGAGGGGAAAATATGTCAATATATACATTGCTATATGGTGAACTAAGCCTTAGGCCAGCAACAATGGAGAGGACCTGACCCTTAGAAACTTACAAGTAAGCTGGAATCTTCAAAAGTTCAAATCTTTCTAAGTAAAAAGATTTATTAAAATGAATAACAAAGTGTTTTAATTGACATCAGATGATCAAAACAACAAACCCTGAGAACATAGAAAAAATATAAATAAAGATATGAGCAGAACTGAATACAACAGAAAACGTATAAAATTGAGGTGATTTAGTAAGTCCAAAGAATATTCTTTGAAAAGATTTAAAAGACACACTTTGATTAAGGAAAACATAAACATATGTAAAGAATATACAGAAAGAATCAGGACAATGTTATAGCAGAGAATATATGAAATGCCAGTAAATTTGAACATTTCTGTAAAGGGGACCATTTCCTAGCTCCTAAAGTTGACCAAAACTGACACAAGAGGAAATCATTGAAGGTCATCATGTCTGCCCTTGGCATTCTTGGAACGCCCTGGCCTCAGAATGCAGCATCCGTAGTCCATGGTAACCTGCGGAGAGGGGGTGGGGCTGAAGGAGGTTGGAACACTGCCCTCACTGAGGGAGTGGGTGTGGCCATCTCTGCTGTGACTGAACAAAGGGCAGGGGAGCAGGGGGCCCAGGGCAGGGCCCTCAGAGCCCGGCAGGACCAGGGGAGTGTCACAAGCATTTGGCCCAGGCCAAAGGGCACCTTCTTTGTCTGCACAGCTTCCGAAACACTCACATTTCCACTCAGGCCGCCCTCTTTGTTGAAGTGTGTGTGGAACGTGTCCTCGCAGTACACCTCGCTGCACAGCTAACCATAGGACTGGGCATCGTACCTTCCTGCCACGTGACCGAAGTTCGCAGGCAGATGGGTCACTGGGACCAACGCGGAGAGGCTCCTGCCCTGACCACAGGTCGACCACAGCCGCTGCCCCAGATCGGGGGTTGCAAAGCAGCCCTGTCTGAATCCCCTGCCTCTAGAGGGAGTATTGGACCAACACTTCTAAAAAATGGGGTCCTTGCGGGCAACTCATCGGAGGGACACAAAAAAATCTTTGCCGACTTTCTCCTGAAGCTTACGAGCGTTCACACTTAAGCCTTTTACAATGTCAGCTGTTTAGCTAAACATGAGCTCATGATCTAAATTTACACAATAATGAAGAAATCAGCTACAAGGGGAGACAATCAGCAAAAACAATCAATATGAGAATTAGTTTCCCAAGGCCACCCATCAGATGTTGGAATAATCAGGTGCAAGGCAGAATATATACATAAAACTGGAACTGGAACAAGGAACAAGGATGTTTTCAAAGACTGGTAGGATCTCTAAAACATTTGTAAAGTACATGTCATTGATAAAGCTAAATGCTCAAAGGTTGTGTAATACAACAGATTAATCATTGAGAAGAGTGAAATTATGCTGTTTTGAAAACTATGGCAGGTCAGATTTTCTGCCTAATGATATAAGAAGATTTCTCTCAAAAATACACATTATTTCGAAGACTTATTGGCTGTGAAATAAGTGAAGGGTATTTCAAATGGCTTGTCTGCAAAGAAAGGTGAGATGTAGGGAATCACAGAAAGTCGAGGGGAAAATATGTCAATATATACATTGCTATATGGTGAACTAAGCCTTAGGCCAGCAACAATGGAGAGGACCTGACCCTTAGAAACTTACAAGTAAGCTGGAATCTTCAAAAGTTCAAATCTTTCTAAGTAAAAAGATTTATTAAAATGAATAACCAAGTGTTTTAATTGACATCAGATGATCAAAACAACAAACCCTGAGAACATAGAAAAAATATAAATAAAGATATGAGCAGAACTGAATACAACAGAAAACGTATAAAATTGAGGTGATTTAGTAAGTCCAAAGAATATTCTTTGAAAAGATTTAAAAGACACACTTTGATTAAGGAAAACATAAACATATGTAAAGAATATACAGAAAGAATCAGGACAATGTTATAGCAGAGAATATATGAAATGCCAGTAAATTTGAACATTTCTGTAAAGGGGACCATTTCCTAGCTCCTAAAGTTGACCAAAACTGACACAAGAGGAAATCATTGAAGGTCATCATGTCTGCCCTTGGCATTCTTGGAACGCCCTGGCCTCAGAATGCAGCATCGGTAGTCCATGGTAACCTGCGGAGAGGGGGTGGGGCTGAAGGAGGTTGGAACACTGCCCTCACTGAGGGAGTGGGTGTGGCCATCTCTGCTGTGACTGAACAAAGGGCAGGGGAGCAGGGGGCCCAGGGCAGGGCCCTCAGAGCCCGGCAGGACCAGGGGAGTGTCACAAGCATTTGGCCCAGGCCAAAGGGCGCCTTCTTTGTCTGCACAGCTTCCCAAACACTCACATTTCCACTCAGGCCGCCCTCTTTGTTGAAGTGTGTGTGGAACGTGTCCTCGCAGTACACCTCGCTGCACAGCTAACCATAGGACTGGGCATCGTACCTTCCTGCCAGGTGACCGAAGTTCGCAGGCAGATGGGTCACTGGGACCAACGCGGAGAGGCTCCTGCCCTGACCACAGGTCGACCACAGCCGCTGCCCCAGATCGGGGGTTGCAAAGCAGCCCTGTCTGAATCCCCTGCCTCTAGAGGGAGTATTGGACCAACACTTCTAAAAAATGGGGTCCTTGCGGGCAACTCATCGGAGGGACACAAAAAAATCTTTGCCGACTTTCTCCTGAAGCTTACGAGCGTTCACACTTAAGCCTTTTACAATGTCAGCTGTTTAGCTAAACATGAGCTCATGATCTAAATTTACACAATAATGAAGAAATCAGCTACAAGGGGAGACAATCAGCAAAAACAATCAATATGAGAATTAGTTTCCCAAGGCCACCCATCAGATGTTGGAATAATCAGGTGCAAGGCAGAATATATACATAAAACTGGAACTGGAACAAGGAACAAGGATGTTTTCAAAGACTGGTAGGATCTCTAAAACATTTGTAAAGTACATGTCATTGATAAAGCTAAATACTCAAAGGTTGTGTAATACAACAGATTAATCATTGAGAAGAGTGAAATTATGCTGTTTTGAAAACTATGGCAGGTCAGATTTTCTGCCTAATGATATAAGAAGATTTCTCTCAAAAATACACATTATTTCAAAGACTTATTGGCTGTGAAATAAGTGAAGGGTATTTCAAATGGCTTGTCTGCAAAGAAAGGTGAGATGTAGGGAATCACAGAAAGTCGAGGGGAAAATATGTCAATATATACATTGCTATATGGTGAACTAAGCCTTAGGCCAGCAACAATGGAGAGGACCTGACCCTTAGAAACTTACAAGTAAGCTGGAATCTTCAAAAGTTCAAATCTTTCTAAGTAAAAAGA
Source organism: Hyperoodon ampullatus (assembly GCF_949752795.1). Classification (NCBI taxonomy): domain Eukaryota; kingdom Metazoa; phylum Chordata; class Mammalia; order Artiodactyla; family Ziphiidae; genus Hyperoodon; species Hyperoodon ampullatus. Next base: position 99,163,504 of record NC_136919.1, read on the forward strand.
TTTATTAAAATGAATAACAAAGTGTTTTAATTGACATCAGATGATCAAAACAACAAACCCTGAGAACATAGAAAAAATATAAATAAAGATATGAGCAGAACTGAATACAACAGAAAACGTATAAAATTGAGGTGATTTAGTAAGTCCAAAGAATATTCTTTGAAAAGATTTAAAAGACACACTTTGATTAAGGAAAACATAAACATATGTAAAGAATATACAGAAAGAATCAGGACAATGTTATAGCAGAGAATATATGAAATGCCAGTAAATTTGAACATTTCTGTAAAGGGGACCATTTCCTAGCTCCTAAAGTTGACCAAAACTGACACAAGAGGAAATCATTGAAGGTCATCATGTCTGCCCTTGGCATTCTTGGAACGCCCTGGCCTCAGAATGCAGCATCGGTAGTCCATGGTAACCTGCGGAGAGGGGGTGGGGCTGAAGGAGGTTGGAACACTGCCCTCACTGAGGGAGTGGGTGTGGCCATCTCTGCTGTGACTGAACAAAGGGCAGGGGAGCAGGGGGCCCAGGGCAGGGCCCTCAGAGCCCGGCAGGACCAGGGGAGTGTCACAAGCATTTGGCCCAGGCCAAAGGGCGCCTTCTTTGTCTGCACAGCTTCCCAAACACTCACATTTCCACTCAGGCCGCCCTCTTTGTTGAAGTGTGTGTGGAACGTGTCCTCGCAGTACACCTCGCTGCACAGCTAACCATAGGACTGGGCATCGTACCTTCCTGCCAGGTGACCGAAGTTCGCAGGCAGATGGGTCACTGGGACCAACGCGGAGAGGCTCCTGCCCTGACCACAGGTCGACCACAGCCGCTGCCCCAGATCGGGGGTTGCAAAGCAGCCCTGTCTGAATCCCCTGCCTCTAGAGGGAGTATTGGACCAACACTTCTAAAAAATGGGGTCCTTGCGGGCAACTCATCGGAGGGACACAAAAAAATCTTTGCCGACTTTCTCCTGAAGCTTACGAGCGTTCACACTTAAGCCTTTTACAATGTCAGCTGTTTAGCTAAACATGAGCTCATGATCTAAATTTACACAATAATGAAGAAATCAGCTACAAGGGGAGACAATCAGCAAAAACAATCAATATGAGAATTAGTTTCCCAAGGCCACCCATCAGATGTTGGAATAATCAGGTGCAAGGCAGAATATATACATAAAACTGGAACTGGAACAAGGAACAAGGATGTTTTCAAAGACTGGTAGGATCTCTAAAACATTTGTAAAGTACATGTCATTGATAAAGCTAAATACTCAAAGGTTGTGTAATACAACAGATTAATCATTGAGAAGAGTGAAATTATGCTGTTTTGAAAACTATGGCAGGTCAGATTTTCTGCCTAATGATATAAGAAGATTTCTCTCAAAAATACACATTATTTCAAAGACTTATTGGCTGTGAAATAAGTGAAGGGTATTTCAAATGGCTTGTCTGCAAAGAAAGGTGAGATGTAGGGAATCACAGAAAGTCGAGGGGAAAATATGTCAATATATACATTGCTATATGGTGAACTAAGCCTTAGGCCAGCAACAATGGACAGGACCTGACCCTTAGAAACTTACAAGTAAGCTGGAATCTTCAAAAGTTCAAATCTTTATAAATAAAAAGATTTATTAAAATGAATAACCAAGTGTTTTAATTGACATCAGATGATCAAAACAACAAACCCTGAGAACATAGAAAAAATATAAATAAAGATATGAGCAGAACTTAATACAACAGAAAACGTATAAAATTGAGGTGATTTAGTAAGTCCAAAGAATATTCTTTGAAAAGATTTAAAAGACACACTTTGATTAAGGAAAAAAATAAACATATGTAAAGAATATACAGAAAGAATCAGGACAATGTTATAGCAGAGAATATATGAAATGCCAGTAAATTTGAACATTTCTGTAAAGGGGACCATTTCCTAGCTCCTAAAGTTGACCAAAACTGACACAAGAGGAAATCATTGAAGGTCATCATGTCTGCCCTTGGCATTCTTGGAACGCCCTGGCCTCAGAATGCAGCATGGGTAGTCCATGGTAACCTGCGGAGAGGGGGTGGGGCTGAAGGAGGTTGGAACACTGCCCTCACTGAGGGAGTGGGTGTGGCCATCTCTGCTGTGACTGAACAAAGGGCAGGGGAGCAGGGGGCCCAGGGCAGGGCCCTCAGAGCCCGGCAGGACCAGGGGAGTGTCACAAGCATTTGGCCCAGGCCAAAGGGCGCCTTCTTTGTCTGCACAGCTTCCCAAACACTCACATTTCCACTCAGGCCGCCCTCTTTGTTGAAGTGTGTGTGGAACGTGTCCTCGCAGTACACCTCGCTGCACAGCTAACCATAGGACTGGGCATCGTACCTTCCTGCCACGTGACCGAAGTTCGCAGGCAGATGGGTCACTGGGACCAACGCGGAGAGGCTCCTGCCCTGACCACAGGTCGACCACAGCCGCTGCCCCAGATCGGGGGTTGCAAAGCAGCCCTGTCTGAATCCCCTGCCTCTAGAGGGAGTATTGGACCAACACTTCTAAAAAATGGGGTCCTTGCGGGCAACTCATCGGAGGGACACAAAAAAATCTTTGCCGACTTTCTCCTGAAGTTTACGAGCGTTCACACTTAAGCCTTTTACAATGTCAGCTGTTTAGCTAAACATGAGCTCATGATCTAAATTTACACAATAATGAAGAAATCAGCTACAAGGGGAGACAATCAGCAAAAACAATCAATATGAGAATTAGTTTCCCAAGGCCACCCATCAGATGTTGGAATAATCAGGTGCAAGGCAGAATATATACATAAAACTGGAACTGGAACAAGGAACAAGGATGTTTTCAAAGACTGGTAGGATCTCTAAAACATTTGTAAAGTACATGTCATTGATAAAGCTAAATACTCAAAGGTTGTGTAATACAACAGATTAATCATTGAGAAGAGTGAAATTATGCTGTTTTGAAAACTATGGCAGGTCAGATTTTCTGCCTAATGATATAAGAAGATTTCTCTCAAAAATACACATTATTTCAAAGACTTATTGGCTGTGAAATAAGTTAAGGGTATTTCAAATGGCTTGTCTGCAAAGAAAGGTGAGATGTAGGGAATCACAGAAAGTCGAGGGGAAAATATGTCAATATATACATTGCTATATGGTGAACTAAGCCTTAGGCCAGCAACAATGGAGAGGACCTGACCCTTAGAAACTTACAAGTAAGCTGGAATCTTCAAAAGTTCAAATCTTTATAAGTAAAAAGATTTATTAAAATGAATAACCAAGTGTTTTAATTGACATCAGATGATCAAAACAACAAACCCTGAGAACATAGAAAAAATATAAATAAAGATATGAGCAGAACTTAATACAACAGAAAACGTATAAAATTGAGGTGATTTAGTAAGTCCAAAGAATATTCTTTGAAAAGATTTAAAAGACACACTTTGATTAAGGAAAACATAAACATATGTAAAGAATATACAGAAAGAATCAGGACAATGTTATAGCAGAGAATATATGAAATGCCAGTAAATTTGAACATTTCTGTAAAGGGGACCATTTCCTAGCTCCTAAAGTTGACCAAAACTGACACAAGAGGAAATCATTGAAGGTCATCATGTCTGCCCTTGGCATTCTTGGAACGCCCTGGCCTCAGAATGCAGCATCGGTAGTCCATGGTAACCTGCGGAGAGGGGGTGGGGCTGAAGGAGGTTGGAACACTGCCCTCACTGAGGGAGTGGGTGTGGCCATCTCTGCTGTGACTGAACAAAGGGCAGGGGAGCAGGGGGCCCAGGGCAGGGCCCTCAGAGCCCGGCAGGACCAGGGGAGTGTCACAAGCATTTGGCCCAGGCCAAAGGGCGCCTTCTTTGTCTGCACAGCTTCCCAAACACTCACATTTCCACTCAGGCCGCCCTCTTTGTTGAAGTGTGTGTGGAACATGTCCTCGCAGTACACCTCGCTGCACAGCTAACCATAGGACTGGGCATCGTACCTTCCTGCCAGGTGACCGAAGTTCGCAGGCAGATGGGTCACTGGGACCAACGCGGAGAGGCTCCTGCCCTGACCACAGGTCGACCACAGCCGCTGCCCCAGATCGGGGGTTGCAAAGCAGCCCTGTCTGAATCCCCTGCCTCTAGAGGGAGTATTGGACCAACACTTCTAAAAAATGGGGTCCTTGCGGGCAACTCATCGGAGGGACACAAAAAAATCTTTGCCGACTTTCTCCTGAAGCTTACGAGCGTTCACACTTAAGCCTTTTACAATGTCAGCTGTTTAGCTAAACATGAGCTCATGATCTAAATTTACACAATAATGAAGAAATCAGCTACAAGGGGAGACAATCAGCAAAAACAATCAATATGAGAATTAGTTTCCCAAGGCCACCCATCAGATGTTGGAATAATCAGGTGCAAGGCAGAATATATACATAAAACTGGAACTGGAACAAGGAACAAGGATGTTTTCAAAGACTGGTAGGATCTCTAAAACATTTGTAAAGTACATGTCATTGATAAAGCTAAATACTCAAAGGTTGTGTAATACAACAGATTAATCATTGAGAAGAGTGAAATTATGCTGTTTTGAAAACTATGGCAGGTCAGATTTTCTGCCTAATGATATAAGAAGATTTCTCTCAAAAATACACATTATTTCGAAGACTTATTGGCTGTGAAATAAGTGAAGGGTATTTCAAATGGCTTGTCTGCAAAGAAAGGTGAGATGTAGGGAATCACAGAAAGTCGAGGGGAAAATATGTCAATATATACATTGCTATATGGTGAACTAAGCCTTAGGCCAGCAACAATGGAGAGGACCTGACCCTTAGAAACTTACAAGTAAGCTGGAATCTTCAAAAGTTCAAATCTTTCTAAGTAAAAAGATTTATTAAAATGAATAACCAAGTGTTTTAATTGACATCAGATGATCAAAACAACAAACCCTGAGAACATAGAAAAAATATAAATAAAGATATGAGCAGAACTGAATACAACAGAAAACGTATAAAATTGAGGTGATTTAGTAAGTCCAAAGAATATTCTTTGAAAAGATTTAAAAGACACACTTTGATTAAGGAAAACATAAACATATGTAAAGAATATACAGAAAGAATCAGGACAATGTTATAGCAGAGAATATATGAAATGCCAGTAAATTTGAACATTTCTGTAAAGGGGACCATTTCCTAGCTCCTAAAGTTGACCAAAACTGACACAAGAGGAAATCATTGAAGGTCATCATGTCTGCCCTTGGCATTCTTGGAACGCCCTGGCCTCAGAATGCAGCATCGGTAGTCCATGGTAACCTGCGGAGAGGGGGTGGGGCTGAAGGAGGTTGGAACACTGCCCTCACTGAGGGAGTGGGTGTGGCCATCTCTGCTGTGACTGAACAAAGGGCAGGGGAGCAGGGGGCCCAGGGCAGGGCCCTCAGAGCCCGGCAGGACCAGGGGAGTGTCACAAGCATTTGGCCCAGGCCAAAGGGCGCCTTCTTTGTCTGCACAGCTTCCCAAACACTCACATTTCCACTCAGGCCGCCCTCTTTGTTGAAGTGTGTGTGGAACGTGTCCTCGCAGTACACCTCGCTGCACAGCTAACCATAGGACTGGGCATCGTACCTTCCTGCCAGGTGACCGAAGTTCGCAGGCAGATGGGTCACTGGGACCAACGCGGAGAGGCTCCTGCCCTGACCACAGGTCGACCACAGCCGCTGCCCCAGATCGGGGGTTGCAAAGCAGCCCTGTCTGAATCCCCTGCCTCTAGAGGGAGTATTGGACCAACACTTCTAAAAAATGGGGTCCTTGCGGGCAACTCATCGGAGGGACACAAAAAAATCTTTGCCGACTTTCTCCTGAAGCTTACGAGCGTTCACACTTAAGCCTTTTACAATGTCAGCTGTTTAGCTAAACATGAGCTCATGATCTAAATTTACACAATAATGAAGAAATCAGCTACAAGGGGAGACAATCAGCAAAAACAATCAATATGAGAATTAGTTTCCCAAGGCCACCCATCAGATGTTGGAATAATCAGGTGCAAGGCAGAATATATACATAAAACTGGAACTGGAACAAGGAACAAGGATGTTTTCAAAGACTGGTAGGATCTCTAAAACATTTGTAAAGTACATGTCATTGATAAAGCTAAATACTCAAAGGTTGTGTAATACAACAGATTAATCATTGAGAAGAGTGAAATTATGCTGTTTTGAAAACTATGGCAGGTCAGATTTTCTGCCTAATGATATAAGAAGATTTCTCTCAAAAATACACATTATTTCAAAGACTTATTGGCTGTGAAATAAGTGAAGGGTATTTCAAATGGCTTGTCTGCAAAGAAAGGTGAGATGTAGGGAATCACAGAAAGTCGAGGGGAAAATATGTCAATATATACATTGCTATATGGTGAACTAAGCCTTAGGCCAGCAACAATGGACAGGACCTGACCCTTAGAAACTTACAAGTAAGCTGGAATCTTCAAAAGTTCAAATCTTTCTAAGTAAAAAGATTTATTAAAATGAATAACCAAGTGTTTTAATTGACATCAGATGATCAAAACAACAAACCCTGAGAACATAGAAAAAATATAAATAAAGATATGAGCAGAACTTAATACAACAGAAAACGTATAAAATTGAGGTGATTTAGTAAGTCCAAAGAATATTCTTTGAAAAGATTTAAAAGACACACTTTGATTAAGGAAAACATAAACATATGTAAAGAATATACAGAAAGAATCAGGACAATGTTATAGCAGAGAATATATGAAATGCCAGTAAATTTGAACATTTCTGTAAAGGGGACCATTTCCTAGCTCCTAAAGTTGACCAAAACTGACACAAGAGGAAATCATTGAAGGTCATCATGTCTGCCCTTGGCATTCTCGGAACGCCCTGGCCTCAGAATGCAGCATCGGTAGTCCATGGTAACCTGCGGAGAGGGGGTGGGGCTGAAGGAGGTTGGAACACTGCCCTCACTGAGGGAGTGGGTGTGGCCATCTCTGCTGTGACTGAACAAAGGGCAGGGGAGCAGGGGGCCCAGGGCAGGGCCCTCAGAGCCCGGCAGGACCAGGGGAGTGTCACAAGCATTTGGCCCAGGCCAAAGGGCGCCTTCTTTGTCTGCACAGCTTCCCAAACACTCACATTTCCACTCAGGCCGCCCTCTTTGTTGAAGTGTGTGTGGAACGTGTCCTCGCAGTACACCTCGCTGCACAGCTAACCATAGGACTGGGCATCGTACCTTCCTGCCACGTGACCGAAGTTCGCAGGCAGATGGGTCACTGGGACCAACGCGGAGAGGCTCCTGCCCTGACCACAGGTCGACCACAGCCGCTGCCCCAGATCGGGGGTTGCAAAGCAGCCCTGTCTGAATCCCCTGCCTCTAGAGGGAGTATTGGACCAACACTTCTAAAAAATGGGGTCCTTGCGGGCAACTCATCGGAGGGACACAAAAAAATCTTTGCCGACTTTCTCCTGAAGCTTACGAGCGTTCACACTTAAGCCTTTTACAATGTCAGCTGTTTAGCTAAACATGAGCTCATGATCTAAATTTACACAATAATGAAGAAATCAGCTACAAGGGGAGACAATCAGCAAAAACAATCAATATGAGAATTAGTTTCCCAAGGCCACCCATCAGATGTTGGAATAATCAGGTGCAAGGCAGAATATATACATAAAACTGGAACTGGAACAAGGAACAAGGATGTTTTCAAAGACTGGTAGGATCTCTAAAACATTTGTAAAGTACATGTCATTGATAAAGCTAAATACTCAAAGGTTGTGTAATACAACAGATTAATCATTGAGAAGAGTGAAATTATGCTGTTTTGAAAACTATGGCAGGTCAGATTTTCTGCCTAATGATATAAGAAGATTTCTCTCAAAAATACACATTATTTCGAAGACTTATTGGCTGTGAAATAAGTGAAGGGTATTTCAAATGGCTTGTCTGCAAAGAAAGGTGAGATGTAGGGAATCACAGAAAGTCGAGGGGAAAATATGTCAATATATACATTGCTATATGGTGAACTAAGCCTTAGGCCAGCAACAATGGAGAGGACCTGACCCTTAGAAACTTACAAGTAAGCTGGAATCTTCAAAAGTTCAAATCTTTCTAAGTAAAAAGATTTATTAAAATGAATAACAAAGTGTTTTAATTGACATCAGATGATCAAAACAACAAACCCTGAGAACATAGAAAAAATATAAATAAAGATATGAGCAGAACTGAATACAACAGAAAACGTATAAAATTGAGGTGATTTAGTAAGTCCAAAGAATATTCTTTGAAAAGATTTAAAAGACACACTTTGATTAAGGAAAACATAAACATATGTAAAGAATATACAGAAAGAATCAGGACAATGTTATAGCAGAGAATATATGAAATGCCAGTAAATTTGAACATTTCTGTAAAGGGGACCATTTCCTAGCTCCTAAAGTTGACCAAAACTGACACAAGAGGAAATCATTGAAGGTCATCATGTCTGCCCTTGGCATTCTTGGAACGCCCTGGCCTCAGAATGCAGCATCCGTAGTCCATGGTAACCTGCGGAGAGGGGGTGGGGCTGAAGGAGGTTGGAACACTGCCCTCACTGAGGGAGTGGGTGTGGCCATCTCTGCTGTGACTGAACAAAGGGCAGGGGAGCAGGGGGCCCAGGGCAGGGCCCTCAGAGCCCGGCAGGACCAGGGGAGTGTCACAAGCATTTGGCCCAGGCCAAAGGGCACCTTCTTTGTCTGCACAGCTTCCGAAACACTCACATTTCCACTCAGGCCGCCCTCTTTGTTGAAGTGTGTGTGGAACGTGTCCTCGCAGTACACCTCGCTGCACAGCTAACCATAGGACTGGGCATCGTACCTTCCTGCCACGTGACCGAAGTTCGCAGGCAGATGGGTCACTGGGACCAACGCGGAGAGGCTCCTGCCCTGACCACAGGTCGACCACAGCCGCTGCCCCAGATCGGGGGTTGCAAAGCAGCCCTGTCTGAATCCCCTGCCTCTAGAGGGAGTATTGGACCAACACTTCTAAAAAATGGGGTCCTTGCGGGCAACTCATCGGAGGGACACAAAAAAATCTTTGCCGACTTTCTCCTGAAGCTTACGAGCGTTCACACTTAAGCCTTTTACAATGTCAGCTGTTTAGCTAAACATGAGCTCATGATCTAAATTTACACAATAATGAAGAAATCAGCTACAAGGGGAGACAATCAGCAAAAACAATCAATATGAGAATTAGTTTCCCAAGGCCACCCATCAGATGTTGGAATAATCAGGTGCAAGGCAGAATATATACATAAAACTGGAACTGGAACAAGGAACAAGGATGTTTTCAAAGACTGGTAGGATCTCTAAAACATTTGTAAAGTACATGTCATTGATAAAGCTAAATGCTCAAAGGTTGTGTAATACAACAGATTAATCATTGAGAAGAGTGAAATTATGCTGTTTTGAAAACTATGGCAGGTCAGATTTTCTGCCTAATGATATAAGAAGATTTCTCTCAAAAATACACATTATTTCGAAGACTTATTGGCTGTGAAATAAGTGAAGGGTATTTCAAATGGCTTGTCTGCAAAGAAAGGTGAGATGTAGGGAATCACAGAAAGTCGAGGGGAAAATATGTCAATATATACATTGCTATATGGTGAACTAAGCCTTAGGCCAGCAACAATGGAGAGGACCTGACCCTTAGAAACTTACAAGTAAGCTGGAATCTTCAAAAGTTCAAATCTTTCTAAGTAAAAAGATTTATTAAAATGAATAACCAAGTGTTTTAATTGACATCAGATGATCAAAACAACAAACCCTGAGAACATAGAAAAAATATAAATAAAGATATGAGCAGAACTGAATACAACAGAAAACGTATAAAATTGAGGTGATTTAGTAAGTCCAAAGAATATTCTTTGAAAAGATTTAAAAGACACACTTTGATTAAGGAAAACATAAACATATGTAAAGAATATACAGAAAGAATCAGGACAATGTTATAGCAGAGAATATATGAAATGCCAGTAAATTTGAACATTTCTGTAAAGGGGACCATTTCCTAGCTCCTAAAGTTGACCAAAACTGACACAAGAGGAAATCATTGAAGGTCATCATGTCTGCCCTTGGCATTCTTGGAACGCCCTGGCCTCAGAATGCAGCATCGGTAGTCCATGGTAACCTGCGGAGAGGGGGTGGGGCTGAAGGAGGTTGGAACACTGCCCTCACTGAGGGAGTGGGTGTGGCCATCTCTGCTGTGACTGAACAAAGGGCAGGGGAGCAGGGGGCCCAGGGCAGGGCCCTCAGAGCCCGGCAGGACCAGGGGAGTGTCACAAGCATTTGGCCCAGGCCAAAGGGCGCCTTCTTTGTCTGCACAGCTTCCCAAACACTCACATTTCCACTCAGGCCGCCCTCTTTGTTGAAGTGTGTGTGGAACGTGTCCTCGCAGTACACCTCGCTGCACAGCTAACCATAGGACTGGGCATCGTACCTTCCTGCCAGGTGACCGAAGTTCGCAGGCAGATGGGTCACTGGGACCAACGCGGAGAGGCTCCTGCCCTGACCACAGGTCGACCACAGCCGCTGCCCCAGATCGGGGGTTGCAAAGCAGCCCTGTCTGAATCCCCTGCCTCTAGAGGGAGTATTGGACCAACACTTCTAAAAAATGGGGTCCTTGCGGGCAACTCATCGGAGGGACACAAAAAAATCTTTGCCGACTTTCTCCTGAAGCTTACGAGCGTTCACACTTAAGCCTTTTACAATGTCAGCTGTTTAGCTAAACATGAGCTCATGATCTAAATTTACACAATAATGAAGAAATCAGCTACAAGGGGAGACAATCAGCAAAAACAATCAATATGAGAATTAGTTTCCCAAGGCCACCCATCAGATGTTGGAATAATCAGGTGCAAGGCAGAATATATACATAAAACTGGAACTGGAACAAGGAACAAGGATGTTTTCAAAGACTGGTAGGATCTCTAAAACATTTGTAAAGTACATGTCATTGATAAAGCTAAATACTCAAAGGTTGTGTAATACAACAGATTAATCATTGAGAAGAGTGAAATTATGCTGTTTTGAAAACTATGGCAGGTCAGATTTTCTGCCTAATGATATAAGAAGATTTCTCTCAAAAATACACATTATTTCAAAGACTTATTGGCTGTGAAATAAGTGAAGGGTATTTCAAATGGCTTGTCTGCAAAGAAAGGTGAGATGTAGGGAATCACAGAAAGTCGAGGGGAAAATATGTCAATATATACATTGCTATATGGTGAACTAAGCCTTAGGCCAGCAACAATGGAGAGGACCTGACCCTTAGAAACTTACAAGTAAGCTGGAATCTTCAAAAGTTCAAATCTTTCTAAGTAAAAAGATTTATTAAAATGAATAACCAAGTGTTTTAATTGACATCAGATGATCAAAACAACAAACCCTGAGAACATAGAAAAAATATAAATAAAGATATGAGCAGAACTGAATACAACAGAAAACGTATAAAATTGAGGTGATTTAGTAAGTCCAAAGAATATTCTTTGAAAAGATTTAAAAGACACACTTTGATTAAGGAAAACATAAACATATGTAAAGAATATACAGAAAGAATCAGGACAATGTTATAGCAGAGAATATATGAAATGCCAGTAAATTTGAACATTTCTGTAAAGGGGACCATTTCCTAGCTCCTAAAGTTGACCAAAACTGACACAAGAGGAAATCATTGAAGGTCATCATGTCTGCCCTTGGCATTCTTGGAACGCCCTGGCCTCAGAATGCAGCATCGGTAGTCCATGGTAACCTGCGGAGAGGGGGTGGGGCTGAAGGAGGTTGGAACACTGCCCTCACTGAGGGAGTGGGTGTGGCCATCTCTGCTGTGACTGAACAAAGGGCAGGGGAGCAGGGGGCCCAGGGCAGGGCCCTCAGAGCCCGGCAGGACCAGGGGAGTGTCACAAGCATTTGGCCCAGGCCAAAGGGCGCCTTCTTTGTCTGCACAGCTTCCCAAACACTCACATTTCCACTCAGGCCGCCCTCTTTGTTGAAGTGTGTGTGGAACGTGTCCTCGCAGTACACCTCGCTGCACAGCTAACCATAGGACTGGGCATCGTACCTTCCTGCCAGGTGACCGAAGTTCGCAGGCAGATGGGTCACTGGGACCAACGCGGAGAGGCTCCTGCCCTGACCACAGGTCGACCACAGCCGCTGCCCCAGATCGGGGGTTGCAAAGCAGCCCTGTCTGAATCCCCTGCCTCTAGAGGGAGTATTGGACCAACACTTCTAAAAAATGGGGTCCTTGCGGGCAACTCATCGGAGGGACACAAAAAAATCTTTGCCGACTTTCTCCTGAAGCTTACGAGCGTTCACACTTAAGCCTTTTACAATGTCAGCTGTTTAGCTAAACATGAGCTCATGATCTAAATTTACACAATAATGAAGAAATCAGCTACAAGGGGAGACAATCAGCAAAAACAATCAATATGAGAATTAGTTTCCCAAGGCCACCCATCAGATGTTGGAATAATCAGGTGCAAGGCAGAATATATACATAAAACTGGAACTGGAACAAGGAACAAGGATGTTTTCAAAGACTGGTAGGATCTCTAAAACATTTGTAAAGTACATGTCATTGATAAAGCTAAATACTCAAAGGTTGTGTAATACAACAGATTAATCATTGAGAAGAGTGAAATTATGCTGTTTTGAAAACTATGGCAGGTCAGATTTTCTGCCTAATGATATAAGAAGATTTCTCTCAAAAATACACATTATTTCAAAGACTTATTGGCTGTGAAATAAGTGAAGGGTATTTCAAATGGCTTGTCTGCAAAGAAAGGTGAGATGTAGGGAATCACAGAAAGTCGAGGGGAAAATATGTCAATATATACATTGCTATATGGTGAACTAAGCCTTAGGCCAGCAACAATGGAGAGGACCTGACCCTTAGAAACTTACAAGTAAGCTGGAATCTTCAAAAGTTCAAATCTTTCTAAGTAAAAAGATTTATTAAAATGAATAACCAAGTGTTTTAATTGACATCAGATGATCAAAACAACAAACCCTGAGAACATAGAAAAAATATAAATAAAGATATGAGCAGAACTGAATACAACAGAAAACGTATAAAATTGAGGTGATTTAGTAAGTCCAAAGAATATTCTTTGAAAAGATTTAAAAGACACACTTTGATTAAGGAAAACATAAACATATGTAAAGAATATACAGAAAGAATCAGGACAATGTTATAGCAGAGAATATATGAAATGCCAGTAAATTTGAACATTTCTGTAAAGGGGACCATTTCCTAGCTCCTAAAGTTGACCAAAACTGACACAAGAGGAAATCATTGAAGGTCATCATGTCTGCCCTTGGCATTCTTGGAACGCCCTGGCCTCAGAATGCAGCATCGGTAGTCCATGGTAACCTGCGGAGAGGGGGTGGGGCTGAAGGAGGTTGGAACACTGCCCTCACTGAGGGAGTGGGTGTGGCCATCTCTGCTGTGACTGAACAAAGGGCAGGGGAGCAGGGGGCCCAGGGCAGGGCCCTCAGAGCCCGGCAGGACCAGGGGAGTGTCACAAGCATTTGGCCCAGGCCAAAGGGCGCCTTCTTTGTCTGCACAGCTTCCCAAACACTCACATTTCCACTCAGGCCGCCCTCTTTGTTGAAGTGTGTGTGGAACGTGTCCTCGCAGTACACCTCGCTGCACAGCTAACCATAGGACTGGGCATCGTACCTTCCTGCCAGGTGACCGAAGTTCGCAGGCAGATGGGTCACTGGGACCAACGCGGAGAGGCTCCTGCCCTGACCACAGGTCGACCACAGCCGCTGCCCCAGATCGGGGGTTGCAAAGCAGCCCTGTCTGAATCCCCTGCCTCTATTGGGAGTATTGGACCAACACTTCTAAAAAATGGGGTCCTTGCGGGCAACTCATCGGAGGGACACAAAAAAATCTTTGCCGACTTTCTCCTGAAGCTTACGAGCGTTCACACTTAAGCCTTTTACAATGTCAGCTGTTTAGCTAAACATGAGCTCATGATCTAAATTTACACAATAATGAAGAAATCAGCTACAAGGGGAGACAATCAGCAAAAACAATCAATATGAGAATTAGTTTCCCAAGGCCACCCATCAGATGTTGGAATAATCAGGTGCAAGGCAGAATATATACATAAAACTGGAACTGGAACAAGGAACAAGGATGTTTTCAAAGACTGGTAGGATCTCTAAAACATTTGTAAAGTACATGTCATTGATAAAGCTAAATACTCAAAGGTTGTGTAATACAACAGATTAATCATTGAGAAGAGTGAAATTATGCTGTTTTGAAAACTATGGCAGGTCAGATTTTCTGCCTAATGATATAAGAAGATTTCTCTCAAAAATACACATTATTTCAAAGACTTATTGGCTGTGAAATAAGTGAAGGGTATTTCAAATGGCTTGTCTGCAAAGAAAGGTGAGATGTAGGGAATCACAGAAAGTCGAGGGGAAAATATGTCAATATATACATTGCTATATGGTGAACTAAGCCTTAGGCCAGCAACAATGGAGAGGACCTGACCCTTAGAAACTTACAAGTAAGCTGGAATCTTCAAAAGTTCAAATCTTTCTAAGTAAAAAGATTTATTAAAATGAATAACCAAGTGTTTTAATTGACATCAGATGATCAAAACAACAAACCCTGAGAACATAGAAAAAATATAAATAAAGATATGAGCAGAACTGAATACAACAGAAAACGTATAAAATTGAGGTGATTTAGTAAGTCCAAAGAATATTCTTTGAAAAGATTTAAAAGACACACTTTGATTAAGGAAAACATAAACATATGTAAAGAATATACAGAAAGAATCAGGACAATGTTATAGCAGAGAATATATGAAATGCCAGTAAATTTGAACATTTCTGTAAAGGGGACCATTTCCTAGCTCCTAAAGTTGACCAAAACTGACACAAGAGGAAATCATTGAAGGTCATCATGTCTGCCCTTGGCATTCTCGGAACGCCCTGGCCTCAGAATGCAGCATCGGTAGTCCATGGTAACCTGCGGAGAGGGGGTGGGGCTGAAGGAGGTTGGAACACTGCCCTCACTGAGGGAGTGGGTGTGGCCATCTCTGCTGTGACTGAACAAAGGGCAGGGGAGCAGGGGGCCCAGGGCAGGGCCCTCAGAGCCCGGCAGGACCAGGGGAGTGTCACAAGCATTTGGCCCAGGCCAAAGGGCGCCTTCTTTGTCTGCACAGCTTCCCAAACACTCACATTTCCACTCAGGCCGCCCTCTTTGTTGAAGTGTGTGTGGAACGTGTCCTCGCAGTACACCTCGCTGCACAGCTAACCATAGGACTGGGCATCGTACCTTCCTGCCACGTGACCGAAGTTCGCAGGCAGATGGGTCACTGGGACCAACGCGGAGAGGCTCCTGCCCTGACCACAGGTCGACCACAGCCGCTGCCCCAGATCGGGGGTTGCAAAGCAGCCCTGTCTGAATCCCCTGCCTCTAGAGGGAGTATTGGACCAACACTTCTAAAAAATGGGGTCCTTGCGGGCAACTCATCGGAGGGACACAAAAAAATCTTTGCCGACTTTCTCCTGAAGCTTACGAGCGTTCACACTTAAGCCTTTTACAATGTCAGCTGTTTAGCTAAACATGAGCTCATGATCTAAATTTACACAATAATGAAGAAATCAGCTACAAGGGGAGACAATCAGCAAAAACAATCAATATGAGAATTAGTTTCCCAAGGCCACCCATCAGATGTTGGAATAATCAGGTGCAAGGCAGAATATATACATAAAACTGGAACTGGAACAAGGAACAAGGATGTTTTCAAAGACTGGTAGGATCTCTAAAACATTTGTAAAGTACATGTCATTGATAAAGCTAAATGCTCAAAGGTTGTGTAATACAACAGATTAATCATTGAGAAGAGTGAAATTATGCTGTTTTGAAAACTATGGCAGGTCAGATTTTCTGCCTAATGATATAAGAAGATTTCTCTCAAAAATACACATTATTTCGAAGACTTATTGGCTGTGAAATAAGTGAAGGGTATTTCAAATGGCTTGTCTGCAAAGAAAGGTGAGATGTAGGGAATCACAGAAAGTCGAGGGGAAAATATGTCAATATATACATTGCTATATGGTGAACTAAGCCTTAGGCCAGCAACAATGGAGAGGACCTGACCCTTAGAAACTTACAAGTAAGCTGGAATCTTCAAAAGTTCAAATCTTTCTAAGTAAAAAGATTTATTAAAATGAATAACCAAGTGTTTTAATTGACATCAGATGATCAAAACAACAAACCCTGAGAACATAGAAAAAATATAAATAAAGATATGAGCAGAACTTAATACAACAGAAAACGTATAAAATTGAGGTGATTTAGTAAGTCCAAAGAATATTCTTTGAAAAGATTTAAAAGACACACTTTGATTAAGGAAAACATAAACATATGTAAAGAATATACAGAAAGAATCAGGACAATGTTATAGCAGAGAATATATGAAATGCCAGTAAATTTGAACATTTCTGTAAAGGGGACCATTTCCTAGCTCCTAAAGTTGACCAAAACTGACACAAGAGGAAATCATTGAAGGTCATCATGTCTGCCCTTGGCATTCTTGGAACGCCCTGGCCTCAGAATGCAGCATCGGTAGTCCATGGTAACCTGCGGAGAGGGGGTGGGGCTGAAGGAGGTTGGAACACTGCCCTCACTGAGGGAGTGGGTGTGGCCATCTCTGCTGTGACTGAACAAAGGGCAGGGGAGCAGGGGGCCCAGGGCAGGGCCCTCAGAGCCCGGCAGGACCAGGGGAGTGTCACAAGCATTTGGCCCAGGCCAAAGGGCGCTTTCTTTGTCTGCACAGCTTCCCAAACACTCACATTTCCACTCAGGCCGCCCTCTTTGTTGAAGTGTGTGTGGAACGTGTCCTCGCAGTACACCTCGCTGCACAGCTAACCATAGGACTGGGCATCGTACCTTCCTGCCAGGTGACCGAAGTTCGCAGGCAGATGGGTCACTGGGACCAACGCGGAGAGGCTCCTGCCCTGACCACAGGTCGACCACAGCCGCTGCCCCAGATCGGGGGTTGCAAAGCAGCCCTGTCTGAATCCCCTGCCTCTAGAGGGAGTATTGGACCAACACTTCTAAAAAATGGGGTCCTTGCGGGCAACTCATCGGAGGGACACAAAAAAATCTTTGCCGACTTTCTCCTGAAGCTTACGAGCGTTCACACTTAAGCCTTTTACAATGTCAGCTGTTTAGCTAAACATGAGCTCATGATCTAAATTTACACAATAATGAAGAAATCAGCTACAAGGGGAGACAATCAGCAAAAACAATCAATATGAGAATTAGTTTCCCAAGGCCACCCATCAGATGTTGGAATAATCAGGTGCAAGGCAGAATATATACATAAAACTGGAACTGGAACAAGGAACAAGGATGTTTTCAAAGACTGGTAGGATCTCTAAAACATTTGTAAAGTACATGTCATTGATAAAGCTAAATACTCAAAGGTTGTGTAATACAACAGATTAATCATTGAGAAGAGTGAAATTATGCTGTTTTGAAAACTATGGCAGGTCAGATTTTCTGCCTAATGATATAAGAAGATTTCTCTCAAAAATACACATTATTTCAAAGACTTATTGGCTGTGAAATAAGTGAAGGGTATTTCAAATGGCTTGTCTGCAAAGAAAGGTGAGATGTAGGGAATCACAGAAAGTCGAGGGGAAAATATGTCAATATATACATTGGTATATGGTGAACTAAGCCTTAGGCCAGCAACAATGGAGAGGACCTGACCCTTAGAAACTTACAAGTAAGCTGGAATCTTCAAAAGTTCAAATCTTTATAAGTAAAAAGATTTATTAAAATGAATAACCAAGTGTTTTAATTGACATCAGATGATCAAAACAACAAACCCTGAGAACATAGAAAAAATATAAATAAATATATGAGCAGAACTGAATACAACAGAAAACGTATAAAATTGAGGTGATTTAGTAAGTCCAAAGAATATTCTTTGAAAAGATTTAAAAGACACACTTTGATTAAGGAAAACATAAACATATGTAAAGAATATACAGAAAGAATCAGGACAATGTTATAGCAGAGAATATATGAAATGCCAGTAAATTTGAACATTTCTGTAAAGGGGACCATTTCCTAGCTCCTAAAGTTGACCAAAACTGACACAAGAGGAAATCATTGAAGGTCATCATGTCTGCCCTTGGCATTCTTGGAACGCCCTGGCCTCAGAATGCAGCATCGGTAGTCCATGGTAACCTGCGGAGAGGGGGTGGGGCTGAAGGAGGTTGGAACACTGCCCTCACTGAGGGAGTGGGTGTGGCCATCTCTGCTGTGACTGAACAAAGTGCAGGGGAGCAGGGGGCCCAGGGCAGGGCCCTCAGAGCCCGGCAGGACCAGGGGAGTGTCACAAGCATTTGGCCCAGGCCAAAGGGCGCCTTCTTTGTCTGCACAGCTTCCCAAACACTCACATTTCCACTCAGGCCGCCCTCTTTGTGGAAGTGTGTGTGGAACGTGTCCTCGCAGTACACCTCGCTGCACAGCTAACCATAGGACTGGGCATCGTACCTTCCTGCCACGTGACCGAAGTTCGCAGGCAGATGGGTCACTGGGACCAACGCGGAGAGGCTCCTGCCCTGACCACAGGTCGACCACAGCCGCTGCCCCAGATCGGGGGTTGCAAAGCAGCCCTGTCTGAATCCCCTGCCTCTAGAGGGAGTATTGGACCAACACTTCTAAAAAATGGGGTCCTTGCGGGCAACTCATCGGAGGGACACAAAAAAATCTTTGCCGACTTTCTCCTGAAGCTTACGAGCGTTCACACTTAAGCCTTGTACAATGTCAGCTGTTTAGCTAAACATGAGCTCATGATCTAAATTTACACAATAATGAAGAAATCAGCTACAAGGGGAGACAATCAGCAAAAACAATCAATATGAGAATTAGTTTCCCAAGGCCACCCATCAGATGTTGGAATAATCAGGTGCAAGGCAGAATATATACATAAAACTGGAACTGGAACAAGGAACAAGGATGTTTTCAAAGACTGGTAGGATCTCTAAAACATTTGTAAAGTACATGTCATTGATAAAGCTAAATACTCAAAGGTTGTGTAATACAACAGATTAATCATTGAGAAGAGTGAAATTATGCTGTTTTGAAAACTATGGCAGGTCAGATTTTCTGCCTAATGATATAAGAAGATTTCTCTCAAAAATACACATTATTTCAAAGACTTATTGGCTGTGAAATAAGTGAAGGGTATTTCAAATGGCTTGTCTGCAAAGAAAGGTGAGATGTAGGGAATCACAGAAAGTCGAGGGGAAAATATGTCAATATATACATTGGTATATGGTGAACTAAGCCTTAGGCCAGCAACAATGGAGAGGACCTGACCCTTAGAAACTTACAAGTAAGCTGGAATCTTCAAAAGTTCAAATCTTTATAAGTAAAAAGATTTATTAAAATGAATAACCAAGTGTTTTAATTGACATCAGATGATCAAAACAACAAACCCTGAGAACATAGAAAAAATATAAATAAATATATGAGCAGAACTGAATACAACAGAAAACGTATAAAATTGAGGTGATTTAGTAAGTCCAAAGAATATTCTTTGAAAAGATTTAAAAGACACACTTTGATTAAGGAAAACATAAACATATGTAAAGAATATACAGAAAGAATCAGGACAATGTTATAGCAGAGAATATATGAAATGCCAGTAAATTTGAACATTTCTGTAAAGGGGACCATTTCCTAGCTCCTAAAGTTGACCAAAACTGACACAAGAGGAAATCATTGAAGGTCATCATGTCTGCCCTTGGCATTCTTGGAACGCCCTGGCCTCAGAATGCAGCATCGGTAGTCCATGGTAACCTGCGGAGAGGGGGTGGGGCTGAAGGAGGTTGGAACACTGCCCTCACTGAGGGAGTGGGTGTGGCCATCTCTGCTGTGACTGAACAAAGGGCAGGGGAGCAGGGGGCCCAGGGCAGGGCCCTCAGAGCCCGGCAGGACCAGGGGAGTGTCACAAGCATTTGGCCCAGGCCAAAGGGCGCTTTCTTTGTCTGCACAGCTTCCCAAACACTCACATTTCCACTCAGGCCGCCCTCTTTGTTGAAGTGTGTGTGGAACGTGTCCTCGCAGTACACCTCGCTGCACAGCTAACCATAGGACTGGGCATCGTACCTTCCTGCCAGGTGACCGAAGTTCGCAGGCAGATGGGTCACTGGGACCAACGCGGAGAGGCTCCTGCCCTGACCACAGGTCGACCACAGCCGCTGCCCCAGATCGGGGGTTGCAAAGCAGCCCTGTCTGAATCCCCTGCCTCTAGAGGGAGTATTGGACCAACACTTCTAAAAAATGGGGTCCTTGCGGGCAACTCATCGGAGGGACACAAAAAAATCTTTGCCGACTTTCTCCTGAAGCTTACGAGCGTTCACACTTAAGCCTTTTACAATGTCAGCTGTTTAGCTAAACATGAGCTCATGATCTAAATTTACACAATAATGAAGAAATCAGCTACAAGGGGAGACAATCAGCAAAAACAATCAATATGAGAATTAGTTTCCCAAGGCCACCCATCAGATGTTGGAATAATCAGGTGCAAGGCAGAATATATACATAAAACTGGAACTGGAACAAGGAACAAGGATGTTTTCAAAGACTGGTAGGATCTCTAAAACATTTGTAAAGTACATGTCATTGATAAAGCTAAATACTCAAAGGTTGTGTAATACAACAGATTAATCATTGAGAAGAGTGAAATTATGCTGTTTTGAAAACTATGGCAGGTCAGATTTTCTGCCTAATGATATAAGAAGATTTCTCTCAAAAATACACATTATTTCAAAGACTTATTGGCTGTGAAATAAGTGAAGGGTATTTCAAATGGCTTGTCTGCAAAGAAAGGTGAGATGTAGGGAATCACAGAAAGTCGAGGGGAAAATATGTCAATATATACATTGGTATATGGTGAACTAAGCCTTAGGCCAGCAACAATGGAGAGGACCTGACCCTTAGAAACTTACAAGTAAGCTGGAATCTTCAAAAGTTCAAATCTTTATAAGTAAAAAGATTTATTAAAATGAATAACCAAGTGTTTTAATTGACATCAGATGATCAAAACAACAAACCCTGAGAACATAGAAAAAATATAAATAAATATATGAGCAGAACTGAATACAACAGAAAACGTATAAAATTGAGGTGATTTAGTAAGTCCAAAGAATATTCTTTGAAAAGATTTAAAAGACACACTTTGATTAAGGAAAACATAAACATATGTAAAGAATATACAGAAAGAATCAGGACAATGTTATAGCAGAGAATATATGAAATGCCAGTAAATTTGAACATTTCTGTAAAGGGGACCATTTCCTAGCTCCTAAAGTTGACCAAAACTGACACAAGAGGAAATCATTGAAGGTCATCATGTCTGCCCTTGGCATTCTTGGAACGCCCTGGCCTCAGAATGCAGCATCGGTAGTCCATGGTAACCTGCGGAGAGGGGGTGGGGCTGAAGGAGGTTGGAACACTGCCCTCACTGAGGGAGTGGGTGTGGCCATCTCTGCTGTGACTGAACAAAGGGCAGGGGAGCAGGGGGCCCAGGGCAGGGCCCTCAGAGCCCGGCAGGACCAGGGGAGTGTCACAAGCATTTGGCCCAGGCCAAAGGGCGCCTTCTTTGTCTGCACAGCTTCCCAAACACTCACATTTCCACTCAGGCCGCCCTCTTTGTTGAAGTGTGTGTGGAACGTGTCCTCGCAGTACACCTCGCTGCACAGCTAACCATAGGACTGGGCATCGTACCTTCCTGCCAGGTGACCGAAGTTCGCAGGCAGATGGGTCACTGGGACCAACGCGGAGAGGCTCCTGCCCTGACCACAGGTCGACCACAGCCGCTGCCCCAGATCGGGGGTTGCAAAGCAGCCCTGTCTGAATCCCCTGCCTCTAGAGGGAGTATTGGACCAACACTTCTAAAAAATGGGGTCCTTGCGGGCAACTCATCGGAGGGACACAAAAAAATCTTTGCCGACTTTCTCCTGAAGCTTACGAGCGTTCACACTTAAGCCTTTTACAATGTCAGCTGTTTAGCTAAACATGAGCTCATGATCTAAATTTACACAATAATGAAGAAATCAGCTACAAGGGGAGACAATCAGCAAAAACAATCAATATGAGAATTAGTTTCCCAAGGCCACCCATCAGATGTTGGAATAATCAGGTGCAAGGCAGAATATATACATAAAACTGGAACTGGAACAAGGAACAAGGATGTTTTCAAAGACTGGTAGGATCTCTAAAACATTTGTAAAGTACATGTCATTGATAAAGCTAAATACTCAAAGGTTGTGTAATACAACAGATTAATCATTGAGAAGAGTGAAATTATGCTGTTTTGAAAACTATGGCAGGTCAGATTTTCTGCCTAATGATATAAGAAGATTTCTCTCAAAAATACACATTATTTCAAAGACTTATTGGCTGTGAAATAAGTGAAGGGTATTTCAAATGGCTTGTCTGCAAAGAAAGGTGAGATGTAGGGAATCACAGAAAGTCGAGGGGAAAATATGTCAATATATACATTGCTATATGGTGAACTAAGCCTTAGGCCAGCAACAATGGAGAGGACCTGACCCTTAGAAACTTACAAGTAAGCTGGAATCTTCAAAAGTTCAAATCTTTATAAGTAAAAAGATTTATTAAAATGAATAACCAAGTGTTTTAATTGACATCAGATGATCAAAACAACAAACCCTGAGAACATAGAAAAAATATAAATAAAGATATGAGCAGAACTGAATACAACAGAAAACGTATAAAATTGAGGTGATTTAGTAAGTCCAAAGAATATTCTTTGAAAAGATTTAAAAGACACACTTTGATTAAGGAAAACATAAACATATGTAAAGAATATACAGAAAGAATCAGGACAATGTTATAGCAGAGAATATATGAAATGCCAGTAAATTTGAACATTTCTGTAAAGGGGACCATTTCCTAGCTCCTAAAGTTGACCAAAACTGACACAAGAGGAAATCATTGAAGGTCATCATGTCTGCCCTTGGCATTCTTGGAACGCCCTGGCCTCAGAATGCAGCATCGGTAGTCCATGGTAACCTGCGGAGAGGGGGTGGGGCTGAAGGAGGTTGGAACACTGCCCTCACTGAGGGAGTGGGTGTGGCCATCTCTGCTGTGACTGAACAAAGTGCAGGGGAGCAGGGGGCCCAGGGCAGGGCCCTCAGAGCCCGGCAGGACCAGGGGAGTGTCACAAGCATTTGGCCCAGGCCAAAGGGCGCCTTCTTTGTCTGCACAGCTTCCCAAACACTCACATTTCCACTCAGGCCGCCCTCTTTGTGGAAGTGTGTGTGGAACGTGTCCTCGCAGTACACCTCGCTGCACAGCTAACCATAGGACTGGGCATCGTACCTTCCTGCCACGTGACCGAAGTTCGCAGGCAGATGGGTCACTGGGACCAACGCGGAGAGGCTCCTGCCCTGACCACAGGTCGACCACAGCCGCTGCCCCAGATCGGGGGTTGCAAAGCAGCCCTGTCTGAATCCCCTGCCTCTAGAGGGAGTATTGGACCAACACTTCTAAAAAATGGGGTCCTTGCGGGCAACTCATCGGAGGGACACAAAAAAATCTTTGCCGACTTTCTCCTGAAGCTTACGAGCGTTCACACTTAAGCCTTGTACAATGTCAGCTGTTTAGCTAAACATGAGCTCATGATCTAAATTTACACAATAATGAAGAAATCAGCTACAAGGGGAGACAATCAGCAAAAACAATCAATATGAGAATTAGTTTCCCAAGGCCACCCATCAGATGTTGGAATAATCAGGTGCAAGGCAGAATATATACATAAAACTGGAACTGGAACAAGGAACAAGGATGTTTTCAAAGACTGGTAGGATCTCTAAAACATTTGTAAAGTACATGTCATTGATAAAGCTAAATACTCAAAGGTTGTGTAATACAACAGATTAATCATTGAGAAGAGTGAAATTATGCTGTTTTGAAAACTATGGCAGGTCAGATTTTCTGCCTAATGATATAAGAAGATTTCTCTCAAAAATACACATTATTTCGAAGACTTATTGGCTGTGAAATAAGTGAAGGGTATTTCAAATGGCTTGTCTGCAAAGAAAGGTGAGATGTAGGGAATCACAGAAAGTCGAGGGGAAAATATGTCAATATATACATTGCTATATGGTGAACTAAGCCTTAGGCCAGCAACAATGGAGAGGACCTGACCCTTAGAAACTTACAAGTAAGCTGGAATCTTCAAAAGTTCAAATCTTTATAAGTAAAAAGATTTATTAAAATGAATAACCAAGTGTTTTAATTGACATCAGATGATCAAAACAACAAACACTGACAACATAGAAAAAATATAAATAAAGATATGAGCAGAACTGAATACAACAGAAAACGTATAAAATTGAGGTGATTTAGTAAGTCCAAAGAATATTCTTTGAAAAGATTTAAAAGACACACTTTGATTAAGGAAAACATAAACATATGTAAAGAATATACAGAAAGAATCAGGACAATGTTATAGCAGAGAATATATGAAATGCCAGTAAATTTGAACATTTCTGTAAAGGGGACCATTTCCTAGCTCCTAAAGTTGACCAAAACTGACACAAGAGGAAATCATTGAAGGTCATCATGTCTGCCCTTGGCATTCTTGGAACGCCCTGGCCTCAGAATGCAGCATCGGTAGTCCATGGTAACCTGCGGAGAGGGGGTGGGGCTGAAGGAGGTTGGAACACTGCCCTCACTGAGGGAGTGGGTGTGGCCATCTCTGCTGTGACTGAACAAAGGGCAGGGGAGCAGGGGGCCCAGGGCAGGGCCCTCAGAGCCCGGCAGGACCAGGGGAGTGTCACAAGCATTTGGCCCAGGCCAAAGGGCGCCTTCTTTGTCTGCACAGCTTCCCAAACACTCACATTTCCACTCAGGCCGCCCTCTTTGTTGAAGTGTGTGTGGAACGTGTCCTCGCAGTACACCTCGCTGCACAGCTAACCATAGGACTGGGCATCGTACCTTCCTGCCAGGTGACCGAAGTTCGCAGGCAGATGGGTCACTGGGACCAACGCGGAGAGGCTCCTGCCCTGACCACAGGTCGACCACAGCCGCTGCCCCAGATCGGGGGTTGCAAAGCAGCCCTGTCTGAATCCCCTGCCTCTAGAGGGAGTATTGGACCAACACTTCTAAAAAATGGGGTCCTTGTGGGCAACTCATCGGAGGGACACAAATAAATCGTTGCCGACACTCTCCTGGAGCTTATGAGCGTTCACACTTAAGCCTGATACAATGTCAGCTGTTTAGCTAAACATGAGCTCATGATCTAAATTTACACAATAATGAAGAAATCAGCTACAAGTGGAGACAATCAGCAAAAACAATCAATATGAGAATTAGTTTCCCAAGGCCATCCATCAGATGTTGGAACAATCAGGTGCAAGGCAGAAAATATACATAAAACTGGAACTGAAACAAGGAACAAGGATGTTTACTAAGACTGGTAGGATCTCTAAAACATTTGTAAAGTACATGTCATTGATAAAGCTAAATACTCAAAGGTTGTGTAATACAACAGATTAATCATTGAGAAGAGTGAAATTATGCTGTTTTGAAAACTATGGCAGGTCAGATTTTCTGCCTAATGATATAAGAAGATTTCTCTCAAAAATACACATTATTTCAAAGACTTATTGGCTGTGAAATAAGTTAAGGGTATTTCAAATGGCTTGTATGCAAAGAAAGGTGAGATGTAGGGAATCACAGAAAGTCGAGGGGAAAATATGTCAATATATACATTGCTATATGGTGAACTAAGCCTTAGGCCAGCAACAATGGAGAGGACCTGACCCTTAGAAACTTACAAGTAAGCTGGAATCTTCAAAAGTTCAAATCTTTATAAGTAAAATGATTTATTAAAATGAATAACCAAGTGTTTTAATTGACATCAGATGATCAAAACAACAAACCCTGAGAACATAGAAAAAAATATAAATAAAGATATGAGCAGAACTTAATACAACAGAAAACGTATAAAATTGAGGTGATTTAGTAAGTCCAAAGAATATTCTTTGAAAAGATTTAAAAGACACACTTTGATTAAGGAAAACATAAACATATGTAAAGAATATACAGATAGAATCAGGACAATGTTATAGCAGAGAATATATGAAATGCCAGTAAATTTGAACATTTCTGTAAAGGGGACCATTTCCTAGCTCCTAAAGTTGACCAAAACTGACACAAGAGGAAATCATTGAAGGTCATCATGTCTGCCCTTGGCATTCTTGGAACGCCCTGGCCTCAGAATGCAGCATCGGTAGTCCATGGTAACCTGCGGAGAGGGGGTGGGGCTGAAGGAGGTTGGAACACTGCCCTCACTGAGGGAGTGGGTGTGGCCATCTCTGCTGTGACTGAACAAAGGGCAGGGGAACAGGGGGCCGAGGGCAGGGCCCTCAGAGCCCGGCAGGACCAGGGGAGTGTCACAAGCATTTGGCCCAGGCCAAAGGGCGCCTTCTTTGTCTGCACAGCTTCCCAAACACTCACATTTCCACTCAGGCCGCCCTCTTTGTTGAAGTGTGTGTGGATCGTGTCCTCGCAGTACACCTCGCTGCACAGCTAACCATAGGACTGGGCATCGTACCTTCCTGCCAGGTGACCGTAGTTCACAGGCAGATGGGTCACTGGGACCAACGCGGAGAGGCTCCTGCCCTGACCACAGGTCGACCACAGCCGCTGCCCCAGATCGGGGGTTGCAAAGCAGCCCTGTCTGAATCCCCTGCCTCTAGAGGGAGTATTGGACCAACACTTCTAAAAAATGGGGTCCTTGCGGGCAACTCATCGGAGGGACACAAAAAATCTTTGCCGACTTTCTCCTGAAGCTTACGAGCGTTCACACTTAAGCCTTTTACAATGTCAGCTGTTTAGCTAAACATGAGCTCATGATCTAAATTTACACAATAATGAAGAAATCAGCTACAAGGGGAGACAATCAGCAAAAACAATCAATATGAGAATTAGTTTCCCAAGGCCACCCATCAGATGTTGGAATAATCAGGTGCAAGGCAGAATATATACATAAAACTGGAACTGGAACAAGGAACAAGGATGTTTTCAAAGACTGGTAGGATCTCTAAAACATTTGTAAAGTACATGTCATTGATAAAGCTAAATACTCAAAGGTTGTGTAATACAACAGATTAATCATTGAGTCGAGTGAAATTATGCTGTTTTGAAAACTATGGTAGGTCAGATTTTCTGCCTAATGATATAAGAAGATTTCTCTCAAAAATACACCTTATTTCGAAGACTTATTGGCTGTGAAATAAGTTAAGGGTATTTCAAATGGCTTGTCTGCAAAGAAAGGTGAGATGTAGGGAATCACAGAAAGTCGAGGGGAAAATATGTCAATATATACATTGCTATATGGTGAACTAAGCCTTAGGCCAGCAACAATGGAGAGGACCTGACCCTTAGAAACTTACAAGTAAGCTGGAATCTTCAAAAGTTCAAATCTTTCTAAGTAAAAAGATTTATTAAAATGAATAACCAAGTGTTTTAATTGACATCAGATGATCAAAACAACAAACCCTGAGAACATAGAAAAAATATAAATAAAGATATGAGCAGAACTTAATACAACAGAAAACGTATAAAATTGAGGTGATTTAGTAAGTCCAAAGAATATTCTTTGAAAAGATTTAAAAGACACACTTTGATTAAGGAAAACATAAACATATGTAAAGAATATACAGAAAGAATCAGGACAATGTTATAGCAGAGAATATATGAAATGCCAGTAAATTTGAACATTTCTGTAAAGGGGACCATTTCCTAGCTCCTAAAGTTGACCAAAACTGACACAAGAGGAAATCATTGAAGGTCATCATGTCTGCCCTTGGCATTCTTGGAACGCCCTGGCCTCAGAATGCAGCATCGGTAGTCCATGGTAACCTGCGGAGCGGGGGTGGGGCTGAAGGTGGTTGGAACACTGCCCTCACTGAGGGAGTGGGTGTGGCCATCTCTGCTGTGACTGAACAAAGGGCAGGGGAGCAGGGGGCCCAGGGCAGGGCCCTCAGAGCCCGGCAGGACCAGGGGAGTGTCACAAGCATTTGGCCCAGGCCAAAGGGCGCCTTCTTTGTCTGCACAGCTTCCCAAACACTCACATTTCCACTCAGGCCGCCCTCTTTGTTGAAGTGTGTGTGGAACGTGTCCTCGCAGTACACCTCGCTGCACAGCTAACCATAGGACTGGGCATCGTACCTTCCTGCCAGGTGACCGAAGTTCGCAGGCAGATGGGTCACTGGGACCAACGCGGAGAGGCTCCTGCCCTGACCACAGGTCGACCACAGCCGCTGCCCCAGATCGGGGGTTGCAAAGCAGCCCTGTCTGAATCCCCTGCCTCTAGAGGGAGTATTGGACCAACACTTCTAAAAAATGGGGTCCTTGCGGGCAACTCATCGGAGGGACACAAAAAAATCTTTGCCAACTTTCTCCTGAAGCTTACGAGCGTTCACACTTAAGCCTTTTACAATGTCAGCTGTTTAGCTAAACATGAGCTCATGATCTAAATTTACACAATAATGAAGAAATCAGCTACAAGGGGAGACAATCAGCAAAAACAATCAATATGAGAATTAGTTTCCCAAGGCCACCCATCAGATGTTGGAATAATCAGGTGCAAGGCAGAATATATACATAAAACTGGAACGGGAACAAGGAACAAGGATGTTTTCAAAGACTGGTAGGATCTCTAAAACATTTGTAAAGTACATGTCATTGATAAAGCTAAATACTCAAAGGTTGTGTAATACAACAGATTAATCATTGAGAAGAGTGAAATTATGCTGTTTTGAAAACTATGGCAGGTCAGATTTTCTGCCTAATGATATAAGAAGATTTCTCTCAAAAATACACATTATTTCAAAGACTTATTGGCTGTGAAATAAGTGAAGGGTATTTCAAATGGCTTGTCTGCAAAGAAAGGTGAGATGTAGGGAATCACAGAAAGTCGAGGGGAAAATATGTCAATATATACATTGCTATATGGTGAACTAAGCCTTAGGCCAGCAACAATGGACAGAACCTGACCCTTAGAAACTTACAAGTAAGCTGGAATCTTCAAAAGTTCAAATCTTTATAAGTAAAAAGATTTATTAAAATGAATAACCAAGTGTTTTAATTGACATCAGATGATCAAAACAACAAACACTGACAACATAGAAAAAATATAAATAAAGATATGAGCAGAACTGAATACAACAGAAAACGTATAAAATTGAGGTGATTTAGTAAGTCCAAAGAATATTCTTTGAAAAGATTTAAAAGACACACTTTGATTAAGGAAAACATAAACATATGTAAAGAATATACAGAAAGAATCAGGACAATGTTATAGCAGAGAATATATGAAATGCCAGTAAATGTGAACATTTCTGTAAAGGGGACCATTTCCTAGCTCCTAAAGTTGACCAAAACTGACACAAGAGGAAATCATTGAAGGTCATCATGTCTGCCCTTGGCATTCTTGGAACGCCCTGGCCTCAGAATGCAGCATCCGTAGTCCATGGTAACCTGCGGAGAGGGGGTGGGGCTGAAGGAGGTTGGAACACTGCCCTCACTGAGGGAGTGGGTGTGGCCATCTCTGCTGTGACTGAACAAAGGGCAGGGGAGCAGGGGGCCCAGGGCAGGGCCCTCAGAGCCCGGCAGGACCAGGGGAGTGTCACAAGCATTTGGCCCAGGCCAAAGGGCGCCTTCTGTGTCTGCACAGCTTCCCAAACACTCACATTTCCACTCAGGCCGCCCTCTTTGTTGAAGTGTGTGTGGAACGTGTCCTCGCAGTACACCTCGCTGCACAGCTAACCATAGGACTGGGCATCGTACCTTCCTGCCAGGTGACCGAAGTTCGCAGGCAGATGGGTCACTGGGACCAACGCGGAGAGGCTCCTGCCCTGACCACAGGTCGACCACAGCCGCTGCCCCAGATCGGGGGTTGCAAAGCAGCCCTGTCTGAATCCCCTGCCTCTAGAGGGAGTATTGGACCAACACTTCTAAAAAATGGGGTCCTTGCGGGCAACTCATCGGAGGGACACAAAAAAATCTCTGCCGACTTTCTCCTGAAGCTTACGAGCGTTCACACTTAAGCCTTTTACAATGTCAGCTGTTTAGCTAAACATGAGCTCATGATCTAAATTTACACAATAATGAAGAAATCAGCTACAAGGGGAGACAATCAGCAAAAACAATCAATATGAGAATTAGTTTCCCAAGGCCACCCATCAGATGTTGGAATAATCAGGTGCAAGGCAGAATATATACATAAAACTGGAACGGGAACAAGGAACAAGGATGTTTTCAAAGACTGGTAGGATCTCTAAAACATTTGTAAAGTACATGTCATTGATAAAGCTAAATACTCAAAGGTTGTGTAATACAACAGATTAATCATTGAGAAGAGTGAAATTATGCTGTTTTGAAAACTATGGCAGGTCAGATTTTCTGCCTAATGATATAAGAAGATTTCTCTCAAAAATACACATTATTTCAAAGACTTATTGGCTGTGAAATAAGTGAAGGGTATTTCAAATGGCTTGTCTGCAAAGAAAGGTGAGATGTAGGGAATCACAGAAAGTCGAGGGGAAAATATGTCAATATATACATTGCTATATGGTGAACTAAGCCTTAGGCCAGCAACAATGGAGAGGACCTGACCCTTAGAAACTTACAAGTAAGCTGGAATCTTCAAAAGTTCAAATCTTTATAAGTAAAAAGATTTATTAAAATGAATAACCAAGTGTTTTAATTGACATCAGATGATCAAAACAACAAACCCTGAGAACATAGAAAAAATAAAAATAAAGATATGAGCAGAACTGAATACAACAGAAAACGTATAAAATTGAGGTGATTTAGTAAGTCCAAAGAATATTCTTTGAAAAGATTTAAAAGACACACTTTATTAAGGAAAACATAAACATATGTAAAGAATATACAGAAAGAATCAGGACAATGTTATAGCAGAGAATATATGAAATGCCAGTAAATTTGAACATTTCTGTAAAGGGGACCATTTCCTAGCTCCTAAAGTTGACCAAAACTGACACAAGAGGAAATCATTGAAGGTCATCATGTCTGCCCTTGGCATTCTTGGAACGCCCTGGCCTCAGAATGCAGCATCGGTAGTCCATGGTAACCTGCGGAGAGGGGGTGGGGCTGAAGGAGGTTGGAACACTGCCCTCACTGAGGGAGTGGGTGTGGCCATCTCTGCTGTGACTGAACAAAGGGCAGGGGAGCAGGGGGCCCAGGGCAGGGCCCTCAGAGCCCGGCAGGACCAGGGGAGTGTCACAAGCATTTGGCCCAGGCCAAAGGGCGCCTTCTTTGTCTGCACAGCTTCCCAAACACTCACATTTCCACTCAGGCCGCCCTCTTTGTTGAAGTGTGTGTGGAACGTGTCCTCGCAGTACACCTCGCTGCACAGCTAACCATAGGACTGGGCATCGTACCTTCCTGCCAGGTGACCGAAGTTCGCAGGCAGATGGGTCACTGGGACCAACGCGGAGAGGCTCCTGCCCTGACCACAGGTCGACCACAGCCGCTGCCCCAGATCGGGGGTTGCAAAGCAGCCCTGTCTGAATCCCCTGCCTCTAGAGGGAGTATTGGACCAACACTTCTAAAAAATGGGGTCCTTGTGGGCAACTCATCGGAGGGACACAAATAAATCGTTGCCGACACTCTCCTGGAGCTTATGAGCGTTCACACTTAAGCCTGATACAATGTCAGCTGTTTAGCTAAACATGAGCTCATGATCTAAATTTACACAATAATGAAGAAATCAGCTACAAGTGGAGACAATCAGCAAAAACAATCAATATGAGAATTAGTTTCCCAAGGCCATCCATCAGATGTTGGAACAATCAGGTGCAAGGCAGAAAATATACATAAAACTGGAACTGAAACAAGGAACAAGGATGTTTACTAAGACTGGTAGGATCTCTAAAACATTTGTAAAGTACATGTCATTGATAAAGCTAAATACTCAAAGGTTGTGTAATACAACAGATTAATCATTGAGAAGAGTGAAATTATGCTGTTTTGAAAACTATGGCAGGTCAGATTTTCTGCCTAATGATATAAGAAGATTTCTCTCAAAAATACACATTATTTCAAAGACTTATTGGCTGTGAAATAAGTTAAGGGTATTTCAAATGGCTTGTATGCAAAGAAAGGTGAGATGTAGGGAATCACAGAAAGTCGAGGGGAAAATATGTCAATATATACATTGCTATATGGTGAACTAAGCCTTAGGCCAGCAACAATGGAGAGGACCTGACCCTTAGAAACTTACAAGTAAGCTGGAATCTTCAAAAGTTCAAATCTTTATAAGTAAAATGATTTATTAAAATGAATAACCAAGTGTTTTAATTGACATCAGATGATCAAAACAACAAACCCTGAGAACATAGAAAAAAATATAAATAAAGATATGAGCAGAACTTAATACAACAGAAAACGTATAAAATTGAGGTGATTTAGTAAGTCCAAAGAATATTCTTTGAAAAGATTTAAAAGACACACTTTGATTAAGGAAAACATAAACATATGTAAAGAATATACAGATAGAATCAGGACAATGTTATAGCAGAGAATATATGAAATGCCAGTAAATTTGAACATTTCTGTAAAGGGGACCATTTCCTAGCTCCTAAAGTTGACCAAAACTGACACAAGAGGAAATCATTGAAGGTCATCATGTCTGCCCTTGGCATTCTTGGAACGCCCTGGCCTCAGAATGCAGCATCGGTAGTCCATGGTAACCTGCGGAGAGGGGGTGGGGCTGAAGGAGGTTGGAACACTGCCCTCACTGAGGGAGTGGGTGTGGCCATCTCTGCTGTGACTGAACAAAGGGCAGGGGAACAGGGGGCCGAGGGCAGGGCCCTCAGAGCCCGGCAGGACCAGGGGAGTGTCACAAGCATTTGGCCCAGGCCAAAGGGCGCCTTCTTTGTCTGCACAGCTTCCCAAACACTCACATTTCCACTCAGGCCGCCCTCTTTGTTGAAGTGTGTGTGGATCGTGTCCTCGCAGTACACCTCGCTGCACAGCTAACCATAGGACTGGGCATCGTACCTTCCTGCCAGGTGACCGTAGTTCACAGGCAGATGGGTCACTGGGACCAACGCGGAGAGGCTCCTGCCCTGACCACAGGTCGACCACAGCCGCTGCCCCAGATCGGGGGTTGCAAAGCAGCCCTGTCTGAATCCCCTGCCTCTAGAGGGAGTATTGGACCAACACTTCTAAAAAATGGGGTCCTTGCGGGCAACTCATCGGAGGGACACAAAAAAATCTTTGCCGACTTTCTCCTGAAGCTTACGAGCGTTCACACTTAAGCCTTTTACAATGTCAGCTGTTTAGCTAAACATGAGCTCATGATCTAAATTTACACAATAATGAAGAAATCAGCTACAAGGGGAGACAATCAGCAAAAACAATCAATATGAGAATTAGTTTCCCAAGGCCACCCATCAGATGTTGGAATAATCAGGTGCAAGGCAGAATATATACATAAAACTGGAACTGGAACAAGGAACAAGGATGTTTTCAAAGACTGGTAGGATCTCTAAAACATTTGTAAAGTACATGTCATTGATAAAGCTAAATACTCAAAGGTTGTGTAATACAACAGATTAATCATTGAGTCGAGTGAAATTATGCTGTTTTGAAAACTATGGTAGGTCAGATTTTCTGCCTAATGATATAAGAAGATTTCTCTCAAAAATACACCTTATTTCGAAGACTTATTGGCTGTGAAATAAGTTAAGGGTATTTCAAATGGCTTGTCTGCAAAGAAAGGTGAGATGTAGGGAATCACAGAAAGTCGAGGGGAAAATATGTCAATATATACATTGCTATATGGTGAACTAAGCCTTAGGCCAGCAACAATGGAGAGGACCTGACCCTTAGAAACTTACAAGTAAGCTGGAATCTTCAAAAGTTCAAATCTTTCTAAGTAAAAAGATTTATTAAAATGAATAACCAAGTGTTTTAATTGACATCAGATGATCAAAACAACAAACCCTGAGAACATAGAAAAAATATAAATAAAGATATGAGCAGAACTTAATACAACAGAAAACGTATAAAATTGAGGTGATTTAGTAAGTCCAAAGAATATTCTTTGAAAAGATTTAAAAGACACACTTTGATTAAGGAAAACATAAACATATGTAAAGAATATACAGAAAGAATCAGGACAATGTTATAGCAGAGAATATATGAAATGCCAGTAAATTTGAACATTTCTGTAAAGGGGACCATTTCCTAGCTCCTAAAGTTGACCAAAACTGACACAAGAGGAAATCATTGAAGGTCATCATGTCTGCCCTTGGCATTCTTGGAACGCCCTGGCCTCAGAATGCAGCATCGGTAGTCCATGGTAACCTGCGGAGCGGGGGTGGGGCTGAAGGTGGTTGGAACACTGCCCTCACTGAGGGAGTGGGTGTGGCCATCTCTGCTGTGACTGAACAAAGGGCAGGGGAGCAGGGGGCCCAGGGCAGGGCCCTCAGAGCCCGGCAGGACCAGGGGAGTGTCACAAGCATTTGGCCCAGGCCAAAGGGCGCCTTCTTTGTCTGCACAGCTTCCCAAACACTCACATTTCCACTCAGGCCGCCCTCTTTGTTGAAGTGTGTGTGGAACGTGTCCTCGCAGTACACCTCGCTGCACAGCTAACCATAGGACTGGGCATCGTACCTTCCTGCCAGGTGACCGAAGTTCGCAGGCAGATGGGTCACTGGGACCAACGCGGAGAGGCTCCTGCCCTGACCACAGGTCGACCACAGCCGCTGCCCCAGATCGGGGGTTGCAAAGCAGCCCTGTCTGAATCCCCTGCCTCTAGAGGGAGTATTGGACCAACACTTCTAAAAAATGGGGTCCTTGCGGGCAACTCATCGGAGGGACACAAAAAAATCTTTGCCAACTTTCTCCTGAAGCTTACGAGCGTTCACACTTAAGCCTTTTACAATGTCAGCTGTTTAGCTAAACATGAGCTCATGATCTAAATTTACACAATAATGAAGAAATCAGCTACAAGGGGAGACAATCAGCAAAAACAATCAATATGAGAATTAGTTTCCCAAGGCCACCCATCAGATGTTGGAATAATCAGGTGCAAGGCAGAATATATACATAAAACTGGAACGGGAACAAGGAACAAGGATGTTTTCAAAGACTGGTAGGATCTCTAAAACATTTGTAAAGTACATGTCATTGATAAAGCTAAATACTCAAAGGTTGTGTAATACAACAGATTAATCATTGAGAAGAGTGAAATTATGCTGTTTTGAAAACTATGGCAGGTCAGATTTTCTGCCTAATGATATAAGAAGATTTCTCTCAAAAATACACATTATTTCAAAGACTTATTGGCTGTGAAATAAGTGAAGGGTATTTCAAATGGCTTGTCTGCAAAGAAAGGTGAGATGTAGGGAATCACAGAAAGTCGAGGGGAAAATATGTCAATATATACATTGCTATATGGTGAACTAAGCCTTAGGCCAGCAACAATGGACAGAACCTGACCCTTAGAAACTTACAAGTAAGCTGGAATCTTCAAAAGTTCAAATCTTTATAAGTAAAAAGATTTATTAAAATGAATAACCAAGTGTTTTAATTGACATCAGATGATCAAAACAACAAACACTGACAACATAGAAAAAATATAAATAAAGATATGAGCAGAACTGAATACAACAGAAAACGTATAAAATTGAGGTGATTTAGTAAGTCCAAAGAATATTCTTTGAAAAGATTTAAAAGACACACTTTGATTAAGGAAAACATAAACATATGTAAAGAATATACAGAAAGAATCAGGACAATGTTATAGCAGAGAATATATGAAATGCCAGTAAATGTGAACATTTCTGTAAAGGGGACCATTTCCTAGCTCCTAAAGTTGACCAAAACTGACACAAGAGGAAATCATTGAAGGTCATCATGTCTGCCCTTGGCATTCTTCGAACGCCCTGGCCTCAGAATGCAGCATCCGTAGTCCATGGTAACCTGCGGAGAGGGGGTGGGGCTGAAGGAGGTTGGAACACTGCCCTCACTGAGGGAGTGGGTGTGGCCATCTCTGCTGTGACTGAACAAAGGGCAGGGGAGCAGGGGGCCCAGGGCAGGGCCCTCAGAGCCCGGCAGGACCAGGGGAGTGTCACAAGCATTTGGCCCAGGCCAAAGGGCGCCTTCTGTGTCTGCACAGCTTCCCAAACACTCACATTTCCACTCAGGCCGCCCTCTTTGTTGAAGTGTGTGTGGAACGTGTCCTCGCAGTACACCTCGCTGCACAGCTAACCATAGGACTGGGCATCGTACCTTCCTGCCAGGTGACCGAAGTTCGCAGGCAGATGGGTCACTGGGACCAACGCGGAGAGGCTCCTGCCCTGACCACAGGTCGACCACAGCCGCTGCCCCAGATCGGGGGTTGCAAAGCAGCCCTGTCTGAATCCCCTGCCTCTAGAGGGAGTATTGGACCAACACTTCTAAAAAATGGGGTCCTTGCGGGCAACTCATCGGAGGGACACAAAAAAATCTCTGCCGACTTTCTCCTGAAGCTTACGAGCGTTCACACTTAAGCCTTTTACAATGTCAGCTGTTTAGCTAAACATGAGCTCATGATCTAAATTTACACAATAATGAAGAAATCAGCTACAAGGGGAGACAATCAGCAAAAACAATCAATATGAGAATTAGTTTCCCAAGGCCACCCATCAGATGTTGGAATAATCAGGTGCAAGGCAGAATATATACATAAAACTGGAACGGGAACAAGGAACAAGGATGTTTTCAAAGACTGGTAGGATCTCTAAAACATTTGTAAAGTACATGTCATTGATAAAGCTAAATACTCAAAGGTTGTGTAATACAACAGATTAATCATTGAGAAGAGTGAAATTATGCTGTTTTGAAAACTATGGCAGGTCAGATTTTCTGCCTAATGATATAAGAAGATTTCTCTCAAAAATACACATTATTTCAAAGACTTATTGGCTGTGAAATAAGTGAAGGGTATTTCAAATGGCTTGTCTGCAAAGAAAGGTAGGATGTAGGGAATCACAGAAAGTCGAGGGGAAAATATGTCAATATATACATTGCTATATGGTGAACTAAGCCTTAGGCCAGCAACAATGGAGAGGACCTGACCCTTAGAAACTTACAAGTAAGCTGGAATCTTCAAAAGTTCAAATCTTTATAAGTAAAAAGATTTATTAAAATGAATAACCAAGTGTTTTAAT
Organism: Hyperoodon ampullatus; assembly: GCF_949752795.1. Lineage (NCBI taxonomy): Eukaryota > Metazoa > Chordata > Mammalia > Artiodactyla > Ziphiidae > Hyperoodon > Hyperoodon ampullatus. The sequence continues at coordinate 99,200,796 of NC_136919.1, forward strand.
TGACATCAGATGATCAAAACAACAAACCCTGAGAACATAGAAAAAATAAAAATAAAGATATGAGCAGAACTGAATACAACAGAAAACGTATAAAATTGAGGTGATTTAGTAAGTCCAAAGAATATTCTTTGAAAAGATTTAAAAGACACACTTTGATTAAGGAAAACATAAACATATGTAAAGAATATACAGAAAGAATCAGGACAATGTTATAGCAGAGAATATATGAAATGCCAGTAAATTTGAACATTTCTGTAAAGGGGACCATTTCCTAGCTCCTAAAGTTGACCAAAACTGACACAAGAGGAAATCATTGAAGGTCATCATGTCTGCCCTTGGCATTCTTGGAACGCCCTGGCCTCAGAATGCAGCATCGGTAGTCCATGGTAACCTGCGGAGAGGGGGTGGGGCTGAAGGAGGTTGGAACACTGCCCTCACTGAGGGAGTGGGTGTGGCCATCTCTGCTGTGACTGAACAAAGGGCAGGGGAGCAGGGGGCCCAGGGCAGGGCCCTCAGAGCCCGGCAGGACCAGGGGAGTGTCACAAGCATTTGGCCCAGGCCAAAGGGCGCCTTCTTTGTCTGCACAGCTTCCCAAACACTCACATTTCCACTCAGGCCGCCCTCTTTGTTGAAGTGTGTGTGGAACGTGTCCTCGCAGTACACCTCGCTGCACAGCTAACCATAGGACTGGGCATCGTACCTTCCTGCCAGGTGACCGAAGTTCGCAGGCAGATGGGTCACTGGGACCAACGCGGAGAGGCTCCTGCCCTGACCACAGGTCGACCACAGCCGCTGCCCCAGATCGGGGGTTGCAAAGCAGCCCTGTCTGAATCCCCTGCCTCTAGAGGGAGTATTGGACCAACACTTCTAAAAAATGGGGTCCTTGTGGGCAACTCATCGGAGGGACACAAATAAATCGTTGCCGACACTCTCCTGGAGCTTATGAGCGTTCACACTTAAGCCTGATACAATGTCAGCTGTTTAGCTAAACATGAGCTCATGATCTAAATTTACACAATAATGAAGAAATCAGCTACAAGTGGAGACAATCAGCAAAAACAATCAATATGAGAATTAGTTTCCCAAGGCCATCCATCAGATGTTGGAACAATCAGGTGCAAGGCAGAAAATATACATAAAACTGGAACTGAAACAAGGAACAAGGATGTTTACTAAGACTGGTAGGATCTCTAAAACATTTGTAAAGTACATGTCATTGATAAAGCTAAATACTCAAAGGTTGTGTAATACAACAGATTAATCATTGAGAAGAGTGAAATTATGCTGTTTTGAAAACTATGGCAGGTCAGATTTTCTGCCTAATGATATAAGAAGATTTCTCTCAAAAATACACATTATTTCAAAGACTTATTGGCTGTGAAATAAGTTAAGGGTATTTCAAATGGCTTGTATGCAAAGAAAGGTGAGATGTAGGGAATCACAGAAAGTCGAGGGGAAAATATGTCAATATATACATTGCTATATGGTGAACTAAGCCTTAGGCCAGCAACAATGGAGAGGACCTGACCCTTAGAAACTTACAAGTAAGCTGGAATCTTCAAAAGTTCAAATCTTTATAAGTAAAATGATTTATTAAAATGAATAACCAAGTGTTTTAATTGACATCAGATGATCAAAACAACAAACCCTGAGAACATAGAAAAAAATATAAATAAAGATATGAGCAGAACTTAATACAACAGAAAACGTATAAAATTGAGGTGATTTAGTAAGTCCAAAGAATATTCTTTGAAAAGATTTAAAAGACACACTTTGATTAAGGAAAACATAAACATATGTAAAGAATATACAGATAGAATCAGGACAATGTTATAGCAGAGAATATATGAAATGCCAGTAAATTTGAACATTTCTGTAAAGGGGACCATTTCCTAGCTCCTAAAGTTGACCAAAACTGACACAAGAGGAAATCATTGAAGGTCATCATGTCTGCCCTTGGCATTCTTGGAACGCCCTGGCCTCAGAATGCAGCATCGGTAGTCCATGGTAACCTGCGGAGAGGGGGTGGGGCTGAAGGAGGTTGGAACACTGCCCTCACTGAGGGAGTGGGTGTGGCCATCTCTGCTGTGACTGAACAAAGGGCAGGGGAACAGGGGGCCGAGGGCAGGGCCCTCAGAGCCCGGCAGGACCAGGGGAGTGTCACAAGCATTTGGCCCAGGCCAAAGGGCGCCTTCTTTGTCTGCACAGCTTCCCAAACACTCACATTTCCACTCAGGCCGCCCTCTTTGTTGAAGTGTGTGTGGATCGTGTCCTCGCAGTACACCTCGCTGCAGAGCTAACCATAGGACTGGGCATCGTACCTTCCTGCCAGGTGACCGTAGTTCACAGGCAGATGGGTCACTGGGACCAACGCGGAGAGGCTCCTGCCCTGACCACAGGTCGACCACAGCCGCTGCCCCAGATCGGGGGTTGCAAAGCAGCCCTGTCTGAATCCCCTGCCTCTAGAGGGAGTATTGGACCAACACTTCTAAAAAATGGGGTCCTTGCGGGCAACTCATCGGAGGGACACAAAAAATCTTTGCCGACTTTCTCCTGAAGCTTACGAGCGTTCACACTTAAGCCTTTTACAATGTCAGCTGTTTAGCTAAACATGAGCTCATGATCTAAATTTACACAATAATGAAGAAATCAGCTACAAGGGGAGACAATCAGCAAAAACAATCAATATGAGAATTAGTTTCCCAAGGCCACCCATCAGATGTTGGAATAATCAGGTGCAAGGCAGAATATATACATAAAACTGGAACTGGAACAAGGAACAAGGATGTTTTCAAAGACTGGTAGGATCTCTAAAACATTTGTAAAGTACATGTCATTGATAAAGCTAAATACTCAAAGGTTGTGTAATACAACAGATTAATCATTGAGTCGAGTGAAATTATGCTGTTTTGAAAACTATGGTAGGTCAGATTTTCTGCCTAATGATATAAGAAGATTTCTCTCAAAAATACACCTTATTTCGAAGACTTATTGGCTGTGAAATAAGTTAAGGGTATTTCAAATGGCTTGTCTGCAAAGAAAGGTGAGATGTAGGGAATCACAGAAAGTCGAGGGGAAAATATGTCAATATATACATTGCTATATGGTGAACTAAGCCTTAGGCCAGCAACAATGGAGAGGACCTGACCCTTAGAAACTTACAAGTAAGCTGGAATCTTCAAAAGTTCAAATCTTTCTAAGTAAAAAGATTTATTAAAATGAATAACCAAGTGTTTTAATTGACATCAGATGATCAAAACAACAAACCCTGAGAACATAGAAAAAATATAAATAAAGATATGAGCAGAACTTAATACAACAGAAAACGTATAAAATTGAGGTGATTTAGTAAGTCCAAAGAATATTCTTTGAAAAGATTTAAAAGACACACTTTGATTAAGGAAAACATAAACATATGTAAAGAATATACAGAAAGAATCAGGACAATGTTATAGCAGAGAATATATGAAATGCCAGTAAATTTGAACATTTCTGTAAAGGGGACCATTTCCTAGCTCCTAAAGTTGACCAAAACTGACACAAGAGGAAATCATTGAAGGTCATCATGTCTGCCCTTGGCATTCTTGGAATGCCCTGGCCTCAGAATGCAGCATCGGTAGTCCATGGTAACCTGCGGAGCAGGGGTGGGGCTGAAGGTGGTTGGAACACTGCCCTCACTGAGGGAGTGGGTGTGGCCATCTCTGCTGTGACTGAACAAAGGGCAGGGGAGCAGGGGGCCCAGGGCAGGGCCCTCAGAGCCCGGCAGGACCAGGGGAGTGTCACAAGCATTTGGCCCAGGCCAAAGGGCGCCTTCTTTGTCTGCACAGCTTCCCAAACACTCACATTTCCACTCAGGCCGCCCTCTTTGTTGAAGTGTGTGTGGAACGTGTCCTCGCAGTACACCTCGCTGCACAGCTAACCATAGGACTGGGCATCGTACCTTCCTGCCAGGTGACCGAAGTTCGCAGGCAGATGGGTCACTGGGACCAACGCGGAGAGGCTCCTGCCCTGACCACAGGTCGACCACAGCCGCTGCCCCAGATCGGGGGTTGCAAAGCAGCCCTGTCTGAATCCCCTGCCTCTAGAGGGAGTATTGGACCAACACTTCTAAAAAATGGGGTCCTTGCGGGCAACTCATCGGAGGGACACAAAAAAATCTTTGCCAACTTTCTCCTGAAGCTTACGAGCGTTCACACTTAAGCCTTTTACAATGTCAGCTGTTTAGCTAAACATGAGCTCATGATCTAAATTTACACAATAATGAAGAAATCAGCTACAAGGGGAGACAATCAGCAAAAACAATCAATATGAGAATTAGTTTCCCAAGGCCACCCATCAGATGTTGGAATAATCAGGTGCAAGGCAGAATATATACATAAAACTGGAACGGGAACAAGGAACAAGGATGTTTTCAAAGACTGGTAGGATCTCTAAAACATTTGTAAAGTACATGTCATTGATAAAGCTAAATACTCAAAGGTTGTGTAATACAACAGATTAATCATTGAGAAGAGTGAAATTATGCTGTTTTGAAAACTATGGCAGGTCAGATTTTCTGCCTAATGATATAAGAAGATTTCTCTCAAAAATACACATTATTTCAAAGACTTATTGGCTGTGAAATAAGTGAAGGGTATTTCAAATGGCTTGTCTGCAAAGAAAGGTGAGATGTAGGGAATCACAGAAAGTCGAGGGGAAAATATGTCAATATATACATTGCTATATGGTGAACTAAGCCTTAGGCCAGCAACAATGGACAGAACCTGACCCTAAGAAACTTACAAGTAAGCTGGAATCTTCAAAAGTTCAAATCTTTATAAGTAAAAAGATTTATTAAAATGAATAACCAAGTGTTTTAATTGACATCAGATGATCAAAACAACAAACACTGACAACATAGAAAAAATATAAATAAAGATATGAGCAGAACTTAATACAACAGAAAACGTATAAAATTGAGGTGATTTAGTAAGTCCAAAGAATATTCTTTGAAAAGATTTAAAAGACACACTTTGATTAAGGAAAACATAAACATATGTAAAGAATATACAGAAAGAATCAGGACAATGTTATAGCAGAGAATATATGAAATGCCAGTAAATGTGAACATTTCTGTAAAGGGGACCATTTCCTAGCTCCTAAAGTTGACCAAAACTGACACAAGAGGAAATCATTGAAGGTCATCATGTCTGCCCTTGGCATTCTTGGAACGCCCTGGCCTCAGAATGCAGCATCCGTAGTCCATGGTAACCTGCGGAGAGGGGGTGGGGCTGAAGGAGGTTGGAACACTGCCCTCACTGAGGGAGTGGGTGTGGCCATCTCTGCTGTGACTGAACAAAGGGCAGGGGAGCAGGGGGCCCAGGGCAGGGCCCTCAGAGCCCGGCAGGACCAGGGGAGTGTCACAAGCATTTGGCCCAGGCCAAAGGGCGCCTTCTGTGTCTGCACAGCTTCCCAAACACTCACATTTCCACTCAGGCCGCCCTCTTTGTTGAAGTGTGTGTGGAACGTGTCCTCGCAGTACACCTCGCTGCACAGCTAACCATAGGACTGGGCATCGTACCTTCCTGCCAGGTGACCGAAGTTCGCAGGCAGATGGGTCACTGGGACCAACGCGGAGAGGCTCCTGCCCTGACCACAGGTCGACCACAGCCGCTGCCCCAGATCGGGGGTTGCAAAGCAGCCCTGTCTGAATCCCCTGCCTCTAGAGGGAGTATTGGACCAACACTTCTAAAAAATGGGGTCCTTGCGGGCAACTCATCGGAGGGACACAAAAAAATCTCTGCCGACTTTCTCCTGAAGCTTACGAGCGTTCACACTTAAGCCTTTTACAATGTCAGCTGTTTAGCTAAACATGAGCTCATGATCTAAATTTACACAATAATGAAGAAATCAGCTACAAGGGGAGACAATCAGCAAAAACAATCAATATGAGAATTAGTTTCCCAAGGCCACCCATCAGATGTTGGAATAATCAGGTGCAAGGCAGAATATATACATAAAACTGGAACGGGAACAAGGAACAAGGATGTTTTCAAAGACTGGTAGGATCTCTAAAACATTTGTAAAGTACATGTCATTGATAAAGCTAAATACTCAAAGGTTGTGTAATACAACAGATTAATCATTGAGAAGAGTGAAATTATGCTGTTTTGAAAACTATGGCAGGTCAGATTTTCTGCCTAATGATATAAGAAGATTTCTCTCAAAAATACACATTATTTCAAAGACTTATTGGCTGTGAAATAAGTGAAGGGTATTTCAAATGGCTTGTCTGCAAAGAAAGGTGAGATGTAGGGAATCACAGAAAGTCGAGGGGAAAATATGTCAATATATACATTGCTATATGGTGAACTAAGCCTTAGGCCAGCAACAATGGAGAGGACCTGACCCTTAGAAACTTACAAGTAAGCTGGAATCTTCAAAAGTTCAAATCTTTATAAGTAAAAAGATTTATTAAAATGAATAACCAAGTGTTTTAATTGACATCAGATGATCAAAACAACAAACCCTGAGAACATAGAAAAAATAAAAATAAAGATATGAGCAGAACTGAATACAACAGAAAACGTATAAAATTGAGGTGATTTAGTAAGTCCAAAGAATATTCTTTGAAAAGATTTAAAAGACACACTTTGATTAAGGAAAACATAAACATATGTAAAGAATATACAGAAAGAATCAGGACAATGTTATAGCAGAGAATATATGAAATGCCAGTAAATTTGAACATTTCTCTAAAGGGGACCATTTCCTAGCTCCTAAAGTTGACCAAAACTGACACAAGAGGAAATCATTGAAGGTCATCATGTCTGCCCTTGGCATTCTTGGAACGCCCTGGCCTCAGAATGCAGCATCGGTAGTCCATGGTAACCTGCGGAGAGGGGGTGGGGCTGAAGGTGGTTGGAACACTGCCCTCACTGAGGGAGTGGGTGTGGCCATCTCTGCTGTGACTGAACAAAGGGCAGGGGAGCAGGGGGCCCAGGGCAGGGCCCTCAGAGCCCGGCAGGACCAGGGGAGTGTCACAAGCATTTGGCCCAGGCCAAAGGGCGCCTTCTTTGTCTGCACAGCTTCCCAAACACTCACATTTCCACTCAGGCCGCCCTCTTTGTTGAAGTGTGTGTGGAACGTGTCCTCGCAGTACACCTCGCTGCACAGCTAACCATAGGACTGGGCATCGTACCTTCCTGCCAGGTGACCGAAGTTCGCAGGCAGATGGGTCACTGGGACCAACGCGGAGAGGCTCCTGCCCTGACCACAGGTCGACCACAGCCGCTGCCCCAGATCGGGGGTTGCAAAGCAGCCCTGTCTGAATCCCCTGCCTCTAGAGGGAGTATTGGACCAACACTTCTAAAAAATGGGGTCCTTGCGGGCAACTCATCGGAGGGACACAAAAAAATCTTTGCTGACTTTCTCCTGAAGCTTACGAGCGTTCACACTTAAGCCTTTTACAATGTCAGCTGTTTAGCTAAACATGAGCTCATGATCTAAATTTACACAATAATGAAGAAATCAGCTACAAGGGGAGACAATCAGCAAAAACAATCAATATGAGAATTAGTTTCCCAAGGCCACCCATCAGATGTTGGAATAATCAGGTGCAAGGCAGAATATATACATAAAACTGGAACGGGAACAAGGAACAAGGATGTTTTCAAAGACTGGTAGGATCTCTAAAACATTTGTAAAGTACATGTCATTGATAAAGCTAAATACTCAAAGGTTGTGTAATACAACAGATTAATCATTGAGAAGAGTGAAATTATGCTGTTTTGAAAACTATGGCAGGTCAGACTTTCTGCCTAAAGATATAAGAAGATTTCTCTCAAAAATACACATTATTTCAAAGACTTATTGGCTGTGAAATAAGTTAGGGGTATTTCAAATGGCTTGTCTGCAAAGAAAGGTGAGATGTAGGGAATCACAGAAAGTCGAGGGGAAAATATGTCAATATATACATTGCTATATGGTGAACTAAGCCTTAGGCCAGCAACAATGGAGAGGACCTGACCCTTAGAAACTTACAAGTAAGCTGGAATCTTCAAAAGTTCAAATCTTTCTAAATAAAAAGATTTATTAAAATGAATAACCAAGTGTTTTAGTTGACATCAGATGATCAAAACAACAAACCCTGAGAACATAGAAAAAATATAAATAAAGATATGAGCAGAAATTAATACAACAGAAAACGTATAAAGTTGAGGTGATTTAGTAAGTCCAAAGAATATTCTTTGAAAAGATTTAAAAGACACACTTTGATTAAGGAAAACATAAACATATGTAAAGAATATACAGAAAGAATCAGGACAATGTTATAGCAGAGAATATATGAAATGCCAGTAAATTTGAACATTTCTGTAAAGGGGACCATTTCCTAGCTCCTAAAGTTGACCAAAACTGACACAAGAGGAAATCATTGAAGGTCATCATGTCTGCCCTTGGCATTCTCGGAACGCCCTGGCCTCAGAATGCAGCATCGGTAGTCCATGGTAACCTGCGGAGAGGGGGTGGGGCTGAAGGAGGTTGGAACACTGCCCTCACTGAGGGAGTGGGTGTGGCCATCTCTGCTGTGACTGAACAAAGGGCAGGGGAGCAGGGGGCCCAGGACAGGGCCCTCAGAGGCCGGCAGGCCCAGGGGTGTGTCACAAGCATTTGGCCCAGGCCAAAGGGCGCCTTCTTTGTCCGCACAGCTTCCCAAACACTCACCTTTCCACTCAGGCCGCCCTCTTTGTTGAAGTGTGTGTGGAACGTGTCCTCGCAGTACACCTCGCTGCACAGCTAACCATAGGACTGGGCATCGTACCTTCCTGCCAGGTGACCGAAGTTCGCAGGCAGATGGGTCCCTGGGACCAACGCGGAGAGGCTCCTGCCCTGACCACTGGTCGACCACAGCCGCTGCCCCAGATCGGGGGTTGCAAAGCAGCCCTGTCTGAATCCCCTGCCTCTAGAGTGAGTATTGGACCAACACTTCTAAAAAATGGGGTCCTTGCGGGCAACTCATTGGAGCGACACAAATAAATCTTTGCCGACTTTCTCCTGAAGCTTACGAGCGTTCACACTTAAGCCTTTTACAATGTCAGATGTTAGCTAAACATGAGCTCATGATCTAAATTTACACAATAATGAAGAAATCAGCTACAAGGGGAGACAATCAGCAAAAACAATCAATATGAGAATTAGTTTCCCAAGGCCACCCATCAGATGTTGGAATAATCAGGTGCAAGGCAGAAAATATACATAAAACTGCAACTGGAACAAGGAACAAGGATGTTTTCAAAGACTGGTAGGATCTCTAAAACATTTGTAAAGTACATGTCATTGATAAAGCTAAATACTCAAAGGTTGTGTAATACAACAGATTAATCATTGAGAAGAGTGAAATTATGCTGTTTTGAAAACTATGGCAGGTCAGATTTTCTGCCTAATGATATAAGAAGATTTCTCTCAAAAATACACATTATTTCAAAGACTTATTGGCTGTGAAATAAGTGAAGGGTATTTCAAATGGCTTGTCTGCAAAGAAAGGTGAGATGTAGGGAATCACAGAAAGTCGAGGGGAAAATATGTCAATATATACATTGCTATATGTTGAACTAAGCCTTAGGCCAGCAACAATGGAGAGGACATGACCCTTAGAAACTTACAAGTAAGCTGGAATCTTCAAAAGTTCAAATCTTTCTAAATAAAAAGATTTATTAAAATGAATAACCAAGTGTTTTAATTGACATCAGATGATCAAAACAACAAACCCTGAGAACATAGAAAAAATATAAATAAAGATATGAGCAGAACTTAATACAACAGAAAACGTATAAAATTGAGGTGATTTAGTAAGTCCAAAGAATATTCTTTGAAAAGATTTAAAAGACACACTTTGATTAAGGAAAACATAAACATATGTAAAGAATATACAGAAAGAATCAGGACAATGTTATAGCAGAGAATATATGAAATGCCAGTAAATTTGAACATTTCTGTAAAGGGGACCATTTCCTAGCTCTTAAAGTTGACCAAAACTGACACAAGAGGAAATCATTGAAGGTCATCATGTCTGCCCTTGGCATTCTCGGAACGCCCTGGCCTCAGAATGCAGCATCGGTAGTCCATGGTAACCTGCGGAGAGGGGGTGGCGTTGAAGGAGGTTGGAACACTGCCCTCAATGAGGGAGTGGGTGTGGCCATCTCTGCTGTGACTGAACAAAGGGCAGGGGAGCAGGGGGCCCAGGGCAGGGCCCTCAGAGCCCGGCAGGCCCAGGGGTGTGTCACAAGAATTTGGCCCCGGCCAAAGGGCGCCTTCTTTGTCCGCACAGCTTCCCAAACACTCACCTTTCCACTCAGGCCGCCCTCTTTGTTGAAGTGTGTGTGGAACGTGTCCTCGCAGTACACCTCGCTGCACAGCTAACCATAGGACTGGGCATCGTACCTTCCTGCCAGGTGACCGAAGTTCGCAGGCAGATGGGTCCCTGGGACCAACGCGGAGAGGCTCCTGCCCTGACCACAGGTCGACCACAGCCGCTGCCCAAGATCGGGGGCCGAAAGCAGCCCTGTCTGAATCCCCTGCCTCTAGAGGGAGTATTGGACCAACACTTCTAAAAAATGGGGTCCTTTCGGGCAACTCAACGGAGGGACACAAATAATTCTTTGCCGACTTTCTCCTGAAGCTTATGAGCGTTCACACTTAAGCCTGTTACAATGTCAGCTGTTTTGCTAAACATGAGCTCATGATCTAAATTTACACAATAATGAACAAATCAGCTACAAGTGGAGACAATCAGCGAAAACAATCAATATGAGAATTAGTTTCCCAAGGCCATCCATCAGATGTTGGAATAATCAGGTGCAAGGCAGAAAATATACATAAAACTGGAACTGAAACAAGCAACAAGGATGTTTTCAAAGACTGGTAGGATCTCTAAAACATTTGTAAAGTACATGTCATTGATAAAGCTAAATACCCAAGGTTGTGTAATACAAGAGACTAATCATTGAGAAGAGTGAAATTATGCTGTTTTGAAAACTATGGCAGGTCAGATTTTCTGCCTAATGATATAAGAAGATTTCTCTCAAAAATACACATTATTTCAAAGACTTATTGGCTGTGAAATAAGTGAAGGGTATTTCAAATGGCTTGTCTGCAAAGAAAGGTGAGATGTAGGGAATCACAGAAAGTCGAGGGGAAAATATGTCAATATATACATTGCTATATGGTGAACTAAGCTTAGGCCAGCAACAATGGAGAGGACCTGACCCTTAGAAACTTACAAGTAAGCTGGAATCTTCAAAAGTTCAAATCTTTCTAAGTAAAAAGATTTATTAAAATGAATAACCAAGTGTTTTAATTGACATCAGATGATCAAAACAACAAACCCTGAGAACATAGAAAAAATATAAATAAAGATATGAGCAGAACTTAATACAACAGAAAACGTATAAAATTGAGGCGATTTAGTAAGTCCAAAGAATATTCTTTGAAAAGATTTAAAAGACACACTTTGATTAAGGAAAACATAAACATATGTAAAGAATATACAGAAAGAATCAGGACAATGTTATAGCAGAGAATATATGAAATGCCAGTAAATTTGAACATTTCTGTAAAGGGGACCATTTCCTAGCTCCTAAAGTTGACCAAAACTGACACAAGAGGAAATCATTGAAGGTCATCATGTCTGCCCTTGGCATTCTTGGAATGCCCTGGCCTCAGAATGCAGCATCGGTAGTCCATGGTAACCTGCGGAGAGGGGGTGGGGCTGAAGGAGGTTGGAACACTGCCCTCACTGAGGGAGTGGGTGTGGCCATCTCTGCTGTGACTGAACAAAGGGCAGGGGAGCAGGGGGCCCAGGGCAGGGCCCTCAGAGCCCGGCAGGACCAGGGGAGTGTCACAAGCATTTGGCCCAGGCCAAAGGGCGCCTTCTTTGTCTGCACAGCTTCCCAAACACTCACATTTCCACTCAGGCCGCCCTCTTTGTTGAAGTGTGTGTGGAACGTGTCCTCGCAGTACACCTCGCTGCACAGCTAACCATAGAACTGGGCATCGTACCTTCCTGCCAGGTGACCGAAGTTCGCAGGCAGATGGGTCACTGGGACCAACGCGGAGAGGCTCCTGCCCTGACCACAGGTCGACCACAGCCGCTGCCCCAGATCGGGGGTTGCAAAGCAGCCCTGTCTGAATCCCCTGCCTCTAGAGGGAGTATTGGACCAACACTTCTAAAAAATGGGGTCCTTGCGGGCAACTCATCGGAGGGACACAAAAAAATCTTTGCCGACTTTCTCCTGAAGCTTACGAGCGTTCACACTTAAGCCTTTTACAATGTCAGCTGTTTAGCTAAACATGAGCTCATGATCTAAATTTACACAATAATGAAGAAATCAGCTACAAGGGGAGACAATCAGCAAAAACAATCAATATGAGAATTAGTTTCCCAAGGCCACCCATCAGATGTTGGAATAATCAGGTGCAAGGCAGAATATATACATAAAACTGGAACTGGAACAAGGAACAAGGATGTTTTCAAAGACTGGTAGGATCTCTAAAACATTTGTAAGTACATGTCATTGATAAAGCTAAATACTCAAAGGTTGTGTAATACAACAGATTAATCATTGAGAAGGTGAAATTATGCTGTTTTGAAAACTATGGCAGGTCAGATTTTCTGCCTAATGATATAAGAAGATTTCTCTCAAAAATACACATTATTTCAAAGACTTATTGGCTGTGAAATATGTTAAGGGTATTTCAAATGGCTTGTCTGCAAAGAAAGGTGAGATGTAGGGAATCACAGAAAGTCGAGGGGAAAATATGTCAATATATACATTGCTATATGGTGAACTAAGCCTTAGGCCAGCAACAATGGAGAGGACCTGACCCTTAGAAACTTACAAGTAAGTTGGAATCTTCAAAAGTTCAAATCTTTATAAGTAAAAAGATTTATTAAAATGAATAACCAAGTGTTTTAATTGACATCAGATGATCAAAACAACAAACCCTGAGAACATAGAAAAAATATAAATAAAGATATGAGCAGAGCTTAATACAACAGAAAACGTATAAAATTGAGGTGATTTAGTAAGTCCAAAGAATATTCTTTGAAAAGATTTAAAAGACACACTTTGATTAAGGAAAACAAAAACATAAGTAAAGAATATACAGAAAGAATCAGGACAATGTTATAGCAGAGAATATATGAAATGCCAGGAAATTTGAACATTTCTGTAAAGGGGACCATTTCCTAGCTCCTAAAGTTGACCAAAACTGACACAAGAGGAAATCATTGAAGGTCATCATGTCTGCCCTTGGCATTCTCGGAACGCCCTGGCCTCAGAATGAAGCATCGGTAGTCCATGGTAACCTGCGGAGAGGGGGCGGGGCTGAAGGTGGTTGGAACACTGCCCTCACTGAGGGAGTGGGTGTGGCCATCTCTGCTGTGACTGAACAAAGGGCAGGGCAGCAGGGGGCCCATGGCAGGGCCCTCAGAGGCCGGCAGGCCCAGGGGTGTGTCACAAGCATTTGGCCCAGGCCAAAGGGCACCTTCTTTGTCCGCACAGCTTCCCAAACACTCACATTTCCACTCAGGCCGCCCTCTTTGTTGAAGTGTGTGTGGAACGTGTCCTCGCAGTACACCTCGCTGCACAGCTAACCATAGAACTGGGCATCGTACCTTCCTGCCAGGTGACTGAAGTTCGCAGGCAGATGGGTCCCTGGGACCAACGCGGAGAGGCTCCTGCTCTGACCACAGGTCGACCACAGCCGCTGCCCCCGATCGGGGGCCTCAAAGCAGCCCTGTCTGAATCCCCTGCCTCTAGAGGGAGTATTGGACCAACACTTCTAAAAAATGGGGTCCTTGCGGGCAACTCATCGGAGGGACACAAATAAATCGTTGCCGACTTTCTCCTGGAGCTTACGAGCGTTCACACTTAAGCCTGATACAATGTCAGCTGTTTAGCTAAACATGAGCTCATGATCTAAATTTACACAATAATGAAGAAATCAGCTACAAGTGGAGACAATCAGCAAAAACAATCAATATGAGAATTAGTTTCCCAAGGCCATCCATCAGATGTTGGAATAATCAGGTGCAAGGCATAAAATATACATAAAACTGGAACTGAAACAAGGAACAAGGATGTTTACTAAGACTGGTAGGATCTCTAAAACATTTGTAAAGTACATGTCATTGATAAAGCTAAATACTCAAAGGTTGTGTAATACAACAGATTAATCATTGAGAAGAGTGAAATTATGCTGTTTTGAAAACTATGGCAGGTCAGATTTTCTGCCTAATGATATAAGAAGATTTCTCTCAAAAATACACATTATTTCAAAGACTTATTGGCTGTGAAATAAGTTAAGCGTATTTCAAATGGCTTGTCTGCAAAGAAAGGTGAGATGTAGGGAATCACAGAAAGTCGAGGGGAAAATATGTCAATATATACATTGCTATATGGTGAACTAAGCCTTAGGCCAGCAACAATGGAGAGGACCTGACCCTTAGAAACTTACAAGTAAGCTGGAATCTTCAAAAGTTCAAATCTTTATAAGTAAAAAGATTTATTAAAATGAATAACCAAGTGTTTTAATTGACATCAGATGATCAAAACAACAAACCCTGAGAACATAGAAAAAATATAAATAAAGATATGAGCAGAACTTAATACAACAGAAAACGTATAAAATTGAGGTGATTTAGTAAGTCCAAAGAATATTCTTTGAAAAGATTTAAAAGACACACTTTGATTAAGGAAAACATAAACATATGTAAAGAATATACAGAAAGAATCAGGACAATGTTATAGCAGAGAATATATGAAATGCCAGTAAATTTGAACATTTCTGTAAAGGGGACCATTTCCTAGCTCCTAAAGTTGACCAAAACTGACACAAGAGGAAATCATTGAAGGTCATCATGTCTGCCCTTGGCATTCTCGGAACGCCCTGGCCTCAGCATGCAGCATGGGTAGTCCATGGTAACCTGCGGAGAGGGGGCGGGGCTGAAGGAGGTTGGAACACTGCCCTCACTGAGGGAGTGGGTGTGGCCATCTCTGCTGTGACTGAACAAAGGGCAGGGGAGCAGGGGGCCCAGGGCAGGGCCCTCAGAGCCCGGCAGGCCCAGGGGTGTGTCACAAGCAATTGGCCCAGGGCAAAGGGCACCTTCTTTGTCCGCACAGCTTCCCAAACACTCACCTTTCCACTCAGGCCGCCCTCTTTGTTGAAGTGTGTGTGGAACGTGTCCTCGCAGTACACCTCGCTGCACAGCTAACCATAGGACTGGGCATCGTACCTTCCTGCCAGGTGACTGAAGTTCGCAGGCAGATGGGTCCCTGGGACCAACGCGGAGAGGCTCCTGCCCTGACCACAGGTCGACCACAGCCGCTGCCCCCGATCGGGGGCCGCAAAGCAGCCCTGTCTGAATCCCCTGCCTCTAGAGGGTGTATTGGACCAACACTTCTAAAAAATGGGGTCCTTGCGGGCAACTCATCGGAGGGACACAAAAAAATCTTTGCCGACTTTCTCCTGAAGCTTACGAGCGTTCACACTTAAGCCTTTTACAATGTCAGCTGTTTAGCTAAACATGAGCTCATGATCTAAATTTACACAATAATGAAGAAATCAGCTACAAGGGGAGACAATCAGCAAAAACAATCAATATGAGAATTAGTTTCCCAAGGCCACCCATCAGATGTTGGAATAATCAGGTGCAAGGCAGAATATATACATAAAACTGGAACTGGAACAAGGAACAAGGATGTTTTCAAAGACTGGTAGGATCTCTAAAACATTTGTAAAGTACATGTCATTGATAAAGCTAAATACTCAAAGGTTGTGTAATACAACAGATTAATCATTGAGAAGAGTGAAATTATGCTGTTTTGAAAACTATGGCAGGTCAGATTTTCTGCCTAATGATATAAGAAGATTTCTCTCAAAAATACACATTATTTCAAAGACTTATTGGCTGTGAAATAAGTGAAGGGTATTTCAAATGGCTTGTCTGCAAAGAAAGGTGAGATGTAGGGAATCACAGAAAGTCGAGGGGAAAATATGTCAATATATACATTGCTATATGGTGAACTAAGCCTTAGGCCAGCAACAATGGAGAGGACCTGACACTTAGAAACTTACAAGTAAGCTGGAATCTTCAAAAGTTCAAATCTTTATAAGTAAAAAGATTTATTAAAATGAATAACCAAGTGTTTTAATTGACATCAGATGATCAAAACAACAAACCCTGAGAACATAGAAAAAATAAAAATAAAGATATGAGCAGAACTGAATACAACAGAAAACGTATAAAATTGAGGTGATTTAGTAAGTCCAAAGAATATTCTTTGAAAAGATTTAAAAGACACACTTTGATTAAGGAAAACATAAACATATGTAAAGAATATACAGAAAGAATCAGGACAATGTTATAGCAGAGAATATATGAAATGCCAGTAAATTTGAACATTTCTGTAAAGGGGACCATTTCCTAGCTCCTAAAGTTGACCAAAACTGACACAAGAGGAAATCATTGAAGGTCATCATGTCTGCCCTTGGCATTCTTGGAACGCCCTGGCCTCAGAATGCAGCATCCGTAGTCCATGGTAACCTGCGGAGAGGGGGTGGGGCTGAAGGAGGTTGGAACACTGCCCTCACTGAGGGAGTGGGTGTGGCCATCTCTGCTGTGACTGAACAAAGGGCAGGGGAGCAGGGGGCCCAGGGCAGGGCCCTCAGAGCCCGGCAGGACCAGGGGAGTGTCACAAGCATTTGGCCCAGGCCAAAGGGTGCCTTCTTTGTCTGCACAGCTTCCCAAACACTCACATTTCCACTCAGGCCGCCCTCTTTGTTGAAGTGTGTGTGGAACGTGTCCTCGCAGTACACCTCGCTGCACAGCTAACCATAGGACTGGGCATCGTACCTTCCTGCCACGTGACCGAAGTTCGCAGGCAGATGGGTCACTGGGACCAACGCGGAGAGGCTCCTGCCCTGACCACAGGTCGACCACTGCCGCTGCCCCAGATCGGGGGTTGCAAAGCAGCCCTGTCTGAATCCCCTGCCTCTAGAGGGAGTATTGGACCAACACTTCTAAAAAATGGGGTCCTTGCGGGCAACTCATCGGAGGGACACAAAAAAATCTTTGCCGACTTTCTCCTGAAGCTTACGAGCGTTCACACTTAAGCCTTTTACAATCTCAGCTGTTTAGCTAAACATGAGCTCATGATCTAAATTTACACAATAATGAAGAAATCAGCTACAAGGGGAGACAATCAGCAAAAACAATCAATATGAGAATTAGTTTCCCAAGGCCACCCATCAGATGTTGGAATAATCAGGTGCAAGGCAGAATATATACATAAAACTGGAACTGGAACAAGGAACAAGGATGTTTTCAAAGACTGGTAGGATCTCTAAAACATTTGTAAAGTACATGTCATTGATAAAGCTAAATACTCAAAGGTTGTGTAATACAACAGATTAATCATTGAGAAGAGTGAAATTATGCTGTTTTGAAAACTACGGCAGGTCAGATTTTCTGCCTAATGATATAAGAAGATTTCTCTCAAAAATACACATTATTTCAAAGACTTATTGGCTGTGAAATAAGTGAAGGGTATTTCAAATGGCTTGTCTGCAAAGAAAGGTGAGATGTAGGGAATCACAGAAAGTCGAGGGGAAAATATGTCAATATATACATTGCTATATGGTGAACTAAGCCTTAGGCCAGCAACAATGGAGAGGACCTGACCCTTAGAAACTTACAAGTAAGCTGGAATCTTCAAAAGTTCAAATCTTTCTAAGTAAAAAGATTTATTAAAATGAATAACCAAGTGTTTTAATTGACATCAGATGATCAAAACAACAAACCCTGAGAACATAGAAAAAATATAAATAAAGATATGAGCAGAACTTAATACAACAGAGAACGTATAAAATTGAGGCGATTTAGTAAGTCCAAAGAATATTCTTTGAAAAGATTTAAAAGACACACTTTGATTAAGGAAAACATAAACATATGTAAAGAATATACAGAAAGAATCAGGACAATGTTATAGCAGAGAATATATGAAATGCCAGTAAATTTGAACATTTCTGTAAAGGGGACCATTTCCTAGCTCCTAAAGTTGACCAAAACTGACACAAGAGGAAATCATTGAAGGTCATCATGTCTGCCCTTGGCATTCTCGGAACGCCCTGGCCTCAGAATGCAGCATCGGTAGTCCATGGTAACCTGCGGAGAGGGGGTGGGGCTGAAGGAGGTTGGAACACTGCCCTCACTGAGGGAGTGGGTGTGGCCATCTCTGCTGTGACTGAACAAAGGGCAGGGGAGCAGGGGGCCCAGGGCAGGGCCCTCAGAGCCCGGCAGGACCAGGGGAGTGTCACAAGCATTTGGCCCAGGCCAAAGGGCGCCTTCTTTGTCTGCACAGCTTCCCAAACACTCACATTTCCACTCAGGCCGCCCTCTTTGTTGAAGTGTGTGTGGAACGTGTCCTCGCAGTACACCTCGCTGCACAGCTAACCATAGGACTGGGCATCGTACCTTCCTGCCAGGTGACCGAAGTTCGCAGGCAGATGGGTCACTGGGACCAATGCGGAGAGGCTCCTGCCCTGACCACAGGTCGACCACAGCCGCTGCCCCAGATCGGGGGTTGCAAAGCAGCCCTGTCTGAATCCCCTGCCTCTAGAGGGAGTATTGGACCAACACTTCTAAAAAATGGGGTCCTTGCGGGCAACTCATCGGAGGGACACAAAAAAATCTTTGCCGACTTTCTCCTGAAGCTTACGAGCGTTCACACTTAAGCCTTTTACAATGTCAGCTGTTTAGCTAAACATGAGCTCATGATCTAAATTTACACAATAATGAAGAAATCAGCTACAAGGGGAGACAATCAGCAAAAACAATCAATATGAGAATTAGTTTCCCAAGGCCACCCATCAGATGTTGGAATAATCAGGTGCAAGGCAGAATATATACATAAAACTGGAACTGGAACAAGGAACAAGGATGTTTTCAAAGACTGGTAGGATCTCTAAAACATTTGTAAAGTACATGTCATTGATAAAGCTAAATACTCAAAGGTTGTGTAATACAACAGATTAATCATTGAGAAGAGTGAAATTATGCTGTTTTGAAAACTATGGCAGGTCAGATTTTCTGCCTAATGATATAAGAAGATTTCTCTAAAAAATACACATTATTTCAAAGACTTATTGGCTGTGAAATAAGTTAAGGGTATTTCAAATGGCTTGTCTGCAAAGAAAGGTGAGATGTAGGGAATCACAGAAAGTCGAGGGGAAAATATGTCAATATATACATTGCTATATGGTGAACTAAGCCTTAGGCCAGCAACAATGGAGAGGACCTGACCCTTAGAAACTTACAAGTAAGCTGGAATCTTCAAAAGTTCAAATCTTTATAAGTAAAAAGATTTATTAAAATGAATAACCAAGTGTTTTAATTGACATCAGATGATCAAAACAACAAACCCTGAGAACATAGAAAAAATATAAATAAAGATATGAGCAGAACTTAATACAACAGAAAACGTATAAAATTGAGGTGATTTAGTAAGTCCAAAGAATATTCTTTGAAAAGATTTAAAAGACACACTTTGATTAAGGAAAACATAAACATATGTAAAGAATATACAGAAAGAATCAGGACAATGTTATAGCAGAGAATATATGAAATGCCAGTAAATTTGAACATTTCTGTAAAGGGGACCATTTCCTAGCTCCTAAAGTTGACCAAAACTGACACAAGAGGAAATCATTGAAGGTCATCATGTCTGCCCTTGGCATTCTCGGAACGCCCTGGCCTCAGAATGCAGCATCGGTAGTCCATGGTAACCTGCGGAGAGGGGGTGGGGCTGAAGGAGGTTGGAACACTGCCCTCACTGAGGGAGTGGGTGTGGCCATCTCTGCTGTGACTGAACAAAGGGCAGGGGAGCAGGGGGCCCAGGGCAGGGCCCTCAGAGCCCGGCAGGACCAGGGGAGTGTCACAAGCATTTGGCCCAGGCCAAAGGGCGCCTTCTTTGTCTGCACAGCTTCCCAAACACTCACATTTCCACTCAGGCCGCCCTCTTTGTTGAAGTGTGTTTGGAACGTGTCCTCGCAGTACACCTCGCTGCACAGCTAACCATAGGACTGGGCATCGTACCTTCCTGCCAGGTGACCGAAGTTCGCAGGCAGATGGGTCACTGGGACCAACGCGGAGAGGCTCCTGCCCTGACCACAGGTCGACCACAGCCGCTGCCCCAGATCGGGGGTTGCAAAGCAGTCCTGTCTGAATCCCCTGCCTCTAGAGGGAGTATTGGACCAACACTTCTAAAAAATGGGGTCCTTGCGGGCAACTCATCGGAGGGACACAAAAATATCTTTGCCGACTTTCTCCTGAAGCTTACGAGCGTTCACACTTAAGCCTTTTACAATGTCAGCTGTTTAGCTAAACATGAGCTCATGATCTAAATTTACACAATAATGAAGAAATCAGCTACAAGGGGAGACAATCAGCAAAAACAATCAATATGAGAATTAGTTTCCCAAGGCCACCCATCAGATGTTGGAATAATCAGGTGCAAGGCAGAATATATACATAAAACTGGAACTGGAACAAGGAACAAGGATGTTTTCAAAGACTGGTAGGATCTCTAAAACATTTGTAAAGTACATGTCATTGATAAAGCTAAATACTCAAAGGTTGTGTAATACAACAGATTAATCATTGAGAAGAGTGAAAGTATGCTGTTTTGAAAACTATGGCAGGTCAGATTTTCTGCCTAATGATATAAGAAGATTTCTCTCAAAAATACACATTATTTCAAAGACTTATTGGCTGTGAAATAAGTGAAGGGTATTTCAAATGGCTTGTCTGCAAAGAAAGGTGAGATGTAGGGAATCACAGAAAGTCGAGGGGAAAATATGTCAATATATACATTGCTATATGGTGAACTAAGCCTTAGGCCAGCAACAATGGAGAGGACCTGACCCTTAGAAACTTACAAGTAAGCTGGAATCTTCAAAAGTTCAAATCTTTCTAAATAAAAAGATTTATTAAAATGAATAACCAAGTGTTTTAATTGACATCAGATGATCAAAACAACAAACCCTGAGAACATAGAAAAAATATAAATAAAGATATGAGCAGAACTTAATACAACAGAAAACGTATAAAATTGAGGTGATTTAGTAAGTCCAAAGAATATTCTTTGAAAAGATTTAAAACACACACTTTGATTAAGGAAAACATAAACATATGTAAAGAATATACAGAAAGAATCAGGACAATGTTATAGCAGAGAATATATGAAATGCCAGTAAATTTGAACATTTCTGTAAAGGGGACCATTTCCTAGCTCCTAAAGTTGACCAAAACTGACACAAGAGGAAATCATTGAAGGTCATCATGTCTGCCCTTGGCATTCTCGGAACGCCCTGGCCTCAGAATGCAGCATCGGTAGTCCATGGTAACCTGCGGAGAGGGGGTGGGGTTGAAGGAGGTTGGAACACTGCCCTCACTGAGGGAGTGGGTGTGGCCATCACTGCTGTGACTGAACAAAGGGCAGGGGAGCAGGGGGCCCAGGGCAGGGCCCTCAGAGGCCGGCAGGCCCAGGGGTGGGTCACAAGCATTTGGCCCAGGCCAAAGGGCGCATTCTTTGTCCGCACAGCTTCCCAAACACTCACCTTTCCACTCAGGCCGCCCTCTTTGTTGAAGTGTGTGTGGAACGTGTCCTCGCAGTACACCTCGCTGCACAGCTAACCATAGGACTGGGCATCGTACCTTCCTGCCAGGTGACCGAAGTTCGCAGGCAGATGGGTCCCTGGGACCAACGCGGAGAGGCTCCTGCCCTGACCACAGGTCGACCACAGCCGCTGCCCCAGATCGGGGGCCGCAAAGCAGCCCTGTCTGAATCCCCTGCCTCTAGAGGGAGTATTGGACCAACACTTCTAAAAAATGGGGTCCTTTCGGGCAACTCATCGGAGGGACACAAATAATTCTTTGCCGACTTTCTCCTGAAGCTTATGAGCGTTCACACTTAAGCCTGTTACAATGTCAGCTGTTTTGCTAAACATGAGCTCATGATCTAAATTTACACAATAATGAACAAATCAGCTACAAGTGGAGACAATCAGCGAAAACAATCAATATGAGAATTAGTTTCCCAAGGCCATCCATCAGATGTTGGAATAATCAGGTGCAAGGCAGAAAATATACATAAAACTGGAACTGAAACAAGCAACAAGGATGTTTTCAAAGACTGGTAGGATCTCTAAAACATTTGTAAAGTACATGTCATTGATAAAGCTAAATACCCAAGGTTGTGTAATACAAGAGACTAATCATTGAGAAGAGTGAAATTATGCTGTTTTGAAAACTATGGCAGGTCAGATTTTCTGCCTAATGATATAAGAAGATTTCTCTCAAAAATACACATTATTTCAAAGACTTATTGGCTGTGAAATAAGTGAAGGGTATTTCAAATGGCTTGTCTGCAAAGAAAGGTGAGATGTAGGGAATCACAGAAAGTCGAGGGGAAAATATATCAATATATACATTGCTATATGGTGAACTAAGCTTAGGCCAGCAACAATGGAGAGGACCTGACCCTTAGAAACTTACAAGTAAGCTGGAATCTTCAAAAGTTCAAATCTTTCTAAGTAAAAAGATTTATTAAAATGAATAACCAAGTGTTTTAATTGACATCAGATGATCAAAACAACAAACCCTGAGAACATAGAAAAAATATAAATAAAGATATGAGCAGAACTTAATACAACAGAAAACGTATAAAATTGAGGCGATTTAGTAAGTCCAAAGAATATTCTTTGAAAAGATTTAAAAGACACACTTTGATTAAGGAAAACATAAACATATGTAAAGAATATACAGAAAGAATCAGGACAATGTTATAGCAGAGAATATATGAAATGCCAGTAAATTTGAACATTTCTGTAAAGGGGACCATTTCCTAGCTCCTAAAGTTGACCAAAACTGACACAAGAGGAAATCATTGAAGGTCATCATGTCTGCCCTTGGCATTCTTGGAACGCCCAGGCCTCAGAATGCAGCATCGGTAGTCCATGGTAACCTGCGGAGAGGGGGTGGGGCTGAAGGAGGTTGGAACACTGCCCTCACTGAGGGAGTGGGTGTGGCCATCTCTGCCGTGACTTAACAAAGGGCAGTGGAGCAGGGGGCCCAGGGCAGGGCCCTCAGAGCCCGGCATGCGCAGGGGTGTGTCAAAAGCATTTGGCCCAGGCCAAAGGGCGCCTTCTTTGTCTGCACAGCTTCCCAAACACTCACCTTTCCACTCAGGCCGCCCTCTTTGTTGAAGTGTGTGTGGAAGGTGTCCTCGCAGTACACCTCGCTGCACAGCTAACCATAGGACTGGGCATCGTACCTTCCTGCCACGTGACCGAAGTTCGCAGGCAGATGGGTCCCTGGGACCAACGCGGAGAGGCTCCTGCCCTGACCACTGGTCGACCACAGCCGCTGCCCCAGATCGGGGGTTGCAAAGCAGCCCTGTCTGAATCCCCTGCCTCTAGAGTGAGTATTGGACCAACACTTCTAAAAAATGGGGTCCTTGCGGGCAACTCATTGGAGCGACACAAATAAATCTTTGCCGACTTTCTCCTGAAGCTTACTAGCGTTCACACTTAAGCCTTTTACAATGTCAGCTGTTTAGCTAAACATGAGCTCATGATCTAAATTTACACAATAATGAAGAAATCAGCTACAAGGGGAGACAATCAGCAAAAACAATCAATATGAGAATTAGTTTCCCAAGGCCACCCATCAGATGTTGGAATAATCAGGTGCAAGGCAGAAAATATACATAAAACTGGAACTGGAACAAGGAACAAGGATGTTTTCAAAGACTGGTAGGATCTCTAAAACATTTGTAAAGTACATGTCATTGATAAAGCTAAATACTCAAAGGTTGTGTAATACAACAGATTAATCATTGAGAAGAGTGAAATTATGCTGTTTTGAAAACTATGGCAGGTCAGATTTTCTGCCTAATGATATAAGAAGATTTCTCTCAAAAATACACATTATTTCAAAGACTTATTGGCTGTGAAATAAGTGAAGGGTATTTCAAATGGCTTGTCTGCAAAGAAAGGTGAGATGTAGGGAATCACAGAAAGTCGAGGGGAAAATATGTCAATATATACATTGCTATATGTTGAACTAAGCCTTAGGCCAGCAACAATGGAGAGGACATGACCCTTAGAAACTTACAAGTAAGCTGGAATCTTCAAAAGTTCAAATCTTTCTAAATAAAAAGATTTATTAAAATGAATAACCAAGTGTTTTAATTGACATCAGATGATCAAAACAACAAACCCTGAGAACATAGAAAAAATATAAATAAAGATATGAGCAGAACTTAATACAACAGAAAACGTATAAAATTGAGGTGATTTAGTAAGTCCAAAGAATATTCTTTGAAAAGATTTAAAAGACACACTTTGATTAAGGAAAACATAAACATATGTAAAGAATATACAGAAAGAATCAGGACAATGTTATAGCAGAGAATATATGAAATGCCAGTAAATTTGAACATTTCTGTAAAGGGGACCATTTCCTAGCTCCTAAAGTTGACCAAAACTGACACAAGAGGAAATCATTGAAGGTCATCATGTCTGCCCTTGGCATTCTCGGAACGCCCTGGCCTCAGAATGCAGCATCGGTAGTCCATGGTAACCTGCGGAGAGGGGGTGGGGTTGAAGGAGGTTGGAACACTGCCCTCACTGAGGGAGTGGGTGTGGCCATCTCTGCTGTGACTGAACAAAGGGCAGGGGAGCAGGGGGCCCAGGGCAGGGCCCTCAGAGCCCAGCAGGCCCAGGGGTGTGTCACAAGAATTTGGCCCAGGCCAAAGGGCGCCTTCTTTGTCCGCACAGCTTCCCAAACACTCACCTTTCCACTCAGGCCGCCCTCTTTGTTGAAGTGTGTGTGGAACGTGTCCTCGCAGTACACCTCGCTGCACAGCTAACCATAGGACTGGGCATCGTACCTTCCTGCCAGGTGACCGAAGTTCGCAGGCAGATGGGTCCCTGGGACCAACGCGGAGAGGCTCCTGCCCTGACCACAGGTCGACCACAGCCGCTGCCCCAGATCGGGGGCCGAAAGCAGCCCTGTCTGAATCCCCTGCCTCTAGAGGGAGTATTGGACCAACACTTCTAAAAATTGGGGTCCTTTCGGGCAACTCATCGGAGGGACACAAATAATTTTTTGCCGACTTTCTCCTGAAGCTTATGAGCGTTCACACTTAAGCCTGTTACAATGTCAGCTGTTTTGCTAAACATGAGCTCATGATCTAAATTTACACAATAATGAACAAATCAGCTACAAGTGGAGACAATCAGCGAAAACAATCAATATGAGAATTAGTTTCCCAAGGCCATCCATCAGATGTTGGAATAATCAGGTGCAAGGCAGAAAATATACATAAAACTGGAACTGAAACAAGCAACAAGGATGTTTTCAAAGACTGGTAGGATCTCTAAAACATTTGTAAAGTACATGTCATTGATAAAGCTAAATACCCAAGGTTGTGTAATACAACAGACTAATCATTGAGAAGAGTGAAATTATGCTGTTTTGAAAACTATGGCAGGTCAGATTTTCTGCCTAATGATATAAGAAGATTTCTCTCAAAAATACACATTATTTCAAAGACTTATTGGCTGTGAAATAAGTGAAGGGTATTTCAAATGGCTTGTCTGCAAAGAAAGGTGAGATGTAGGGAATCACAGAAAGTCGAGGGGAAAATATGTCAATATATACATTGCTATATGGTGAACTAAGCTTAGGCCAGCAACAATGGAGAGGACCTGACCCTTAGAAACTTACAAGTAAGCTGGAATCTTCAAAAGTTCAAATCTTTCTAAGTAAAAAGATTTATTAAAATGAATAACCAAGTGTTTTAATTGACATCAGATGATCCAAACAACAAACCCTGAGAACATAGAAAAAATATAAATAAAGATATGAGCAGAACTTAATACAACAGAAAACGTATAAAATTGAGGTGATTTAGTAAGTCCAAAGAATATTCTTTGAAAAGATTTAAAAGACACACTTTGATTAAGGAAAACATAAACATATGTAAAGAATATACAGAAAGAATCAGGACAATGTTATAGCAGAGAATATATGAAATGCCAGTAAATTTGAACATTTCTGTAAAGGGGACCATTTCCTAGCTCCTAAAGTTGACCGAAACTGACACAAGAGGAAATCATTGAAGGTCATCATGTCTGCCCTTGGCATTCTTGGAACGCCCTGGCCTCAGAATGCAGCATCGGTAGTCCATGGTAACCTGCGGAGAGGGGGTGGGGCTGAAGGAGGTTGGAACACTGCCCTCACTGAGGGAGTGGGTGTGGCCATCTCTGCTGTGACTGAACAAAGGGCAGGGGAGCAGGGGGCCCAGGGCAGGGCCCTCAGAGCCCGGCAGGACCAGGGGAGTGTCACAAGCATTTGGCCCAGGCCAAAGGGCGCCTTCTTTGTCTGCACAGCTTCCCAAACACTCTCATTTCTACTCAGGCCGCCCTCTTTGTGGAAGTGTGTGTGGAACGTGTCCTCGCAGTACACCTCGCTGCACAGCTAACCATAGGACTGGGCATCGTACCTTCCTGCCAGGTGACCGAAGTTCGCAGGCAGATGGGTCACTGGGACCAACGCGGAGAGGCTCCTGCCCTGACCACAGGTCGACCACAGCCGCTGCCCCAGATCGGGGGTTGCAAAGCAGCCCTGTCTGAATCCCCTGCCTCTAGAGGGAGTATTGGACCAACACTTCTAAAAAATGGGGTCCTTGCGGGCAACTCATCGGAGGGACACAAAAAAATCTTTGCCGACTTTCTCCTGAAGCTTACGAGCGTTCACACTTAAGCCTTTTACAATGTCAGCTGTTTAGCTAAACATGAGCTCATGATCTAAATTTACACAATAATGAAGAAATCAGCTACAAGGGGAGACAATCAGCAAAAACAATCAATATGAGAATTAGTTTCCCAAGGCCACCCATCAGATGTTGGAATAATCAGGTGCAAGGCAGAATATATACATAAAACTGGAACTGGAACAAGGAACAAGGATGTTTTCAAAGACTGGTAGGATCTCTAAAACATTTGTAAAGTACATGTCATTGATAAAGCTAAATACTCAAAGGTTGTGTAATACAACAGATTAATCATTGAGAAGAGTGAAATTATGCTGTTTTGAAAACTATGGCAGGTCAGATTTACTGCCTAATGATATAAGAAGATTTCTCTCAAAAATACACATTATTTCAAAGACTTATTGGCTGTGAAATAAGTGAAGGGTATTTCAAATGGCTTGTCTGCAAAGAAAGGTGAGATGTAGGGAATCACAGAAAGTCGAGGGGAAAATATGTCAATATATACATTGCTATATGGTGAACTAAGCCTTAGGCCAGCAACAATGGAGAGGACCTGACCCTTAGAAACTTACAAGTAAGCTGGAATCTTCAAAAGTTCAAATCTTTATAAGTAAAAATATTTATTAAAATGAATAACCAAGTGTTTTAATTGACATCAGATGATCAAAACAACAAACCCTGAGAACATAGAAAAAATATAAATAAAGATATGAGCAGAACTTAATACAACAGAAAACGTATAAAATTGAGGTGATTTAGTAAGTCCAAAGAATATTCTTTGAAAAGATTTAAAAGACACACTTTGATTAAGGAAAACATAAACATATGTAAAGAATATACAGAAAGAATCAGGACAATGTTATAGCAGAGAATATATGAAATGCCAGTAAATTTGAACATTTCTGTAAAGGGGACCATTTCCTAGCTCCTAAAGTTGACCAAAACTGACACAAGAGGAAATCATTGAAGGTCATCATGTCTGCCCTTGGCATTCTCGGAACGCCCTGGCCTCAGAATGCAGCATCGGTAGTCCATGGTAACCTGCGGAGAGGGGGTGGGGCTGAAGGAGGTTGGAACACTGCCCTCACTGAGGGAGTGGGTGTGGCCATCTCTGCTGTGACTGAACAAAGGGCAGGGGAGCAGGGGGCCCAGGGCAGGGCCCTCAGTGTCTGGCAG
This sequence comes from Hyperoodon ampullatus, assembly GCF_949752795.1. Classification (NCBI taxonomy): domain Eukaryota; kingdom Metazoa; phylum Chordata; class Mammalia; order Artiodactyla; family Ziphiidae; genus Hyperoodon; species Hyperoodon ampullatus. The sequence continues at coordinate 99,228,851 of NC_136919.1, forward strand.
GCCCAGGGGTGTGTCACAAGCATTTGGCCCAAGCCAAAGGGCGCCTTCTTTGTCTGCACAGCTTCCCAAACACTCACCTTTCCACTCAGGCCGCCCTCTTTGTTGAAGTGTGTGTGGAACGTGTCCTCGCAGTACACCTCGCTGCACAGCTAACCATAGGACTGGGCATCGTACCTTCCTGCCAGGTGACCGAAGTTCGCAGGCAGATGGGTCCCTGGGACCAATGCGGAGAGGCTCCTGCCCTGACCACAGGTCGACCACAGCCGTTGCCCCCGATCGGGGGCCGCAAAGCGGCCCTGTCTGAATCCCCTGCCTCTAGAGGGAGTATTGGACCAACACTTCTAAAAAATGGGGTCCTTGCGGGCAACTCATCGGAGGGACACAAATAAATCTTTGCCGACTTTCTCCTGAAGCTTACGAGCGTTTACACTTAAGCCTGTTACAATGTCAGCTGTATAGCTAAACATGAGCTCATGATCTAAATTTACACAATAATGAAGAAATCAGCTACAAGTGGAGACAATCAGCAAAAACAATCAATATGAGAATTAGTTTCCCAAGGCCATCCATCAGATGTTGGAATAATCAGGTGCAAGGCAGAAAATATACATAAAACTGGAACTGAAACAAGCAACAAGGATGTTTTCAAAGACTGGTAGGATCTCTAAAACATTTGTAAAGTACATGTCATTGATAAAGCTAAATACCCAAGGTTGTGTAATACAACAGATTAATCATTGAGAAGAGTGAAATTATGCTGTTTTGAAAACTATGGCAGGTCAGATTTTCTGCCTAATGATATAAGAAGATTTCTCTAAAAAATACACATTATTTCAAAGACTTATTGGCTGTGAAATAAGTTAAGGGTATTTCAAATGGCTTGTCTGCAAAGAAAGGTGAGATGTAGGGAATCACAGAAAGTCGAGGGGAAAATATGTCAATATATACATTGCTATATGGTGAACTAAGCCTTAGGCCAGCAACAATGGAGAGGACATGACCCTTAGAAACTTACAAGTAAGCTGGAATCTTCAAAAGTTCAAATCTTTCTAAGTAAAAAGATTTATTAAAATGAATAACCAAGTGTTTTAATTGACATCAGATGATCAAAACAACAAACCCTGAGAACATAGAAAAAATATAAATAAAGATATGAGCAGAACTTAATACAACAGAAAACGTATAAAATTGAGGTGATTTAGTAAGTCCAAAGAATATTCTTTGAAAAGATTTAAAAGACACACTTTGATTAAGGAAAACATAAACATATGTAAAGAATATACAGAAAGAATCAGGACAATGTTATAGCAGAGAATATATGAAATGCCAGTAAATTTGAACATTTCTGTAAAGGGGACCATTTCCTAGCTCCTAAAGTTGACCAAAACTGACACTAGAGGAAATCATTGAAGGTCATCATGTCTGCCCTTGGCATTCTCGGAACGCCCTGGCCTCAGAATGCAGCATCGGTAGTCCATGGTAACCTGCGGAGAGGGGGTGGGGCTGAAGGAGGTTGGAACACTGCCCTCACTGAGGGAGTGGGTGTGGCCATCTCTGCTGTGACTGAACAAAGGGCAGGGGAGCAGGGGGCCCAGGGCAGGGCCCTCAGAGCCCGGCAGGACCAGGGGAGTGTCACAAGCATTTGGCCCAGGCCAAAGGGCGCCTTCTTTGTCCGCACAGCTTCCCAAACACTCACATTTCCACTCAGGCCGCCCTCTTTGTTGAAGTGTGTGTGGAACGTGTCCTCGCAGTACACCTCGCTGCACAGCTAACCATAGGACTGGGCATCGTACCTTCCTGCCAGGTGACCGAAGTTCGCAGGCAGATGGGTCACTGGGACCAACGCGGAGAGGCTCCTGCCCTGACCACAGGTCGACCACAGCCGCTGCCCCAGATCGGGGGTTGCAAAGCAGCCCTGTCTGAATCCCCTGCCTCTAGAGGGAGTATTGGACCAACACTTCTAAAAAATGGGGTCCTTGCGGGCAACTCATCGGAGGGACACAAAAAAATCTTTGCCGACTTTCTCCTGAAGCTTACGAGCGTTCACACTTAAGCCTTTTACAATGTCAGCTGTTTAGCTAAACATGAGCTCATGATCTAAATTTACACAATAATGAAGAAATCAGCTACAAGGGGAGACAATCAGCAAAAACAATCAATATGAGAATTAGTTTCCCAAGGCCACCCATCAGATGTTGGAATAATCAGGTGCAAGGCAGAATATATACATAAATCTGGAACTGGAACAAGGAACAAGGATGTTTTCAAAGACTGGTAGGATCTCTAAAACATTTGTAAAGTACATGTCATTGATAAAGCTAAATACTCAAAGGTTGTGTAATACAGCAGATTAATCATTGAGAAGAGTGAAATTATGCTGTTTTGAAAACTATGGCAGGTCAGATTTTCTGCCTAATGATATAAGAAGATTTCTCTCAAAAATACACATCATTTCAAAGACTTATTGGCTGTGAAATAAGTGAAGGGTATTTCAAATGGCTTGTCTGCAAAGAAAGGTGAGATGTAGGGAATCACAGAAAGTCGAGGGGAAAATATGTCAATATATACATTGCTATATGGTGAACTAAGCCTTAGGCCAGCAACAATGGAGAGGACCTGACCCTTAGAAACTTACAAGTAAGCTGGAATCTTCAAAAGTTCAAATCTTTCAAAGTAAAAAGGTTTATTAAAATGAATAACCAAGTGTTTTAATTGACATCAGATGATCAAAACAACAAACCCTGAGAACATAGAAAAAATATAAATAAAGATATGAGCAGAACTTAATACAACAGAAAACGTATAAAATTGAGGTGATTTAGTAAGTCCAAAGAATATTCTTTGAAAAGATTTAAAAGACACACTTTGATTAAGGAAAACATAAACATATGTAAAGAATATACAGAAAGAATCAGGACAATGTTATAGCAGAGAATATATGAAATGCCAGTAAATTTGAACATTTCTGTAAAGGGGACCATTTCCTAGCTCCTAAAGTTGACCAAAACTGACACAAGAGGAAATCATTGAAGGTCATCATGTCTGCCCTTGGCATTCTTGGAACGCCCTGGCCTCAGAATGCAGCATAGGTAGTCCATGGTAACCTGCGGAGAGGGGGTGGGGCTGAAGGATGTTGGAACACTGCCCTTTCTGAGGGAGTGGGTGTGGCCATCTCTGCTGTGACTGAACAAAGGGCAGGGGAGCAGGGGGCCCAGGGCAGGGCCCTCAGAGCCCGGCAGGACCAGGGGAGTGTCACAAGCATTTGGCCCAGGCCAAAGGGCGCCTTCTTTGTCTGCACAGCTTCCCAAACACTCACATTTCCACTCAGGCCGCCCTCTTTGTTGAAGTGTGTGTGGAACGTGTCCTCGCAGTACACCTCGCTGCACAGCTAACCATAGGACTGGGCATCGTACCTTCCTGCCACGTGACCGAAGTTCGCAGGCAGATGGGTCACTGGGACCAACGCGGAGAGGCTCCTGCCCTGACCACAGGTCGACCACAGCCGCTGTCCCAGATCGGGGGTTGCAAAGCAGCCCTGTCTGAATCCCCTGCCTCTAGAGGGAGTATTGGACCAACACTTCTAAAAAATGGGGTCCTTGCGGGCAACTCATCAGAGGGACACAAAAAAATCTTTGCCGACTTTCTCCTGAAGCTTACGAGCGTTCACATTTAAGCCTTTTACAATGTCAGCTGTTTAGCTAAACATGAGCTCATGATCTAAATTTACACAAAAATGAAGAAATCAGCTACAAGGGGAGACAATCAGCAAAAACAATCAATATGAGAATTAGTTTCCCAAGGCCACCCATCAGATGTTGGAATAATCAGGTGCAAGGCAGAATATATACATAAAACTGGAACTGGAACAAGGAACAAGGATGTTTTCAAAGACTGGTAGGATCTCTAAAACATTTGTAAAGTACATGTCATTGATAAAGCTAAATACTCAAAGGTTGTGTAATACAACAGATTAATCATTGAGAAGAGTGAAATTATGCTGTTTTGAAAACTATGGCAGGTCAGATTTTCTGCCTAATGATATAAGAAGATTTCTCTCAAAAATACACATTATTTCAAAGACTTATTGGCTGTGAAATAAGTGAAGGGTATTTCAAATGGCTTGTCTGCAAAGCAAGGTGAGATGTAGGGAATCACAGAAAGTCGAGGGGAAAATATGTCAATATATACATTGCTATATGGTGAACTAAGCCTTAGGCCAGCAACAATGGAGAGGACCTGACCCTTAGAAACTTACAAGTAAGCTGGAATCTTCAAAAGTTCAAATCTTTATAAGGAAAAAGATTTATTAAAATGAATAACCAAGTGTTTTAATTGACATCAGATGATCAAAACAACAAACCCTGAGAACATAGAAAAAATATAAATAAAGATATGAGCAGAACTTAATACAACAGAAAACGTATAAAATTGAGGTGATTTAGTAAGTCCAAAGAATATTCTTTGAAAAGATTTAAAAGACACACTTTGATTAAGGAAAACAAAAACATATGTAAAGAATATACAGAAAGAATCAGGACAATGTTATAGCAGAGAATATATGAAATGCCAGTAAATTTGAACATTTCTGTAAAGGGGACCATTTCCTAGCTCTAAAGTTGACCAAAACTGACACAAGAGGAAATCATTGAAGGTCATCATGTCTGCCCTTGGCATTCTCGGAACGCCCTGGCCTCAGAATGCAGCATCGGTAGTCCATGGTAACCTGCGGAGAGGGGGTGGGGTTGAAGGAGGTTGGAACACTGCCCTCACTGAGGGAGTGGGTGTGGCCATCTCTGCTGTGACTGAACAAAGGGCAGGGGAGCAGGGGGCCCAGGGCAGGGCCCTCAGAGGCCAGCAGGCCCAGGGGTGTGTCACAAGCATTTGGTCCAGGACAAAGGGCACCTTCTTTGTCCGCACAGCTTCCCAAACACTCACATTTCCACTCAGGCCGCCCTCTTTGTTGAAGTGTGTGTGGAACGTGTCCTCGCAGTACACCTCGCTGCAAAGCTAACCATAGGACTGCGCATCGTACCTTCCTGCCAGGTGACCGAAGTTCGCAGGCAGATGGGTCCCTGGGACCAACGCGGAGAGGCTCATGCCCTGACCACAGGTCGACCACAGCCGCTGCCCCCGATCGGGGGCCGCAAAGCAGCCCTGTCTGAATCCCCTGCCTCTAGAGGGAGTATTGGACCAACACTTCTAAAAAATGGGGTCCTTGCGGGTAACTCATCGGAGGGACACAAATAAATCGTTGCCGACTTTCTCCTGGAGCTTAGGAGCATTGACAATTAAGCCTGATACAATGTCAGCTGTTTAGCTAAACATGAGCTCATGATCTAAATTTACACAATAATGAAGAAATCAGCTACAAGTGGAGACAATCAGCAAAAACAATCAATATGAGAATTAGTTTCCCAAGGCCATCCATCAGATGTTGGAATAATCAGGTGCAAGGCAGAAAATATACATAAAACTGGAACTGAAAGAAGGAACAAGGATGTTTACTAAGACTGGTAGGATCTCTAAAACATTTGTAAAGTACATGTCATTGATAAAGCTAAATACTCAAAGGTTGTGGAATACAACAGATTAATCATTGAGAAGAGTGAAATTATGCTGTTTTGAAAACTATGGCAGGTCAGATTTTCTGCCTAATGATATAAGAAGATTTCTCTCAAAAATACACATTATTTCAAAGACTTATTGGCTGTGAAATAAGTGAAGGGTATTTCAAATGGCTTGTCTGCAAAGAAAGGTGAGATGTAGGGAATCACAGAAAGTCGAGGAGAAAATATGTCAATATATACATTGCTATATGGTGAACTAAGCCTTAGGCCAGCAACAATGGAGAGGACCTGACCCTTAGAAACTTACAAGTAAGCTGGAATCTTCAAAAGTTCAAATCTTTATAAGTAAAAAGATTTATTAAAATGAATAACCAAGTGTTTTAATTGACATCAGATGATCAAAACAACAAACCCTGAGAACATAGAAAAAATATAAATAAAGGTATGAGCAGAACTTAATACAACAGAAAACGTATAAAATTGAGGTGATTTAGTAAGTCCAAAGAATATTCTTTGAAAAGATTTAAAAGACACACTTTGATTAAGGAAAACATAAACATATGTAAAGAATATACAGAAAGAATCAGGACAATGTTATAGCAGAGAATATATGAAATGCCAGTAAATTTGAACATTTCTGTAAAGGGGACCATTTCCTAGCTCCTAAAGTTGACCAAAACTGACACAAGAGGAAATCATTGAAGGTCATCATGTCTGCCCTTGGCATTCTCGGAACGCCCTGGCCTCAGAATGCAGCATCAGTAGTCCATGGTAACCTGCGGAGAGGGGGTGGGGCTGAAGGAGGTTGGAACACTGCCCTCACTGAGGGAGTGGGTGTGGCCATCTCTGCTGTGACTGAACAAAGGGCAGGGGAGCAGGGGGCCCAGGGCAGGGCCCTCAGAGCCCGGCAGGACCAGGGGAGTGTCACAAGCATTTGGTCCAGGACAAAGGGCGCCTTCTTTGTCCACACAGCTTCCCAAACACTCACATTTCCACTCAGGCCGCCCTCTTTGTTGAAGTGTGTGTGGAACGTGTCCTCGCAGTACACCTCGCTGCACAGCTAACCATAGGACTGGGCATCGTACCTTCCTGCCAGGTGACCGAAGTTCGCAGGCAGATGGGTCACTGGGACCAACGCGGAGAGGCTCCTGCCCTGACCACAGGTCGACCACAGCCGCTGCCCCCGATCGGGGGTTGCAAAGCAGCCCTGTCTGAATCCCCTGCCTCTAGAGGGTGTATTGGACCAACACTTCTAAAAAATGGGGTCCTTGCGGGCAACTCATCGGAGGGACACAAAAAAATCTTTGCCGACTTTCTCCTGAAGCTTACGAGCGTTCACACTTAAGCCTTTTACAATGTCAGCTGTTTAGCTAAACATGAGCTCATGATCTAAATTTACACAATAATGAAGAAATCAGCTACAAGGGGAGACAATCAGCAAAAACAATCAATATGAGAATTAGTTTCCCAAGGACACCCATCAGATGTTGGAATAATCAGGTGCAAGGCAGAATATATACATAAAACTGGAACTGGAACAAGGAACAAGGATGTTTTCAAAGACTGGTAGGATCTCTAAAACATTTGTAAAGTACATGTCATTGATAAAGCTAAATACTCAAAGGTTGTGTAATACAACAGATTAATCATTGAGAAGAGTGAAATTATGCTGTTTTGAAAACTATGGCAGGTCAGATTTTCTGCCTAATGATATAAGAAGATTTCTCTCAAAAATACACATTATTTCAAAGACTTATTGGCTGTGAAATAAGTGAAGGGTATTTCAAATGGCTTGTCTGCAAAGAAAGGTGAGATGTAGGGAATCACAGAAAGTCGAGGGGAAAATATGTCAATATATACATTGCTGTATGGTGAACTAAGCCTTAGGCCAGCAACAATGGAGAGGACCTGACCCTTAGAAACTTACAAGTAAGCTGGAATCTTCAAAAGTTCAAATCTTTATAAGTAAAAAGATTTATTAAAATGAATAACCAAGTGTTTTAATTGACATCAGATGATCAAAACAACAAACCCTGAGAACATAGAAAAAAATATAAATAAAGATATGAGCAGAACTTAATACAACAGAAAACGTATAAAATTGAGGTGATTTAGTAAGTCCAAAGAATATTTTTAAAAAGATTTAAAAGACACACTTTGATTAAGGAAAACATAAACATATATAAAGAATATACAGATAGAATCAGGACAATGTTATAGCAGAGAATATATGAAATGCCAGTAAATTTGAACATTTCTGTAAAGGGGACCATTTCCTAGCTCCTAAAGTTGACCAAAACTGACACAAGAGGAAATCATTGAAGGTCATCATGTCTGCCCTTGGCATTCTTGGAACGCACTGGCCTCAGAATGCAGCATCGGTAGTCCATGGTAACCTGCGGAGAGGGGGTGGGGCTGAAGGAGGTTGGAACACTGCCCTCACTGAGGGAGTGGGTGTGGCCATCTCTGCTGTGACTGAACAAAGGGCAGGGGAGCAGGGGGCCCAGGGCAGGGCCCTCAGAGCCCGGCAGGACCAGGGGAGTGTCACAAGCATTTGGCCCAGGCCGAAGGGCGCCTTCTTTGTCCGCACAGCTTCCCAAACACTCACATTTCCACTCAGGCCGCCCTCTTTGTTGAAGTGTGTGTGGAACGTGTCCTCGCAGTACACCTCGCTGCACAGCTAACCATAGGACTGGGCATCGTACCTTCCTGCCATGTGACCGAAGTTCGCAGGCAGATGGGTCACTGGGACCAAAGCGGAGAGGCTCCTGCCCTGACCACAGGTCGACCAGAGCCGCTGCCCCAGATCGGGGGTTGCAAAGCAGCCCTGTCTGAATCCCCTGCCTCTAGAGGCAGTATTGGACCAACACTTCTAAAAAATGGGGTCCTTGCGGGCAACTCATCGGAGGGACACAAAAAAATCTTTGCCGACTTTCTCCTGAAGCTTACGAGCGTTCACACTTAAGCCTTTTACAATGTCAGCTGTTTAGCTAAACATGAGCTCATGATCTAAATTTACACAATAATGAAGAAATCAGCTACAAGGGGAGACAATCAGCAAAAACAATCAATATGAGAATTAGTTTCCCAAGGCCACCCATCAGATGTTGGAATAATCAGGTGCAAGGCAGAATATATACATAAAACTGGAACGGGAACAAGGAACAAGGATGTTTTCAAAGACTGGTAGGATCTCTAAAACATTTGTAAAGTACATGTCATTGATAAAGCTAAATACTCAAAGGTTGTGTAATACAACAGATTAATCATTGAGAAGAGTGAAATTATGCTGTTTTGAAAACTATGGCAGGTCAGATTTTCTGCCTAATGATATAAGAAGATTTCTCTCAAAAATACACATTATTTCAAAGACTTATTGGCTGTGAAATAAGTGAAGGGTATTTCAAATGGCTTGTCTGCAAAGAAAGGTGAGATGTAGGGAATCACAGAAAGTCGAGGGGAAAATATGTCAATATATACATTGCTATATGGTGAACTAAGCCTTAGGCCAGCAACAATGGAGAGGACCTGACCCTTAGAAACTTACAAGTAAGCTGGAATCTTCAAAAGTTCAAATCTTTATAAGTAAAAAGATTTATTAAAATGAATAACCAAGTGTTTTAATTGACATCAGATGATCAAAACAACAAACCCTGAGAACATAGAAAAAATATAAATAAAGATATGAGCAGAACTTAATACAACAGAAAACGTATAAAATTGAGGTGATTTAGTAAGTCCAAAGAATATTCTTTGAAAAGATTTAAAAGACACACCTTGATTAAGGAAAACATAAACATATGTAAAGAATATACAGAAAGAATCAGGACAATGTTATAGCAGAGAATATATGAAATGCCAGTAAATTTGAACATTTCTGTAAAGGGGACCATTTCCTAGCTCCTAAAGTTGACCAAAACTGACACAAGAGGAAATCATTGAAGGTCATCATGTCTGCCCTTGGCATTCTTGGAACGCCCTGGCCTCAGAATGCAGCATAGGTAGTCCATGGTAACCTGCGGAGAGGGGGTGGGGCTGAAGGATGTTGGAACACTGCCCTTTCTGAGGGAGTGGGTGTGGCCATCTCTGCTGTGACTGAACAAAGGGCAGGGGAGCAGGGGGCCCAGGGCAGGGCCCTCAGAGCCCGGCAGGACCAGGGGAGTGTCACAAGCATTTGGCCCAGGCCGAAGGGCGCCTTCTTTGTCTGCACAGCTTCCCAAACACTCACATTTCCACTCAGGCCGCCCTCTTTGTTGAAGTGTGTGTGGAACGTGTCCTCGCAGTACACCTCGCTGCACAGCTAACCATAGGACTGGGCATCGTACCTTCCTGCCAGGTGACCGAAGTTCGCAGGCAGATGGGTCACTGGGACCAACGCGGAGAGGCTCCTGCCCTGACCACAGGTCGACCACAGCCGCTGCCCCAGATCGGGGGTTGCAAAGCAGCCCTGTCTGAATCCCCGGCCTCTAGAGGCAGTATTGGACCAACACTTCTAAAAAATGGGGTCCTTGCGGGCAACTCATCGGAGGGACACAAAAAAATCTTTGCCGACTTTCTCCTGAAGCTTACGAGCGTTCACACTTAAGCCTTTTACAATGTCAGCTGTTTAGCTAAACATGAGCTCATGATCTAAATTTACACAATAATGAAGAAATCAGCTACAAGGGGAGACAATCAGCAAAATCAATCAATATGAGAATTAGTTTCCCAAGGCCACCCATCAGATGTTGGAATAATCAGGTGCAAGGCAGAATATATACATAAAACTGGAACTGGAACAAGGAACAAGGATGTTTTCAAAGACTGGTAGGATCTCTAAAACATTTGTAAAGTACATGTCATTGATAAAGCTAAATACTCAAAGGTTGTGTAATACAACAGATTAATCATTGAGAAGAGTGAAATTATGCTGTTTTGAAAACTATGGCAGGTCAGATTTTCTGCCTAATGATATAAGAAGATTTCTCTCAAAAATACACATTATTTCAAAGACTTATTGGCTGTGAAATAAGTGAAGGGTATTTCAAATGGCTTGTCTGCAAAGCAAGGTGAGATGTAGGGAATCACAGAAAGTCGAGGGGAAAATATGTCAATATATACATTGCTATATGGTGAACTAAGCCTTAGGCCAGCAACAATGGAGAGGACCTGACCCTTAGAAACTTACAAGTAAGCTGGAATCTTCAAAAGTTCAAATCTTTATAAGGAAAAAGATTTATTAAAATGAATAACCAAGTGTTTTAATTGACATCAGATGATCAAAACAACAAACCCTGAGAACATAGAAAAAATATAAATAAAGATATGAGCAGAACTTAATACAACAGAAAACGTATAAAATTGAGGTGATTTAGTAAGTCCAAAGAATATTCTTTGAAAAGATTTAAAAGACACACTTTGATTAAGGAAAACAAAAACATATGTAAAGAATATACAGAAAGAATCAGGACAATGTTATAGCAGAGAATATATGAAATGCCAGTAAATTTGAACATTTCTGTAAAGGGGACCATTTCCTAGCTCCTAAAGTTGACCAAAACTGACACAAGAGGAAATCATTGAAGGTCATCATGTCTGCCCTTGGCATTCTCGGAACGCCCTGGCCTCAGAATGCAGCATCGGTAGTCCATGGTAACCTGCGGAGAGGGGGTGGGGTTGAAGGAGGTTGGAACACTGCCCTCACTGAGGGAGTGGGTGTGGCCATCTCTGCTGTGACTGAACAAAGGGCAGGGGATCAGGGGGCCCAGGGCAGGGCCCTCAGAGGCCAGCAGGCCCAGGGGTGTGTCACAAGCATTTGGTCCAGGACAAAGGGCACCTTCTTTGTCCGCACAGCTTCCCAAACACTCACATTTCCACTCAGGCCGCCCTCTTTGTTGAAGTGTGTGTGGAACGTGTCCTCGCAGTACACCTCGCTGCACAGCTAACCATAGGACTGCGCATCGTACCTTCCTGCCAGGTGACCGAAGTTCGCAGGCAGATGGGTCCCTGGGACCAACGCGGAGAGGCTCATGCCCTGACCACAGGTCGACCACAGCCGCTGCCCCCGATCGGGGGCCGCAAAGCAGCCCTGTCTGAATCCCCTGCCTCTAGAGGGAGTATTGGACCAACACTTCTAAAAAATGGGGTCCTTGCGGGTAACTCATCGGAGGGACACAAATAAATCGTTGCCGACTTTCTCCTGGAGCTTAGGAGCATTGACAATTAAGCCTGATACAATGTCAGCTGTTTAGCTAAACATGAGCTCATGATCTAAATTTACACAATAATGAAGAAATCAGCTACAAGTGGAGACAATCAGCAAAAACAATCAATATGAGAATTAGTTTCCCAAGGCCATCCATCAGATGTTGGAATAATCAGGTGCAAGACAGAAAATATACATAAAACTGGAACTGAAACAAGGAACAAGGATGTTTACTAAGACTGGTAGGATCTCTAAAACATTTGTAAAGTACATGTCATTGATAAAGCTAAATACTCAAAGGTTGTGGAATACAACAGATTAATCATTGAGAAGAGTGAAATTATGCTGTTTTGAAAACTATGGCAGGTCAGATTTTCTGCCTAATGATATAAGAAGATTTCTCTCAAAAATACACATTATTTCAAAGACTTATTGGCTGTGAAATAAGTGAAGGGTATTTCAAATGGCTTGTCTGCAAAGAAAGGTGAGATGTAGGGAATCACAGAAAGTCGAGGAGAAAATATGTCAATATATACATTGCTATATGGTGAACTAAGCCTTAGGCCAGCAACAATGGAGAGGACCTGACCCTTAGAAACTTACAAGTAAGCTGGAATCTTCAAAAGTTCAAATCTTTATAAGTAAAAAGATTTATTAAAATGAATAACCAAGTGTTTTAATTGACATCAGATGATCAAAACAACAAACCCTGAGAACATAGAAAAAATATAAATAAAGGTATGAGCAGAACTTAATACAACAGAAAACGTATAAAATTGAGGTGATTTAGTAAGTCCAAAGAATATTCTTTGAAAAGATTTAAAAGACACACTTTGATTAAGGAAAACATAAACATATGTAAAGAATATACAGAAAGAATCAGGACAATGTTATAGCAGAGAATATATGAAATGCCAGTAAATTTGAACATTTCTGTAAAGGGGACCATTTCCTAGCTCCTAAAGTTGACCAAAACTGACACAAGAGGAAATCATTGAAGGTCATCATGTCTGCCCTTGGCATTCTCGGAACGCCCTGACCTCAGAATGCAGCATCAGTAGTCCATGGTAACCTGCGGAGAGGGGGTGGGGCTGAAGGAGGTTGGAACACTGCCCTCACTGAGGGAGTAGGTGTGGCCATCTCTGCTGTGACTGAACAAAGGGCAGGGGAGCAGGGGGCCCAGGGCAGGGCCCTCAGAGCCCGGCAGGACCAGGGGAGTGTCACAAGCATTTGGTCCAGGACAAAGGGCGCCTTCTTTGTCCACACAGCTTCCCAAACACTCACATTTCCACTCAGGCCGCCCTCTTTGTTGAAGTGTGTGTGGAACGTGTCCTCGCAGTACACCTCGCTGCACAGCTAACCATAGGACTGGGCATCGTACCTTCCTGCCAGGTGACCGAAGTTCGCAGGCAGATGGGTCACTGGGACCAAAGCGGAGAGGCTCCTGCCCTGACCACAGGTCGACCAGAGCCGCTGCCCCAGATCGGGGGTTGCAAAGCAGCCCTGTCTGAATCCCCTGCCTCTAGAGGCAGTATTGGACCAACACTTCTAAAAAATGGGGTCCTTGCGGGCAACTCATCGGAGGGACACAAAAAAATCTTTGCCGACTTTCTCCTGAAGCTTACGAGCGTTCACACTTAAGCCTTTTACAATGTCAGCTGTTTAGCTAAACATGAGCTCATGATCTAAATTTACACAATAATGAAGAAATCAGCTACAAGGGGAGACAATCAGCAAAAACAATCAATATGAGAATTAGTTTCCCAAGGCCACCCATCAGATGTTGGAATAATCAGGTGCAAGGCAGAATATATACATAAAACTGGAACGGGAACAAGGAACAAGGATGTTTTCAAAGACTGGTAGGATCTCTAAAACATTTGTAAAGTACATGTCATTGATAAAGCTAAATACTCAAAGGTTGTGTAATACAACAGATTAATCATTGAGAAGAGTGAAATTATGCTGTTTTGAAAACTATGGCAGGTCAGATTTTCTGCCTAATGATATAAGAAGATTTCTCTCAAAAATACACATTATTTCAAAGACTTATTGGCTGTGAAATAAGTGAAGGGTATTTCAAATGGCTTGTCTGCAAAGAAAGGTGAGATGTAGGGAATCACAGAAAGTCGAGGGGAAAATATGTCAATATATACATTGCTATATGGTGAACTAAGCCTTAGGCCAGCAACAATGGAGAGGACCTGACCCTTAGAAACTTACAAGTAAGCTGGAATCTTCAAAAGTTCAAATCTTTATAAGTAAAAAGATTTATTAAAATGAATAACCAAGTGTTTTAATTGACATCAGATGATCAAAACAACAAACCCTGAGAACATAGAAAAAATATAAATAAAGATATGAGCAGAACTTAATACAACAGAAAACGTATAAAATTGAGGTGATTTAGTAAGTCCAAAGAATATTCTTTGAAAAGATTTAAAAGACACACCTTGATTAAGGAAAACATAAACATATGTAAAGAATATACAGAAAGAATCAGGACAATGTTATAGCAGAGAATATATGAAATGCCAGTAAATTTGAACATTTCTGTAAAGGGGACCATTTCCTAGCTCCTAAAGTTGACCAAAACTGACACAAGAGGAAATCATTGAAGGTCATCATGTCTGCCCTTGGCATTCTTGGAACGCCCTGGCCTCAGAATGCAGCATAGGTAGTCCATGGTAACCTGCGGAGAGGGGGTGGGGCTGAAGGATGTTGGAACACTGCCCTTTCTGAGGGAGTGGGTGTGGCCATCTCTGCTGTGACTGAACAAAGGGCAGGGGAGCAGGGGGCCCAGGGCAGGGCCCTCAGAGCCCGGCAGGACCAGGGGAGTGTCACAAGCATTTGGCCCAGGCCGAAGGGCGCCTTCTTTGTCTGCACAGCTTCCCAAACACTCACATTTCCACTCAGGCCGCCCTCTTTGTTGAAGTGTGTGTGGAACGTGTCCTCGCAGTACACCTCGCTGCACAGCTAACCATAGGACTGGGCATCGTACCTTCCTGCCAGGTGACCGAAGTTCGCAGGCAGATGGGTCACTGGGACCAACGCGGAGAGGCTCCTGCCCTGACCACAGGTCGACCACAGCCGCTGCCCCAGATCGGGGGTTGCAAAGCAGCCCTGTCTGAATCCCCGGCCTCTAGAGGCAGTATTGGACCAACACTTCTAAAAAATGGGGTCCTTGCGGGCAACTCATCGGAGGGACACAAAAAAATCTTTGCCGACTTTCTCCTGAAGCTTACGAGCGTTCACACTTAAGCCTTTTACAATGTCAGCTGTTTAGCTAAACATGAGCTCATGATCTAAATTTACACAATAATGAAGAAATCAGCTACAAGGGGAGACAATCAGCAAAATCAATCAATATGAGAATTAGTTTCCCAAGGCCACCCATCAGATGTTGGAATAATCAGGTGCAAGGCAGAATATATACATAAAACTGGAACTGGAACAAGGAACAAGGATGTTTTCAAAGACTGGTAGGATCTCTAAAACATTTGTAAAGTACATGTCATTGATAAAGCTAAATACTCAAAGGTTGTGTAATACAACAGATTAATCATTGAGAAGAGTGAAATTATGCTGTTTTGAAAACTATGGCAGGTCAGATTTTCTGCCTAATGATATAAGAAGATTTCTCTCAAAAATACACATTATTTCAAAGACTTATTGGCTGTGAAATAAGTGAAGGGTATTTCAAATGGCTTGTCTGCAAAGCAAGGTGAGATGTAGGGAATCACAGAAAGTCGAGGGGAAAATATGTCAATATATACATTGCTATATGGTGAACTAAGCCTTAGGCCAGCAACAATGGAGAGGACCTGACCCTTAGAAACTTACAAGTAAGCTGGAATCTTCAAAAGTTCAAATCTTTATAAGGAAAAAGATTTATTAAAATGAATAACCAAGTGTTTTAATTGACATCAGATGATCAAAACAACAAACCCTGAGAACATAGAAAAAATATAAATAAAGATATGAGCAGAACTTAATACAACAGAAAACGTATAAAATTGAGGTGATTTAGTAAGTCCAAAGAATATTCTTTGAAAAGATTTAAAAGACACACTTTGATTAAGGAAAACAAAAACATATGTAAAGAATATACAGAAAGAATCAGGACAATGTTATAGCAGAGAATATATGAAATGCCAGTAAATTTGAACATTTCTGTAAAGGGGACCATTTCCTAGCTCCTAAAGTTGACCAAAACTGACACAAGAGGAAATCATTGAAGGTCATCATGTCTGCCCTTGGCATTCTCGGAACGCCCTGGCCTCAGAATGCAGCATCGGTAGTCCATGGTAACCTGCGGAGAGGGGGTGGGGTTGAAGGAGTTTGGAACACTGCCCTCACTGAGGGAGTGGGTGTGGCCATCTCTGCTGTGACTGAACAAAGGGCAGGGGATCAGGGGGCCCAGGGCAGGGCCCTCAGAGGCCAGCAGGCCCAGGGGTGTGTCACAAGCATTTGGTCCAGGACAAAGGGCACCTTCTTTGTCCGCACAGCTTCCCAAACACTCACATTTCCACTCAGGCCGCCCTCTTTGTTGAAGTGTGTGTGGAACGTGTCCTCGCAGTACACCTCGCTGCACAGCTAACCATAGGACTGCGCATCGTACCTTCCTGCCAGGTGACCGAAGTTCGCAGGCAGATGGGTCCCTGGGACCAACGCGGAGAGGCTCATGCCCTGACCACAGGTCGACCACAGCCGCTGCCCCCGATCGGGGGCCGCAAAGCAGCCCTGTCTGAATCCCCTGCCTCTAGAGGGAGTATTGGACCAACACTTCTAAAAAATGGGGTCCTTGCGGGTAACTCATCGGAGGGACACAAATAAATCGTTGCCGACTTTCTCCTGGAGCTTAGGAGCATTGACAATTAAGCCTGATACAATGTCAGCTGTTTAGCTAAACATGAGCTCATGATCTAAATTTACACAATAATGAAGAAATCAGCTACAAGTGGAGACAATCAGCAAAAACAATCAATATGAGAATTAGTTTCCCAAGGCCATCCATCAGATGTTGGAATAATCAGGTGCAAGACAGAAAATATACATAAAACTGGAACTGAAACAAGGAACAAGGATGTTTACTAAGACTGGTAGGATCTCTAAAACATTTGTAAAGTACATGTCATTGATAAAGCTAAATACTCAAAGGTTGTGGAATACAACAGATTAATCATTGAGAAGAGTGAAATTATGCTGTTTTGAAAACTATGGCAGGTCAGATTTTCTGCCTAATGATATAAGAAGATTTCTCTCAAAAATACACATTATTTCAAAGACTTATTGGCTGTGAAATAAGTGAAGGGTATTTCAAATGGCTTGTCTGCAAAGAAAGGTGAGATGTAGGGAATCACAGAAAGTCGAGGAGAAAATATGTCAATATATACATTGCTATATGGTGAACTAAGCCTTAGGCCAGCAACAATGGAGAGGACCTGACCCTTAGAAACTTACAAGTAAGCTGGAATCTTCAAAAGTTCAAATCTTTATAAGTAAAAAGATTTATTAAAATGAATAACCAAGTGTTTTAATTGACATCAGATGATCAAAACAACAAACCCTGAGAACATAGAAAAAATATAAATAAAGGTATGAGCAGAACTTAATACAACAGAAAACGTATAAAATTGAGGTGATTTAGTAAGTCCAAAGAATATTCTTTGAAAAGATTTAAAAGACACACTTTGATTAAGGAAAACATAAACATATGTAAAGAATATACAGAAAGAATCAGGACAATGTTATAGCAGAGAATATATGAAATGCCAGTAAATTTGAACATTTCTGTAAAGGGGACCATTTCCTAGCTCCTAAAGTTGACCAAAACTGACACAAGAGGAAATCATTGAAGGTCATCATGTCTGCCCTTGGCATTCTCGGAACGCCCTGACCTCAGAATGCAGCATCAGTAGTCCATGGTAACCTGCGGAGAGGGGGTGGGGCTGAAGGAGGTTGGAACACTGCCCTCACTGAGGGAGTGGGTGTGGCCATCTCTGCTGTGACTGAACAAAGGGCAGGGGAGCAGGGGGCCCAGGGCAGGGCCCTCAGAGCCCGGCAGGACCAGGGGAGTGTCACAAGCATTTGGTCCAGGACAAAGGGCGCCTTCTTTGTCCACACAGCTTCCCAAACACTCACATTTCCACTCAGGCCGCCCTCTTTGTTGAAGTGTGTGTGGAACGTGTCCTCGCAGTACACCTCGCTGCACAGCTAACCATAGGACTGGGCATCGTACCTTCCTGCCAGGTGACCGAAGTTCGCAGGCAGATGGGTCACTGGGACCAACGCGGAGAGGCTCCTGCCCTGACCACAGGTCGACCACAGCCGCTGCCCCCGATCGGGGGTTGCAAAGCAGCCCTGTCTGAATCCCCTGCCTCTAGAGGGTGTATTGGACCAACACTTCTAAAAAATGGGGTCCTTGCGGGCAACTCATCGGAGGGACACAAAAAAATCTTTGCCGACTTTCTCCTGAAGCTTACGAGCGTTCACACTTAAGCCTTTTACAATGTCAGCTGTTTAGCTAAACATGAGCTCATGATCTAAATTTACACAATAATGAAGAAATCAGCTACAAGGGGAGACAATCAGCAAAAACAATCAATATGAGAATTAGTTTCCGAAGGACACCCATCAGATGTTGGAATAATCAGGTGCAAGGCAGAATATATACATAAAACTGGAACTGGAACAAGGAACAAGGATGTTTTCAAAGACTGGTAGGATCTCTAAAACATTTGTAAAGTACATGTCATTGATAAAGCTAAATACTCAAAGGTTGTGTAATACAACAGATTAATCATTGAGAAGAGTGAAATTATGCTGTTTTGAAAACTATGGCAGGTCAGATTTTCTGCCTAATGATATAAGAAGATTTCTCTCAAAAATACACATTATTTCAAAGACTTATTGGCTGTGAAATAAGTGAAGGGTATTTCAAATGGCTTGTCTGCAAAGAAAGGTGAGATGTAGGGAATCACAGAAAGTCGAGGGGAAAATATGTCAATATATACATTGCTGTATGGTGAACTAAGCCTTAGGCCAGCAACAATGGAGAGGACCTGACCCTTAGAAACTTACAAGTAAGCTGGAATCTTCAAAAGTTCAAATCTTTATAAGTAAAAAGATTTATTAAAATGAATAACCAAGTGTTTTAATTGACATCAGATGATCAAAACAACAAACCCTGAGAACATAGAAAAAAATATAAATAAAGATATGAGCAGAACTTAATACAACAGAAAACGTATAAAATTGAGGTGATTTAGTAAGTCCAAAGAATATTTTTAAAAAGATTTAAAAGACACACTTTGATTAAGGAAAACATAAACATATATAAAGAATATACAGATAGAATCAGGACAATGTTATAGCAGAGAATATATGAAATGCCAGTAAATTTGAACATTTCTGTAAAGGGGACCATTTCCTAGCTCCTAAAGTTGACCAAAACTGACACAAGAGGAAATCATTGAAGGTCATCATGTCTGCCCTTGGCATTCTTGGAACGCACTGGCCTCAGAATGCAGCATCGGTAGTCCATGGTAACCTGCGGAGAGGGGGTGGGGCTGAAGGAGGTTGGAACACTGCCCTCACTGAGGGAGTGGGTGTGGCCATCTCTGCTGTGACTGAACAAAGGGCAGGGGAGCAGGGGGCCCAGGGCAGGGCCCTCAGAGCCCGGCAGGACCAGGGGAGTGTCACAAGCATTTGGCCCAGGCCGAAGGGCGCCTTCTTTGTCCGCACAGCTTCCCAAACACTCACATTTCCACTCAGGCCGCCCTCTTTGTTGAAGTGTGTGTGGAACGTGTCCTCGCAGTACACCTCGCTGCACAGCTAACCATAGGACTGGGCATCGTACCTTCCTGCCAGGTGACCGAAGTTCGCAGGCAGATGGGTCACTGGGACCAAAGCGGAGAGGCTCCTGCCCTGACCACAGGTCGACCAGAGCCGCTGCCCCAGATCGGGGGTTGCAAAGCAGCCCTGTCTGAATCCCCTGCCTCTAGAGGCAGTATTGGACCAACACTTCTAAAAAATGGGGTCCTTGCGGGCAACTCATCGGAGGGACACAAAAAAATCTTTGCCGACTTTCTCCTGAAGCTTACGAGCGTTCACACTTAAGCCTTTTACAATGTCAGCTGTTTAGCTAAACATGAGCTCATGATCTAAATTTACACAATAATGAAGAAATCAGCTACAAGGGGAGACAATCAGCAAAAACAATCAATATGAGAATTAGTTTCCCAAGGCCACCCATCAGATGTTGGAATAATCAGGTGCAAGGCAGAATATATACATAAAACTGGAACGGGAACAAGGAACAAGGATGTTTTCAAAGACTGGTAGGATCTCTAAAACATTTGTAAAGTACATGTCATTGATAAAGCTAAATACTCAAAGGTTGTGTAATACAACAGATTAATCATTGAGAAGAGTGAAATTATGCTGTTTTGAAAACTATGGCAGGTCAGATTTTCTGCCTAATGATATAAGAAGATTTCTCTCAAAAATACACATTATTTCAAAGACTTATTGGCTGTGAAATAAGTGAAGGGTATTTCAAATGGCTTGTCTGCAAAGAAAGGTGAGATGTAGGGAATCACAGAAAGTCGAGGGGAAAATATGTCAATATATACATTGCTATATGGTGAACTAAGCCTTAGGCCAGCAACAATGGAGAGGACCTGACCCTTAGAAACTTACAAGTAAGCTGGAATCTTCAAAAGTTCAAATCTTTATAAGTAAAAAGATTTATTAAAATGAATAACCAAGTGTTTTAATTGACATCAGATGATCAAAACAACAAACCCTGAGAACATAGAAAAAATATAAATAAAAATATGAGCAGAACTTAATACAACAGAAAACGTATAAAATTGAGGTGATTTAGTAAGTCCAAAGAATATTCTTTGAAAAGATTTAAAAGACACACTTTGATTAAGGAAAACAAAAACATATGTAAAGAATATACAGAAAGAATCAGGACAATGTTATAGCAGAGAATATATGAAATGCCAGTAAATTTGAACATTTCTGTAAAGGGGACCATTTCCTAGCTCCTAAAGTTGACCAAAACTGACACAAGAGGAAATCATTGAAGGTCATCATGTCTGCCCTTGGCATTCTTGGAACGCCCTGGCCTCAGAATGCAGCATAGGTAGTCCATGGTAACCTGCGGAGAGGGGGTGGGGCTGAAGGATGTTGGAACACTGCCCTTTCTGAGGGAGTGGGTGTGGCCATCTCTGCTGTGACTGAACAAAGGGCAGGGGAGCAGGGGGCCCAGGGCAGGGCCCTCAGAGCCCGGCAGGACCAGGGGAGTGTCACAAGCATTTGGCCCAGGCCGAAGGGCGCCTTCTTTGTCTGCACAGCTTCCCAAACACTCACATTTCCACTCAGGCCGCCCTCTTTGTTGAAGTGTGTGTGGAACGTGTCCTCGCAGTACACCTCGCTGCACAGCTAACCATAGGACTGGGCATCGTACCTTCCTGCCACGTGACCGAAGTTCGCAGGCAGATGGGTCACTGGGACCAACGCGGAGAGGCTCCTGCCCTGACCACAGGTCGACCACAGCCGCTGTCCCAGATCGGGGGTTGCAAAGCAGCCCTGTCTGAATCCCCTGCCTCTAGAGGGAGTATTGGACCAACACTTCTAAAAAATGGGGTCCTTGCGGGCAACTCATCGGAGGGACACAAAAAAATCTTTGCCGACTTTCTCCTGAAGCTTACGAGCGTTCACACTTAAGCCTTTTACAATGTCAGCTGTTTAGCTAAACATGAGCTCATGATCTAAATTTACACAATAATGAAGAAATCAGCTACAAGGGGAGACAATCAGCAAAATCAATCAATATGAGAATTAGTTTCCCAAGGCCACCCATCAGATGTTGGAATAATCAGGTGCAAGGCAGAATATATACATAAAACTGGAACTGGAACAAGGAACAAGGATGTTTTCAAAGACTGGTAGGATCTCTAAAACATTTGTAAAGTACATGTCATTGATAAAGCTAAATACTCAAAGGTTGTGTAATACAACAGATTAATCATTGAGAAGAGTGAAATTATGCTGTTTTGAAAACTATGGCAGGTCAGATTTTCTGCCTAATGATATAAGAAGATTTCTCTCAAAAATACACATTATTTCAAAGACTTATTGGCTGTGAAATAAGTGAAGGGTATTTCAAATGGCTTGTCTGCAAAGCAAGGTGAGATGTAGGGAATCACAGAAAGTCGAGGGGAAAATATGTCAATATATACATTGCTATATGGTGAACTAAGCCTTAGGCCAGCAACAATGGAGAGGACCTGACCCTTAGAAACTTACAAGTAAGCTGGAATCTTCAAAAGTTCAAATCTTTATAAGGAAAAAGATTTATTAAAATGAATAACCAAGTGTTTTAATTGACATCAGATGATCAAAACAACAAACCCTGAGAACATAGAAAAAATATAAATAAAGATATGAGCAGAACTTAATACAACAGAAAACGTATAAAATTGAGGTGATTTAGTAAGTCCAAAGAATATTCTTTGAAAAGATTTAAAAGACACACTTTGATTAAGGAAAACAAAAACATATGTAAAGAATATACAGAAAGAATCAGGACAATGTTATAGCAGAGAATATATGAAATGCCAGTAAATTTGAACATTTCTGTAAAGGGGACCATTTCCTAGCTCCTAAAGTTGACCAAAACTGACACAAGAGGAAATCATTGAAGGTCATCATGTCTGCCCTTGGCATTCTCGGAACGCCCTGGCCTCAGAATGCAGCATCGGTAGTCCATGGTAACCTGCGGAGAGGGGGTGGGGTTGAAGGAGGTTGGAACACTGCCCTCACTGAGGGAGTGGGTGTGGCCATCTCTGCTGTGACTGAACAAAGGGCAGGGGAGCAGGGGGCCCAGGGCAGGGCCCTCAGAGGCCAGCAGGCCCAGGGGTGTGTCACAAGCATTTGGTCCAGGACAAAGGGCACCTTCTTTGTCCGCACAGCTTCCCAAACACTCACATTTCCACTCAGGCCGCCCTCTTTGTTGAAGTGTGTGTGGAACGTGTCCTCGCAGTACACCTCGCTGCAAAGCTAACCATAGGACTGCGCATCGTACCTTCCTGCCAGGTGACCGAAGTTCGCAGGCAGATGGGTCCCTGGGACCAACGCGGAGAGGCTCATGCCCTGACCACAGGTCGACCACAGCCGCTGCCCCCGATCGGGGGCCGCAAAGCAGCCCTGTCTGAATCCCCTGCCTCTAGAGGGAGTATTGGACCAACACTTCTAAAAAATGGGGTCCTTGCGGGTAACTCATCGGAGGGACACAAATAAATCGTTGCCGACTTTCTCCTGGAGCTTAGGAGCATTGACAATTAAGCCTGATACAATGTCAGCTGTTTAGCTAAACATGAGCTCATGATCTAAATTTACACAATAATGAAGAAATCAGCTACAAGTGGAGACAATCAGCAAAAACAATCAATATGAGAATTAGTTTCCCAAGGCCATCCATCAGATGTTGGAATAATCAGGTGCAAGACAGAAAATATACATAAAACTGGAACTGAAACAAGGAACAAGGATGTTTACTAAGACTGGTAGGATCTCTAAAACATTTGTAAAGTACATGTCATTGATAAAGCTAAATACTCAAAGGTTGTGGAATACAACAGATTAATCATTGAGAAGAGTGAAATT
This sequence comes from Hyperoodon ampullatus, assembly GCF_949752795.1. Classification (NCBI taxonomy): domain Eukaryota; kingdom Metazoa; phylum Chordata; class Mammalia; order Artiodactyla; family Ziphiidae; genus Hyperoodon; species Hyperoodon ampullatus. Next base: position 99,252,284 of record NC_136919.1, read on the forward strand.
ATGCTGTTTTGAAAACTATGGCAGGTCAGATTTTCTGCCTAATGATATAAGAAGATTTCTCTCAAAAATACACATTATTTCAAAGACTTATTGGCTGTGAAATAAGTGAAGGGTATTTCAAATGGCTTGTCTGCAAAGAAAGGTGAGATGTAGGGAATCACAGAAAGTCGAGGAGAAAATATGTCAATATATACATTGCTATATGGTGAACTAAGCCTTAGGCCAGCAACAATGGAGAGGACCTGACCCTTAGAAACTTACAAGTAAGCTGGAATCTTCAAAAGTTCAAATCTTTATAAGTAAAAAGATTTATTAAAATGAATAACCAAGTGTTTTAATTGACATCAGATGATCAAAACAACAAACCCTGAGAACATAGAAAAAATATAAATAAAGGTATGAGCAGAACTTAATACAACAGAAAACGTATAAAATTGAGGTGATTTAGTAAGTCCAAAGAATATTCTTTGAAAAGATTTAAAAGACACACTTTGATTAAGGAAAACATAAACATATGTAAAGAATATACAGAAAGAATCAGGACAATGTTATAGCAGAGAATATATGAAATGCCAGTAAATTTGAACATTTCTGTAAAGGGGACCATTTCCTAGCTCCTAAAGTTGACCAAAACTGACACAAGAGGAAATCATTGAAGGTCATCATGTCTGCCCTTGGCATTCTCGGAACGCCCTGACCTCAGAATGCAGCATCAGTAGTCCATGGTAACCTGCGGAGAGGGGGTGGGGCTGAAGGAGGTTGGAACACTGCCCTCACTGAGGGAGTGGGTGTGGCCATCTCTGCTGTGACTGAACAAAGGGCAGGGGAGCAGGGGGCCCAGGGCAGGGCCCTCAGAGCCCGGCAGGACCAGGGGAGTGTCACAAGCATTTGGTCCAGGACAAAGGGCGCCTTCTTTGTCCACACAGCTTCCCAAACACTCACATTTCCACTCAGGCCGCCCTCTTTGTTGAAGTGTGTGTGGAACGTGTCCTCGCAGTACACCTCGCTGCACAGCTAACCATAGGACTGGGCATCGTACCTTCCTGCCAGGTGACCGAAGTTCGCAGGCAGATGGGTCACTGGGACCAACGCGGAGAGGCTCCTGCCCTGACCACAGGTCGACCACAGCCGCTGCCCCCGATCGGGGGTTGCAAAGCAGCCCTGTCTGAATCCCCTGCCTCTAGAGGGTGTATTGGACCAACACTTCTAAAAAATGGGGTCCTTGCGGGCAACTCATCGGAGGGACACAAAAAAATCTTTGCCGACTTTCTCCTGAAGCTTACGAGCGTTCACACTTAAGCCTTTTACAATGTCAGCTGTTTAGCTAAACATGAGCTCATGATCTAAATTTACACAATAATGAAGAAATCAGCTACAAGGGGAGACAATCAGCAAAAACAATCAATATGAGAATTAGTTTCCGAAGGACACCCATCAGATGTTGGAATAATCAGGTGCAAGGCAGAATATATACATAAAACTGGAACTGGAACAAGGAACAAGGATGTTTTCAAAGACTGGTAGGATCTCTAAAACATTTGTAAAGTACATGTCATTGATAAAGCTAAATACTCAAAGGTTGTGTAATACAACAGATTAATCATTGAGAAGAGTGAAATTATGCTGTTTTGAAAACTATGGCAGGTCAGATTTTCTGCCTAATGATATAAGAAGATTTCTCTCAAAAATACACATTATTTCAAAGACTTATTGGCTGTGAAATAAGTGAAGGGTATTTCAAATGGCTTGTCTGCAAAGAAAGGTGAGATGTAGGGAATCACAGAAAGTCGAGGGGAAAATATGTCAATATATACATTGCTGTATGGTGAACTAAGCCTTAGGCCAGCAACAATGGAGAGGACCTGACCCTTAGAAACTTACAAGTAAGCTGGAATCTTCAAAAGTTCAAATCTTTATAAGTAAAAAGATTTATTAAAATGAATAACCAAGTGTTTTAATTGACATCAGATGATCAAAACAACAAACCCTGAGAACATAGAAAAAATATAAATAAAGATATGAGCAGAACTTAATACAACAGAAAACGTATAAAATTGAGGTGATTTAGTAAGTCCAAAGAATATTTTTAAAAAGATTTAAAAGACACACTTTGATTAAGGAAAACATAAACATATATAAAGAATATACAGATAGAATCAGGACAATGTTATAGCAGAGAATATATGAAATGCCAGTAAATTTGAACATTTCTGTAAAGGGGACCATTTCCTAGCTCCTAAAGTTGACCAAAACTGACACAAGAGGAAATCATTGAAGGTCATCATGTCTGCCCTTGGCATTCTTGGAACGCACTGGCCTCAGAATGCAGCATCGGTAGTCCATGGTAACCTGCGGAGAGGGGGTGGGGCTGAAGGAGGTTGGAACACTGCCCTCACTGAGGGAGTGGGTGTGGCCATCTCTGCTGTGACTGAACAAAGGGCAGGGGAGCAGGGGGCCCAGGGCAGGGCCCTCAGAGCCCGGCAGGACCAGGGGAGTGTCACAAGCATTTGGCCCAGGCCGAAGGGCGCCTTCTTTGTCCGCACAGCTTCCCAAACACTCACATTTCCACTCAGGCCGCCCTCTTTGTTGAAGTGTGTGTGGAACGTGTCCTCGCAGTACACCTCGCTGCACAGCTAACCATAGGACTGGGCATCGTACCTTCCTGCCAGGTGACCGAAGTTCGCAGGCAGATGGGTCACTGGGACCAACGCGGAGAGGCTCCTGCCCTGACCACAGGTCGACCAGAGCCGCTGCCCCAGATCGGGGGTTGCAAAGCAGCCCTGTCTGAATCCCCTGCCTCTAGAGGCAGTATTGGACCAACACTTCTAAAAAATGGGGTCCTTGCGGGTAACTCATCGGAGGGACACAAAAAAATCTTTGCCGACTTTCTCCTGAAGCTTACGAGCGTTCACACTTAAGCCTTTTACAATGTCAGCTGTTTAGCTAAACATGAGCTCATGATCTAAATTTACACAATAATGAAGAAATCAGCTACAAGGGGAGACAATCAGCAAAAACAATCAATATGAGAATTAGTTTCCCAAGGCCACCCATCAGATGTTGGAATAATCAGGTGCAAGGCAGAATATATACATAAAACTGGAACGGGAACAAGGAACAAGGATGTTTTCAAAGACTGGTAGGATCTCTAAAACATTTGTAAAGTACATGTCATTGATAAAGCTAAATACTCAAAGGTTGTGTAATACAACAGATTAATCATTGAGAAGAGTGAAATTATGCTGTTTTGAAAACTATGGCAGGTCAGATTTTCTGCCTAATGATATAAGAAGATTTCTCTCAAAAATACACATTATTTCAAAGACTTATTGGCTGTGAAATAAGTGAAGGGTATTTCAAATGGCTTGTCTGCAAAGAAAGGTGAGATGTAGGGAATAACAGAAAGTCGAGGGGAAAATATGTCAATATATACATTGCTATATGGTGAACTAAGCCTTAGGCCAGCAACAATGGAGAGGACCTGACCCTTAGAAACTTACAAGTAAGCTGGAATCTTCAAAAGTTCAAATCTTTATAAGTAAAAAGGTTTATTAAAATGAATAACCAAGTGTTTTAATTGACATCAGATGATCAAAACAACAAACCCTGAGAACAAAGAAAAAATATAAATAAAGATATGAGCAGAACTTAATACAACAGAAAACGTATAAAATTGAGGTGATTTAGTAAGTCCAAAGAATATTCTTTGAAAAGATTTAAAAGACACACTTTGATTAAGGAAAACATAAACATATGTAAAGAATATACAGAAAGAATCAGGACAATGTTATAGCAGAGAATATATGAAATGCCAGTAAATTTGAACATTTCTGTAAAGGGGACCACTTCCTAGCTCCTAAAGTTGACCAAAACTGACACAAGAGGAAATCATTGAAGGTCATCATGTCTGCCCTTGGCATTCTTGGAACGCCCTGGCCTCAGAATGCAGCATCGGTAGTCCATGGTAACCTGCGGAGAGGGGGTGGGGCTGAAGGAGTTTGGAACACTGCCCTCACTGAGGGAGTGGGTGTGGCCATCTCTGCTGTGACTGAACAAAGGGCAGGGGAGCAGGGGGCCCAGGGCAGGAACCTCAGAGCCCGGCAGGACCAGGGGAGTGTCACAAGCATTTGGCCCAGGCCAAAGGGCGCCTTCTTTGTCTGCACAGCTTCCCAAACACTCACATTTCCACTCAGGCCGCCCTCTTTGTTGAAGTGTGTGTGGAACGTGTCCTCGCAGTACACCTCGCTGCACAGCTAACCATAGGACTGGGCATCGTACCTTCCTGCCTCGTGACAGAAGTTCGCAGGTAGATGGGTCACTGGGACCAACGCGGAGAGGCTCCTGCCCTGACCACATGTCGACCACAGCCGCTGCCCCAGATCGGGGGTTGCAAAGCAGCCCTGTCTGAATCCCCTGCCTCTAGAGGGAGTATTGGACCAACACTTCTAAAAAATGGGGTCCTTGCGGGCAACTCATCGGAGGGACACAAAAAAATCTTTGCCGACTTTCTCCTGAAGCTTACGAGCGTTCACACTTAAGCCTTTTACAATGTCAGCTGTTTAGCTAAACATGAGCTCATGATCTAAATTTACACAATAATGAAGAAATCAGATACAAGGGGAGACAATCAGCAAAAACAATCAATATGAGAATTAGTTTCCCAAGGCCACCCATCAGATGTTGGAATAATCAGGTGCAAGGCAGAATATATACATAAAACTGGAACTGGAACAAGGAACAAGGATGTTTTCAAAGACTGGTAGGATCTCTAAAACATTTGTAAAGTACATGTCATTGATAAAGCTAAATACTCAAAGGTTGTGTAATACAACAGATTAATCATTGAGAAGAGTGAAATTATGCTGTTTTGAAAACTATGGCAGGTCAGATTTTCTGCCTAATGATATAAGAAGATTTCTCTCAAAAATACACATTATTTCAAAGACTTATTGGCTGTGAAATAAGTTAAGGGTATTTCAAATGGCTTGTCTGCAAAGAAAGGTGAGATGTAGGGAATCACAGAAAGTCGAGGGGAAAATATGTCAATATATACATTGCTATATGGTGAACTAAGCCTTAGGCCAGCAACAATGGAGAGGACCTGACCCTTAGAAACTTAGAAGTAAGCTGGAATCTTCAAAAGTTCAAATCTTTATAAGTAAAAAGATTTATTAAAATGAATAACCAAGTGTTTTAATTGACATCAGATGATCAAAACAACAAACCCTGAGAACATAGAAAAAATATAAATAAAGATATGAGCAGAACTTAATACAACAGAAAACGTATAAAATTGAGGTGATTTAGTAAGTCCAAAGAATATTCTTTGAAAAGATTTAAAAGACACACTTTGATTAAGGAAAACATAAACATATGTAAAGAATATACAGAAAGAATCAGGACAATGTTATAGCAGAGAATATATGAAATGCCAGTAAATTTGAACATTTCTGTAAAGGGGACCATTTCCTAGCTCCTAAAGTTGACCAAAACTGACACAAGAGGAAATCATTGAAGGTCATCATGTCTGCCCTTGGCATTCTCGGAACGCCCTGGCCTCAGAATGCAGCATCGGTAGTCCATGGTAACCTGCGGAGAGGGGGTGGGGCTGAAGGAGGTTGGAACACTGCCCTCACTGAGGGAGTGGGTGTGGCCATCTCTGCTGTGACTGAACAAAGGGCAGGGGAGCAGGGGGCCCAGGGCAGGGCCCTCAGAGCCCGGCAGGACCAGGGGAGTGTCACAAGCATTTGGCCCAGGCCAAAGGGCGCCTTCTTTGTCCGCACAGCTTCCCAAACACTCACATTTCCACTCAGGCCGCCCTCTTTGTTGAAGTGTGTGTGGAACGTGTCCTCGCAGTACACCTCGCTGCACAGCTAACCATAGGACTGGGCATCGTACCTTCCTGCCACGTGACCGAAGTTCGCAGGCAGATGGGTCACTGGGACCAACGCGGAGAGGCTCCTGCCCTGACCACAGGTCGACCACAGCCGCTGCCCCAGATCGGGGGTTGCAAAGCAGCCCTGTCTGAATCCCCTGCCTCTAGAGGGAGTATTGGACCAACACTTCTAAAAAATGGGGTCCTTGCGGGCAACTCATCGGAGGGACACAAAAAAATCTTTGCCGACTTTCTCCTGAAGCTTACGAGCGTTCACACTTAAGCCTTTTACAATGTCAGCTGTTTAGCTAAACATGAGCTCATGATCTAAATTTACACAATAATGAAGAAATCAGCTACAAGGGGAGACAATCAGCAAAAACAATCAATATGAGAATTAGTTTCCCAAGGCCACCCATCAGATGTTGGAATAATCAGGTGCAAGGCAGAATATATACATAAAACTGGAACTGGAACAAGGAACAAGGATGTTTTCAAAGACTGGTAGGATCTCTAAAACATTTGTAAAGTACATGTCATTGATAAAGCTAAATACTCAAAGGTTGTGTAATACAACAGATTAATCATTGAGAAGAGTGAAATTATGCTGTTTTGAAAACTATGGCAGGTCAGATTTTCTGCCTAATGATATAAGAAGATTTCTCTCAAAAATACACATTATTTCAAAGACTTATTGGCTGTGAAAGAAGTGAAGGGTATTTCAAATGGCTTGTCTGCAAAGAAAGGTGAGATGTAGGGAATAACAGAAAGTCGAGGGGAAAATATGTCAATATATACATTGCTATATGGTGAACTAAGCCTTAGGCCAGCAACAATGGAGAGGACCTGACCCTTAGAAACTTACAAGTAAGCTGGAATCTTCAAAAGTTCAAATCTTTATAAGTAAAAAGATTTATTAAAATGAATAACCAAGTGTTTTAATTGACATCAGATGATCAAAACAACAAACCCTGAGAACATAGAAAAAATATAAATAAAGATATGAGCAGAACTTAATACAACAGAAAACGTATACAATTGAGGTGATTTAGTAAGTCCAAAGAATATTTTTAAAAAGATTTAAAAGACACACTTTGATTAAGGAAAACATAAACATATATAAAGAATATACAGATAGAATCAGGACAATGTTATAGCAGAGAATATATGAAATGCCAGTAAATTTGAACATTTCTGTAAAGGGGACCATTTCCTAGCTCCTAAAGTTCACCAAAACTGACACAAGAGGAAATCATTGAAGGTCATCATGTCTGCCCTTGGCATTCTCGGAACGCCCTGGCCTCAGAATGCAGCATCGGTAGTCCATGGTAACCTGCGGAGAGGGGGTGGGGCTGAAGGAGGTTGGAACACTGCCCTCACTGAGGGAGTGGGTGTGGCCATCTCTGCTGTGACTGAACAAAGGGCAGGGGAGCAGGGGGCCCAGGGCAGGGCCCTCAGAGCCCGGCAGGACCAGGGGAGTGTCACAAGCATTTGGCCCAGGCCAAAGGGCGCCTTCTTTGTCCGCACAGCTTCCCAAACACTCACATTTCCACTCAGGCCGCCCTCTTTGTTGAAGTGTGTGTGGAACGTGTCCTCGCAGTACACCTCGCTGCACAGCTAACCATAGGACTGGGCATCGTACCTTCCTGCCAGGTGACCGAAGTTCGCAGGCAGATGGGTCACTGGGACCAACGCGGAGAGGCTCCTGCCCTGACCACAGGTCGACCACAGCCGCTGCCCCAGATCGGGGGTTGCAAAGCAGCCCTGTCTGAATCCCCGGCCTCTAGAGGCAGTATTGGACCAACACTTCTAAAAAATGGGGTCCTTGCGGGCAACTCATCGGAGGGACACAAAAAAATCTTTGCCGACTTTCTCCTGAAGCTTACGAGCGTTCACACTTAAGCCTTTTACAATGTCAGCTGTTTAGCTAAACATGAGCTCATGATCTAAATTTACACAATAATGAAGAAATCAGCTACAAGGGGAGACAATCAGCAAAAACAATCAATATGAGAATTAGTTTCCCAAGGCCACCCATCAGATGTTGGAATAATCAGGTGCAAGGCAGAATATATACATAAAACTGGAACTGGAACAAGGAACAAGGATGTTTTCAAAGACTGGTAGGATCTCTAAAACATTTGTAAAGTACATGTCATTGATAAAGCTAAATACTCAAAGGTTGTGTAATACAACAGATTAATCATTGAGAAGAGTGAAATTATGCTGTTTTGAAAACTATGGCAGGTCAGATTTTCTGCCTAATGATATAAGAAGATTTCTCTCAAAAATACACATTATTTCAAAGACTTATTGGCTGTGAAATAAGTTAAGGGTATTTCAAATGGCTTGTCTACAAAGAAAGGTGAGATGTAGGGAATCACAGAAAGTCGAGGGGAAAATATGTCAATATATACATTGCTATATGGTGAACTAAGCCTTAGGCCAGCAAAAATGGAGAGGACATGACCCTTAGAAACTTACAAGTAAGCTGGAATCTTCAAAAGTTCAAATCTTTCTAAGTAAAAAGATTTATTAAAATGAATAACCAAGTGTTTTAATTGACATCAGATGATCAAAACAACAAACCCTGAGAACATAGAAAAAATATAAATAAAGATATGAGCAGAACTTAATACAACAGAAAACGTATAAAATTGAGGTGATTTAGTAAGTCCAAAGAATATTCTTTGAAAAGATTTAAAAGACACACTTTGATTAAGGAAAACATAAACATATGTAAAGAATATACAGAAAGAATCAGGACAATGTTATAGCAGAGAATATATGAAATGCCAGTAAATTTGAACATTTCTGTAAAGGGGACCACTTCCTAGCTCCTAAAGTTGACCAAAACTGACACAAGAGGAAATCATTGAAGGTCATCATGTCTGCCCTTGGCATTCTTGGAACGCCCTGGCCTCAGAATGCAGCATCGGTAGTCCATGGTAACCTGCGGAGAGGGGGTGGGGCTGAAGGAGTTTGGAACACTGCCCTCACTGAGGGAGTGGGTGTGGCCATCTCTGCTGTGACTGAACAAAGGGCAGGGGAGCAGGGTGTCCAGGGCAGGAACCTCAGAGCCCGGCAGGACCAGGGGTGTGTCACAAGCATTTGGCCCAGGCCAAAGGGCGCCTTCTTTGTCTGCACAGCTTCCCAAACATTCACATTTCCACTCAGGCCGCCCTCTTTGTTGAAGTGTGTGTGGAACGTGTCCTCGCAGTACACCTCGCTGCACAGCTAACCATAGGACTGGGCATCGTACCTTCCTGCCACGTGACCGAAGTTCGCAGGCAGATGGGTCACTGGGACCAACGCGGAGAGGCTCCTGCCCTGACCACAGGTCGACCACAGCCGCTGCCCCAGATCGGGGGTTGCAAAGCAGCCCTGTCTGAATCCCCTGCCTCTAGAGGGAGTATTGGACCAACACTTCTAAAAAATGGGGTCCTTGCGGGCAACTCATCAGACGGACACAAAAAAATCTTTGCCGACTTTCTCCTGAAGCTTACGAGCGTTCACACTTAAGCCTTTTACAATGTCAGCTGTTTAGCTAAACATGAGCTTATGATCTAAATTTACACAGTAATGAAGAAATCAGCTACAAGGGGAGACAATCAGCAAAAACAATCAATATGAGAATTAGTTTCCCTAGGCCACCCATCAGATGTTGGAATAATCAGGTGCAAGGCAGAATATATACATAAAACTGGAACTGGAACAAGAAACAAGGATGTTTTCAAGGACTGGTAGGATCTCTAAAACATTTGTAAAGTACATGTCATTGATAAAGCTAAATACTCAAAGGTTGTGTAATACAACAGATTAATCATTGAGAAGAGTGAAATTATGCTGTTTTGAAAACTATGGCAGCTCAGATTTTCTGCCTAATGATATAAGAAGATTTCTCTCAAAAATACACATTATTTCAAAGACTTATTGGCTGTGAAATAAGTGAAGGGTATTTCAAATGGCTTGTCTGCAAAGAAAGGTGAGATGTAGGGAATCACAGAAAGTCGAGGGGAAAATATGTCAATATATACATTGCTATAGGGTGAACTAAGCCCTAGGCCAGCAACAATGGAGAGGACCTGACCCTTAGAAACTTACAAGTAAGCTGGAATCTTCAAAAGTTCAAATCTTTATAAGTAAAAAGATTTATTAAAATGAATAACCAAGTGTTTTAATTGACATCAGATGATCAAAACAACAAACCCTGAGAACATAGAAAAAATATAAATAAAGATATGAGCAGAACTTAATACAACAGAAAACGTATAAAATTGAGGTGATTTAGTAAGTCCAAAGAATATTCTTTGAAAAGATTTAAAAGACACACTTTGATTAAGGAAAACATAAACATATGTAAAGAATATACAGAAAGAATCAGGACAATGTTATAGCAGAGAATATATGAAATGCCAGTAAATTTGAACATTTCTGAAAAAGGGGACCATTTCCTAGCTCCTAAAGTTGACCAAAACTGACACAAGAGGAAATCATTGAAGGTCATCATGTCTGCCCTTGGCATTCTTGGAACGCCCTGGCCTCAGAATGCAGCATCGGTAGTCCATGGTAACCTGCGGAGAGGGGTTGGGGCTGAAGGAGGTTGGAACACTGCCCTCACTGAGGGAGTGGGTGTGGCCATCTCTGCTGTGACTGAACAAAGGGCAGGGGAGCAGGGGGCCCAGGGCAGGGCCCTCAGAGCCCGGCAGGACCAGGGGAGTGTCACAAGCATTTGGCCCAGGCCAAAGGGCGCCTTCTTTGTCTGCACAGCTTCCCAAACACTCACATTTCCACTCAGGCCGCCCTCTTTGTTGAAGTGTGTGTGGAACGTGTCCTCGCAGTACACCTCGCTGCACAGCTAACCATAGGACTGGGCATCGTACCTTCCTGCCAGGTGACCGAAGTTCGCAGGCAGATGGGTCACTGGGACCAATGCGGAGAGGCTCCTGCCCTGACCACAGGTCGGCCACAGCCGCTGCCCCAGATCGGGGGTTGCAAAGCAGCCCTGTCTGAATCCCCTGCCTCTAGAGGGAGTATTGGACCAACACTTCTAAAAAATGGGGTCCTTGCGGGCAACTCATCGGAGGGACACAAAAAAATCTTTGCCGACTTTCTCCTGTAGCTTAGGAGCGTTCACACTTAAGCCTTTTACAATGTCAGCTGTTTAGCTAAACATGAGCTCATGATCTAAATTTACACAATAATGAAGAAATCAGCTACAAGGGGAGACAATCAGCAAAAACAATCAATATGAGAATTAGTTTCCGAAGGCCACCCATCAGATGTTGGAATAATCAGGTGCAAGGCAGAATATATACATAAAACTGGAACTGGAACAAGGAACAAGGATGTTTTCCAAGACTGGTAGGATCTCTAAAACATTTGTAAAGTACATGTCATTGATAAAGCTAAATACTCAAAGGTTGTGTAATACAACAGATTAATCATTGAGAAGAGTGAAATTATGCTGTTTTGAAAACTATGGCAGGTCAGATTTTCTGCCTAATGATATAAGAAGATTTCTCTCAAAAATACACATTATTTCAAAGACTTATTGGCTGTGAAATAAGTGAAGGGTATTTCAAATGGCTTGTCTGCAAAGAAAGGTGAGATGTAGGGAATCACAGAAAGTCGAGGGGAAAATATGTCAATATATACATTGCTATATGGTGAACTAAGCCTTAGGCCAGCAACAATGGAGAGGACCTGACCCTTAGAAACTTACAAGTAAGCTGGAATCTTCAAAAGTTCAAATCTTTATAAGTAAAAAGATTTATTAAAATGAATAACCAAGTGTTTTAATTGACATCAGATGATCCAAACAACAAACCCTGAGAACATAGAAAAAATATAAATAAAGATATGAGCAGAACTTAATACAACAGAAAACGTATAAAATTGAGGTGATTTAGTAAGTCCAAAGAATATTCTTTGAAAAGATTTAAAAGACACACTTTGATTAAGGAAAACATAAACATATGTAAAGAATATACAGAAAGAATCAGGACAATGTTATAGCAGAGAATATATGAAATGCCAGTAAATTTGAACATTTCTGTAAAGGGGACCATTTCCTAGCTCCTAAAGTTGACCAAAACTGACACAAGAGGAAATCATTGAAGGTCATCATGTCTGCCCTTGGCATTCTTGGAACGCCCTGGCCTCAGAATGCAGCATCAGTAGTCCATGGTAACCTGCGAAGAGGGGGCGGGGCTGAAGCAGGTTGGAACACTGCCCTCACTGAGGGAGTGGGTGTGGCCATCTCTGCTGTGACTGAACAAAGGGCAGGGGAGCAGGGGGCCCAGGGCAGGGCCCTCAGAGCCCGGCAGGACCAGGGGAGTGTCACAAGCATTTGGCCCAGGCCAAAGGGCGCCTTCTTTGTCTGCACAGCTTCCCAAACACTCACATTTCCACTCAGGCCGCCCTCTTTGTTGAAGTGTGTGTGGAACGTGTCCTCGCAGTACACCTCGCTGCACAGCTAACCATAGGACTGGGCATCGTACCTTCCTGCCAGGTGACCGAAGTTCGCAGGCAGATGGGTCACTGGGACCAACGCGGAGAGGCTCCTGCCCTGACCACAGGTCGACCACAGCCGCTGCCCCAGATCGGGGGTTGCAAAGCAGCCCTGTCTGAATCCCCTGCCTCTAGAGGGAGTATTGGACCAACACTTCTAAAAAATGGGGTCCTTGCGGGCAACTCATCGGAGGGACACAAAAAAATCTTTGCCGACTTTCTCCTGAAGCTTACGAGCGTTCACACTTAAGCCTTTTACAATGTCAGCTGTTTAGCTAAACATGAGCTCATGATCTAAATTTACACAATAATGAAGAAATCAGCTACAAGGGGAGACAATCAGCAAAAACAATCAATATGAGAATTAGTTTCCCAAGGCCACCCATCAGATGTTGGAATAATCAGGTGCAAGGCAGAATATATACATAAAACTGGAACTGGAACAAGGAACAAGGATGTTTTCAAAGACTGGTAGGATCTCTAAAACATTTGTAAAGTACATGTCATTGATAAAGCTAAATACTCAAAGGTTGTGTAATACAACAGATTAATCATTGAGAAGAGTGAAATTATGCTGTTTTGAAAACTATGGCAGGTCAGATTTTCTGCCTAATGATATAAGAAGATTTCTCTCAAAAATACACATTATTTCAAAGACTTATTGGCTGTGAAATAAGTGAAGGGTATTTCAAATGGCTTGTCTGCAAAGAAAGGTGAGATGTAGGGAATCACAGAAAGTCGAGGGGAAAATATGTCAATATATACATTGCTATATGGTGAACTAAGCCTTAGGCCAGCAACAATGGAGAGGACCTGACCCTTAGAAACTTACAAGTAAGCTGGAATCTTCAAAAGTTCAAATCTTTATAAGTAAAAAGATTTATTAAAATGAATAACCAAGTGTTTTAATTGACATCAGATGATCAAAACAACAAACCCTGAGAACATAGAAAAAATATAAATAAAGATATGAGCAGAACTTAATACAACAGAAAACGTATAAAATTGAGGTGATTTAGTAAGTCCAAAGAATATTCTTTGAAAAGATTTAAAAGACACACTTTGATTAAGGAAAACATAAACATATGTAAAGAATATACAGAAAGAATCAGGACAATGTTATAGCAGAGAATATATGAAATGCCAGTAAATTTGAACATTTCTGAAAAAGGGGACCATTTCCTAGCTCCTAAAGTTGACCAAAACTGACACAAGAGGAAATCATTGAAGGTCATCATGTCTGCCCTTGGCATTCTTGGAACGCCCTGGCCTCAGAATGCAGCATCGGTAGTCCATGGTAACCTGCGGAGAGGGGGCGGGGCTGAAGGAGGTTGGAACACTGCCCTCACTGAGGGAGTGGGTGTGGCCATCTCTGCTGTGACTGAACAAAGGGCAGGGGAGCAGGGGGCCCAGGGCAGGGCCCTCAGAGCCCGGCAGGACCAGGGGAGTGTCACAAGCATTTGGCCCAGGCCAAAGGGCGCCTTCTTTGTCTGCACAGCTTCCCAAACACTCACATTTCCACTCAGGCCGCCCTCTTTGTTGAAGTGTGTGTGGAACGTGTCCTCGCAGTACACCTCGCTGCACAGCTAACCATAGGACTGGGCATCGTACCTTCCTGCCAGGTGACCGAAGTTCGCAGGCAGATGGGTCACTGGGACCAACGCGGAGAGGCTCCTGCCCTGACCACAGGTCGACCACAGCCGCTGCCCCAGATCGGGGGTTGCAAAGCAGCCCTGTCTGAATCCCCTGCCTCTAGAGGGAGTATTGGACCAACACTTCTAAAAAATGGGGTCCTTGCGGGCAACTCATCGGAGGGACACAAAAAAATCTTTGCCGACTTTCTCCTGAAGCTTACGAGCGTTCACACTTAAGCCTTTTACAATGTCAGCTGTTTAGCTAAACATGAGCTCATGATCTAAATTTACACAATAATGAAGAAATCAGCTACAAGGGGAGACAATCAGCAAAAACAATCAATATGAGAATTAGTTTCCCAAGGCCACCCATCAGATGTTGGAATAATCAGGTGCAAGGCAGAATATATACATAAAACTGGAACTGGAACAAGGAACAAGGATGTTTTCAAAGACTGGTAGGATCTCTAAAACATTTGTAAAGTACATGTCATTGATAAAGCTAAATACTCAAAGGTTGTGTAATACAACAGATTAATCATTGAGAAGAGTGAAATTATGCTGTTTTGAAAACTATGGCAGGTCAGATTTTCTGGCTAATGATATAAGAAGATTTCTCTCAAAAATACACATTATTTCAAAGACTTATTGGCTGTGAAATAAGTGAAGGGTATTTCAAATGGCTTGTCTGCAAAGAAAGGTGAGATGTAGGGAATCACAGAAAGTCGAGGGGAAAATATGTCAATATATACATTGCTATATGGTGAACTAAGCCTTAGGCCAGCAACAATGGAGAGGACCTGACCCTTAGAAACTTACAAGTAAGCTGGAATCTTCAAAAGTTCAAATCTTTATAAGTAAAAAGATTTATTAAAATGAATAACCAAGTGTTTTAATTGACATCAGATGATCCAAACAACAAACCCTGAGAACATAGAAAAAATATAAATAAAGATATGAGCAGAACTTAATACAACAGAAAACGTAT
The DNA here is from genome assembly GCF_949752795.1 of Hyperoodon ampullatus. Classification (NCBI taxonomy): domain Eukaryota; kingdom Metazoa; phylum Chordata; class Mammalia; order Artiodactyla; family Ziphiidae; genus Hyperoodon; species Hyperoodon ampullatus. The sequence continues at coordinate 99,267,294 of NC_136919.1, forward strand.
AAAATTGAGGTGATTTAGTAAGTCCAAAGAATATTCTTTGAAAAGATTTAAAAGACACACTTTGATTAAGGAAAACATAAACATATGTAAAGAATATACAGAAAGAATCAGGACAATGTTATAGCAGAGAATATATGAAATGCCAGTAAATTTGAACATTTCTGAAAAAGGGGACCATTTCCTAGCTCCTAAAGTTGACCAAAACTGACACAAGAGGAAATCATTGAAGGTCATCATGTCTGCCCTTGGCATTCTTGGAACGCCCTGGCCTCAGAATGCAGCATCGGTAGTCCATGGTAACCTGCGGAGAGGGGGTGGGGCTGAAGGAGGTTGGAACACTGCCCTCACTGAGGGAGTGGGTGTGGCCATCTCTGCTGTGACTGAACAAAGGGCAGGGGAGCAGGGGGCCCAGGGCAGGGCCCTCAGAGCCCGGCAGGACCAGGGGAGTGTCACAAGCATTTGGCCCAGGCCAAAGGGCGCCTTCTTTGTCTGCACAGCTTCCCAAACACTCACATTTCCACTCAGGCCGCCCTCTTTGTTGAAGTGTGTGTGGAACGTGTCCTCGCAGTACACCTCGCTGCACAGCTAACCATAGGACTGGGCATCGTACCTTCCTGCCAGGTGACCGAAGTTCGCAGGCAGATGGGTCACTGGGACCAATGCGGAGAGGCTCCTGCCCTGACCACAGGTCGACCACAGCCGCTGCCCCAGATCGGGGGTTGCAAAGCAGCCCTGTCTGAATCCCCTGCCTCTAGAGGGAGTATTGGACCAACACTTCTAAAAAATGGGGTCCTTGCGGGCAACTCATCGGGGGACACAAAAAAATCTTTGCCGACTTTCTCCTGAAGCTTACGAGCGTTCACACTTAAGCCTTTTACAATGTCAGCTGTTTAGCTAAACATGAGCTCATGATCTAAATTTACACAATAATGAAGAAATCAGCTACAAGGGGAGACAATCAGCAAAAACAATCAATATGAGAATTAGTTTCCCAAGGCCACCCATCAGATGTTGGAATAATCAGGTGCAAGGCAGAATATATACATAAAACTGGAACTGGAACAAGGAACAAGGATGTTTTCAAAGACTGGTAGGATCTCTAAAACATTTGTAAAGTACATGTCATTGATAAAGCTAAATACTCAAAGGTTGTGTAATACAACAGATTAATCATTGAGAAGAGTGAAATTATGCTGTTTTGAAAACTATGGCAGGTCAGATTTTCTGCCTAATGATATAAGAAGATTTCTCTCAAAAATACACATTATTTCAAAGACTTATTGGCTGTGAAATAAGTGAAGGGTATTTCAAATGGCTTGTCTGCAAAGAAAGGTGAGATGTAGGGAATCACAGAAAGTCGAGGGGAAAATATGTCAATATATACATTGCTATATGGTGAACTAAGCCTTAGGCCAGCAACAATGGAGAGGACCTGACCCTTAGAAACTTACAAGTAAGCTGGAATCTTCAAAAGTTCAAATCTTTATAAGTAAAAAGATTTATTAAAATGAATAACCAAGTGTTTTAATTGACATCAGATGATCCAAACAACAAACCCTGAGAACATAGAAAAAATATAAATAAAGATATGAGCAGAACTTAATACAACAGAAAACGTATAAAATTGAGGTGATTTAGTAAGTCCAAAGAATATTCTTTGAAAAGATTTAAAAGACACACTTTGATTAAGGAAAACATAAACATATGTAAAGAATATACAGAAAGAATCAGGACAATGTTATAGCAGAGAATATATGAAATGCCAGTAAATTTGAACATTTCTGTAAAGGGGACCATTTCCTAGCTCCTAAAGTTGACCAAAACTGACACAAGAGGAAATCATTGAAGGTCATCATGTCTGCCCTTGGCATTCTTGGAACGCCCTGGCCTCAGAATGCAGCATCGGTAGTCCATGGTAACCTGCGAAGAGGGGGCGGGGCTGAAGCAGGTTGGAACACTGCCCTCACTGAGGGAGTGGGTGTGGCCATCTCTGCTGTGACTGAACAAAGGGCAGGGGAGCAGGGGGCCCAGGGCAGGGCCCTCAGAGCCCGGCAGGACCAGGGGAGTGTCACAAGCATTTGGCCCAGGCCAAAGGGCGCCTTCTTTGTCTGCACAGCTTCCCAAACACTCACATTTCCACTCAGGCCGCCCTCTTTGTTGAAGTGTGTGTGGAACGTGTCCTCGCAGTACACCTCGCTGCACAGCTAACCATAGGACTGGGCATCGTACCTTCCTGCCAGGTGACCGAAGTTCGCAGGCAGATGGGTCACTGGGACCAACGCGGAGAGGCTCCTGCCCTGACCACAGGTCGACCACAGCCGCTGCCCCAGATCGGGGGTTGCAAAGCAGCCCTGTCTGAATCCCCTGCCTCTAGAGGGAGTATTGGACCAACACTTCTAAAAAATGGGGTCCTTGCGGGCAACTCATCGGAGGGACACAAAAAAATCTTTGCCGACTTTCTCCTGAAGCTTACGAGCGTTCACACTTAAGCCTTTTACAATGTCAGCTGTTTAGCTAAACATGAGCTCATGATCTAAATTTACACAATAATGAAGAAATCAGCTACAAGGGGAGACAATCAGCAAAAACAATCAATATGAGAATTAGTTTCCCAAGGCCACCCATCAGATGTTGGAATAATCAGGTGCAAGGCAGAATATATACATAAAACTGGAACTGGAACAAGGAACAAGGATGTTTTCAAAGACTGGTAGGATCTCTAAAACATTTGTAAAGTACATGTCATTGATAAAGCTAAATACTCAAAGGTTGTGTAATACAACAGATTAATCATTGAGAAGAGTGAAATTATGCTGTTTTGAAAACTATGGCAGGTCAGATTTTCTGCCTAATGATATAAGAAGATTTCTCTCAAAAATACACATTATTTCAAAGACTTATTGGCTGTGAAATAAGTGAAGGGTATTTCAAATGGCTTGTCTGCAAAGAAAGGTGAGATGTAGGGAATCACAGAAAGTCGAGGGGAAAATATGTCAATATATACATTGCTATATGGTGAACTAAGCCTTAGGCCAGCAACAATGGAGAGGACCTGACCCTTAGAAACTTACAAGTAAGCTGGAATCTTCAAAAGTTCAAATCTTTATAAGTAAAAAGATTTATTAAAATGAATAACCAAGTGTTTTAATTGACATCAGATGATCAAAACAACAAACCCTGAGAACATAGAAAAAATATAAATAAAGATATGAGCAGAACTTAATACAACAGAAAACGTATAAAATTGAGGTGATTTAGTAAGTCCAAAGAATATTCTTTGAAAAGATTTAAAAGACACACTTTGATTAAGGAAAACATAAACATATGTAAAGAATATACAGAAAGAATCAGGACAATGTTATAGCAGAGAATATATGAAATGCCAGTAAATTTGAACATTTCTGAAAAAGGGGACCATTTCCTAGCTCCTAAAGTTGACCAAAACTGACACAAGAGGAAATCATTGAAGGTCATCATGTCTGCCCTTGGCATTCTTGGAACGCCCTGGCCTCAGAATGCAGCATCGGTAGTCCATGGTAACCTGCGGAGAGGGGGCGGGGCTGAAGGAGGTTGGAACACTGCCCTCACTGAGGGAGTGGGTGTGGCCATCTCTGCTGTGACTGAACAAAGGGCAGGGGAGCAGGGGGCCCAGGGCAGGGCCCTCAGAGCCCGGCAGGACCAGGGGAGTGTCACAAGCATTTGGCCCAGGCCAAAGGGCGCCTTCTTTGTCTGCACAGCTTCCCAAACACTCACATTTCCACTCAGGCCGCCCTCTTTGTTGAAGTGTGTGTGGAACGTGTCCTCGCAGTACACCTCGCTGCACAGCTAACCATAGGACTGGGCATCGTACCTTCCTGCCAGGTGACCGAAGTTCGCAGGCAGATGGGTCACTGGGGCCAACGCGGAGAGGCTCCTGCCCTGACCACAGGTCGACCACAGCCGCTGCCCCAGATCGGGGGTTGCAAAGCAGCCCTGTCTGAATCCCCTGCCTCTAGAGGGAGTATTGGACCAACACTTCTAAAAAATGGGGTCCTTGCGGGCAACTCATCGGAGGGACACAAAAAAATCTTTGCCGACTTTCTCCTGAAGCTTATGAGCATTCACACTTAAGCCTTTTACAATGTCAGCTGTTTAGCTAAACATGAGCTCATGATCTAAATTTACACAATAATGAAGAAATCAGCTACAAGGGGAGACAATCAGCAAAAACAATCAATATGAGAATTAGTTTCCCAAGGCCACCCATCAGATGTTGGAATAATCAGGTGCAAGGCAGAATATATACATAAAACTGGAACTGGAACAAGGAACAAGGATGTTTTCAAAGACTGGTAGGATCTCTAAAACATTTGTAAAGTACATGTCATTGATAAAGCTAAATACTCAAAGGTTGTGTAATACAACAGATTAATCATTGAGAAGAGTGAAATTATGCTGTTTTGAAAACTATGGCAGGTCAGATTTTCTGCCTAATGATATAAGAAGATTTCTCTCAAAAATACACATTATTTCAAAGACTTATTGGCTGTGAAATAAGTGAAGGGTATTTCAAATGGCTTGTCTGCAAAGAAAGGTGAGATGTAGGGAATCACAGAAAGTCGAGGGGAAAATATGTCAATATATACATTGCTATATGGTGAACTAAGCCTTAGGCCAGCAACAATGGAGAGGACCTGACCCTTAGAAACTTACAAGTAAGCTGGAATCTTCAAAAGTTCAAATCTTTATAAGTAAAAAGATTTATTAAAATGAATAACCAAGTGTTTTAATTGACATCAGATGATCAAAACAACAAACCCTGAGAACATAGAAAAAATATAAATAAAGATATGAGCAGAACTTAATACAACAGAAAACGTATAAAATTGAGGTGATTTAGTAAGTCCAAAGAATATTCTTTGAAAAGATTTAAAAGACACACTTTGATTAAGGAAAACATAAACATATGTAAAGAATATACAGAAAGAATCAGGACAATGTTATAGCAGAGAATATATGAAATGCCAGTAAATTTGAACATTTCTGAAAAAGGGGACCATTTCCTAGCTCCTAAAGTTGACCAAAACTGACACAAGAGGAAATCATTGAAGGTCATCATGTCTGCCCTTGGCATTCTCGGAACGCCCTGGCCTCAGAATGCAGCATCGGTAGTCCATGGTAACCTGCGGAGAGGGGGTGGGGCTGAAGGAGGTTGGAACACTGCCCTCACTGAGGGAGTGGGTGTGGCCATCTCTGCTGTGACTGAACAAAGGGCAGGGGAGCAGGGGGCCCAGGGCAGGGCCCTCAGAGCCCGGCAGGACCAGGGGAGTGTCACAAGCATTTGGCCCAGGCCAAAGGTCGCCTTCTTTGTCTGCACAGCTTCCCAAACACTCACATTTCCACTCAGGCCGCCCTCTTTGTTGAAGTGTGTGTGGAACGTGTCCTCGCAGTACACCTCGCTGCACAGCTAACCATAGGACTGGGCATCGTACCTTCCTGCCAGGTGACCGAAGTTCGCAGGCAGATGGGTCACTGGGACCAACGCGGAGAGGTTCCTGCCCTGACCACAGGTCGACCACAGCCGCTGCCCCAGATCGGGGGTTGCAAAGCAGCCCTGTCTGAATCCCCTGCCTCTAGAGGGAGTATTGGACCAACACTTCTATAAAATGGGGTCCTTGCGGGCAACTCATCGGAGGGACACAAAAAAATCTTTGCCGACTTTCTCCTGAAGCTTACGAGCGTTCACACTTAAGCCTTTTACAATGTCAGCTGTTTAGCTAAACATGAGCTCATGATCTAAATTTACACAATAATGAAGAAATCAGCTACAAGGGGAGACAATCAGCAAAAACAATCAATATGAGAATTAGTTTCCCAAGGCCACCCATCAGATGTTGGAATAATCAGGTGCAAGGCAGAATATATACATAAAACTGGAACTGGAATAAGGAACAAGGATGTTTTCAAAGACTGGTAGGATCTCTAAAACATTTGTAAAGTACATGTCATTGATAAAGCTAAATACTCAAAGGTTGTGTAATACAACAGATTAATCATTGAGAAGAGTGAAATTATGCTGTTTTGAAAACTATGGCAGGTCAGATTTTCTGCCTAATGATATAAGAAGATTTCTCTAAAAAATACACATTATTTCAAAGACTTATTGGCTGTGAAATAAGTGAAGGGTATTTCAAATGGCTTGTCTGCAAAGAAAGGTGAGATGTAGGGAATCACAGAAAGTCGAGGGGAAAATATGTCAATATATACATTGCTATATGGTGAACTAAGCCTTAGGCCAGCAACAATGGAGAGGACCTGACCCTTAGAAACTTACAAGTAAGCTGGAATCTTCAAAAGTTCAAATCTTTATAAGTAAAAAGATTTATTAAAATGAATAACCAAGTGTTTTAATTGACATCAGATGATCAAAACAACAAACCCTGAGAACATAGAAAAAATATAAATAAAGATATGAGCAGAACTTAATACAACAGAAAACGTATAAAATTGAGGTGATTTAGTAAGTCCAAAGAATATTCTTTGAAAAGATTTAAAAGACACACTTTGATTAAGGAAAACATAAACATATGTAAAGAATATACAGAAAGAATCAGGACAATGTTATAGCAGAGAATATATGAAATGCCAGTAAATTTGAACATTTCTGTAAAGGGGACCATTTCCTAGCTCCTAAAGTTGACCAAAACTGACACAAGAGGAAATCATTGAAGGTCATCATGTCTGCCCTTGGCATTCTTGGAACGCCCTGGCCTCAGAATGCAGCATCGGTAGTCCATGGTAACCTGCGGAGAGGGGGCGGGGCTGAAGGAGGTTGGAACACTGCCCTCACTGAGGGAGTGGGTGTGGCCATCTCTGCTGTGACTGAACAAAGGGCAGGGGAGCAGGGGGCCCAGGGCAGGGCCCTCAGAGCCCGGCAGGACCAGGGGAGTGTCACAAGCATTTGGCCCAGGCCAAAGGGCGCCTTCTTTGTCTGCACAGCTTCCCAAACACTCACATTTCCACTCAGGCCGCCCTCTTTGTTGAAGTGTGTGTGGAACGTGTCCTCGCAGTACACCTCGCTGCACAGCTAACCATAGGACTGGGCATCGTACCTTCCTGCCAGGTGACCGAAGTTCGCAGGCAGATGGGTCACTGGGGCCAACGCGGAGAGGCTCCTGCCCTGACCACAGGTCGACCACAGCCGCTGCCCCAGATCGGGGGTTGCAAAGCAGCCCTGTCTGAATCCCCTGCCTCTAGAGGGAGTATTGGACCAACACTTCTAAAAAATGGGGTCCTTGCGGGCAACTCATCGGAGGGACACAAAAAAATCTTTGCCGACTTTCTCCTGAAGCTTATGAGCATTCACACTTAAGCCTTTTACAATGTCAGCTGTTTAGCTAAACATGAGCTCATGATCTAAATTTACACAATAATGAAGAAATCAGCTACAAGGGGAGACAATCAGCAAAAACAATCAATATGAGAATTAGTTTCCCAAGGCCACCCATCAGATGTTGGAATAATCAGGTGCAAGGCAGAATATATACATAAAACTGGAACTGGAACAAGGAACAAGGATGTTTTCAAAGACTGGTAGGATCTCTAAAACATTTGTAAAGTACATGTCATTGATAAAGCTAAATACTCAAAGGTTGTGTAATACAACAGATTAATCATTGAGAAGAGTGAAATTATGCTGTTTTGAAAACTATGGCAGGTCAGATTTTCTGCCTAATGATATAAGAAGATTTCTCTAAAAAATACACATTATTTCAAAGACTTATTGGCTGTGAAATAAGTGAAGGGTATTTCAAATGGCTTGTCTGCAAAGAAAGGTGAGATGTAGGGAATCACAGAAAGTCGAGGGGAAAATATGTCAATATATACATTGCTATATGGTGAACTAAGCCTTAGGCCAGCAACAATGGAGAGGACCTGACCCTTAGAAACTTACAAGTAAGCTGGAATCTTCAAAAGTTCAAATCTTTATAAGTAAAAAGATTTATTAAAATGAATAACCAAGTGTTTTAATTGACATCAGATGATCAAAACAACAAACCCTGAGAACATAGAAAAAATATAAATAAAGATATGAGCAGAACTTAATACAACAGAAAACGTATAAAATTGAGGTGATTTAGTAAGTCCAAAGAATATTCTTTGAAAAGATTTAAAAGACACACTTTGATTAAGGAAAACATAAACATATGTAAAGAATATACAGAAAGAATCAGGACAATGTTATAGCAGAGAATATATGAAATGCCAGTAAATTTGAACATTTCTGAAAAAGGGGACCATTTCCTAGCTCCTAAAGTTGACCAAAACTGACACAAGAGGAAATCATTGAAGGTCATCATGTCTGCCCTTGGCATTCTCGGAACGCCCTGGCCTCAGAATGCAGCATCGGTAGTCCATGGTAACCTGCGGAGAGGGGGTGGGGCTGAAGGAGGTTGGAACACTGCCCTCACTGAGGGAGTGGGTGTGGCCATCTCTGCTGTGACTGAACAAAGGGCAGGGGAGCAGGGGGCCCAGGGCAGGGCCCTCAGAGCCCGGCAGGACCAGGGGAGTGTCACAAGCATTTGGCCCAGGCCAAAGGTCGCCTTCTTTGTCTGCACAGCTTCCCAAACACTCACATTTCCACTCAGGCCGCCCTCTTTGTTGAAGTGTGTGTGGAACGTGTCCTCGCAGTACACCTCGTTGCACAGCTAACCATAGGACTGGGCATCGTACCTTCCTGCCAGGTGACCGAAGTTCGCAGGCAGATGGGTCACTGGGACCAACGCGGAGAGGTTCCTGCCCTGACCACAGGTCGACCACAGCCGCTGCCCCAGATCGGGGGTTGCAAAGCAGCCCTGTCTGAATCCCCTGCCTCTAGAGGGAGTATTGGACCAACACTTCTAAAAAATGGGGTCCTTGCGGGCAACTCATCGGAGGGACACAAAAAAATCTTTGCCGACTTTCTCCTGAAGCTTACGAGCGTTCACACTTAAGCCTTTTACAATGTCAGCTGTTTAGCTAAACATGAGCTCATGATCTAAATTTACACAATAATGAAGAAATCAGCTACAAGGGGAGACAATCAGCAAAAACAATCAATATGAGAATTAGTTTCCCAAGGCCACCCATCAGATGTTGGAATAATCAGGTGCAAGGCAGAATATATACATAAAACTGGAACTGGAATAAGGAACAAGGATGTTTTCAAAGACTGGTAGGATCTCTAAAACATTTGTAAAGTACATGTCATTGATAAAGCTAAATACTCAAAGGTTGTGTAATACAACAGATTAATCATTGAGAAGAGTGAAATTATGCTGTTTTGAAAACTATGGCAGGTCAGATTTTCTGCCTAATGATATAAGAAGATTTCTCTAAAAAATACACATTATTTCAAAGACTTATTGGCTGTGAAATAAGTGAAGGGTATTTCAAATGGCTTGTCTGCAAAGAAAGGTGAGATGTAGGGAATCACAGAAAGTCGAGGGGAAAATATGTCAATATATACATTGCTATATGGTGAACTAAGCCTTAGGCCAGCAACAATGGAGAGGACCTGACCCTTAGAAACTTACAAGTAAGCTGGAATCTTCAAAAGTTCAAATCTTTATAAGTAAAAAGATTTATTAAAATGAATAACCAAGTGTTTTAATTGACATCAGATGATCAAAACAACAAACCCTGAGAACATAGAAAAAATATAAATAAAGATATGAGCAGAACTTAATACAACAGAAAACGTATAAAATTGAGGTGATTTAGTAAGTCCAAAGAATATTCTTTGAAAAGATTTAAAAGACACACTTTGATTAAGGAAAACATAAACATATGTAAAGAATATACAGAAAGAATCAGGACAATGTTATAGCAGAGAATATATGAAATGCCAGTAAATTTGAACATTTCTGTAAAGGGGACCATTTCCTAGCTCCTAAAGTTGACCAAAACTGACACAAGAGGAAATCATTGAAGGTCATCATGTCTGCCCTTGGCATTCTTGGAACGCCCTGGCCTCAGAATGCAGCATCGGTAGTCCATGGTAACCTGCGAAGAGGGGGCGGGGCTGAAGCAGGTTGGAACACTGCCCTCACTGAGGGAGTGGGTGTGGCCATCTCTGCTGTGACTGAACAAAGGGCAGGGGAGCAGGGGGCCCAGGGCAGGGCCCTCAGAGCCCGGCAGTACCAGGGGAGTGTCACAAGCATTTGGCCCAGGCCAAAGGGCGCCTTCTTTGTCTGCACAGCTTCCCAAACACTCACATTTCCACTCAGGCCGCCCTCTTTGTTGAAGTGTGTGTGGAACGTGTCCTCGCAGTACACCTCGCTGCACAGCTAACCATAGGACTGGGCATCGTACCTTCCTGCCACGTGACCGAAGTTCGCAGGCAGATGGGTCACTGGGACCAACGCGGAGAGGCTCCTGCCCTGACCACAGGTCGACCACAGCCGCTGCCCCAGATCGGGGGTTGCAAAGCAGCCCTGTCTGAATCCCCTGCCTCTAGAGGGAGTATTGGACCAACACTTCTAAAAAATGGGGTCCTTGCGGGCAACTCATCGGAGGGACACAAAAAAATCTTTGCCGACTTTCTCCTGAAGCTTACGAGCGTTCACACTTAAGCCTTTTACAATGTCAGCTGTTTAGCTAAACATGAGCTCATGATCTAAATTTACACAATAATGAAGAAATCAGCTACAAGGGGAGACAATCAGCAAAAACAATCAATATGAGAATTAGTTTCCCAAGGCCACCCATCAGATGTTGGAATAATCAGGTGCAAGGCAGAATATATACATAAAACTGGAACTGGAACAAGGAACAAGGATGTTTTCAAAGACTGGTAGGATCTCTAAAACATTTGTAAAGTACATGTCATTGATAAAGCTAAATACTCAAAGGTTGTGTAATACAACAGATTAATCATTGAGAAGAGTGAAATTATGCTGTTTTGAAAACTATGGCAGGTCAGATTTTCTGCCTAATGATATAAGAAGATTTCTCTCAAAAATACACATTATTTCAAAGACTTATTGGCTGTGAAATAAGTGAAGGGTATTTCAAATGGCTTGTCTGCAAAGAAAGGTGAGATGTAGGGAATCACAGAAAGTCGAGGGGAAAATATGTCAATATATACATTGCTATATGGTGAACTAAGCCTTAGGCCAGCAACAATGGAGAGGACCTGACCCTTAGAAACTTACAAGTAAGCTGGAATCTTCAAAAGTTCAAATCTTTATAAGTAAAAAGATTTATTAAAATGAATAACCAAGTGTTTTAATTGACATCAGATGATCAAAACAACAAACCCTGAGAACATAGAAAAAAATATAAATAAAGATATGAGCAGAACTTAATACAACAGAAAACGTATAAAATTGAGGTGATTTAGTAAGTCCAAAGAATATTCTCTGAAAAGATTTAAAAGACACACTTTGATTAAGGAAAACATAAACATATGTAAAGAATATACAGAAAGAATCAGGACAATGTTATAGCAGAGAATATATGAAATGCCAGTAAATTTGAACATTTCTGAAAAAGGGGACCATTTCCTAGCTCCTAAAGTTGACCAAAACTGACACAAGAGGAAATCATTGAAGGTCATCATGTCTGCCCTTGGCATTCTTGGAACGCCCTGGCCTCAGAATGCAGCATCGGTAGTCCATGGTAACCTGCGGAGAGGGGGTGGGGCTGAAGGAGGTTGGAACACTGCCCTCACTGAGGGAGTGGGTGTGGCCATCTCTGCTGTGACTGAACAAAGGGCAGGGGAGCAGGGGGCCCAGGGCAGGGCCCTCAGAGCCCGGCAGGACCAGGGGAGTGTCACAAGCATTTGGCCCAGGCCAAAGGTCGCCTTCTTTGTCTGCACAGCTTCCCAAACACTCACATTTCCACTCAGGCCGCCCTCTTTGTTGAAGTGTGTGTGGAACGTGTCCTCGCAGTACACCTCGCTGCACAGCTAACCATAGGACTGGGCATCGTACCTTCCTGCCAGGTGACCGAAATTCGCAGGCAGATGGGTCACTGGGACCAACGCGGAGAGGTTCCTGCCCTGACCACAGGTCAACCACAGCCGCTGCCCCAGATCGGGGGTTGCAAAGCAGCCCTGTCTGAATCCCCTGCCTCTAGAGGGAGTATTGGACCAACACTTCTAAAAAATGGGGTCCTTGCGGGCAACTCATCGGAGGGACACAAAAAAATCTTTGCCGACTTTCTCCTGAAGCTTACGAGCGTTCACACTTAAGCCTTTTACAATGTCAGCTGTTTAGCTAAACATGAGCTCATGATCTAAATTTACACAATAATGAAGAAATCAGCTACAAGGGGAGACAATCAGCAAAAACAATCAATATGAGAATTAGTTTCCCAAGGCCACCCATCAGATGTTGGAATAATCAGGTGCAAGGCAGAATATATACATAAAACTGGAACTGGAACAAGGAACAAGGATGTTTTCAAAGACTGGTAGGATCTCTAAAACATTTGTAAAGTACATGTCATTGATAAAGCTAAATACTCAAAGGTTGTGTAATACAACAGATTAATCATTGAGAAGAGTGAAATTATGCTGTTTTGAAAACTATGGCAGGTCAGATTTTCTGCCTAATGATATAAGAAGATTTCTCTAAAAAATACACATTATTTCAAAGACTTATTGGCTGTGAAATAAGTGAAGGGTATTTCAAATGGCTTGTCTGCAAAGAAAGGTGAGATGTAGGGAATCACAGAAAGTCGAGGGGAAAATATGTCAATATATACATTGCTATATGGTGAACTAAGCCTTAGGCCAGCAACAATGGAGAGGACCTGACCCTTAGAAACTTACAAGTAAGCTGGAATCTTCAAAAGTTCAAATCTTTATAAGTAAAAAGATTTATTAAAATGAATAACCAAGTGTTTTAATTGACATCAGATGATCAAAACAACAAACCCTGAGAACATAGAAAAAATATAAATAAAGATATGAGCAGAACTTAATACAACAGAAAACGTATAAAATTGAGGTGATTTAGTAAGTCCAAAGAATATTCTTTGAAAAGATTTAAAAGACACACTTTGATTAAGGAAAACATAAACATATGTAAAGAATATACAGAAAGAATCAGGACAATGTTATAGCAGAGAATATATGAAATGCCAGTAAATTTGAACATTTCTGTAAAGGGGACCATTTCCTAGCTCCTAAAGTTGACCAAAACTGACACAAGAGGAAATCATTGAAGGTCATCATGTCTGCCCTTGGCATTCTTGGAACGCCCTGGCCTCAGAATGCAGCATCGGTAGTCCATGGTAACCTGCGAAGAGGGGGCGGGGCTGAAGCAGGTTGGAACACTGCCCTCACTGAGGGAGTGGGTGTGGCCATCTCTGCTGTGACTGAACAAAGGGCAGGGGAGCAGGGGGCCCAGGGCAGGGCCCTCAGAGCCCGGCAGGACCAGGGGAGTGTCACAAGCATTTGGCCCAGGCCAAAGGGCGCCTTCTTTGTCTGCACAGCTTCCCAAACACTCACATTTCCACTCAGGCCGCCCTCTTTGTTGAAGTGTGTGTGGAACGTGTCCTCGCAGTACACCTCGCTGCACAGCTAACCATAGGACTGGGCATCGTACCTTCCTGCCACGTGACCGAAGTTCGCAGGCAGATGGGTCACTGGGACCAACGCGGAGAGGCTCCTGCCCTGACCACAGGTCGACCACAGCCGCTGCCCCAGATCGGGGGTTGCAAAGCAGCCCTGTCTGAATCCCCTGCCTCTAGAGGGAGTATTGGACCAACACTTCTAAAAAATGGGGTCCTTGCGGGCAACTCATCGGAGGGACACAAAAAAATCTTTGCCGACTTTCTCCTGAAGCTTACGAGCGTTCACACTTAAGCCTTTTACAATGTCAGCTGTTTAGCTAAACATGAGCTCATGATCTAAATTTACACAATAATGAAGAAATCAGCTACAAGGGGAGACAATCAGCAAAAACAATCAATATGAGAATTAGTTTCCCAAGGCCACCCATCAGATGTTGGAATAATCAGGTGCAAGGCAGAATATATACATAAAACTGGAACTGGAACAAGGAACAAGGATGTTTTCAAAGACTGGTAGGATCTCTAAAACATTTGTAAAGTACATGTCATTGATAAAGCTAAATACTCAAAGGTTGTGTAATACAACAGATTAATCATTGAGAAGAGTGAAATTATGCTGTTTTGAAAACTATGGCAGGTCAGATTTTCTGCCTAATGATATAAGAAGATTTCTCTCAAAAATACACATTATTTCAAAGACTTATTGGCTGTGAAATAAGTGAAGGGTATTTCAAATGGCTTGTCTGCAAAGAAAGGTGAGATGTAGGGAATCACAGAAAGTCGAGGGGAAAATATGTCAATATATACATTGCTATATGGTGAACTAAGCCTTAGGCCAGCAACAATGGAGAGGACCTGACCCTTAGAAACTTACAAGTAAGCTGGAATCTTCAAAAGTTCAAATCTTTATAAGTAAAAAGATTTATTAAAATGAATAACCAAGTGTTTTAATTGACATCAGATGATCAAAACAACAAACCCTGAGAACATAGAAAAAATATAAATAAAGATATGAGCAGAACTTAATACAACAGAAAACGTATAAAATTGAGGTGATTTAGTAAGTCCAAAGAATATTCTTTGAAAAGATTTAAAAGACACACTTTGATTAAGGAAAACATAAACATATGTAAAGAATATACAGAAAGAATCAGGACAATGTTATAGCAGAGAATATATGAAATGCCAGTAAATTTGAACATTTCTGAAAAAGGGGACCATTTCCTAGCTCCTAAAGTTGACCAAAACTGACACAAGAGGAAATCATTGAAGGTCATCATGTCTGCCCTTGGCATTCTTGGAACGCCCTGGCCTCAGAATGCAGCATCGGTAGTCCATGGTAACCTGCGGAGAGGGGGTGGGGCTGAAGGAGGTTGGAACACTGCCCTCACTGAGGGAGTGGGTGTGGCCATCTCTGCTGTGACTGAACAAAGGGCAGGGGAGCAGGGGGCCCAGGGCAGGGCCCTCAGAGCCCGGCAGGACCAGGGGAGTGTCACAAGCATTTGGCCCAGGCCAAAGGTCGCCTTCTTTGTCTGCACAGCTTCCCAAACACTCACATTTCCACTCAGGCCGCCCTCTTTGTTGAAGTGTGTGTGGAACGTGTCCTCGCAGTACACCTCGCTGCACAGCTAACCATAGGACTGGGCATCGTACCTTCCTGCCAGGTGACCGAAGTTCGCAGGCAGATGGGTCACTGGGACCAACGCGGAGAGGTTCCTGCCCTGACCACAGGTCAACCACAGCCGCTGCCCCAGATCGGGGGTTGCAAAGCAGCCCTGTCTGAATCCCCTGCCTCTAGAGGGAGTATTGGACCAACACTTCTAAAAAATGGGGTCCTTGCGGGCAACTCATCGGAGGGACACAAAAAAATCTTTGCCGACTTTCTCCTGAAGCTTACGAGCGTTCACACTTAAGCCTTTTACAATGTCAGCTGTTTAGCTAAACATGAGCTCATGATCTAAATTTACACAATAATGAAGAAATCAGCTACAAGGGGAGACAATCAGCAAAAACAATCAATATGAGAATTAGTTTCCCAAGGCCACCCATCAGATGTTGGAATAATCAGGTGCAAGGCAGAATATATACATAAAACTGGAACTGGAACAAGTAACAAGGATGTTTTCAAAGACTGGTAGGATCTCTAAAACATTTGTAAAGTACATGTCATTGATAAAGCTAAATACTCAAAGGTTGTGTAATACAACAGATTAATCATTGAGAAGAGTGAAATTATGCTGTTTTGAAAACTATGGCAGGTCAGATTTTCTGGCTAATGATATAAGAAGATTTCTCTCAAAAATACACATTATTTCAAAGACTTATTGGCTGTGAAATAAGTGAAGGGTATTTCAAATGGCTTGTCTGCAAAGAAAGGTGAGATGTAGGGAATCACAGAAAGTCGAGGGGAAAATATGTCAATATATACATTGCTATATGGTGAACTAAGCCTTAGGCCAGCAACAATGGAGAGGACCTGACCCTTAGAAACTTACAAGTAAGCTGGAATCTTCAAAAGTTCAAATCTTTATAAGTAAAAAGATTTATTAAAATGAATAACCAAGTGTTTTAATTGACATCAGATGATCAAAACAACAAACCCTGAGAACATAGAAAAAATATAAATAAAGATATGAGCAGAACTTAATACAACAGAAAACGTATAAAATTGAGGTGATTTAGTAAGTCCAAAGAATATTCTTTGAAAAGATTTAAAAGACACACTTTGATTAAGGAAAACATAAACATATGTAAAGAATATACAGAAAGAATCAGGACAATGTTATAGCAGAGAATATATGAAATGCCAGTAAATTTGAACATTTCTGTAAAGGGGACCATTTCCTAGCTCCTAAAGTTGACCAAAACTGACACAAGAGGAAATCATTGAAGGTCATCATGTCTGCCCTTGGCATTCTTGGAACGCCCTGGCCTCAGAATGCAGCATCGGTAGTCCATGGTAACCTGCGGAGAGTGGGCGGGGCTGAAGCAGGTTGGAACACTGCCCTCACTGAGGGAGTGGGTGTGGCCATCTCTGCTGTGACTGAACAAAGGGCAGGGGAGCAGGGGGCCCAGGGCAGGGCCCTCAGAGCCCGGCAGGACCAGGGGAGTGTCACAAGCATTTGGCCCAGGCCAAAGGGCGCCTTCTTTGTCTGCACAGCTTCCCAAACACTCACATTTCCACTCAGGCCGCCCTCTTTGTTGAAGTGTGTGTGGAACGTGTCCTCGCAGTACACCTCGCTGCACAGCTCACCATAGGACTGGGCATCGTACCTTCCTGCCAGGTGACCGAAGTTCGCAGGCAGATGGGTCACTGGGACCAACGCGGAGAGGCTCCTGCCCTGACCACAGGTCGACCACAGCCGCTGCCCCAGATCGGGGGTTGCAAAGCAGCCCTGTCTGAATCCCCTGCCTCTAGAGGGAGTATTGGACCAACACTTCTAAAAAATGGGGTCCTTGCGGGCAACTCATCGGAGGGACACAAAAAAATCTTTGCCGACTTTCTCCTGAAGCTTACGAGCGTTCACACTTAAGCCTTTTACAATGTCAGCTGTTTAGCTAAACATGAGCTCATGATCTAAATTTACACAATAATGAAGAAATCAGCTACAAGGGGAGACAATCAGCAAAAACAATCAATATGAGAATTAGTTTCCCAAGGCCACCCATCAGATGTTGGAATAATCAGGTGCAAGGCAGAATATATACATAAAACTGGAACTGGAACAAGGAACAAGGATGTTTTCAAAGACTGGTAGGATCTCTAAAACATTTGTAAAGTACATGTCATTGATAAAGCTAAATACTCAAAGGTTGTGTAATACAACAGATTAATCATTGAGAAGAGTGAAATTATGCTGTTTTGAAAACTATGGCAGGTCAGATTTTCTGGCTAATGATATAAGAAGATTTCTCTCAAAAATACACATTATTTCAAAGACTTATTGGCTGTGAAATAAGTGAAGGGTATTTCAAATGGCTTGTCTGCAAAGAAAGGTGAGATGTAGGGAATCACAGAAAGTCGAGGGGAAAATATGTCAATATATACATTGCTATATGGTGAACTAAGCCTTAGGCCAGCAACAATGGAGAGGACCTGACCCTTAGAAACTTACAAGTAAGCTGGAATCTTCAAAAGTTCAAATCTTTATAAGTAAAAAGATTTATTAAAATGAATAACCAAGTGTTTTAATTGACATCAGATGATCCAAACAACAAACCCTGAGAACATAGAAAAAATATAAATAAAGATATGAGCAGATCTTAATACAACAGAAAACGTATAAAATTGAGGTGATTTAGTAAGTCCAAAGAATATTCTTTGAAAAGATTTAAAAGACACACTTTGATTAAGGAAAACATAAACATATGTAAAGAATATACAGAAAGAATCAGGACAATGTTATAGCAGAGAATATATGAAATGCCAGTAAATTTGAACATTTCTGAAAAAGGGGACCATTTCCTAGCTCCTAAAGTTGACCAAAACTGACACAAGAGGAAATCATTGAAGGTCATCATGTCTGCCCTTGGCATTCTTGGAACGCCCTGGCCTCAGAATGCAGCATCGGTAGTCCATGGTAACCTGCGGAGAGGGGGCGGGGCTGTAGGAGGTTGGAACACTGCCCTCACTGAGGGAGTGGGTGTGGCCATCTCTGCTGTGACTGAACAAAGGGCAGGGGAGCAGGGGGCCCAGGGCAGGGCCCTCAGAGCCCGGCAGGACCAGGGGAGTGTCACAAGCATTTGGCCCAGGCCAAAGGGCGCCTTCTTTGTCTGCACAGCTTCCCAAACACTCACATTTCCACTCAGGCCGCCCTCTTTGTTGAAGTGTGTGTGGAACGTGTCCTCGCAGTACACCTCGCTGCACAGCTAACCATAGGACTGGGCATCGTACCTTCCTGCCAGGTGACCGAAGTTCGCAGGCAGATGGGTCACTGGGACCAACGCGGAGAGGCTCCTGCCCTGACCACAGGTCGACCACAGCCGCTGCCCCAGATCGGGGGTTGCAAAGCAGCCCTGTCTGAATCCCCTGCCTCTAGAGGGAGTATTGGACCAACACTTCTAAAAAATGGGGTCCTTGCGGGCAACTCATCGGAGGGACACAAAAAAATCTTTGCCGACTTTCTCCTGAAGCTTACGAGCGTTCACACTTAAGCCTTTTACAATGTCAGCTGTTTAGCTAAACATGAGCTCATGATCTAAATTTACACAATAATGAAGAAATCAGCTACAAGGGGAGACAATCAGCCAAAACAATCAATATGAGAATTAGTTTCCCAAGGCCACCCATCAGATGTTGGAATAATCAGGTGCAAGGCAGAATATATACATAAAACTGGAACTGGAACAAGGAACAAGGATGTTTTCAAAGACTGGTAGGATCTCTAAAACATTTGTAAAGTACATGTCATTGATAAAGCTAAATACTCAAAGGTTGTGTAATACAACAGATTAATCATTGAGAAGAGTGAAATTATGCTGTTTTGAAAACTATGGCAGGTCAGATTTTCTGGCTAATGATATAAGAAGATTTCTCTCAAAAATACACATTATTTCAAAGACTTATTGGCTGTGAAATAAGTGAAGGGTATTTCAAATGGCTTGTCTGCAAAGAAAGGTGAGATGTAGGGAATCACAGAAAGTCGAGGGGAAAATATGTCAATATATACATTGCTATATGGTGAACTAAGCCTTAGGCCAGCAACAATGGAGAGGACCTGACCCTTAGAAACTTACAAGTAAGCTGGAATCTTCAAAAGTTCAAATCTTTATAAGTAAAAAGATTTATTAAAATGAATAACCAAGTGTTTTAATTGACATCAGATGATCCAAACAACAAACCCTGAGAACATAGAAAAAATATAAATAAAGATATGAGCAGAACTTAATACAACAGAAAACGTATAAAATTGAGGTGATTTAGTAAGTCCAAAGAATATTCTTTGAAAAGATTTAAAAGACACACTTTGATTAAGGAAAACATAAACATATGTAAAGAATATACAGAAAGAATCAGGACAATGTTATAGCAGAGAATATATGAAATGCCAGTAAATTTGAACATTTCTGTAAAGGGGACCATTTCCTAGCTCCTAAAGTTGACCAAAACTGACACAAGAGGAAATCATTGAAGGTCATCATGTCTGCCCTTGGCATTCTTGGAACGCCCTGGCCTCAGAATGCAGCATCGGTAGTCCATGGTAACCTGCGGAGAGGGGGTGGGGCTGAAGGAGGTTGGAACACTGCCCTCACTGAGGGAGTGGGTGTGGCCATCTCTGCTGTGACTGAACAAAGGGCAGGGGAGCAGGGGGCCCAGGGCAGGGCCCTCAGAGCCCGGCAGGACCAGGGGAGTGTCACAAGCATTTGGCCCAGGCCAAAGGGCGCCTTCTTTGTCTGCACAGCTTCCCAAACACTCACATTTCCACTCAGGCCGCCCTCTTTGTTGAAGTGTGTGTGGAACGTGTCCTCGCAGTACACCTCGCTGCACAGCTAACCATAGGACTGGGCATCGTACCTTCCTGCCAGGTGACCGAAGTTCGCAGGCAGATGGGTCACTGGGACCAACGCGGAGAGGCTCCTGCCCTGACCACAGGTCGACCACAGCCGCTGCCCCAGATCGGGGGTTGCAAAGCAGCCCTGTCTGAATCCCCTGCCTCTAGAGGGAGTATTGGACCAACACTTCTAAAAAATGGGGTCCTTGCGGGCAACTCATCGGAGGGACACAAAAAAATCTTTGCCGACTTTCTCCTGAAGCTTACGAGCGTTCACACTTAAGCCTTTTACAATGTCAGCTGTTTAGCTAAACATGAGCTCATGATCTAAATTTACACAATAATGAAGAAATCAGCTACAAGGGGAGACAATCAGCAAAAACAATCAATATGAGAATTAGTTTCCCAAGGCCACCCATCAGATGTTGGAATAATCAGGTGCAAGGCAGAATATATACATAAAACTGGAACTGGAACAAGGAACAAGGATGTTTTCAAAGACTGGTAGGATCTCTAAAACATTTGTAAAGTACATGTCATTGATAAAGCTAAATACTCAAAGGTTGTGTAATACAACAGATTAATCATTGAGAAGAGTGAAATTATGCTGTTTTGAAAACTATGGCAGGTCAGATTTTCTGCCTAATGATATAAGAAGATTTCTCTCAAAAATACACATTATTTCAAAGACTTATTGGCTGTGAAATAAGTTAAGGGTATTTCAAATGGCTTGTCTGCAAAGAAAGGTGAGATGTAGGGAATCACAGAAAGTCGAGGGGAAAATATGTCAATATATACATTGCTATATGGTGAACTAAGCCTTAGGCCAGCAACAATGGAGAGGACCTGACCCTTAGAAACTTACAAGTAAGCTGGAATCTTCAAAAGTTCAAATCTTTATAAGTAAAAAGATTTATTAAAATGAATAACCAAGTGTTTTAATTGACATCAGATGATCCAAACAACAAACCCTGAGAACATAGAAAAAATATAAATAAAGATATGAGCAGAACTTAATACAACAGAAAACGTATAAAATTGAGGTGATTTAGTAAGTCCAAAGAATATTCTTTGAAAAGATTTAAAAGACACACTTTGATTAAGGAAAACATAAACATATGTAAAGAATATACAGAAAGAATCAGGACAATGTTATAGCAGAGAATATATGAAATGCCAGTAAATTTGAACATTTCTGTAAAGGGGACCATTTCCTAGCTCCTAAAGTTGACCAAAACTGACACAAGAGGAAATCATTGAAGGTCATCATGTCTGCCCTTGGCATTCTTGGAACGCCCTGGCCTCAGAATGCAGCATCGGTAGTCCATGGTAACCTGCGGAGAGGGGGTGGGGCTGAAGGAGGTTGGAACACTGCCCTCACTGAGGGAGTGGGTGTGGCCATCTCTGCTGTGACTGAACAAAGGGCAGGGGAGCAGGGGGCCCAGGGCAGGGCCCTCAGAGCCCGGCAGGACCAGGGGAGTGTCACAAGCATTTGGCCCAGGCCAAAGGGCGCCTTCTTTGTCTGCACAGCTTCCCAAACACTCACATTTCCACTCAGGCCGCCCTCTTTGTTGAAGTGTGTGTGGAACGTGTCCTCGCAGTACACCTCGCTGCACAGCTAACCATAGGACTGGGCATCGTACCTTCCTGCCAGGTGACCGAAGTTCGCAGGCAGATGGGTCACTGGGACCAATGCGGAGAGGTTCCTGCCCTGACCACAGGTCGACCACAGCCGCTGCCCCAGATCGGGGGTTGCAAAGCAGCCCTGTCTGAATCCCCTGCCTCTAGAGGGAGTATTGGACCAACACTTCTAAAAAATGGGGTCCTTGCGGGCAACTCATCGGAGGGACACAAAAAAATCTTTGCCGACTTTCTCCTGAAGCTTACGAGCGTTCACACTTAAGCCTTTTACAATGTCAGCTGTTTAGCTAAACATGAGCTCATGATCTAAATTTACACAATAATGAAGAAATCAGCTACAAGGGGAGACAATCAGCAAAAACAATCAATATGAGAATTAGTTTCCCAAGGCCACCCATCAGATGTTGGAATAATCAGGTGCAAGGCAGAATATATACATAAAACTGGAACTGGAACAAGGAACAAGGATGTTTTCAAAGACTGGTAGGATCTCTAAAACATTTGTAAAGTACATGTCATTGATAAAGCTAAATACTCAAAGGTTGTGTAATACAACAGATTAATCATTGAGAAGAGTGAAATTATGCTGTTTTGAAAACTATGGCAGGTCAGATTTTCTGCCTAATGATATAAGAAGATTTCTCTCAAAAATACACATTATTTCAAAGACTTATTGGCTGTGAAATAAGTTAAGGGTATTTCAAATGGCTTGTCTGCAAAGAAAGGTGAGATGTAGGGAATCACAGAAAGTCGAGGGGAAAATATGTCAATATATACATTGCTATATGGTGAACTAAGCCTTAGGCCAGCAACAATGGAGAGGACCTGACCCTTAGAAACTTACAAGTAAGCTGGAATCTTCAAAAGTTCAAATCTTTATAAGTAAAAAGATTTATTAAAATGAATAACCAAGTGTTTTAATTGACATCAGATGATCCAAACAACAAACCCTGAGAACATAGAAAAAATATAAATAAAGATATGAGCAGAACTTAATACAACAGAAAACGTATAAAATTGAGGTGATTTAGTAAGTCCAAAGAATATTCTTTGAAAAGATTTAAAAGACACACTTTGATTAAGGAAAACATAAACATATGTAAAGAATATACAGAAAGAATCAGGACAATGTTATAGCAGAGAATATATGAAATGCCAGTAAATTTGAACATTTCTGTAAAGGGGACCATTTCTTAGCTCCTAAAGTTGACCAAAACTGACACAAGAGGAAATCATTGAAGGTCATCATGTCTGCCCTTGGCATTCTTGGAACGCCCTGGCCTCAGAATGCAGCATCGGTAGTCCATGGTAACCTGCGAAGAGGGGGCGGGGCTGAAGCAGGTTGGAACACTGCCCTCACTGAGGGAGTGGGTGTGGCCATCTCTGCTGTGACTGAACAAAGGGCAGGGGAGCAGGGGGCCCAGGGCAGGGCCCTCAGAGCCCGGCAGGACCAGGGGAGTGTCACAAGCATTTGGCCCAGGCCAAAGGGCGCCTTCTTTGTCTGCACAGCT
The DNA here is from genome assembly GCF_949752795.1 of Hyperoodon ampullatus. Classification (NCBI taxonomy): domain Eukaryota; kingdom Metazoa; phylum Chordata; class Mammalia; order Artiodactyla; family Ziphiidae; genus Hyperoodon; species Hyperoodon ampullatus. The sequence goes on from NC_136919.1 coordinate 99,290,479, forward strand.
TCCCAAACACTCACATTTCCACTCAGGCCGCCCTCTTTGTTGAAGTGTGTGTGGAACGTGTCCTCGCAGTACACCTCGCTGCACAGCTAACCATAGGACTGGGCATCGTACCTTCCTGCCAGGTGACCGAAGTTCGCAGGCAGATGGGTCACTGGGACCAACGCGGAGAGGCTCCTGCCCTGACCACAGGTCGACCACAGCCGCTGCCCCAGATCGGGGGTTGCAAAGCAGCCCTGTCTGAATCCCCTGCCTCTAGAGGGAGTATTGGACCAACACTTCTAAAAAATGGGGTCCTTGCGGGCAACTCATCGGAGGGACACAAAAAAATCTTTGCCGACTTTCTCCTGAAGCTTACGAGCGTTCACACTTAAGCCTTTTACAATGTCAGCTGTTTAGCTAAACATGAGCTCATGATCTAAATTTACACAATAATGAAGAAATCAGCTACAAGGGGAGACAATCAGCAAAAACAATCAATATGAGAATTAGTTTCCCAAGGCCACCCATCAGATGTTGGAATAATCAGGTGCAAGGCAGAATATATACATAAAACTGGAACTGGAACAAGGAACAAGGATGTTTTCAAAGACTGGTAGGATCTCTAAAACATTTGTAAAGTACATGTCATTGATAAAGCTAAATACTCAAAGGTTGTGTAATACAACAGATTAATCATTGAGAAGAGTGAAATTATGCTGTTTTGAAAACTATGGCAGGTCAGATTTTCTGCCTAATGATATAAGAAGATTTCTCTCAAAAATACACATTATTTCAAAGACTTATTGGCTGTGAAATAAGTGAAGGGTATTTCAAATGGCTTGTCTGCAAAGAAAGGTGAGATGTAGGGAATCACAGAAAGTCGAGGGGAAAATATGTCAATATATACATTGCTATATGGTGAACTAAGCCTTAGGCCAGCAACAATGGAGAGGACCTGACCCTTAGAAACTTACAAGTAAGCTGGAATCTTCAAAAGTTCAAATCTTTATAAGTAAAAAGATTTATTAAAATGAATAACCAAGTGTTTTAATTGACATCAGATGATCAAAACAACAAACCCTGAGAACATAGAAAAAATATAAATAAAGATATGAGCAGATCTTAATACAACAGAAAACGTATAAAATTGAGGTGATTTAGTAAGTCCAAAGAATATTCTTTGAAAAGATTTAAAAGACACACTTTGATTAAGGAAAACATAAACATATGTAAAGAATATACAGAAAGAATCAGGACAATGTTATAGCAGAGAATATATGAAATGCCAGTAAATTTGAACATTTCTGAAAAAGGGGACCATTTCCTAGCTCCTAAAGTTGACCAAAACTGACACAAGAGGAAATCATTGAAGGTCATCATGTCTGCCCTTGGCATTCTTGGAACGCCCTGGCCTCAGAATGCAGCATCGGTAGTCCATGGTAACCTGCGAAGAGGGGGCGGGGCTGAAGCAGGTTGGAACACTGCCCTCACTGAGGGAGTGGGTGTGGCCATCTCTGCTGTGACTGAACAAAGGGCAGGGGAGCAGGGGGCCCAGGGCAGGGCCCTCAGAGCCCGGCAGGACCAGGGGAGTGTCACAAGCATTTGGCCCAGGCCAAAGGGCGCCTTCTTTGTCTGCACAGCTTCCCAAACACTCACATTTCCACTCAGGCCGCCCTCTTTGTTGAAGTGTGTGTGGAACGTGTCCTCGCAGTACACCTCGCTGCACAGCTAACCATAGGACTGGGCATCGTACCTTCCTGCCAGGTGACCGAAGTTCGCAGGCAGATGGGTCACTGGGACCAACGCGGAGAGGCTCCTGCCCTGACCACAGGTCGACCACAGCCGCTGCCCCAGATCGGGGGTTGCAAAGCAGCCCTGTCTGAATCCCCTGCCTCTAGAGGGAGTATTGGACCAACACTTCTAAAAAATGGGGTCCTTGCGGGCAACTCATCGGAGGGACACAAAAAAATCTTTGCCGACTTTCTCCTGAAGCTTACGAGCGTTCACACTTAAGCCTTTTACAATGTCAGCTGTTTAGCTAAACATGAGCTCATGATCTAAATTTACACAATAATGAAGAAATCAGCTACAAGGGGAGACAATCAGCAAAAACAATCAATATGAGAATTAGTTTCCCAAGGCCACCCATCAGATGTTGGAATAATCAGGTGCAAGGCAGAATATATACATAAAACTGGAACTGGAACAAGGAACAAGGATGTTTTCAAAGACTGGTAGGATCTCTAAAACATTTGTAAAGTACATGTCATTGATAAAGCTAAATACTCAAAGGTTGTGTAATACAACAGATTAATCATTGAGAAGAGTGAAATTATGCTGTTTTGAAAACTATGGCAGGTCAGATTTTCTGGCTAATGATATAAGAAGATTTCTCTCAAAAATACACATTATTTCAAAGACTTATTGGCTGTGAAATAAGTGAAGGGTATTTCAAATGGCTTGTCTGCAAAGAAAGGTGAGATGTAGGGAATCACAGAAAGTCGAGGGGAAAATATGTCAATATATACATTGCTATATGGTGAACTAAGCCTTAGGCCAGCAACAATGGAGAGGACCTGACCCTTAGAAACTTACAAGTAAGCTGGAATCTTCAAAAGTTCAAATCTTTATAAGTAAAAAGATTTATTAAAATGAATAACCAAGTGTTTTAATTGACATCAGATGATCCAAACAACAAACCCTGAGAACATAGAAAAAATATAAATAAAGATATGAGCAGAACTTAATACAACAGAAAACGTATAAAATTGAGGTGATTTAGTAAGTCCAAAGAATATTCTTTGAAAAGATTTAAAAGACACACTTTGATTAAGGAAAACATAAACATATGTAAAGAATATACAGAAAGAATCAGGACAATGTTATAGCAGAGAATATATGAAATGCCAGTAAATTTGAACATTTCTGAAAAAGGGGACCATTTCCTAGCTCCTAAAGTTGACCAAAACTGACACAAGAGGAAATCATTGAAGGTCATCATGTCTGCCCTTGGCATTCTTGGAACGCCCTGGCCTCAGAATGCAGCATCCGTAGTCCATGGTAACCTGCGGAGAGGGGGTGGGGCTGAAGGAGGTTGGAACACTGCCCTCACTGAGGGAGTGGGTGTGGCCATCTCTGCTGTGACTGAACAAAGGGCAGGGGAGCAGGGGGCCCAGGGCAGGGCCCTCAGAGCCCGGCAGGACCAGGGGAGTGTCACAAGCATTTGGCCCAGGCCAAAGGGCGCCTTCTTTGTCTGCACAGCTTCCCAAACACTCACATTTCCACTCAGGCCGCCCTCTTTGTTGAAGTGTGTGTGGAACGTGTCCTCGCAGTACACCTCGCTGCACAGCTAACCATAGGACTGGGCATCGTACCTTCCTGCCAGGTGACCGAAGTTCGCAGGCAGATGGGTCACTGGGACCAACGCGGAGAGGCTCCTGCCCTGACCACAGGTCGACCACAGCCGCTGCCCCAGATCGGGGGTTGCAAAGCAGCCCTGTCTGAATCCCCTGCCTCTAGAGGGAGTATTGGACCAACACTTCTAAAAAATGGGGTCCTTGCGGGCAACTCATCGGAGGGACACAAAAAAATCTTTGCCGACTTTCTCCTGAAGCTTACGAGCGTTCACACTTAAGCCTTTTACAATGTCAGCTGTTTAGCTAAACATGAGCTCATGATCTAAATTTACACAATAATGAAGAAATCAGCTACAAGGGGAGACAATCAGCAAAAACAATCAATATGAGAATTAGTTTCCCAAGGCCACCCATCAGATGTTGGAATAATCAGGTGCAAGGCAGAATATATACATAAAACTGGAACTGGAACAAGGAACAAGGATGTTTTCAAAGACTGGTAGGATCTCTAAAACATTTGTAAAGTACATGTCATTGATAAAGCTAAATACTCAAAGGTTGTGTAATACAACAGATTAATCATTGAGAAGAGTGAAATTATGCTGTTTTGAAAACTATGGCAGGTCAGATTTTCTGCCTAATGATATAAGAAGATTTCTCTCAAAAATACACATTATTTCAAAGACTTATTGGCTGTGAAATAAGTGAAGGGTATTTCAAATGGCTTGTCTGCAAAGAAAGGTGAGATGTAGGGAATCACAGAAAGTCGAGGGGAAAATATGTCAATATATACATTGCTATATGGTGAACTAAGCCTTAGGCCAGCAACAATGGAGAGGACCTGACCCTTAGAAACTTACAAGTAAGCTGGAATCTTCAAAAGTTCAAATCTTTATAAGTAAAAAGATTTATTAAAATGAATAACCAAGTGTTTTAATTGACATCAGATGATCCAAACAACAAACCCTGAGAACATAGAAAAAATATAAATAAAGATATGAGCAGAACTTAATACAACAGAAAACGTATAAAATTGAGGTGATTTAGTAAGTCCAAAGAATATTCTTTGAAAAGATTTAAAAGACACACTTTGATTAAGGAAAACATAAACATATGTAAAGAATATACAGAAAGAATCAGGACAATGTTATAGCAGAGAATATATGAAATGCCAGTAAATTTGAACATTTCTGAAAAAGGGGACCATTTCCTAGCTCCTAAAGTTGACCAAAACTGACACAAGAGGAAATCATTGAAGGTCATCATGTCTGCCCTTGGCATTCTTGGAACGCCCTGGCCTCAGAATGCAGCATCCGTAGTCCATGGTAACCTGCGGAGAGGGGGTGGGGCTGAAGGAGGTTGGAACACTGCCCTCACTGAGGGAGTGGGTGTGGCCATCTCTGCTGTGACTGAACAAAGGGCAGGGGAGCAGGGGGCCCAGGGCAGGGCCCTCAGAGCCCGGCAGGACCAGGGGAGTGTCACAAGCATTTGGCCCAGGCCAAAGGGCGCCTTCTTTGTCTGCACAGCTTCCCAAACACTCACATTTCCACTCAGGCCGCCCTCTTTGTTGAAGTGTGTGTGGAACGTGTCCTCGCAGTACACCTCGCTGCACAGCTAACCATAGGACTGGGCATCGTACCTTCCTGCCAGGTGACCGAAGTTCGCAGGCAGATGGGTCACTGGGACCAATGCGGAGAGGCTCCTGCCCTGACCACAGGTCGACCACAGCCGCTGCCCCAGATCGGGGGTTGCAAAGCAGCCCTGTCTGAATGCCCTGCCTCTAGAGGGCGTATTGGACCAACACTTCTAAAAAATGGGGTCCTTGCGGGCAACTCATCGGAGGGACACAAAAAAATCTTTGCCGACTTTCTCCTGAAGCTTACGAGCGTTCACACTTAAGCCTTTTACAATGTCAGCTGTTTAGCTAAACATGAGCTCATGATCTAAATTTACACAATAATGAAGAAATCAGCTACAAGGGGAGACAATCAGCAAAAACAATCAATATGAGAATTAGTTTCCCAAGGCCACCCATCAGATGTTGGAATAATCAGGTGCAAGGCAGAATATATACATAAAACTGGAACTGGAACAAGGAACAAGGATGTTTTCAAAGACTGGTAGGATCTCTAAAACATTTGTAAAGTACATGTCATTGATAAAGCTAAATACTCAAAGGTTGTGTAATACAACAGATTAATCATTGAGAAGAGTGAAATTATGCTGTTTTGAAAACTATGGCAGGTCAGATTTTCTGCCTAATGATATAAGAAGATTTCTCTCAAAAATACACATTATTTCAAAGACTTATTGGCTGTGAAATAAGTGAAGGGTATTTCAAATGGCTTGTCTGCAAAGAAAGGTGAGATGTAGGGAATCACAGAAAGTCGAGGGGAAAATATGTCAATATATACATTGCTATATGGTGAACTAAGCCTTAGGCCAGCAACAATGGAGAGGACCTGACCCTTAGAAACTTACAAGTAAGCTGGAATCTTCAAAAGTTCAAATCTTTATAAGTAAAAAGATTTATTAAAATGAATAACCAAGTGTTTTAATTGACATCAGATGATCCAAACAACAAACCCTGAGAACATAGAAAAAATATAAATAAAGATATGAGCAGAACTTAATACAACAGAAAACGTATAAAATTGAGGTGATTTAGTAAGTCCAAAGAATATTCTTTGAAAAGATTTAAAAGACACACTTTGATTAAGGAAAACATAAACATATGTAAAGAATATACAGAAAGAATCAGGACAATGTTATAGCAGAGAATATATGAAATGCCAGTAAATTTGAACATTTCTGTAAAGGGGACCATTTCCTAGCTCCTAAAGTTGACCAAAACTGACACAAGAGGAAATCATTGAAGGTCATCATGTCTGCCCTTGGCATTCTTGGAACGCCCTGGCTTCAGAATGCAGCATCGGTAGTCCATGGTAACCTGCGAAGAGGGGGCGGGGCTGAAGCAGGTTGGAACACTGCCCTCACTGAGGGAGTGGGTGTGGCCATCTCTGCTGTGACTGAACAAAGGGCAGGGGAGCAGGGGGCCCAGGGCAGGGCCCTCAGAGCCCGGCAGGACCAGGGGAGTGTCACAAGCATTTGGCCCAGGCCAAAGGGCGCCTTCTTTGTCTGCACAGCTTCCCAAACACTCACATTTCCACTCAGGCCGCCCTCTTTGTTGAAGTGTGTGTGGAACGTGTCCTCGCAGTACACCTCGCTGCACAGCTAACCATAGGACTGGGCATCGTACCTTCCTGCCAGGTGACCGAAGTTCGCAGGCAGATGGGTCACTGGGACCAACGCGGAGAGGCTCCTGCCCTGACCACAGGTCGACCACAGCCGCTGCCCCAGATCGGGGGTTGCAAAGCAGCCCTGTCTGAATCCCCTGCCTCTAGAGGGAGTATTGGACCAACACTTCTAAAAAATGGGGTCCTTGCGGGCAACTCATCGGAGGGACACAAAAAAATCTTTGCCGACTTTCTCCTGAAGCTTACGAGCGTTCACACTTAAGCCTTTTACAATGTCAGCTGTTTAGCTAAACATGAGCTCATGATCTAAATTTACACAATAATGAAGAAACCAGCTACAAGGGGAGACAATCAGCAAAAACAATCAATATGAGAATTAGTTTCCCAAGGCCACCCATCAGATGTTGGAATAATCAGGTGCAAGGCAGAATATATACATAAAACTGGAACTGGAACAAGGAACAAGGATGTTTTCAAAGACTGGTAGGATCTCTAAAACATTTGTAAAGTACATGTCATTGATAAAGCTAAATACTCAAAGGTTGTGTAATACAACAGATTAATCATTGAGAAGAGTGAAATTATGCTGTTTTGAAAACTATGGCAGGTCAGATTTTCTGGCTAATGATATAAGAAGATTTCTCTCAAAAATACACATTATTTCAAAGACTTATTGGCTGTGAAATAAGTGAAGGGTATTTCAAATGGCTTGTCTGCAAAGAAAGGTGAGATGTAGGGAATCACAGAAAGTCGAGGGGAAAATATGTCAATATATACATTGCTATATGGTGAACTAAGCCTTAGGCCAGCAACAATGGAGAGGACCTGACCCTTAGAAACTTACAAGTAAGCTGGAATCTTCAAAAGTTCAAATCTTTATAAGTAAAAAGATTTATTAAAATGAATAACCAAGTGTTTTAATTGACATCAGATGATCCAAACAACAAACCCTGAGAACATAGAAAAAATATAAATAAAGATATGAGCAGAACTTAATACAACAGAAAACGTATAAAATTGAGGTGATTTAGTAAGTCCAAAGAATATTCTTTGAAAAGATTTAAAAGACACACTTTGATTAAGGAAAACATAAACATATGTAAAGAATATACAGAAAGAATCAGGACAATGTTATAGCAGAGAATATATGAAATGCCAGTAAATTTGAACATTTCTGAAAAAGGGGACCATTTCCTAGCTCCTAAAGTTGACCAAAACTGACACAAGAGGAAATCATTGAAGGTCATCATGTCTGCCCTTGGCATTCTTGGAACGCCCTGGCCTCAGAATGCAGCATCCGTAGTCCATGGTAACCTGCGGAGAGGGGGTGGGGCTGAAGGAGGTTGGAACACTGCCCTCACTGAGGGAGTGGGTGTGGCCATCTCTGCTGTGACTGAACAAAGGGCAGGGGAGCAGGGGGCCCAGGGCAGGGCCCTCAGAGCCCGGCAGGACCAGGGGAGTGTCACAAGCATTTGGCCCAGGCCAAAGGGCGCCTTCTTTGTCTGCACAGCTTCCCAAACACTCACATTTCCACTCAGGCCGCCCTCTTTGTTGAAGTGTGTGTGGAACGTGTCCTCGCAGTACACCTCGCTGCACAGCTAACCATAGGACTGGGCATCGTACCTTCCTGCCAGGTGACCGAAGTTCGCAGGCAGATGGGTCACTGGGACCAATGCGGAGAGGCTCCTGCCCTGACCACAGGTCGACCACAGCCGCTGCCCCAGATCGGGGGTTGCAAAGCAGCCCTGTCTGAATGCCCTGCCTCTAGAGGGCGTATTGGACCAACACTTCTAAAAAATGGGGTCCTTGCGGGCAACTCATCGGAGGGACACAAAAAAATCTTTGCCGACTTTCTCCTGAAGCTTACGAGCGTTCACACTTAAGCCTTTTACAATGTCAGCTGTTTAGCTAAACATGAGCTCATGATCTAAATTTACACAATAATGAAGAAATCAGCTACAAGGGGAGACAATCAGCAAAAACAATCAATATGAGAATTAGTTTCCCAAGGCCACCCATCAGATGTTGGAATAATCAGGTGCAAGGCAGAATATATACATAAAACTGGAACTGGAACAAGGAACAAGGATGTTTTCAAAGACTGGTAGGATCTCTAAAACATTTGTAAAGTACATGTCATTGATAAAGCTAAATACTCAAAGGTTGTGTAATACAACAGATTAATCATTGAGAAGAGTGAAATTATGCTGTTTTGAAAACTATGGCAGGTCAGATTTTCTGCCTAATGATATAAGAAGATTTCTCTCAAAAATACACATTATTTCAAAGACTTATTGGCTGTGAAATAAGTGAAGGGTATTTCAAATGGCTTGTCTGCAAAGAAAGGTGAGATGTAGGGAATCACAGAAAGTCGAGGGGAAAATATGTCAATATATACATTGCTATATGGTGAACTAAGCCTTAGGCCAGCAACAATGGAGAGGACCTGACCCTTAGAAACTTACAAGTAAGCTGGAATCTTCAAAAGTTCAAATCTTTATAAGTAAAAAGATTTATTAAAATGAATAACCAAGTGTTTTAATTGACATCAGATGATCCAAACAACAAACCCTGAGAACATAGAAAAAATATAAATAAAGATATGAGCAGAACTTAATACAACAGAAAACGTATAAAATTGAGGTGATTTAGTAAGTCCAAAGAATATTCTTTGAAAAGATTTAAAAGACACACTTTGATTAAGGAAAACATAAACATATGTAAAGAATATACAGAAAGAATCAGGACAATGTTATAGCAGAGAATATATGAAATGCCAGTAAATTTGAACATTTCTGTAAAGGGGACCATTTCCTAGCTCCTAAAGTTGACCAAAACTGACACAAGAGGAAATCATTGAAGGTCATCATGTCTGCCCTTGGCATTCTTGGAACGCCCTGGCCTCAGAATGCAGCATCGGTAGTCCATGGTAACCTGCGGAGAGGGGGCGGGGCTGAAGGAGGTTGGAACACTGCCCTCACTGAGGGAGTGGGTGTGGCCATCTCTGCTGTGACTGAACAAAGGGCAGGGGAGCAGGGGGCCCAGGGCAGGGCCCTCAGAGCCCGGCAGGACCAGGGGAGTGTCACAAGCATTTGGCCCAGGCCAAAGGGCGCCTTCTTTGTCTGCACAGCTTCCCAAACACTCACATTTCCACTCAGGCCGCCCTCTTTGTTGAAGTGTGTGTGGAACGTGTCCTCGCAGTACACCTCGCTGCACAGCTAACCATAGGACTGGGCATCGTACCTTCCTGCCAGGTGACCGAAGTTCGCAGGCAGATGGGTCACTGGGACCAACGCGGAGAGGCTCCTGCCCTGACCACAGGTCGACCACAGCCGCTGCCCCAGATCGGGGGTTGCAAAGCAGCCCTGTCTGAATCCCCTGCCTCTAGAGGGAGTATTGGACCAACACTTCTAAAAAATGGGGTCCTTGCGGGCAACTCATCGGAGGGACACAAAAAAATCTTTGCCGACTTTCTCCTGAAGCTTACGAGCGTTCACACTTAAGCCTTTTACAATGTCAGCTGTTTAGCTAAACATGAGCTCAGGATCTAAATTTACACAATAATGAAGAAATCAGCTACAAGGGGAGACAATCAGCAAAAACAATCAATATGAGAATTAGTTTCCCAAGGCCACCCATCAGATGTTGGAATAATCAGGTGCAAGGCAGAATATATACATAAAACTGGAACTGGAACAAGGAACAAGGATGTTTTCAAAGACTGGTAGGATCTCTAAAACATTTGTAAAGTACATGTCATTGATAAAGCTAAATACTCAAAGGTTGTGTAATACAACAGATTAATCATTGAGAAGAGTGAAATTATGCTGTTTTGAAAACTATGGCAGGTCAGATTTTCTGCCTAATGATATAAGAAGATTTCTCTCAAAAATACACATTATTTCAAAGACTTATTGGCTGTGAAATAAGTGAAGGGTATTTCAAATGGCTTGTCTGCAAAGAAAGGTGAGATGTAGGGAATCACAGAAAGTCGAGGGGAAAATATGTCAATATATACATTGCTATATGGTGAACTAAGCCTTAGGCCAGCAACAATGGAGAGGACCTGACCCTTAGAAACTTACAAGTAAGCTGGAATCTTCAAAAGTTCAAATCTTTATAAGTAAAAAGATTTATTAAAATGAATAACCAAGTGTTTTAATTGACATCAGATGATCCAAACAACAAACCCTGAGAACATAGAAAAAATATAAATAAAGATATGAGCAGAACTTAATACAACAGAAAACGTATAAAATTGAGGTGATTTAGTAAGTCCAAAGAATATTCTTTGAAAAGATTTAAAAGACACACTTTGATTAAGGAAAACATAAACATATGTAAAGAATATACAGAAAGAATCAGGACAATGTTATAGCAGAGAATATATGAAATGCCAGTAAATTTGAACATTTCTGTAAAGGGGACCATTTCCTAGCTCCTAAAGTTGACCAAAACTGACACAAGAGGAAATCATTGAAGGTCATCATGTCTGCCCTTGGCATTCTTGGAACGCCCTGGCCTCAGAATGCAGCATCGGTAGTCCATGGTAACCTGCGGAGAGGGGGTGGGGCTGAAGGAGGTTGGAACACTGCCCTCACTGAGGGAGTGGGTGTGGCCATCTCTGCTGTGACTGAACAAAGGGCAGGGGAGCAGGGGGCCCAGGGCAGGGCCCTCAGAGCCCGGCAGGACCAGGGGAGTGTCACAAGCATTTGGCCCAGGCCAAAGGGCGCCTTCTTTGTCTGCACAGCTTCCCAAACACTCACATTTCCACTCAGGCCGCCCTCTTTGTTGAAGTGTGTGTGGAACGTGTCCTCGCAGTACACCTCGCTGCACAGCTAACCATAGGACTGGGCATCGTACCTTCCTGCCAGGTGACCGAAGTTCGCAGGCAGATGGGTCACTGGGACCAACGCGGAGAGGCTCCTGCCCTGACCACAGGTCGACCACAGCCGCTGCCCCAGATCGGGGGTTGCAAAGCAGCCCTGTCTGAATGCCCTGCCTCTAGAGGGAGTATTGGACCAACACTTCTAAAAAATGGGGTCCTTGCGGGCAACTCATCA